>NW_024038438.1:1200000-1936874 GCF_016077235.1 Cyprinodon tularosa | reverse complement strand
GTATTTTAGTATGTAAAGGTTACCCCTGGCCAGAAGTGAATGCTGTCTTGGGCAATGGCATGGAAAAAAATACATCTAACCAATTTGTATGATGAGAGGTCAGTTCTGAAAGGGCAAACCTGACAGATCCAGCAACTCATTGCAAGATCAATACAAGTTGCTTCCATCCAGACGCAGATTTGCTACAAAGACTGACTAAAACATTTAGTTATTATATTTTTGAAAAGTAAGCCTTTGGTATGGTTTAGGTGCATTGGAGCATGTGTTGTTTGTTTTTATTCAGCCTCTGACTATGAAATTAATTCCTCCTGAGAGATAATTGCTTCTTTTTTTTTTTTTTACCTTCAACCATTACCAAAGGTGCCAGAGCAGTTGACGTGAACTGAGTAGGAGAGAGGAGGGGACAGATGAAGATATGCAGACATTGATATTATCAGAGAGTGCTGAAAGCCAGACTGTATGGGGGAGGATGGAGCTGCCAATATGCAGATACACAGTCTATTTTTGGATAATAGGGGATTTTTTTCCTGCAAGAGCTGTAATGTTTTAGGGCAGGGGTCTTTTCCAGGCCAAGGACCCCCAAACTGATGGCAAGATGGAGAGTGGACCCCCTAATTATACTGTGTTATATCAAACTGGTCCTATAGTCACTATAGTCACTCTATTACAGTTGGAGTCATGCAAAGAAAGTGATTTCTCCATGGGATTATTAAAGTATTCCTGATTCTGATTACTGGTTGATGGGACAGGTGTTGTGAATGAAACGGTGCCCAGCTTGAAAGAGCTCCTGTGTGTCACTGAATGTGTGCATTGATGACTGAAAGACATCTTCTGCCTCCGTTTATCTGTTTACTACAGTGTGTTGAATTCGTGTTAATGTGTATTTAAAGACATTTCAATAAGTGGAATATATATAAAAAAAAGTCTAATCAACCAAATCTTTCGCGACCCCCATGCAGTACCTCCGTGCGCCCCCTAGGGGTCGCGTACCCCTTGTTGAAGAAGTGTTGAACTAGAGTTGAACAGGTTATGAAACACCGGCGTCTGAAGCACTTGAATGCAACACTAAGCTCCTCCCACATCCGGAGGGAAACCGCTATCTGTCGGCAAAAACAGAAAACATCCCGAAGCTGGAATCCGCTACGCGGAACCAAGCAGCTGTTTCCGAACAAGAGTCTCATTTGGTGGATTGGCGAACTATCCGAGAAACTTAACGGCAACATGATCAAACGGACGTGACACAAAGGGGGTCTGCCGCTGCCGACTCGGGAGCTGAGTTTGGGGATCAGACTGCTATGGAGAGGCCCAGCAGACTGCTGCTGGTTTCCCAGCTCTGCATCAGAAACACGGCGTATGATGTGAGCCTGAGTCGGTCCCTGCTGACATGGAAGAGGCTGACCTCCAGCCCGATGTACCGCTTCAGACCCAGTAAGAACTGACACGCTCTCCTGCTAATCCTCTTTGTCTGCCAGTATAACACTGGCTGAGGGCCGAGTGACGGAGGGGACATGTTCAGGGGCGGAGTTAGATGGGGGGCCAGGGGTGACCCTTAGCCAATCATTGGCCACCCCTACCATTTTCCCCCCTCTCAAGTAGAATATTCAAACATTTTATTTTATTTATATAAACAATTACTTGACCACAAAAACACTGTGGTTAATTATGCACATCAGCATACAAACATTATAGATGATTAGTACACAATTCCTGCTCTTTCAGAAATAGATTTTGTGTTATACGCTGTAAAGAGAAAATTATGTGTCTCTGCAGGTCATCGAAGAGTCTTCAGTAAAATGATAGATACTGTAAATAACTATTTTAATAAAACCCTATTAAATTATCAATTTATGTAGATTTTAGTACTTCTAAATATCAATTTAATGTAGAATTATATTGATAAAAGTAGGTAAGTAATGACGATGGAAAAGATGTTCGCGCCAGAACTCAAACCTCAAAGAAATTTATCCAATATAGCTTTTATCTAGACCAGGGGTTTTCAAAGTATGAAAGGCTAAGCCTCCCTCCAGGGAGCACTATGCCGCTGTTGCCCTGTTGCTCTGTCCTTTCCATTTATTTCTTTAATGTCTGCATTAAAAATGAATGATTGCATTAAAATTTCTTGTACCAGTGGGTTGAAATTGGGACTGCCTTGTTGCCTGTCATCATAGTGAGTCGTTGCATCGGGGCTCCACCAATGATGCCTTTTCATACTTGCAATGCACGTGTTCAACTCTGAGTGGACCTACTTAGAGTTGATTGAACTACCTCACAGCAGCCTTTATGAATCTGAGAACTTGAGAGTTTTCATTTCTTATTAATGCTTCTGTGTGACTTTCAAGAGTTCCAATTTTAGCTTTTGAGAATGTAAACTTTCTGTACTAAATTTTAAGCTTAAGTTTCCAATTAGATTTGAACAAAGAAGAAAAATGTCTTATCCTTACAGTAGGAAACCCTTATTTTTTTCAACTATATCACCCTTTTTGTGATGGGGAAAATTTTCATTAAATGTTTAATAAAATTGGTTGCACTAGCACAGCCAGCTGGTGAGATGTTTAGAACCTGCAGTCTTCAGAAGTCCTGTACACACTGAACAGGATTTATTAAGGCCATAAAAGTTATAAAGGCCGAACAGGATCTGACTGAAAAATGTGTTATAAGATGTGTTTGGTGCTCACTGAAAGTGAACGGGGATGATCACACCTGACACAATTTTCTGGCTCTGACAGCAAGGGAGACATGGATTTGAAAAAAAAAAAAAAAAACATCTGCTCTACGTATATATATAATATAGGCAGAAGTTGCTTGTACCCTGTCTGACTGCAGTCAGTATGACATGAAATGCATTGGAGATTAAAAAGTTAGATACAACCGGTGTGACCTGGCTTGGAAGAATGAGCTCCTCTCCATTAACTTTGTGTTGTTCTCCTACAGGGTTTTGTGTTCCTTTGTTTCATCGTCAGTTACACTCAGGTAGGAGTCTTTAATCCCAAAATGCGCTCATTCTCATTCTCTGCTGCAAATGTTAGGTTTAGTCCTTGTGGTTCTGCTGTTTGAACATGCTTCTGTGATTGATGGCTGTGCTGGAAGCCTGGTGGGCTTGTTGTGTTGTTGTTCTCTAATGAAACCAACACTGTAAACTTTTTTTGATAAACTAGTTAGCTACATTGATAATGTGTAATACTCAGGTTTGGTTGTACACATTATCGATTTATGACTGCTCCCATTCAAACACATTTTGGAAAAAGAGGGACATTCAGCAGACGTTTTTTGGCTAATTGGGTGAAGTGACACTTGGTGACTGCCTACCACAGCTTGATTTAGGCCAAAATGAAAATGTTTTATGCAGCAGGCACCATGGGAAACCAAAACAAATTCCTTCATAACACATTGGTGATCGTCTTTCAAAGATGAAATTTTGGATTCTGAAAAAATGGATATATGACAGCAGCAGCCACAGGAATGTCAGCAAGGTTACTTTAAAATGCTAAATTGGCAATTGATTCCAAAACTTGAGCTATCTACAGAGGACTTGATGATCAAAATCAAATTTGGAACAACCTCCTTTTTGTTAGAAGTGTGGATTGTGTCCATCAGCTAGAGATCCAACAGAAACATGCTAAATGGTGTCCCGACTGGCTTGCTGTAGTTTGTTTATTTATTGTTATTATTGCTGTTGTTATTATTATTATTATTATTGTTATGATTTATTTGTTTATTTTTATGTTTATTTATTTATTTTTAGTTAATGGCTGCCTCATTAATGACTGCTGATTGAAAAAACACATTAGCTTGGAACCTGGTGTAGACCTGATTTAGCTCAGCCTGACCGTTCCAAAGCCCTTATTGGCAATGTATCCCATAGTTGAACTTTATCTATCCAGCTAATACCTTCAAAATCAAAAATACCACCAACAAAGGGACAACTGCAGATTTTTATTTATATTTATTCCTAACACAAAATCTGTATGTTAGCATTAAATGGATCAATGAGTCATACTGATGCTCTTCATTACTGTCTTTGTTTACCTAAGAACATGAATCTCAGAAATGTACCAAAATTAACCATTTGACAGGCTATATCTAATCTAGCTCCACTGAGCTAAGCAGGAATTACATTTTGTGTGTTGGCTCATGTGCACCAATCGCCCTTGCCATGGAAAATCACAGGAGAAATGGGAATGCTTGTGGAGCTTTGGGCTCATCTCAATCCATCTTCTAGTCAGCCAATCAATCAACTTTGTTGTCAACTATAGTTTACATTGCAATCGAGATTTCAGTTTGGGGTGAATATTTCACACTTTATCCTTGACAGGACACAGTTTGAGATATTAAAAAAAAACAGCACAAGAAAAGCACATGTAACATGAGACACATTTTAGCAGATGGTCACATAGCAGGCGGAGTCACGTGAAGTCAATCTGACATTTGAGATATTACTTGTGTGTGTATGATGAGTGCGTTCAATTTGTCCATGGACGCTGTCCATAGGCCATTGGCCTTGATAAAATGTAATGATAAGGGGGATAGACTGAATCCAGAATAACACTTTTTGTTTTGAGAGCAGGCTGCACAGGAATTTTCCTTCAGCCTTGAGTCTTTTCTTGCTGGCTTTTCCACCTTGAAGTGAGCGTGCACATCCAAGATATTATCCCACCTCACCTTTGAGTTCAACCACCGCAGCCAGCCTGCGTTCAATCCCACCCAGCATACGGTTCATCTCCTGATCTTGCTCATTCACAACTGGTGTCAAACACTGCTGGCAACCTGATCAGTGCCCAAATTGCCGGCGACATCTTCTGTAATTGTAGATACATCAGGTATCCTCCAAATCCAAACAGGAGAAATCCGAGTATCATACAACCAAAAATACATCTTCGATATCCTCCACTGATAGCATTGTGAAGCACATCATCCTCCAAGCCTTCCAGGAGTCCATGGTGTATCCCATGAAGTATGTTCCGGCAGGAAAGGACGGGTTCCCTTTTCCCTGTCTTCCAGTTGAGAAAAACTGATCAACTGCATTGAGAGACCAGTTGTCCAGATCCATTGTTTAAGTTTGGGTGACATGAAGAGAGAGCTCAGAAAAGACAAGACACAGCAAAGCAGGGAGAGAGCAGGGAGGTGCAGGAGCAGCAGGAATTTGCGACCGCCTCCTTCAAGAGTCAGAACAGGAGTCTTGGATCAGTATTCCTAAGAAAATACATAGGTTGTCCCTTAAAATTTTGTATCACTGCACCCAACACAGATGGCCACAGACTTCCTCACCTTCGGTGCTCAAAGATCTGCAGACATTGCAAGGTCCAGGGAAAGTCTTTGTACTTTTGGCTTTGCACCTCGTGAAATTTTCAAGTGATTAGTTCAGTTCTTTTTTTTTTTTTTTTTGCCTTTCTCAACCTCTTTTACTGTTTGAGGAGAATAGACGAAGGTGAGCCCTCTTGCACCGTTCAAACACATGCTGCTGGGTATAAGATGATGCTGTGCATGCAGCAGCCTGTTATGTCAGCTCCGTGTTCTCCTTTCCTACTTTCTCCGTTTTATATTGTTTTTTGGAATGTTTTTCTATTGGTGAATACCGTATCTGATATTCTGAAAGTATGTGCACAGAGGAAGCCAACTTCTGGAACTAGTGTTGAGCTTTCTCCTGCTTTCTGCAATTTCTGATGCTGCAATGGGGGAACCCTTTGTCCAAAACTCCAAACCTATTGTTTGCACATGAGAGCAGCTCCTTGGACTACTGCCTCTATGCACAGCAGCCCTGTTCCCTACCATGCTGCGAGACAAGACATCCCTGCAGGAATAAGGAGAAAACCGAGAAGCTGCAGGGATGGCAGGATGAAGCGGAGGAAAAGATATCTACCATTGGTTAGTAGAGTGGAAAAAAGAGAGGAGGGTGTCTGGCAATGTTTGTGAATGAGAGATGGTGCAACGCGGTTCATGTTTATGTGAGGGAACAGACATGCCCCCCGGAGGTGGAGCTACTCGCGGTGAGCATGAGCTTTACAAACAACCACCACTGGGGGACTCCTGAGCTGAAAGTCCTCCTGAACCAGAAAAAATGGCTTTCAACTCAAAGGACAGACAAAAGAACAGCATCAAGTTAAGTGAGAGGTCGAAGGCTGCTGAGGAACTGTGCTGATGAGCTATGCAAGGTTCTTGGCCACATTTACAACCTGGGCGTTAGCCTGGGTGTGGGCCCCATTCTTTGGAAGATCTGTGTGGTACCGGTTCCCAGAACACTGCAAGCCAAGGAACCGGCCCCCTTTAGATCAGTCACCCTGACCTCCCACTTGATGAAGACCGTGGAGCGCCTCATCCTAGCTCACGTGCGCACAGTGGTGAGCCCCACTGTGGACCTGCATGCAGGTTGCTCACCGACCTGACATCGAGTGGAGGATGCCATCATCTACCTGCTCTAGTGAGCGAGTTTTCACTGATTTAAAGCCCTTCAAAATATTTTTGTTATTGCATCAGAGTGATTCAAATATCCCCAAGAGCTGCCCCAGCCTTGGAAGAAGATTGGACTGGACCCAGGATGACACAGTGTTCCATCCTCCTGTCCACTGAATCTACAGATGGTAAAACCTCCTTTCCTTTTATTTTTATCTGATACTCAATTAGGTGCTCAACCTTGGGCGGGCGTAATTAGGTTTTGCATGCATTTTATAGAAATTGAAAATTTAAAGCTGATGGTTTAAGGTTCTGAGCGTAACACTGATTGCATGAAGTGTGTGTGTCAATGAGAGTAGGAGTGGCTGCCATTGGGTCATTTCTTTACATCTTTCTTTCCTATGGCCTAAAGTTAATCTGCTAAAGGTGAGCTGCTAGCATTGTCAGTCCCTGAAAGCCTCATTGTGGTCACGTAGTGTAGGGGCTGCCATTCAATGAATTGTGACCCATTGTGTGTCCCTCTATTGTTGGCCCTAGTACTTTTGTTTGGTCATATGATAGTGGTTGCCATTTTGTGAGCTTTACACCCATTGTGCTCCCCAGTACTGTTAATCACACCTCCTTTGGCAACATGGTTTGGAGGCAACTATTTTGTGGTTTTATGACTATTTGTCTCAGTTACACCATCTTGCTGCATTGCCGCTATTGTTTGATGTATTTGTAAAACATTGTTATAATCTACTGTAAGCTGCTTTGATTGATCTCCGCATTCATATTTACATATGCCTGATGCTGTTTTGAACGGAGATGACCGAATCCATACATGCATCTAACTTTAACTTGTACCCCTTTCCTACTGGCCGAAAAAACCTGTTTAAACTCGGGAACAATCAGCTTTTAGTGGCACTGGGAACAGCTCACTGATGCGTGTCTACCCGGGTCAAATGACTCGGCAAGCGACCCGCGTTACAAACGCCTTGGCTCTGATCGGCATGCTGTGGGAACACCAGACCCACCTCAACATGCTAAATTACGTGACACTATTGAGCAAAAAGTACTGATGTCAACACACCCTGCCACTCGTGTCTGATCTAACAAGCAGAAACAACTCTGTTTACATTAGATAAACATGGTCCAGGGCTGGAAAGAGAGATTTGGCCAGATAAGAGTGCGAAACAGTAAAGCACACTACTATGCCCTGGCTCCCTTCCGTGTTGTTCTCCATTGTTTACTTTCCTGATTTTTGTCGCACTGGTGACATCATCAACACTAGCGCACATGATGAGGCAGAAACGGTCTGTGTGCGGTTTATTTTTTTTATTCTATTAAAGCATGGTAGAAAAGCAACTCTGACTTTGATGTGTTTACTTCCGTATGATTTTTATTCTTTACTTTTGCACATTTCAAGTTAGTTTTGTGACCATTGTGTTTCTTCTTTCTTTAAGTGAGCGGTACAAACAATTTTGTCTACATGTGTATTGTCCCTATATGTAGGTCTTAATTCTGATTCTGAAGCCCTGAATGTTCGTCCCTGTTGTTGCAGACATGGGTCACAGTGTTCCGCTCTCAGAGATCATCTCTGTTAGAGGAGAAGAGGAGGAGGGCGGCACCAAACACAAAGATGACAGCAGCTGGAAGAAGATCAAAGATAGAGGAGGACAGGACTCCAGGCAGGCTTTCACAGGTAAGCTGATTTAATCTTGCTAATCAAAAATATATCATGATCAGAAAAATATTGAGGTTAATCATCTTGGTGGTAAACATTTTGAGTTCAGCAGACTCTGATGCTGTTAAATTTATTTTCTACCTTACTGATCATAGGTGATGATAAAAATATCCATAAAGCTAGACATTCATAAAGACCTTTAATCATAAGTATTATTTTAACATTATAACTTTTTACCATAAATGCTTTTTTTTATTGTACGCTTTGAAGAGGTGAAGAAGTAGTGCAAACAGATTTATTGCTGCATTGGCAAGACACTCTCTGTTTGAAAGCAATGTCTCAAGTACAGACCTATTGTCTAAGGAAATTGTTAAAATTAAGTTATGTTTAATAATGTGGAATGGCACAGGGAAAAGGTATTGAACACGCCTACAGTTATTTAATACTTTTTACAAAAGCTTTTGTTGGCAATGCCAGCTTCAAGACACCTCCTTTATAGAGAAATTATTCTACCGCTACAGTAAGCAAAGGTTTTCTGTGCGTATAACTTTCTTTAGGAATACTTTTTAAAAAAGATTTGCGTATAATAGCTCAAAATGTTTTACTTTTAAACTTGGGTATAATGTAGAACCTGAATTAATGAGTTAAATCTGTTGTTTTACTTTTACCATTTTTAAAGTAAAGAATGGGAATACATCTGACACCTCTGCTGTCAACAAGCTAAATAATGAACGTTTCTTCCGCTGTGGTATCACTTCTGCTGAGCTGTCCAGCTCCAGTCACTTAGAGGTGACATT
Source organism: Cyprinodon tularosa (assembly GCF_016077235.1). NCBI lineage: Eukaryota > Metazoa > Chordata > Actinopteri > Cyprinodontiformes > Cyprinodontidae > Cyprinodon > Cyprinodon tularosa. The sequence goes on along the minus strand of NW_024038438.1, from coordinate 1,928,024 downwards.
CTAAAACCTGAATCCTGATTCAAATAGTTGACTCCTGTGATCATCAGTCCCCCAAGTGTGAAGAGGCTTGGTAATGAGCTATTCATTAAGGTCAGGTGTGCAGGGGAAGGGATGCATGTAAGAGCTGCCGGATCTAAGCCCTGGAGGATTGGACTTGGACCTCTGCTCTGCTGCTATGCCTGTGTTAAGACCCTTTGGACACCACACATTATTATGTTCTCCAGCTTGCAACTTAGGCAGTCTTAGCTAGTAGCTGGTCTGTTGACTTAATTAAGATGAGTCGACTTGCATCTGGACAGCTTGAAAGGTCCATTTAGCTTATTGTATGGACTTAGCAGAGCAAACACTACTGTCGGCAATAAAAGCTGGATTAGACCTACCTGATATAACCAAGACCTGCAGCATGATGTATTGTAATTCATTTTTGGCCGCACCTTGCCCCTCCTTAATGTGATGATGTCACAGAACAACACATCGACTTAACTTCAACTCTTGCTGTCATATAGTCCATTTAGAAAAATCGCAACTTGTTAATGCCCTATCTTATATATATGTATACTTAACAGTATTGCTTTATTTATTGGCTTTGGAACTTGACTATAACATCATAGCCCCATTTACACTACCCTTTGAAACCATGCCGAGATCGGTCTGAGCACTGCAACCAAGATAACTGTTGAGTGTAAATGGCACCTATACGGAATGTGCCAGACACAACCGAACAGCGCTAAACTCTTCACCAGTAGGGCTCAGCACAGTTTAGTGCAGGAGCAGACCATGTCATCTCCTTACAGTCAGTCTCCGTAATCATGAAATTTCAGACATTTATAAGAATACTAGCTTCCCTACCTTGCCACACAGTGATGATTCTGCTTAGCAGTGGGATAAACCTCGACGCCCGTTGTTGTTTCCTGTGCCTGTAAGCCCTGATTAGACTGTTTGTCATATCCACTTTTCCAAAGTCGACTCTATCATGTAATTTGACCAAAGGCTGCCTTCTTCGCCTAACTCTGCACAAACAACGAAATATCACAATTATAACCAATCTTGCTGAAGGTTTTGGGCGCGCCATGTTGATTTGATTGTTTCCCTCTAGAGAGCAGTAGTACCGTGGATCGACATTAGGAGTGTGCTGGCCTAGTGGGTTTGAGAAATGCGCTCATGCTCTAAGAAGGCTGCAGGTACCCGCTTCGATCCCCACAGCCTCCACTATGGGTCTCTGAGCAAGACCCTTAACCCCACACTGCGCCCCAAGGGTTAAATGCAGAGATACATTTCTCCAGTGGGAGATCAATGAAATTCTATTATTATTATCAATAGGAGGCTAGGAACCGTGCTAGCGTGATGTGTTAACAATCGTAAGGAACCGATCTCTGCATGGTTAAACGATCCAAGCACGGTCTGAACTCAGCACAGATCGGTTTTCAGAGGGTAGTGTAAATGGGGCTAGTGTTTCAATCAATAGGATGTATGTTTGTCTGATTGCATTTCTGCTAAGTCATCCATAGTTTGTGCTGTCCAAATAGAGAAGTTTACTCAATGCTTCTACTTTATTTCAGTGTCGTACGTGGAGAGGTGTCGGCAGCACCGCTGGCGGTGTGCTGAGGTAACCTTCACATGTCCGGACACTGAGCTCTGTTGGAACTGGGTCCGCAGCATCAGAGAGCAGCTTGCCAGCATCTGTACGACATACACACGGTCTGAAATATGAACACATCAGTATTAGATCAGCTGTTATTGAAGGATTGGAACCCTTATGTGTGTGTGCAGCTGGCAGACCCAGAAGCTTGCTGGTCTATATCAACCCATATGGTGGGAAGCGTCAGGGCAAGCACATCTATGAACACAAGGTGGCACCACTGTTTGCACAAGCCGGGATCTCTACTCAGGTCATCGGTAGGTCCTTTCCCTGTAGCCTTTGCTGTAATTTGTCAATGAAAACCTTCTGTTGATAAATTATGTTTGTCTGTCACAGTCACAGAGTATGCCAATCATGCCAGGGATCACCTGAGGACGGATGCTGAGCTCAGCAACTTTGATGGGTGAGTTTGGTCACATTTTAATCAGTTATTTTATCAGAACAATCTTTCCTACCTTTCCCTATCTCGCCTTTTCACTCCCCAGTGTGGTCTGTGTGGGAGGAGACGGCATGTTCAGTGAGATCATCCACGGTTTGATATGGAGGACACAGATCGACAGTGGCATAGATCCAAACTGTCCTGATGAAGCCCTGTCTCCCTGTTCGCTTCGCATTGGAATCATCCCTGCAGGTAAACATAAGGTGTTTTGAAAGTTCTACTTAGCCTAAAGTTAGCAGGGTTTTTATTCTGTATGATACTGTCAGGATCAAAAGTATAAATCTCCTGAAGTACCTTTAAGAAAAGTAAAGTGTGGTTTCTCTTTATTACAGAGCATGTAAGGACAGTATTCTCAGTGGCTGAAGAGCCTGGGCGACTTTGGGTTTGTGGTGTGGGGCACTGCAGCTGAGGCCCGGTTGCATTTGGTTTGGTGGGACGATGGGGGGCATTTTGCATAATCGTGGTGATGGCTGTTGTGTTGTCCTGGCAGAGGGTTTGTGGGTTGGCCAGCGGGTCAGTACCAAGCTGGCATGGGTGGAGGTCCTTTTTTTGACAAAGGGGTGTGTGCGGCTTAGGATAATGGGGTTGGAGCTGTACACTTGTTTCTAACCTGTCATTTAGAAACAAGTGTACAGAGCAGCTTCAAGCTATATAAAGTGCAACGTGAAAGTGAGCTTTGAAACAAAATCAGTCTGAATTCAAACTGTTTAAACCACCTAAAATGTGCTGAATATTATCAATAGGATATTGATAATAATGCTGAATATTACATAAAGTAATTTACTTTTATTTTGTGTATATCTTTCTATCTCTCTGTTGCCTCTGGTCTCTTTATCATTGCTCATATAATAAGTTATATTAAGTTATATAATTAGTATTTTAAGTTCTTTCCCAAAAATGATGACGAGTTGTTTCATTTGTTTTCTTCCACAGGCTCAAAGAAAAGCATTGATTTCCTCCTTTTTACTTGTTATTCTTTTGATATTGTCTGTAGTGTTGATGACGCTATCTAGAAATAAGTGGACATCCCTCCCATGCCAAGAGTCAGCCACTCAATTTAGTTCAGATTTCTACATCACAGATTCATGACACATGTCATCTAGAGGTACTTTACTGAGACTCATTTATCTGATCAACCAGATTGGTTGATAGTCTTCTATCTAAGGAAACCCAGTCGATTTCATCCAGTCAATGACTTTGCTGGATCTGCTCCTCCTTTATAAGCATTGTCATTTGATTCTCATATGTCTAGTCCTACAAGTAAAACAAAGACTGTAGCTGCAGGTCTCAACACTGCCCTCCTCTGTTCACCTCCCAACATCCCAGAGATGTTGCAGCTTTTGGTCTGTGTCAGTTATTTGTGAAAATCACCTTGGTGTCAGTGGGACTTTTCTACCCTGTTTTTTTTAAATAATTTTTCTGTGTTTTCCAGGTTCAACAGACTGTATCTGCTTTGCCACGGTGGGAACCAATGACCCAATCACATCTGCACTGCACATCATATTAGGTCAGTCATGAAATACTCCTACAGTTCCTTATTTACCCGTCGGACTGAACATAGGTTGTTTGCTGTGTTGAACTTTTGGAGATCATTCCCTGGTTCTGTCAGAAATCCTTCCAAGTCTCTTTATTTCATTGGAAATCTGTTTCATGTACTTCACCCCCCTTTTACAGTGTAGAGGTATTCATTAACATGCCAGAAACCATTCCACATTGTGTCCCAGTCCAACCATGAACTGAAGGGTGCTTTGCAGGGATCATGGGGGACAGACCAAGAAGTTAGTGAATTATGCAGAGGTGGAAAGAACCGTATTCCTGGATTTCAAAAGTTGAAGTCTTGAAAGTGTGCCATGCATTATATGTGTGCAAATAATTGAGAACACCTCCCTGATGGCGGACATTGATATCCGTCTGTGTAAAAGGCCCAGCCTGACTGGTTGGAGGCTATCTGCAAACATACATTTTCTTGTCATATAACCCCAACTCCAAAACAGTGAAGTCTCCTTTTCAGCCTCTCTTTCTGGTGTCTCCCATATATAGCCTCGTCCATTTATCTTTAACCAGCTAAAAACCTCTTACATCAGGATTGTGCCATCAACCGTGTTTGGCTTTTTGTGAGTTGTTTTCATTGCTACCCTCTTCAGTCTAATAGTTATCCTGTCAACAGGTGATCCATCTAAGCTGTGGATCTCTGCAGCTCCTCCAGTGCCTATTTGGTACTCTTCTTTACTTATTAATGTTCTCCCTCTCCAGCCTGTGAGAATCCAGTTCCTGGTTGGTCTGAAGGTGGACCATTCTCTCTCCTTGTTTAGAGGATCTATCTAAAATCTAAACTGGCCAAAATCTGAACCAGCATCTCCAGTATGACCTGTCTGCTGGGATGCTTAGTTTTCATCATGGTCGTTCTTTGGTGTTCTCTACAGGACCTCTGAGACCTTTATGGTCCAACTGCAATTAAATTACAAATATTTGGACTCTGGTCACTGATTCTGGTGGACTCTACTGGTGCCATTGGTCAGTGGTTACTGTTCTGACTGTGTCCTTTTCTTCGGATAAATGGCTGTCCTCTGCTTCACACGTTCATTGTGCTCAGTGTTGGCCTGTCAGATGTCAGCCCAGAGATGTTTATAATGTGACTAAATGTCCAGAGGAGCTTTATCAGAACCTTCCTCTTTGTGTTCAGGAGATTCTCAGCCATTGGACGTGTCCTCTGTTCACCACAACAACGTGTTTCTGCGATACTCAGTGTCTTTGCTGGGATATGGTTTCTATGGCGATGTACTAAGTGACAGTGAAAGAAAGAGATGGATGGGCCTCGCCAGATATGACATTTCAGGTAAAACTTGTCTTAAACACAGAGCTGTGTTTGTTCTGTCTTTGATTCTGACTCGCTGCTCTGGATGCTGCAGGTGCGAAAATGTTCCTGACCCACCATTACTACGAGGGAACCGTGTCCTACCTGCCAGCCAGAGGTGCTGTTGGAACTCCACGGGATACTAGCAGATGTCGATCTGGGTGAGGGAACATCTTATCATCGTAGATCTATGTATTCCACTTGGTCCTGTACTTAGGTACACCAATATGGCTGGGCATTGTTGGGAAACTCACAGTCTGTTTCCTTAGGCCACGATTAGATTCAATATCTATTTCTGTGCTTTCATTAAGTAAAAGTATTTTAAGTTTAAAAACTCCTTCTGATAAATTTTTGATATCTATTGATTTTCTTCCCTCTATAAACAGCCATGGTATACCCGTGCACATATTATGACTTAAGATATCAATTAGATATCGATGTGGATAACGAAAAAAATCCCACTACTAAATTACCATGAAAGTAAATTGCTTGTAAGCCTAAAAGGTTCTCCTTTCCCTTTAAAAGTGGAGATTGTTCATACTCATTTCAGCTTATTGATATAGCATGTTCATTTCCCATATCGACTCCTCTCCCTTTGCTCACTGCAGTGTTTGACTCAGAATAAAATAGCCTATAGATAGAGGTTTACTTTGTCAAAACATAGATTCTATCCTAGGCCTACATTTTAAAATGTAAGAATTGACCGTGATCTACCATGACCTTGACCAAGGCTTTAGTTAGAAATTCGACAATGTTGAATGTCTTTAAAAGAGTGAACCCTACTTTAGTTATCCCTGTTATGCAATTAAATACTATTGTATCCTGTTATTTAATAATAATAATACATTTTACCCAACTTACCCAAATCATCAGAATCAGAATAGGTTTGTTTGTCACCGAGCCTGGAGTAGCACTCCAGTGGTCCTAGATCGAGTTTTGGTAGAGCCCATCCAGGAAAAGACAAATGCAGTGAATTATTTCTTTCTGTTTTTAACTCTACAGCTGTGCAGTTTGTCAGCATAATGAAGAGATCCGATCAGACAGAGCCGTGAAGTATGAGATGGATGAAGCTTCAGACTGTGGTAAGTCCAGCGGGCAGCCTTCAAGAGCTCCCAACCAACGCCAGTTTGCAGAACTTCCTCAATTCTGGGTTTAAAGCTGAAGAATTATGCTCCACTTTCAAACTTTAGTGAAAGTATATCAGCCTGTAATAATTTGTTGTTGTGTTAAATGGAATTTTACCTCATTTTATGTATATAGCACAAATTCACAATGTGTCAGCTATAGGCACTTGGATGGACAGTTCATTCTAATCATCCAGACAGATGAGTTAGTTTTTAAATTTAAGGAATCCCAGCTGACTGAATCCAGTCATTGCTTTTGCAGTAATCCCCCACAGTGAGCATATTTATGCAGCCACAGTGCAGGAGACGATAAACTATTAAGAAAGCCAAACTCTTAAAAAAACAATAACATAATAATCATCAAGTGTGAGATGGGATCCCATTAGCAGAGACATGCGCGGTAGGTCGATTGCAACATAATTATACACTGCAAAAATAATTTAAAATAACTGTATTAACCCTTAATTTGAGCTGATAAATAAAATGATCTGCTTAAACTGAGTGTTTTGTTTACCATTAAAATAAGATAACTAGATTTTATGCACTTGAAATAAGAGACTGCAGTTATTTTTTTTTTCTTATTTTAAATGCAGGTTGTCTTATTCTATATGCCAAGTCTCTTACCTGCTTAATTAAAAAAAATTAATTTAATAAAATACAAATTTTGATAAAAATGTACTTACTTAGATGTCAAGATTTTGCAGTGTACGATAACCTGAGCCAAGCTTTTAACAGAAAGGAAAGTTTCAAGCCAAGGACTTAATTTATGAAACATTCAACCAGACTAACTTAATTCACAAGACTGTCTTACTATTATCAATAACTATATTAGAAATGTGAAAAATATAAAAGCAAAATAAAGAAAAAGAAGCTTTGTTTTATAATTTTTAAAAAGGGCCCTACCATGTTGCAGTGCCTCTAACAGTTACATCATGGGGGTTGGTCAGTGCTAGCTGTAGCAATTGTATACATTGGATATAACGTCGATAGATAATATGGTTGAACGTTAAATTTCCCCTTTAAACATAGATGGCCGCATGGATTAAAACTTGGTTTCACAGGAGAGCAACCAGAAAAAAAAGTTTTAGATAAGAAAGGAAGATTATTTATTATTACTGGGTCGAACATTAAAATTAAAGGCGTAGTAGAAGCGAAGAATTTTGATATAGGCATACCTTTGGATTACCTGGATCTATTTTAGTGTAGAACTAAAATAAGATAATTCTATAAGAAGTGAAGGTTTGGGGTTAGCAGAAGGACACGAGGTCGTAGTTTGACACTTTACCTGTGTCTTGGTGGGGTGTATGTGTTTCAGAGAATGATGGAGAGTGGAGGACGGTCCGAGGAAAGTTCTTGGCTATAAACGCGGCCTGTATGAGCTGTGCTTGTCCTCGTAGCCCCAAAGGTCTCTCCCCTGCTGCCCACCTGGCTGATGGCACCACTGACCTCATCCTTGTTAGAAAGTGTTCACGCTTCAACTTCCTCCGACATCTCCTGCGACACACCAACAAAGATGATCAGGTATGCTGCAAAAGCAAGTCTAAATTTTTACCCACATTCTCTTTCTCTGAATCTTTTACACACCATTCTTCTTCTTCTCTTGTTCTCTTTTAGTTCGACCTGGCCTTTGTTGAGGTTCACAGAGTGGTGCGTTTCCGCTTTACCCCACGTCACTGCCAGAGCGACTCAGACCTAGAGCTGGAGTTGCTGGGGAACAGCAAACGGCAGATTTTCAGCCAGATCTGCAGAGACCACCCGGCTTGTGGCTGTGCCCGCACCTACAGCAGCTGGAACTGTGATGGTGAGATCTTGACCCACGCAGCCATCGATGTCAGGTACCGCAGCCTTCCCAGAGCTGAAACTTAAACTACCGATGGTCTGCAGACGCTCCTCTAAAATCTTTGTTCTGTTTTCCTCCTCAGAGTGCACTGCCGGTTAATCAAGCTATTCGCACGAGGAATCGAAGAGCCCCAGGTGTTTGAGGACCTCCATAACCCCTGTGCAATATAAACCTGTTCGCCCTCCCATCATGTTTTCCTCCTCAGACACTGGAGCTGTCTCCAAGCTGCTGTCTTTAGGACATTTACCGTCAGCTTCTGCTGTTTCTCCACAGATTGTAGCTGCACTTTGCTCCCTCGGTTAGAAGTCTTGTGGCACTTGGTAGAAGCATTAAAGATAAATAAATTGAACTTGGTGCCTTCTGTATGACCAGAGGGTAGCCATTAAACGGTTCTGTTCTCTACACAGAAGATCTCCTCATAGAAAGCTTCCAGATAGTGTTTGTGATCCTCTATCTGTTACGTTGGTGAAATGATTGGTTTCATCACCCGAGTCCTGTTGACAGACGTTATTTTGTCCTCCAAGTTAGAGATTTTTAATCTAGCCTGAATGGTTCTCAGAAGGACACTGATCACATCCTGAGATCGAACATCTCCTCTTGATTTGGCGACGCTTTAGAAGGCAGAATAGAGGACCACCCTGTTCATCTGCTGCTCTGGTTAATGGACTTAAGGTAAACTGGACCTTCATGTCCATGCACTATGGAGACACCTGGATCTCACAGACATGATCTTACTGCTGTCATCTTTAGCTTAGCTAAACATCCAATCTCTGGTTTATATGCCGTCTATCTAGAAGAGGAGAAGGAGACTAGAACCAGTAAAAAGGTGATTTATCACCAGAACAGCCTACGTAGCTGTGTTTATCTCCAACAGACCAGTTTTCCACACTGATGAAAGCTGAAGATCTGTCATGGATCCATATCATTAGAAAAAGGCTGTTGTTGTTTTGTTTTTGTTTTTTTGACTTCCTCTTTTGGTAGCTTGTTGTTCCCAGGTCTGGTGTGTTTGGCGCCACCATCTGGCTGGTTCCCAGAAACTGGCAGCAGGCTCAGGTTAGCCTGGCATACAGCAGAGTTGACTGGGAGTTGGTGTATTCTTACTGACTTCCCAAAACGCCTCAGACCTTGAGCCAAATCACCACCCACAGCACAGATCAGATGACTTTGACGCGACTGCTTTACAAGGCAGACTTCTGCCCCTCTGACATCAGCATCCTTGTTCTAAAGATGAAGAAGCTTTGCTTCATTCTGTTACATTCTTGGATGGGATCAGGTTCAGTACTGGGTCGGAACACAAGCCTCAGCCCTCCGAGTGTAAAAACTCAATCCCATCATTCTTGTTGTTTTAAGTGATTCCAGCAGGGTCTGGACTCATATTTCTAGTATACTGTTTCACCTTCTCCCAGTACCTGCATCAGCTGATTTCGACATCTTCATTTTCTAAAGGTCATTTTGGCACTATTGACCAAATAAAGAATCTCAACCGACAGGAAATTAAGAGGGAGACATGCGGCAAACGGCCATAACTCAAACTGTGTTGAGGATTAAGGCCTCCATACATATGAGCCCTATATGCTGAAATATAAGTTAAGTCACATGAAGACAATGAAAATCAATTAATCTGAAACGGACTTTGACTGATTCTCCTTTCATCAGTTATGGTATTTTGTAGCATTGGCTTAAATCTTTTTTAATCTCCATACTCTGCTAGATTGTAGCTTTAAAATCGTTTACGACTCAATGAAGACCCCTTTCTTTCCAAATGAGCAGAGTAGCACATTAACTCCTGTTTTTATTTTCACTAAAGCTCCAAATGCAAGTAAAATTGAACAGCAGATAAACAGCTTGTTGAGAGCAGACATATGTTTAATCTCTAACAAAATCCATGCTTCTATCCAAATGTGATGCAAACTCTTATCTAACCCACTGCAGCGAATTAACAAGGCTATGCAAAGCATAATGTCTTCATACATTGATATTATGCTTGGTAAACAGGAAGTAGCGCCAGACCGCAGTATGTGTTGTAATCATGCAAGTTTACTTACTTTCTCATGTCCTCTAGTATTACCGATGGTTCATGCCATCCGGAGACACTGAGAGAGGTTTGATTCTGATGCTGCATTCAGGACAGAAAAAGCCGATCACTCATGTAGAGTAAATATTTTCTACTACAGAACTTTTTCAAAAAATGTGTCTCCATCGCCTCTTTAGCGCATTTATGCTTTTTCAGAGTCAAAAATCACCTCAGGTGAACATAAAAACGTTTTAATACGTTTATCTGAATTTTGCTTTTTCATGTAAGACTTCAAATGCACTTCCAATGTGCAAAAGACAGTTGATGGAAACATGTCGAAAGATTGGCTCTGATCCACATAATGGGGACCTTTTGAATTTTGAACAAAACGTAGAAGTTTTATACCCATTGTTGTTGTTAGAACTTTTCAAGACAGACCCTTGGTTAAGTTTTTTTTTCTGGGTCTTTGTCTTAGAGATAGCATTTAATGGTCAAAATATTTAGTCCAGTGGACAGACGTCTGATCTAGAAAAAGCTAAACTGTTCCAGAGGGAAAATGTTCAAACAATGATGTAGGCAAGAGTTGTCTTAATTTAAGCCTAAGATTTCTGTTGTCTGTAACTAGTTTTTGTGTTCCTGCTGATTATCTGCACATTAATGCATTGCTCTGTATGGAATATTGTAGAGGTTGGAAGCCTTTTTTTGAGCTAGAAAAGTATTGTAGCATAACTTTAAATGCATCGGCAGCTGCTGCTGTTACTGTGCCCTTTAGTTGTTAGCATGTAATGTAGCACAGTTTCTCATGTTAAGGCTGTTTAATGAGAAAATATTTACACAGTTTCTTTCCTTTAATTCAGTGAATTCTCCACTACTTCTGACTTACCATATCTCATCTTGCCAAGTGCTGCGTAGTGAAAGAAGTCTAAATATTGTGATGGAGCAAAACATTCCATTTGTTTTGTTATTTATGTTCTTATATTTGGGGATCATCAGATCTGATTAGAAGATGATTATTATCCAAATTAATCAAAGTTAGGCATGCCCTTTTCTTAAGCATTTGGCATCTAGGGGAGAATTGATGAGGTAATATGAATCATCTGGTAATTTTTTTTACTTGCACCTGTGCTGCATACATGGCCTGTGAGAGCTGTCGAGCTCCTGTGACACTTTTTGCCTCCATCTCCAAAAAAAGGTGTTGAAATCAGACTAACTGGCTGTCTTTATTGGAGATACTGCATGGGCATTATTATTGCATAACCAAAGGCAGATAATCAAGCATCAGCACTGAAATTATTTTGATATTCATTAGTCAGCAATACTGTTTCCTTTCTGTGTATTTGGAGCTGGACTCTCCAATAAAACAGGAAAGTAGGAGCCTATTGTTGTGTGTCAGATCACTAACCAATGAGATGTTAGATTTATACTCTGGATTTAAATCCAGCCAGATACCAGATGGGGTTTGATAATGGAGCTATCAGTTAGTCTGTGTCCACCGTGGTGGTATGTCTACAATGTTGTAAAGTCGATGTACACAATCCACACATCACATATGTTCAACTAATCCACACAGAGGTCAAATATTTGCAGACAACTGAGATGCAGTTTGGTTTAATAGATGCTTATTAACATTTAAGGTCAATTTTTATATAGAAATAAATAAATATATATATATGTATTATAATTCTTTTTTTTTTACATCTCAAAATCTGAAGTCAGGAGTTCACCGTGGAAGATTAGAAGTTCCACCTTCTTCCAGCTTAAAAATCCAATATGGCTGCTAGACATCGACATCAGTAATGTCCAACAACTGTTAGTCAACATGTTCTTCAGACTTTAAATGCTTTATATTCTAAATCGAATACTTGTTTTTTGCTTATAGCAGTTAGCCCAGTTGCTGAATGTGACCAGACCAGGTTTAAGTAGGGTTTGATGTTATTTGTTAAAAGTCAGGCCCTTTCCCAATCTGTACTCTCTACTCTCTTCTCACCATGTTCGGACATGCCCACAGAGGGTCGTCTGAAACAATATGGGTGTTCTATTTCTCAGGCTGCATCCTCCAAGGACCTGTCTACCTGTGACCCCTGCAGGGGAGGTCACAGGGGGGGGGCAATAATTTGCAGAGAGGGCAATGGCCCCATTTGCCCCCATTTAGATTAACCACTGTTGTGTTTGTTGCACATTTTGATGGGATGATGACAGAGGAGAGGGACGAATATATATCCAGATATTTAAAAAAACTGATATTCAATTGTGAAAATTAATACAGGTTTTGGATCAGTCCCCCATAGTGCCCCTGTTATGGCCCCTGTACTTAAAACACAGCAAAAATGTAAATTTAAGTATGCACTTTTTTCTTTGTGGGAAGTATATTTTACCATGATTTAAGGAATAAGTAAGGCGTAAGACATTTGCAGAGAGATTAAGATTATTTAAGTTTAATCTAAGAAAAAAACAAAAAAAATATCTTATTTCAAATGCATAGTGATGTTACTTTTCGATTCCATCCCTTTGTCTGCTTATTTACCAGCTCAAAATAAGGGCTAATACACTTATTTTAAGAATATGGTTCTAAAACAATTTTTTATATGTGATGATAGAAGACACTGATATAACACTTGGACCAATTTAATATTTTGCCAAGACAATTCACTTTAACTCTTATAAATAAATTACAGTCAGCTTTAAGATCCTTACTGAGAACGGATCACAGTTTTTATTGGCTAGATCTGTGTGCAACCTCTGTTTTGTGGCTTACTTATTATACTAAACATGCTTGCCTTGTTTTCTTTGTATGTGTGTGTGTTATTTCTTTGTTCTGTACCCAATAAAAAAATATAATAAAAAACACTGGCACTCCCATATAAAAAAAATATAATAAAAAACACTGGCACTCCCATATAAAAAAAATATAATAAAAAACGCTGGCACTCCCATATAAACAAAAAATATAATAAAAAAACACTGGCCCCAACCCTTACCCCGTGGTGAATTTAGTCTAAAACCGCCACTGATTTGTTGGCTTTTTGTAACAGAATCAAAGGCACTTTGTTCTTTCTGCAACCCACTATTCAGCAGGCAGCAGTCTCAGCCATTCACACACTACAGCTCTGGCTGACGTTCCCCCTAAACTATCAGCAGATACTCACACTACTGGCAGCTCATGTCAACAACAGAGTCCCGTTATCACCAGACTTGACAGCGACCCGGAGATTTCCTAATTTAGGCTATGTTATAAGTTAATTAGTAAGAGTGACAATATTGCACTTTAATATCCAACGTAATCAGGATCTAGGTTTCTGGATTTTCCTCTTTTCATTTCTAATCAGCACATTCTTTTTGTTTTTTACCCGCACTAAAAAAAAAAAAACTTTGTTAAGCATGAATATTCAACTTCATTTTAAAGCAATTTTGACACAAGCCATTATTACATTGTTAGAGTTAAGGATATACCTTGAAATGTTGAATTTTGAAAAAACACTGCTTAAGGGGGTTTAAATTGGTATAAAAAGACTGTAAATGACACACAAACAGACATTGACTACAGTTCTTGTCGTTTTCAAGTGTGAACTGGAAAGGGAACTGGACAGATAAAATGTGAAACACCTCTGCAACAAATAGAGGACAATGAGACTTATAGCAGCTTCAAAGCAGTACATATTAACTTAGAAACTTAAAGAGAAACAGAATCAAAAATGAACAAAATTGAGTCATTACATACCATCAAGCAGGAGAATGTCTAGTACAGGGGTAACCAACATTTTCACAGATGAGGGCTCATTCCAGGGTACTGATATATAGGAAGGGCTACCAATACAAGGGTTAGTGTTCACCTAAACTTCATACATTATAAACATATTTTTATTGTTTCTTTTAATTTCAAATTTTCTTTTAGACATTTTCATTTTGGAATCTATAAATGCTCAAATGCCATAGACCGGAGGTTTTCAACAGGGGGTCCGTGACCCCTAGGGGGTGCATAGAGGTACTGCATGTTTTATACTCCCTGTTATTTTTTCCACTTATTGAAATGCCTTTTAAATACAAATTTACATGAATGCACACATTCAGCGACACACAGGAGCTCTTTCAAGCTGGGCACCATTTCATTCCCAACACCTGTCCCATCAACGAGGAATCAGAATCAGAAATACTTTAATAATCTCAGGGCCAAATTACTTTCGTTACGTGACTCCATCTGTAATGGAGTGACTATAGGACCAGTTTCATATAGCCTAACACAATTTCAAACAAGATATAGCCTATAATTAGGAGGTCCCTCCTCCATCTCGCCATCAGTTTGGGGGTCCTTGGCCTGTAAGACGTTGAAGACCCCTGCCATAGACAATATGATGAGTCTTTATAAATTATTTTTTTTTAAAAGAGCAACATAATACAATAACATTTCAAACTTAACTCATTAGCGAGTTGTTGTGTTTTAAGAAGACTCTGAGGGCACCCCATGTGGTCCTTGCAGGCACCATGTTGGTGACCCCTGGTCTAGACTCTAGTGGGTTTTGAATATGAGCACTGTCATGTGTAAAAGTCCTGTGCAACAGTCCCTGCCAGAGCTTTGACCGTTGCTATGGTGACAACAGCTTCCTGTTATGGTTGTAGGAGGGAAGGTCATCTCAAGTAGTAGTGAGATGGAGTAGCTATATTGTAAAGGCTCTCAGACTCTTCTTGTATAGCGCTGCCTGCTAAACCGGCTATCTAGTTTGCTACTACCTTGGCAACATAGGGCAAACTGTAATTCTTTTAGCTTTATTGACGCAGAGTTGTTTCAACACAGGAGTTAGTAGCGTACAAAATTAATTTAAGATAAATTGCAATAAGGTCAGATTTGCTCTACAGTTGGGTTGTAATATGTTTTGCTAAAATCTGCCATGCTGAAAGACACGTGCCACACGATACTGCCAGGTATAGCAAAGTGGCAGGGGTCGGCACTGCCGAAAAGTTGTCTTCATATTCATTGTCTTCATATTTAATTTCTGTAGCTTGTAGAGCACCACATAGATAAATAAAAACGGCAACAATTCTTACCTTGCTGGAAATAATTAGCACTATATTCAGCCCTTAGCATAGTTAACTGATTAATAATTGTAAAATCCTGGACCTGACTTCATCTGCTGGACTCTTCTGTGTCTGAGAAATTATGTTGTTAAAATGTTGATGTGTTACAGCCCAACATTATCAAAATCTAGGATTTTACAAATGATCTCAACAGATGGCCTAAATACTGGTTATTACAAAGCTGCCAAACTGACAGTTGTTGAAGCTCTGAAATTACATGTTTAATAATGAAGTACTGCTATGGTGTAATGGCCTACACTGTCATGAAAAAGACTGCAGAAATGTCACACCCTCCACTAAGAAAAAGCTTTAACAACTTCAATACACAAATGTTTCCAGATCAAGGGCCACTTCTTGACATCTTTCTCCTGTCAAGCCTCTCCTGATCCAGACACAACATCAGAAGGGTCTAAATGGGCTAAAGCGAACATGTTAGTGGAACACCATTACTTTAGTGAGTAACTAATACTCTCAATAAAGTAACTTTTGTTAGAGCTACCATGTGGTCTTGTTGTCATTTAATTTTTTTGGTTTTAATCAATAAAAAATTGTAAAAAACAATTCTGTATCGCGGACGATGAAAGAAGAGTGCTATGGCTGAGTTCCGCTGGTTGTTTATTAACAAATAGAGTAAAGAAAGTGCAATTTAAAATTATCCACAGGCTTCAGATTACACAACTGTTATCAAATAAATTTGAGCCTAATGTAACAAATGCAATATCTCTGATGGACCATACTATCATTGTATTTTTTATTTTTCCTTTTCTTAAAAGCCTCTGGAGAAATATATGTGAAAAAGTTGTGAACTGTTGGGACAAGATCTAGATTGTATTCTATTGTCTTCAATCCTTAGTTTGCACTTCGGTCTTAATCTTACACCTCATAGGTTAAGACTGCTCCATGGACTCTTATTTAGTATCAGATGATGCATTCTACTTGAGTGGATCTCTGGAAAGCCTTCTAAACTCTCAGAGTGTTTACAAAGTATAATGGACTACATTGGTTTTTCAAATTCACCCTGTCCAGAAAAGCCTCTATGGACTTATCTGGAAAAATATACCTACAAGATTAAGCTTTTGGGTTGTGATGTCAACCAAATCTTAAGGCCTGATAATCCGGTTTTCTAACAACCTCACAACTGTCAGTTTGATTTGTAAATGTATTGCTTTCATTGTCTTTGTCAGCATTGTGGGAGTGTTTGTTTTGTTTCTGTCTTTGACTTATGTCTTCTAAAACTTAATAAATATATTGTTAAAAAAATATGATCTGCATTTTGTAAGATAGACAAAAAATACTTTGTGTTTGAGTTTTTATTTTTGTAAAATACCAAACTTGAGATTTAAAGATGGTAATGTGTGCAACTTTTCCCCCATTTTTTGTTTTAAAAGAACTAATTACTTTTATTTGCAAGTCATCAGCAAAGTAAATGAGTTCATTTTTGAAATGAAGTAACTATTAACTGTATCTAGTTATTATTTTCCGTTAAGTAGCACGACAGTAGTGGTCAGAAGTCCTCTTCTAGATCAAATAAAAAATTTGCATTTTATGTAAATAGATAAAGGTCCCTTAGTCTGTAGGTCAGGTAACATGAGGTGAAATAGCAGACGGGGAAAAATATTTAGTTTTGCCGTTTAAGTATGTCTACTTGAAATACAGTGGAATATGACTGGATTGGTGAGATACAGTAGATGAAGATCGGACCCTGTATGTATAGACGGGGAGATCAAGAAAATAATTGGGTAGCAGTCCCTCATACACTCCTGGACAAGGTTATCAGCCTGTTTGCCGGGTATAGGACACTAGTAGAAACAAAAACGAGCTGTTTTCATGATTTGTGCAAAGAATAGAAATTTGTTCCCACTAAATACTAACCTAATTCATGTGCATGGAGAACTTTTAGTGGCAATAAGAGCATTTTTGTTTTTTTTTTAAACCTTTCAGGGTTTAACCTTACTTCCCTTGTTCTAATCCATCTTTACAAATGCCTTTATGAGTTTAAATTCATGCATTTTCCTTAGTACAGCACAGCAATCACATTTTAATCCATAAACACCTGCTGAGTGGCCCATCACAATTTCACTAACTACTGGTACTTCAGAATGAACTTTCAAATCACCCGTTTGTCAGCTATAGAAACCAGTGGGTTCCAGAACTTTAGGAGTGAGCCTTATACTGGTGGGTTATAGGCAGAGCAGAATGGAATCTATATACGTCTGTCCAGACCACAAACAAAGCATGCACTCACACAGAATGAGTATGGGGTTCCAATTTGTATTCCATCAGTGGCAAAAATATGTTCATGCATCTATGTATATGTCTTTGTGTGTTATGCACTTATGTGCAAGTCATTTGTATATGTTATGTTTATGTGTACGTGCATGTAAGGTGTTTGTTATGTGCTAAGATCTTAAAGGAGTGGATCAGATTCCCTCTGTAAATCTCCTGGAGTGGCTAATCTTGTGTCATCAAAGGAATATCAATGCGGTCATAGTATTTTTTTTTTGTTGTCATTTTTAAGCCTTTCACTCTAAAAGAAAAGGTCCTTTCTCTTCTCTTTCTCATCTGCCTGCATGTTCTCTAGATAAGTGATCATAACTGCCACACTATTACAAACTACAGCTGGCAGGCATAAAAAAACTTACTTTCATTATATTTCCTGCCCTCATCGTAGCCCAAGCATCTGTTCTAAATGAAAGCTGGTCTCCTACATGTATAGATACAGGGTTTACTGAGAATAAATGTGGCACCCGAGAGGTGCGATCATCTTTAAAAAAAACATAAAAACCAAACAGACTGCGGCGATTGTGAGCAGGGCCTTAAAAAGTTTAATAGATTAAAAGTTCAATAATTTACGTAAAAAGACGAGCTCGCAAAAAGTGTTCAATAAAATACGTTAAAAGGAAAAAGATAAAAAAAAAAAGATAGATAAAAGAGAAAAGATTAAAAAGAAAGATAAAAATCCAGATGGTGGAGAGCAGCAGAGTCAATGGGGAAGTCTGTTAAAAGACGCGCACTTGGCGGGTATAATGGAGGGCACCGTCCACCCCAGCGCTGGGTCCTCGTTTCGGCACGCTGCGCGTGTGGGCCTCTCCAGCGTAGCTGGCCTGCGAGGTCTCCTCCAACACGCGGCTCTCGCCAGCGTGCCTCTGCGCCTCGCTCCATGACGGGCCTCTCTGCACCCCGCTCCGGTGAGCGTCTCTCCGGCGTGCGTCCTTGCACCTTGCTCCGGTGCGCGTCCCTGCACCTCGCTCGCTCCGGTGCGCGTCTCTCCGGCGCGCTCCTCTCCGGTGCGCGTCTCTCTGTCCGGTGCGCGTCTCTCCGGTGCGCGTCTCTCTGTCCGGTGCGCGTCTCTCCGGTGCGCGTCTCTCTCTCCGGCGCGCTCCTCTCCGGCGCGCGTCTCCCTCTCCGGTGCGCGTCTCTCCGGTGCGCGTCTCTCTCTCCGGTGCGCGTCTCTCCACCTCGCTCCGGCGGGCCTCCTGCCGTCAGTCCCCAAGGCTCTCCCGCTGCTTCCCTCTCACTCGCTCCGTCCGGCTCCCTCCAAGATCGGCCTTCCCCAACCAAACCTTCCCATGTCCGGTGTCTGTCCCTCCAACCAAGCAGCTGCCTTTTTTAAATCAGCGTCCCAGTCGGCACGCTGCTTAGTTGATTGGGAACACCTGTGCCGTTGTGGGCGTGTCCAGGTGTGTGTGGCAATGTGGCCTCCAAACAAAATCCAAAAAAACATGCAACACACAAAATTGAAAACAAGCAAACAAGTTCAAAAATAAAGAAAATCCAAAATTAGAAAACATGCAACAACTTAACAAAAAGGCCACATTACCACATAAATATATCCATTGATCCATTATATATTTATCAGTGAGAAGACACACATAGTCTGAGGGCACAGGACAGGTATTTTAAATGACCAGCAGGTGTCGCAGTGCGACTCTATCTGGCCACAATATTCTACCACACTGGTTTTCATGGTCAATAAATGGAACATTTATGAATCAGATGGTTTTGTGTGGAACTTTATTTTTGTTGGAAAATATTTTTTATGCCAATTATTTAGACATATATCTGGAAGAAAAACTGCCAAGACAAAGCATTGCAGTTAGAGGTGAGGTGAATCCCTGCATTACCATCCACTGGCCTAAAAAGTTTGAACCTGTTTGAACTTACAACATGAGATAATATTCTTATGTGCATAAATGCTGAAAGGAAATAATGCAAATTCAATGCTAACAGACTGAACCTGCCGGGGCAGAGTGTGTTGATTCTGCTCTAGATGGAGGTCAGCGGTTTGTCGAGTGTTTGTCAGGGGGAACTGAGGTCAAGCAGTTGCATTGCTTGGTGTGCTGTTGTAGAGTGTTTGTTACTGTTTTAAATCATTGTTCTCTTTTTTTATAAATTATGCTAAATGTAAGAATTTTTGAAACTGTGATGTTAATCTGGATTACCGTTTGGGTATGTTGTATGGATTCGGTGCCATTGGTTCCATGAAATCAGATCGCTTATGTCGGCCTATCTCCAGTGGGTTTAACTTGCCACCATTTAAATCCACATTCAAATCAGAATTATATTTATTGTCATTATAAAGGTACAATGAGATTTTCTAGTGCACAAAAACTTACAGTTGACTATAAAAGAAAACCGGTATAAAACTAATAAAAGAGTTAAGAAATAAACAGAACACACCTTTATCAGCTGCAACTAGTCATATCTAGATCGATGAGAGGATGTAGGCTGGAGTGTCTTTCTGATCCTCCTGTCTTTTTTTCTTGCTTTCTATGCCTCATAAAACTGTTGTTACCTCAGAGACCAAAGGAGATTTAGAAAAAGAGTTAATATGCCTGTTATCTCTTTTATATATATATATATATATATATATATATATATATATAAATATATATATATATATATATATATATATATATATATATATATATATATATATATATAAATATAAATATATATATATACATATATATATATATATATATATTTTAAGTATCTTAAACTACATTGTGGAAAATTTAAATATTTTATTGTGAACAAAAAGTTATATCTGAAAGGTAACGTCTTTTAACTTCCAGCACAGTACCCGGACTCTGGCCAAAACTGGACTCTCACAAATAGCATCCTCCGTATCTCATGAACATCATTCTTTTTCTTTTTTAAAGAGGGCCAAATCGGAAGAACGGGGTGGACCCGAAACAGGTTTTGCCATATTTAACTGCATCACTACCTTGCTGTAGGATTTGATCTATTAGAATATCTGAAGCTAAAAGCACTGAGATCAGCCAGACAGTGAGATGGTGTGGTACCAATCATCTTATTCTCATCTCAAAAACAAAATGAGATCACCTACTGTCCAGTTCTCTGTACTGAGCTTCCTGTCCATCCTTGGCAGAAAGGGCATAGTATTCCTGCAGGTGACAGATTTGTCATAAAATTGTTCTATGATTTTAGTTCTTTAGAAAGGCTAAATTATGGTGTTTTAATTTGTCTCTTAGATCAGAAACCTAATAAGGCTGAACGATAGGCTAAAATTTTAATAACTTGATAAATAACATGAACAATTCTTAAAAAATCCAGTTTTTCTGAATAACTAATATGCCACCAAGGTTTTAATATAATTAATTTATATAATATATAAGTATAGCTTATTTTACTGAAAATAAAAAATGTAAAGCAGGATTTAATAAGGATACTGTCTATAAACAGCTGTTTAACTCTATCTTTATAATGAGAATTTAAAGTTTCATTTGCACAGGCAAAAAAATGAATATAAAATTATGCATAAAAATAGACAAAGGATAAGCCTCTTAATATCCCTGGAGGATAATAATTTGGACACAACCCATTTACGGCACAGGAGAGTAATGGAACAAGCACAGCACAAAGCTGGTCCACAGCAATTAGGTGTTGGTTTAAAGTCAGGTCCCTCTAATTTTTCATGTGCCCCCTGAGTTCACTGAGGACCGCTCTGAGCAACATCAGATGTTTCTGATCAGGTTTCTTCCTATTAAAAGGAAGTTTTTCCTTCTGATATGTTATATATTTTTGATATGTTCTCGGAATACTCTAGTATGTCTGTGTTAAACATGTATTAGTATTTTTGCAAGCCCTTTTTCTGTTTTTCCTAGAGAAATGCAGATTAACATCTTCTCTATTTCAAACCAAGGAGTTATTCTTTCATTAATTAAGTTGTTCTTTTTCTACAGGGCTAAATTGTCTACAGTGGTACACAGAGAAGTAATAACCCCACCAAAAAAATCATCCATTTGTGAAGGGATATACATAAGATTTGTTGTGCTCTGTTGTATTTTTCAGTGAGACAGAGAAGATACAAATTTAACAGATTCTTTAAAATGTATTACTGTATTATCTGTCAACTATCTGCAAAAGTGAAAGCCTCCTTCCGGGGAGGACAACTTGATTAAAGTGAGTTTATAAGTACTAAAAAGTAGTCAGAGACAACAGGGTTGTGAGGAAATACAGTTATTTCTTCACATTCAATGCCATATGCCAGCACAAGGTCCAATGTATGAAGATGAGAATGAATCGGACTATTCACATTTTGAACAAAGCCAATTGATTCTAGCATTAAAGAGTGAATTTATGCTCTCACCTTCAATGTCGGCATGAATGTTGAATTCCCCACTGTAATCACCTGCATCAGTGTTTACTACAACTATCAACATCTACAACAACTCTTTGAAAGAAAAAATCTAATTTCCCTTGGGAATTGATAAAGTATTTCTGAATTGTATTTGAATAAACCATGAGAGGTTGTGACTTTATGAATGGATTTTCCTCATATACATTTGTTAACAGTAATTTGGTCCAGGTGGTGGCAGAGAGATCAGACGACTGTTGGGGTTTAATCTGGACAGGAAGATCTGGTAGATGAGATTGATAAATGCTCAAGTGTTGCTATAGTCCATATCTTCGTAGATATTTCACTGCATTCTCCTGGACGGAGAGCTCACAGGTAGTTGCTTGTTCCCCTTCTGAGCCCTTAGTATTTCAGGGCTACTCATATTCTTTTTCCTTGCTTTTGCTTGGCATTGTAGAATATTCTTTTCTACTTTTGCCACCAGCATTATAGGCCTATATGATTGACTTGCCACCATTGGTCTCAAGGAAATGTTAAGGAAGAAACACTATATTACTGATAGGTAGTTTTGCACAAGAGCCATTTCTCTCTCAGAAATGAAACTAAGTTGGTCATACTGGAAATGAGTCTTAATGACATTTTCAGGACATGATTTTTTTTTCCTATGTCAAAAGCCCTATATATAGAGGAAATGTGAAATGAGAAAAACTACCTGGTCAGAAAGCTTTGGTTTTCCTTTCAACATATTCCACTAAGGTGTCTTAAAGGAAAGCCTTTTCTAAGGGTATTATACCTTCCACAATTAAATGCAGTGTTAATCCAAAGCCGGCCCCCTACCCTGATGTATCTTCTGGCAGCAGGCCAGGGGTTTCCAGCAAGGGTCTCCGGTTTTTTCTGGAAGTAGAATGGTATGCCTCCAAGCCTTTAAGGAAGTGAGCATCTGTCTAAGGGATTTTGACTGAACACATTCTGGAACAGCTAGAATTTAAATAGCTTTAATTTAAATAAAATGTTCAGACTACTTGTTAGTGCCAACGGCCTTTTCATCACCTAAAGGCCATTCATAAACATTATGAAAGTTATGACATTGATCATACCAAGTTAGGATGACTCAGGCAGTGAAGCAGCCTTAAGATGACGAAAGTGCTTAATTTGGAAAATTAACAGTAAACACCAGGAGCCCTGGGCAGCATAATCTGACTTCATTACATCATTTCCACAATCGGGATAAAAGCCAGCAACAGAAATAGAAAGAATGACCCCCCCTTATTAATATCTGCTCATTACATCAAAATCCGCCAAGAAGGAAAAACCTTCAAATAATCTTCTCAGCTTCAAATGTGAACTGGCAACAGAGATGACAGAGTAAAGATTTAAAATCACGGCAATAAAAGAACATAAATGAGTGTTAGAGGATCAATAGTGTTTTCTGATGTGTGGATGATTTCATGTGAACAAACAGCACCCATCTTTCTAAAGGTGATTAGGCCTCATTAAGGAAGTCAGAGCCAGTAATTTCGTTAAGATTTCAGGAAGTCAACAAAGCAATGCAGCTGGATATTTTGACCTCAAACTCAAAGTGTTGACACAGTAAACAATCACAACAGTAAAGTGCGAATTAGGTTTGGCAGAAGGTCGATACCTGAGGTGGTACAAAAGGAAGGATGATGGGCCCCAGGAGGCAGTCTGCAGGTCTAATCCAGATTTCCACGCAGGACCACTCCGCTCTTGGTAAGCTCAATTTCTTTTCTCTCAAGGTGCTATTTCAGCTCTGTACATATAAATGTCTGATGCTGCAACAGGTCAAATGTCAAATTTTTAGTTTCATCTGAGCTGGCCTTTAAACACAAAGTGCTTTAGTGGTGAGGTTTTAGTACAAGTAAATGGTCCCAGAGTCACGCCAGGACACATTTTAGCAAAATAATACATACATTCACAGACGCATCACAACTGCTCCTACACCTTTATTTTTAAATGTATTTAATACCATGGAGTCTGAACACATGTCCCTTTTTTAAAGCAGATACTCCATGTGCTTAAAGTAGATGTCATTAAAGTCAGAATAAGAAAAACAGTGTAGTATTTTAATCCTCGTTGGTTTCCAGCTACCAATTGATAGCATTTAGGAAAATATTTTTTTCCACTCTTGATTAGGTGTGTTGTTCAGAACTTAAGTCAAACCTCTCTGCGTTTATAAAGTTTAAACCCTAATCCTATGTTTTAACAGTCAGAAAAGTCAAATAATAGACTCAAAATGTTCTCTGTGTTTCAATAAGAAATGATGAACTAGTGCAGATGCTGGTGAGTCATTTCCGGTTCACTCGCTGTAGGACAAGGATGACAAAAATGCAACTGTGTATAATTACAGAATAATTATCAATGGGTTCTTAAACAGAAATTAAATATATAAAATATTCTAATTTAACTTATATTTAGCTGTTTCCAACAGTTATATATTTCAGTAAATTATCAGTGTGCGGGATTGCATTCAAGTCAACGAGTCGATGCAATCAACTGGTTTTCCTTAGATAGAAAACTTTGAATCAATTTTTCTGTATGATCTGGTGAACTGCAAAGTGCTTTGAGATGACATGTGTTGTGAATAGGCGCTATATAAATAAACTGATTGGAATTTACTCAGAATCATACCAGTATAAACACGTTTCAGTTAAATGATGACACATTTAAGAAATAATTTAGTGATAATTATTTATCACAGTATAACTCTGTTAAAGTAGAAAGGACACAGGTTCTAAAATATGTTCCTTTTCGGGTTGTCTAATCAGATCAACCCTTTGTGAAAGTACAGATTAGACTGAATGGAGACAGCAGCTTACAGCTTCTAAAGGGAAGTGAAAAATTTGTTTTGTTCTAGAGGAGTTTGAATGTTCTAAAGCAGCTCATTCAGAATCACAGAAGATTGAGTGGCTGTTATTTAAAAAGGTCTGATTCTCCACCAGTTTGCTGTGGACTCTGTAGCCTCGTATACATCTTATTGGATACGCCAGATGTCTAATGTAAGCTGTACAAGCTACTTCAAGCATAATGGGAACATTGATGATTAAACATATTCTCCTCAGCAAATCGTATTAATCCTCGTCAAGATGCCGTCCGTCAGTGTCAATCAGGCTTTTCTACTGCTGGCTCTACTCTACCTCACTCTCACCGCATCACTTCCTGTCAGGTAGTATAAATTCAGTAGAAAACCAAGGAGTCCAGACACCAACTGGCATTATTACTCAAAATAACCAGCGGCTCAGGTCTTCTCATGGTGTTCCTTGAAAGGTTTTGTTTTACTTATAGGGATGAGGAAGAGGTGGAGGACTTTCTGACAGAAGTGAGTCAGCTGAGCACTCCATGGTCTCTTCCTGGAACTTCAGCAGAAACTCTGCTAGAGACCAGACTCAGGTAAAATCTCTTTAAACATCAGAGCAATCACAGACCAGGCTAGGCCTACTGTTAACAGCGCGGGTCAAAACAGAAATCACAGACATAAAAAGCTGTTGTGGGATTTTCAAGAAAATATAAAAATGATGTGTTTTGTATTATTTTTTATAGCTTATTTAGTAAGACGAGAAAAAATTCAAAGGGAAATATTCATAATTTGAATATTTAATTCATATAAATACTGTAGGGAGTCATATTTAAATTCTTTAAATTACCAATGATAGCCATTCAACGAGTAAATAAGCAATAAGCCATGCAAATAGCTGTTTAAACGCAATAATTATTTATCTTTATATTCTTATTTTATTCAAAATTACATTCTTAAATAATGTATAACCTTTGAAAAATACTTTTTGTTTGTGTTACACTGATGCATGTTTCCTCTCATTTGGATGATTGAAAAGCCTCCAGGTCATCACCATGATCTTTAACTTCCGCCACGGATTCTCTATCAGATCAAAGCTAGAGCAAAGGCAGTGATGTCAAATGAAAGTATTACTTTAACCTAACCTGACAAGAGTGTGAATACATTTGGCCCCTAATGTAAAAAGGGGGGCGGTTGATAAACTGCTGGAATGCGGCGGAAAGCTCTGAATTTGAATCTTGACGTGAATATTTTTGCAATAACATACCGTGATACCATACTTTCTAATAAAAAAATAGAATATATTTTTAGTTTCAGATGCTCTTTGGAAGTTCATCGTTTTTAGATGAGAACTTGGAGTCATCATAGCATAATCTGATAAAAAAAAAAATTATTTGTTTCCTCAGCAGATTAAATGTCTATAAATTTTCAGCAAAAGACAGAAACAACAATAATATTTTTTGTTTGTGCTAAAACTGAGCAGAATAGGTTTACATTTAACCCGATAATCACCTCCCCCTCTTATATTTCTTAGCCCTGTCTCATTTATGCTGCAGCTACACCTGTGTGGCTGGTTTTCGTTCTGTTCAAAAAATGTTGGGGTCTTTTTGCCCTACTATTCTCATCTTTATTAAAGCAAACACAGCAAATGATAACCCTAGTAGCGTTTATTAGTGCAGACCAAACCATTTTTACTGCAAGGATTAGCTTATTTAAAACAAAATAATCAATTGACACATCCTACAATATCCCAGTATGGCTCTCTTTCTGTGGTCACCAGCTTTGGTTCTACTGTTTTATCTTTTATTCTACAGCATTACACATTTAGCTCAAGCCCAGTCAGTCACTGAAATGTGAAAATTCTGTTTACTAGATGTTGTTTGATTGCTGCATTTTTAAAAACCTCAAAATTCACATTATTCATTTGTAAGGGTGAAGTGAAGAGAAAGAATCAAACAGACTGGGAAAGGCGACAGGGAAAGTGAAAGTGAACAATATTTGAGATAGACATGAAGTTGGTGCATTTGTTATAGAGGAGACAAGCTATGACACTGGCTTTGATATTAGATTGATATTCTGCTGATCACCAATTCAATGTCTTTTTGGGAAAATTAGGGCAGGCAGAGATAGAAAGTCAATTTATGTGCTGAACTCAAGACGTCTTTGGTATGTACCAACATCAACTGCCAAAATGCTTCACCTACAACCTATATTTAGCAATCTACAGTTCAGAGCTTTTAATTTTCCCTATGTTTCCAACTTCACTAAACAAAAGATTTGTCCAACCCCATAGAAGCTGCTTCTGAGTTTGTGTATTTCTGTATAGTGCATTAACATGTTTACATTAACAATATTTGAAAACTGCAGGCAGTGAGGGACACGTCAAGTAATTCAATAAATTCTAATATCTTAGACTTAGACTGATTTCATTTTGTACACAAAGGGCCGGATCTATCAAAGGTTTGCGTGTATAAAAACGTGAGCTATTTCACTGCGCACGCTAAAAAATGTACAAACTGATCTATCAACAGCGTGCTAAAAGGATTTGGTCTTTGAAACGTGCTAAATAGCGTCTCTTATCCATTTAGTACTTTTTCTGCAATGAATATGCAATATGGGGCGTTTACACGCAAAAGTGCGTCTTGTGGGAGGAGAAAATGTAAATATATTAATTTAGCACTCGCAAAGTGATTTATCAAACCTGAAAGCAATTTTGCTGACGGTATCTGACTCTATATTTAACACGTTTCAAAAGAAGGTGCAAATGGTCTGTATGCGTAATTGCGCACACATGGCAGCGGTTATTGTCGCAAGAAGGAGACATCGAAATGAAGCAAGGAGACGCAGAGAACGCATTTTTTTCACTCCGTGTGAATATTTTTGGAATGAACGAGGAAACGATCATCAAAACATATCGTTTATCCAGCATTGCCATTTTGGAGCTGTTGGGGGAACTCCGAATGGATTTGGAGCCAGCTACAAGGAGGACCCACGCAATACCAGATATCACAAAACTCCTTGCAACATTGCACTTTTTTGCATCTGGGATCTGGGATCTCCCAAAATCGTTTTTCAGAAGTGCTGTCCGACGTTCTAAATGCCATGTCTCCCTGACGCCCTACCGAAAAACCCTGACCTCCCCCTTGCGCCTGTGGAGCAACATGCCAATGCTGCGGGGAAGCGTACGCGCATCATCTTATCCAGTCACTTCTTGTGAGCCATTTGGTATGTGCATTTTTCAGCCACATACCACCTTGGGGAATAAAGGTTGCCAAGGTTTTTATATATATATATATATATATATATATATTTTTTTTTTTTTTTTTTTTGGGAGGGGGTGGGGGTGTCACTGTAAGATTAAAATTTCTTAATGCACTAGTTTGCACAAACTGCAAACTACTTTGCCGCAAACCACAAAATGCGCAAAACCATCATTTAAATAGGGCGTCTCCAACAGTTTTGCACCTACCACCAGTTACGCAATCGCTCTTGTTAAATCACCCGCAAACCATGGTTCAGCCCCTCGCGCAAAATTCCAGTTTGCGAGCGCAAATTACTGCACGCAAAATTGGATCTTGATAAATCCGGCCCAAAGTGTATACAAAAAGAAGTTTCCTTAAGTACAGCTCTCTAGACTTTTCCATTTTAGAGTGTCTAATTCTAAAGAAACCATCAAATATCTGCTAAAAAGAAAAAAAAATCTCAATTAAATAAATTCAATGGTGTTTTTTTCCCAGATGTTCAGTTCACACTGAACACGAAAGCTGCAATCAGCAGTCTGCTGATTGCTGGTTTAACCTCTTAATGCCAGACATGGAATTAGAAAGCGACTGGCAGTGTTTTTTACTTTAGAGAGCTGAAAAATGCTGTCACATTCCTATGTTCACCAGATTCTAACAGATGGAACAAGTTTGGGAAATACCACTGCCACCACTAGAGGCTACCTCTGGATGATAATCGCTTTAAGTGGTACTTCTGCCTATCCATGAGTGGGTTGGGGGGGGATCTGCTGTCCTGCATCGGGAAGAATCGCCCAGACATCAGGGTGTTATTTGAGATGGCAATCTGAAGCCAAGAAAGAAGCCAAGGGAAAGCAGTGTGAGAAAAAAGGTAGATAAAATAGAACCAGGCTGCCAGTCATGTCAGGCTCTCTAACTATGGAACCACAGCGGGATATTGGAGGATCCCCCTGGAGAATCAGTAGAGTGGGGAGTAGATTGTGCTGTTCGGCTACTTATATTTGCCACCATTGCCTTGCTCAGCTTCGCTTTGCTTTGCTTTGCTCCACATCAGCCTTTTACATAGAGATAACATCCTTCACTCTAGCTGCGAAATTCACATTTGGTGCAAACATACCTTAAAAACTCAAAGCCCCATTATTTCCTTTTTTCTTTGTCCTGAAGCAGGACAGAAGGACCCACTATTCAAGGCGAGACAGACAATGGGATAATTCAAAACTTTTACTAATAACTGAGTGGGCTGTGGACCTGCGGAATCACAGGAATCTCTACCTGGTTTAACAGTTCAGTTCATCTCCATAGAAAGAGGTAGGGTCCAGGCAGTGGGCTGCCAAGGAGATGCGGGGGGCACCAGATGCTGCAGCCCCAAAAAACAAGCAAGAGTCCGAGCCAGGTCAGGGGAACAGGTCAGAACCAAAAGGCTCAGAGGTCCAGGAGTCCTGAGCCCGGTCAGGGATACCGATGAGAACAGGAACAGGCTGGTTCAGGGTTTCTATTTATGTTTTGGACATGTTTCCCTTACCTGTTCTTTTTTTAGTGTTTTTTTTATGTTGAATGATGAATATTTTTTTATTATTATTACTATTTTATTTTATTATTTTTTTTACATTATCAATCTTCCATGATAAACACTTCAACATTTTCTTGACCCTTTACACCTGCTCCCTAGACTCCAGTCTCTGGATTGTCTAGACAATACAATCAATATTAATATATATACAATATATACCGCCATTACAATAAATACAAAATAGCCTGCCTCAATGACATAATTTATTGCTTTAAGCCAAACCAAACCGAGAAGATCCTAAACTTTAGTTAAAGCTCTAGTTGGATGCTGTCTGAGTATATGATTTTAACAAATGTTAGACATTATGCACTCTCATTACTTAGTGGCATCTATCTGACTGCTTTTAAATATTACTCAGGCATCTTTTTGGATTACTAACTTGTGAAGTTGGTTGTGAAGTAATGATACTTAATTTTTGCCTATGCTGTCCAACCTCTCTGCCAGAGCCCTAACTGTACATCAACATTTTTTTTCAGGCAGCTCTTGTCTGCAGGTCTGAATCGCAGGAGGCAGTTGGGAGACATCGAGTTCTCCAACAGATATGCAGAGTTCCTTCGGTCTAAAGCCAAGCACACATCCATCTGTGCCTTCCTGCGCCGCATGCAAGGAGTGAAGAAGAGGTGAGATATAACTGGCAAACTAGTAGAACTACATTTAGACCTACTAGTTTTTGCAATCTGTGCAAACAGCTGCAAAAAATTATCTACAGTAGATTTGAAAAATGTTTAATCATTTCATGATTAGCTTCTTTAGCCCTCCGTAGAGGACATGGGCTGTTCTAGACAGGGGGTAACAGGGGCCAGTGCCTCTGTAGTACTAGTCCTGGCTTTGGTTATGGCCCCTCTACTGAAGAGATAAATAACGTTTTATAAGCATATTTATTGGCACAGAAACTATAAGGGATTGTTCCCTTGGGCAAATTAACATGTTTAAATTAACAATATTTGAAAAGTAAGTGTTGCACCTTTATCTTTAGTGATATTGGCATTGGGCCACAACCTTCCCTTGCTAGTTTAAAGTCTCAAGAGCCATACGTTTTTGCAGCTTTCTTGATATATTTAATGATAAACTATTGTCTTGTTGCCTGTGTAAATTCTCAGTCATGCAGATTATGGAAACCAAAAAGCAGGCTTAAATTGGAGGCAACCAAACTTTTACTCAGTTTTTCTGAAGTAATTTCGACAACTATCCAGCAGTTTTTCTCAACTTGTCAGCTTATACTATAGCGCAATCTGTAGTTGGAGGGCTGATCATTTTTAAACAGCATGGAGTTCCATAACCCAAAGTACACAGTGATGGGCAGTAGCGCCGCTACATATAGCGAAGCTATTAGTTTAACTACATTTTCCAGTAGCTTGACCGTAGCGTCGCTGCTTTATTTATCAAGTAACTTTCCTGTAGCGATGTTATTGTTTTGATCAAGTAGCGACGTAGCGTCCACAAACGCTACAAAATCCAGGGCAAAACTAAGAAATGAAACCAGGTTTTCTATTTCTAAACAACAATCAGCCACAAAACTACTGTAAATAGCAGTTTCAGCTGACGCTCTTATAAGTGGCGTAGTAGCACAGGCACACTCAGTAGGGTTAAACAAGCGCACCCTTTCCGAGGCTGTCGTTCTATTGGCTGGAAAGGTTGCTAGGCAACGATCCAACTGCAATCTGAGAGAGCAAAACAAATCCGCAAGCAGAGCCTACGGGTTTGCGAGCGTAACAGAGCGCGGTTTGTGCGCGAAGAGAAGGAGGCAAGCGAGAGGAGAGGAGAAAATATCTGTGCAAGAAGCATTAAATCTGAGAGAAGAAACAAAGATTTGAGAAAGAAGAGAAAATATTTGAGAGAGAGCGCATGTTTTGAGTGTGAGCATTATAAGTTTTGAGAGCAAGAAGATGAAATTGTTTTCTCTAATTGAAGTTATGTGCTCTTGCATTATGGCAGGATAATTCTCCCATATCTATGTGCCACTAAGATACTGTAATTAGAGAGCAGTAGTGAAACTTCCATATTGTATTTTCATGGCCTAGTTTACCTGACAGGATGTTTACATAAATCTGTTTTTAGGCTGTGCACAGATAAGATTTTTTATGGAGGAACAGCTCTACCGTATATAAAATAAATACATAAATAAATAAATGCTCAATAAATAAATAAATAAGCATTCAATTAATTGCCTCCAAAAATACAATGAATAAATATGTAGGTAGAAATTAAATTAAATGGTGAGACATATATATATGTATCTCTTAATTAGCTTCTTTATTTTTTCACCTTCTTTTGTAAACAGTTTTGTTTGTTACTTGAATCAACTGTTTAATTGAGGTCTTTTGTAGGGTTTTGTTTTCCCTAGAGATGTCCATTAAATGCAAACTCATAGCCATGTCTCGATGTGTAGAACACTACACAGTACCTTTAATTTGGTTCTAATAACGGCAGATTGTTTACTAGTTTGTCTACTAGTAATTACTTTAGTTTTTATTTTAATATGCTGATCATAAAGCAATGTTTACACTGTTATATGTCATTGGCTGATCTTTAATAAATATTTTAACCAGTGCATCAGACTCATTTTGTATTGACATTAGGTTGGTACAACGTTAAGTAGCTTCTGATGTAGTTAAGCTACTTTTAACACATTAGTGTAACTTAGCTTGCTATAATTCTTAGGTGGTAGCTTTTGTGTAGTGAAGCTTAATTTATTGTTGAGTAACTGATAGCTTAGCTCACTACACTGGACAAGTAGCTTGCCCAACACTGAAAGTACATACCAGGTCATATGCAAATCAATGGTCAACCTGTTGTGCACCTGTTTTGTTTTGTATGTCAGATGTGTTAGGTCATTAAAATTATGAGGATTGTTCTTTGGTCTTTTCTTGGGAAGGAGTTCTAAATCTAAATATTTTGGTCATCAAATATGTGCAGCATATGTACATTTCATTAACATTCTGTATTTGTTCTTTGGTTTCTCCAATATAGAGCTCTAAACAGTTCTCTCAGCACTGGGCCGCAAAAATAACCTATTTTTACCTATTTAAGATGTAGCATGTTAATATAAATAGATATCAAGTTTTTGTTGTTTACTATGAACTTTGATACATTTCATATCTACACTACCATATTGCAGTTTAAACAGTTCTTGTCACACTTTTCCCAACAAAATAAAAGGTTGTAAATAAGTGGATGATATTTTATGATATTTAGTCAATTTTGGTTACTTATATTCATTATAAAATTTGATTTATATTAAAAATTAAAATGATAATTGTTCTCAGTTGACTAGAAAGTCATTCAAATTCATTAGCGTCTAACATGATAAAAAGGGACTGCATCATTTCTTCACCTAGTTGATGGTTTCTTTGATAGTGCAGTAACTGAATCTCCAACTGTTGGCAGAAGTGACTCTGTTTAGGATTAGTTAATTCTCCAAAGTACGATGTCCACTGGTAGGTGCCTGGTATTGATAAGGCTGCAGTTATCAGTGGTGTTCTGCCTTAGGAACACCTAATACAATCAACGAAGCGCTTAATTGGTTGGATTAGGTGTGTTTCAGAGCTTATTTGATTAATGAATTTGAGTTCTTGGATGAAATACCCTAAATCTGCACCAGTCATTTAAAACAGGGATTAGCTCTGCAAATGGATGAATAAACATTATATACGTTTGTTTTGAAATTATTTTGTTGCACCAAATAAGGATTTTGCTAATAAAATCAAACTGAGTGAAGCTTTGACGAGTTTAATTAAGTGTAAAAAAAACACCTGCTGTAGGTGCTATATGAGAATTGATTATAAAAGACTGGAAAAAACAGGTCCACAAAATAAGGAAGTGACTTTTAGAATTACCAGTTACAGTTGCAGTAAAGTGATCAGCAGCTTTATTATCAGTTAGATAAGAAAATAAAACTTAGCAGCTGACTTTGCCCTGCCCATGTTTCCTGCTTGCTTATGTGCACCATCTTTTCAGTTAGAGTAAACCTTCCCTGCTAATTTAGCACATTAAAAGCCTCAGATAAAGGTATGCGTGTTTTTTGTTTCCTCTAGCGTGTTTTGTAAAGGCCACTTTATAAAACACACCAATCGTGATCTATTTCTTTTGTCCACAGTGGCGTTGGAGGAGACATGGAAAAAGTCAACCTGCTGCTCAAACATTACATGTGCCCTTCCATTTACAACAACTGGCCAACTGACCTGTAGAGGGCGCTCAGCAAGGACAGAGAGATTTAAGCTTCTTACTTGGACAAACAAGTTTATTAAAGTGGTGGAGAAATCTCTGTACATGCGACTGTTGTATTTCATGTAGAAACAAACATCTTTGCTACTAAAATGTATCTAAAGATAATTTCCTTAAAGGATTTACTCTTTGTTTTTAAATCAATGATCTTCTGTTGATAGTAGAGAGTAAGCTAGTCCACAATAGCTACACTAGTGAAGACTGGGCACTTAAAAAAAACACCTGAAATGAAATTCATGTTTAAGTTGCCTCAAAGGGGCATTGTGCAAATAAACAATTTTAAATAAGTAAAGTTTCTTTTATTAATAACCTTCACTGAGAGCAATTCTAAAAGTTTCATGTTTCAGTTATAGGAAGCTCAGATGTAGAGCGCTACAAAAAACTAGGTATGACGCTTTAATGATATTTTAAAAAGGCTGTTCAACTCTTTCCTTTAGTTACAGAACACTAATGGCAAAAACAAATTACCTTGGGAGCAAATTCTTTTTCCTGACTGTGTCCGAATGTCCACCCTAATCCCTAACCCCTCAATCACTATAAAGAGTAGAGACTACATAGTATAAATAAATAAACGGAGATCGATTGATTTCACTCAATCAGCACTTTAATCATATCTTTGCAAAGAGAGAACAGTTCATCATGCACAGTATTCAGCCCTGTTCTGCCTGAGCAGTGTTCATCCCCCCCCCCTTACTTAAAACAATGGAAAGTAGTCAGAGTCAAAACAAATTAAACACAATTTAACAAACCTTGAGAAGTAATTTGGCTTATTGTGGGAATAAGTCAACCCCCCCTTACTCAGACATTTTCTCAGCCTTACAGGTAAAACAAACTGAGTAAAAACATTTTTTCACTGGTTAAATATCATAACTAAATATTTGAGAGAGAGAAATCTAAAGTCTCCGACATCAACTCTCATGGTCAAATCTTACTCAGCTACAAGTTAAAGGTTCCTGCACCAACTTTGTTCTCTTTTGTCCCCACAACAAATCCCATCATGCTTTGTGAGGAGAGTTATTGTCAAGCACTCTGGGATATATCTGCTCATCTAGTGACCATTGATGTACACTTCTTTTTTAAGGTGGGACATTTTGAGTCCACTACTTTTTAATCCACCAGACAATCATGAAAAATTGCGTAACCGTATAGTGCTCTATATAGGGGTTAGGGTGCACATTCGGACACAGCCTCTGTCTCTGTTAAACACTATCAGGGACCAATTAATAAAGCATGCAGGATACAGGCATTAAATTCAAACAGGTGGTCTTTTATTTACCCTAAAGAAATATGCTACATGATTAACTAATCAAAAACATAGTTAGTCAGGCTATAATAAACTAGACTACCTGTTAACAGTAATCTTCTTATCTTTAAAAAAAAAAAATCATCTTAATATGAAATTAAGATGGATGAAATTAAACTAGATATAGGTGTCTACGGGCAGAAAGGTTAATAGGTGACCAAACTGAAGACAGTCAGGACACAATTAGAACATGATTAAACTTTAACATCTAACAAGACGTGTGGCCTGATGGATCTCTGCCTATCAACCACATACTTACAATACAGTGATAACTTTTACAAATAGAAACATGGGCTCCCCAGTTTCACCCATTGTTGCCAATATCAATATTGAGGGGGTGAGCAGGGCACTCAGCACTAGGGGACTAAAACATCAAGATTACTAGAGAGGATGTGAAGGACAAGATGTTGCCATTTTTGGATTGTGGTTTACAAACTCAGAATCAGAATCAGAAATACTTTAATAATCCCAGAGGGAAATTACTTTTGTTACACGCTCCAGTTACAGTTATATATATATATATATATATATATATATATATATATATATATATATATATATATATATATATATATATATATATATATATATATATATATATATATATATATATATATATATATATATATATATACACACATCCAACTACACAAGATAATAAAGATAAAAATAAAAATAAAACAGAGATAAAATATATACACATATAGCTCTTCTGTATATATATATATATATATATATATATATATATATATATATATATATATATATATATATATATACATACGCATATGTAAAAACTAAATCCAAGTAAAGTGATACGTGGAGTGCAAAAATAGTGCATAAATGTAAACTACGGGGGCGGGGGGGGCTAAATCACATGAGGGAGGCGTTATAGAGATTGATGACCACAGGTAGGAATGATTTCCTGTGGCGCTCTGTGGTGCATCTGGGTAGGAGGAGTCTTCTGCTGAAGGAGCTCGTCTGCTGGACCAGTGTGTCATGGAGAGGATGTGAGTCATTGTCTAAGATGGAATGAAACCTGGACAGCATCCTCCTCTCTGCCACAGTGGTCAGTGTGTCCAGCTGCTCCCCCACAACATCACCGGCCCTCCTGATCAGTTTGTTTAGTCTGTTGTTGTCAGCGACCCTCAACCCACTGCCGGAGCATGTGGCAGCAAAGAAGAGCGTGCTAGCAACAACTGACTCATAAAACATCCTCAGCATCGCCCCACAGATGTTAAAGGACTTCAGCCTCCTCAGGAAGAATAGTCGGCTTTGGCCTTTTTGTAGACCGCCTCTGTGTTTCTAGTCCAGTCCAACTTATTATTAAAGTACACTCCCAGGTACTTATACTCCTCCACAGTGTCAACAGGAACCCCCTGGATGGAAACAGGGGTCACAGGTGTTTTCTCAGGGGAGAGCGCGTACGCAGTCCCCCACTACCACAAATCATGCAGTCGAGATTCCCACATTTGGGGAATTTGCAAAGGTCAGTATGCCGGGGTGCGATGGCCAAGCCTCACTCTGGGTGAACCTCCTTCATGATCAAGGTATCGCCCCTGCCAGGTAAGTATATAAACTGAGGACAATGGGAGTCTTGATACTGAGGTTTACCAGAAACCTGCACACCTGCCTTTTAACTTGCATCTATTGGAACAAGAACTTTCTGTTATCAGAAATCTGAGTTAACAGGCTGAGAATGTTCCCTCAGTTATAGAAAAGAAATGAAAAGACCACAAACAGGAAATCACCTAACGCATGTGTTTATCCAAACTAAGCATTTGTTAAGTCGGCAAAAACAACTAGCAGGAAGAACCACATTAGAGAACAGAGGCTACGATCATCCTGCAGACAAATGTGGCCCAATCCAATTTTTTTAGCCCTGAAATGACTCAGGTGGGATTCTTTCAGGACTGTATAAATATGGCAAGTCACATCAAATTGGACTTGTTTCAGTTTGATCTGGGCCACATTTGTATGTAGTTTTGAATCCGTCACAGGTTTTTTGAAATGCGACTGTGGACTGAACAGCTAGGTGACCCATATCAGAATTAGTATGGCGAAGATGACCCTCTCTACTGACAGCAAGCAACAAGAACAATTAACATGAACATGGGCAGCATAGACATAAGTGTACGGTGGAGGGACAATGAAATGTTGGAGTTAATAAGTATCAACTCCAAAAGAAACTTGAGGGGTCATACCATAACAGGTCAGCTGACTACAACGCTGCACCAACACATTTCTACTCAAAGATGTTGCTGCCACTGCTCCTCAAAAAGCCCAAATTAACAGTTTAGCTCTTTTTTCTCTTAACTCTCCTTTAGTGCATTGTCTGCTGTATCATCCAGTTACCTCCACTGCTGAAAAGCTTTAAATGCATCAATAGAAACACCCTTGTTTATAGATGTTGGAGATCGGCCTGTTTTCCAGAGTGGTCCTGTTTCTCTGACCGTGACTGGCTGGATGTGCTCTCTTCGTCCTCTGGCATGGGAGCTGCCTTGGAGCTTGTCTGCCTGGCTGTGTGTTTCCTGGACGGGGCCGCCTTTTACAGCTGCTTTTTGTATCTCTGCTTCTGTCTCCTTGAACCCCAGTCGGCCTCGGCAGATGGCCGCTCACACTGAGCCTGGTTCTGCTGGAGGTTTCTTCCTGTTAAAAGGGAGTTTTTCCTCTCCACTGTCGCTACAAGCATGCTTAGTGTGAGGGATTGTATTTGAGTCGATGCAATCAACTGGTTTTCCTTAGATAAAAAAACCTTGTATCAATTTGACTGTATGATCTGGTTGAACTGTAAAGTGCCTTGAGATGACATGTGTTGTGAATTTGGCGCTATATAAATAAACTGAATTGAATTGTATTGAATTCTGACATGTCTCGTTATCGCATATGGGTTACTTCAGGGAAATAATTTGAGATGGTTATGTGAACAGCCATACAATTTGGATCTGACAAAAATTTGACTTGAGCAGTGTTAACATAGTCAGAGAGAGAGACACTTCCATAATTCCGTACTTCCATATATGTCAGGAATTACTGAGAAACTCAGAGGATTTTCTTGAAAGACAACATACTGGTGAATTTCAAACACAACATCACACCGACAAAAAAACTGGTTCATCTCAAAGACAGAACACCCAACTTTGTTTCTGTGATCCAGTGCAGTGAGGACTGTACAGCCTCCTATATGGGAGACACCAAATAACACCTAAACAAATGCATGGCACAATACAAGAGAGCCAGTAACTTTGGGTAAGCTGTACAATTGCATCCCAAGAACAAAGGACAAACCGTTGAAGACAAAAATGCTCAGATTTTAGAAAAAAAGGATAGATGGTTTGAAAGAGGGGTGAAAGAAGCCATCTTTGTGGAAAGGGAAAAGCCATCACCGAACAGACGGAGAGGATTGTGGTTTCAGCCTCCAATGGATGGTAACCTGACTCCGCCAGATGGATTTGCTCCGCATATCCATCTGGAAACCTTCCGTTGAAGTAATTTTGGGAAGGGGCGAAAATACTGGTTAGCTGATTGGCCTATGTTGGTGATAGACAGGCCAAATAAACCAATCAGATCAACGAAGCATATGACGTAACAGAGCGACGACGAAGAGGAGCCAATTGATAGATCAAACTCTTGCCGAAACTAGTCGGGAGAAGAGCAAAAACATCTTTTCCTCTGAGAAAAGCCTCCAGAGCAGTGCATTGCTCTTCTTTCAGTGAAGAAATACAGTGTAATTCCGATAAAACTTGCTCGATAGCCACGCTAACGCTAGTTTCGTCGGCTGAAGCCGCCATGTTCTTTAGACTGAACTGTCGCGCTTCTCGTTGTGTCACACCTCAACCCGCCTCAAAGCCAACGCTGATTGGATGTTCGTTTGGTGAACGGCTCCAAATTTTCTTCAACGGAGAGTCTCCAGACTGATTAGCGAGTGAAATCTTGAAAGCTCGCGAGATCAGGATGGTCTCACGAGGCTACAGTAGATGGATGGACCTCCTTGCTGCTTAAATTAATCAGCACTCCAACTACAGATTACTCTGTTCCGACCTTTCGGATATGACAAAAACAACTGAATAGCGGTTGAAACATCCTCAAAATTCACACAGGCATACCTTAGATCTCATTTTGAGAGAGGTCAGTGAAGCTGTTAGATTGTCTGTGTTTTAGAATGTCAAGAAGGTTTTCCATAACTAAAGCCAGACTGTTCTTGTAAAATAAGTTTGTCTCAAAACCAAGTTTAATTTGGACATCTGTGTGCCAATGTGGCCCAGAGACCAATAATTTGTTTTGTTTTGTTTTATATACAGTACAAGCAATGATTTCTGCATGAGTAGTGATCCATCAATATAAAAAATATACAAATTTTATCAAGAAATTGTATGTTATGGTTACTGTAATTATATAGATTTCATTATATATACAGTAGTATACTATATAGCTACCCTTGGTCAGCCAGCCTTGGTCAGCTGTAGCCTCTCCCTGTCCAGGCGCTGTTTCCCTGTCAGATTATAGCTAATTTTTCATCATATCTGCCTTTATCTTCGATAGTTTTTTTTTGGTTTTCATCAATTATTATTACTCATGTGTAAAATCTACTGAGATCACTGTCTGAATGTCGACCCCTGTGGTTGCTAAGCAATGCTGATAAGACGGAGGCTATCATTGAAAAGCAATTATGGATAGCATTGTAATGATTTTACCCTCGGAAGTGTGACATCATTGCAATGCTATTCTATCCTCCCATGTTTTTTCAGTCAAAGATAAACAATAATATTAAGCATTTATAAATACATTAATATCATCACCACAGAATCAGTACAAATCCAGGGCATTTTTGGTTTCTCTTTCCTGGCATTTCTGCTTGATTTACAGACCTAAACCACACTACTAATGCGATTTTGACTTAATTTATAGAGAGGTGAAATATAAGTTGCTGAAATATCTTACAAATACTTTTGAGTAAATCTCTAGTTGTTTCAACAGCAGTTATTAGAATATTCACTTGATTAAAACTGTATTATTTTATCACTATCTAAGCAAAATCAAATATCCTCTCTGGTTACTGTTATCATTTTTGAGGAAAGTTCATAGAAAAGTGAGTAGAGGCGACTGATCTTCCATTAGGACTTAGAACCATGGTGAAGAGACTTTAATAAAGATTTTCTCATTTCTGTGGGGCTTCATTTTTCAACAAGTGTTTTTTTATCCGTTTTTCCAACTGTGATCAAACGTAATAAGAAAGTGTGAAGAGGAGGAACTGCTTGCTTGAAAAGGGGCCAATATTTCATGTTTTATTCAAATGTTTAGACTTGTTTTGATCCTATAACTCATGTCAGCCCAGTTCAATAAAAGGCAATCAGTGGGAGAAACTGATCTTATATGGTTTTACAAACATGAAGATTTTTATGATGGGTAAAAGTCCACCTGCAGCTGTAACAGCCCACAGATAAGGTGGAAAGACTGGAGACACACACGCAAAGAGCCCTTCATACAAGATGGACAGAGACAGAGAAATGAAAAAAATCATCAAACACTTTTTTGTTAAAAGATCCTTAATCTGGCTGCTTCTGGTTCTCCTCCAAGTATCCTACTCAGATCAACGTGAGTTCTCTTTAATTGTATTCATATCTCTAACAAAGAACAATAATTTAAAATAACTCTTTGGTCATTCATGTTGACAGATTCTTAAAGTTCCTTAAATCAGTTTGAACTTGTAACTTGAACATTTCGAAGAAATAAAAGAAACTGAAAAACAAGATAAAGGTTGGTGGCTGGAACAGGAAGTAGCATGTCCTGGAATGATTCTTTGGACAGCTACTTGGAAACGTATTGAGAGCTTGTGATAGCTCACAAGCTACATTTTAGAGACTCCTGCTTTTGTCCCTTTTCTATCTTGGTATAAATATTTTGCTCTTAAGGGTCAGTAAATTCCAACCTGGTCCCATGATAGGAGACTACTGCTGCAAAAAATCCATCTGGGATATTTCCTTATGGAAAAATATTTCACAGTCAGATGACATACAACAAGCTGAAAGCAACTAAAAGATCCAAACTCAGCCAAAAATGGCAAATTATTAGTAAAAACAAACAGATATTACATTATTATTTACATCCGCAATCTTTACTTGTGTTTCATTCTCTTATTTTATGTGTCTAATATATTCTTATCACTTTCATGTCATCGTACAGGTCATTTAGTATATAGGTCATTTAGTATCAACTAAAATTCAAAACAAAACAATGAACAAATAATTTCGATAATTTCTCTTTGTTGTTTTTCCTTTTTTATTTCTGGATGTTAAATTAGTCCACAGACTCTGATCTTAATTCCAGTTCTACCATGACAAACCGCAGACATAAAACAGAAAACAAAGCTTGGGTTAAAAATGAAGCTCTATTTGTTACCATACCCTAGAATCTGAGTTTGTTTTGCTTTTCCATTGTCTTCATTCAGCTTCAAATAACGGAACAAAAAGTAGGTCCAATGTGCTGATATGAGCTTTGTTCTTCTCTGTGTTGATTTTCAAAATGGCCGAACGGTGATGATGATCCATTGCAGCCAGCATTTAACACTTAGCAACAAAAAAACAAATGTGCTTTAATTAAGCCCATCTGCGTTAATTAGGTTTACGTCTCCTAAAAGAAGCAGGAAACTGCAGTGCAGGCCACCAAATATACTTAGAAAACTTTAACTATCCAATCCATTTAATCAAGATAGAGCAATGAAAAGATCATTCCCTCAATCATTAACTCTGCATCTCTCTGTTGTCTAGTTAATTTTCCACCGGGTATCAAACGTCCTTGCTGTCGACTTCCAGTAGAAAACAATTTGAAGAATTCTTTAGCCTTTTTTTTTTTTTTTTTATTACTATACTCCATCAGAAGTCAGGTCCTATGAAATCATCCTACTGCACACAGTACCTAAAGACGTTGAGGTCAAGGGTGAGAAATTCTAGGCACTTTTGGAGGCAAGCCTCCCTGGAAATCTTTTGAATAAAAATTTTTAAATCTGGCCTTTACTATTGTCATTATTTCCCTTCCAGGACCTTCTAGTTTTCCATTTTCTCTTCCCTTCTCTTCATCTTCAATTAAGGAGCCTGGGAACTGACATAGGAAAAATATATACCGTATATAATATGCACACGACAAGCTAATATGTGCCCACGAAATACTAATTTGTTTGCTCGAAAAACGAATTTGTGTGCAAACTAGTTCTCATTATGTAACATAGCTAATGTGGACACAGAAATAAGTAAACAAAATTCAAAAATATTATCCTCCTGCAGAGCACATTCTGTAACAGAGGAAGTGAGGAAGAAACCAACAGGACAGACTAGGATAGTCTGAGTTTTATTTTAGGTGAAGGATAAACTATAGAAAGACTCTGATTTTTCATTAGTGAGGCATTTAAATAAAATATTGACAGCGAGCTATGAATGATTACAAGATGTTACGGTGTGTGCAGGACAATGCTGTAAAATAACACCTGTTGCTGTCCTATCAGTGCTTGTTTTGAACACTTCATATTTCAGCTTAAGGTCCAGTTAAAGGAGGAAAGAATGCAAATATGTTCATGTGATAAATGCAGATTGATTCAGTTAAGCAGCAAAAAAGTACATTTGTAACGGTGTGGGATATATGACCTATATGTGGAGAAGATGATACAGAGGAGAAGAGAACGGACCTTCTCTTTTAGAGTGAACAGCTTTAAAATGACAGAATAAAATACTAGGACCTATCGCCTTAGATGACTTGGAGCCTCAAATGATCTAGAAGTCACTGAGTGGCTTCTAGATCATTAAATGGAGACGAGTTTCATCAAACCTCCAGTGGTCAGAGTTTCTTTCCATCTGCAGCAGCGCTTTACACACACAGGGCCTTTTTACCTGTCATTACGCTCATCCAGGCACTGTTAGCAGTTTGCTTCTGTTCTCTACTCATCTGAACTGTTACAGTTTATAACCTTTGTCTTCATCATTCACAGCAGCAGTGATATCTGGTTATGTCTTGACCAGAGATCATTAAAAAAAAAAAAGATTTTGACAGTTTAGTCTAATTCCTTTAAGTGGTATCTTTTCAAAGAGGTCTAACTGATGTTTCTATGTTGAAGTATTTACACATGCTGAAGGTGACTGTGTGAGCAGATGCTTTGTCTGTGGTCTGGTCGAACGTACATAGACTTTGTTCTGCTCTGCCTTTATCCCCCAAGAGAAACGCTCTAAGGGTGAAGCCTATAGGCTTACCCCTTACAGTTATGGTCCTCACTGGTTTCTATAGCGGAGAAAGGGCGGTTTGGAAGTCCATTATCCGGTACCAATTGTCTATAATGGGCCACTCAGCAGGTGTTTGTGAAATTAAATGTAGTCATTGCTGCGCTGCGGAAAGGATGGACATGTAGGGGAAAATGCATGACTTTAGATTCTAAAGGGCATGATTAAAAATGGAATTAAAAACCTGGGAAGTAAGGCTACACCCCCAGATGTTTTTAGAATGACATAAATGCCCATATAATGCCACAAAAAGTTCTCCATGTGCACAAAGTAGTATTTTGTGGGAACGTTATATATTTTTCCCCCCATGTAAATTCCCTGGCTCCGTATTCAGTAAGCTGCCTGTGCTTTTCTCTGTCTCTATTCTCCTGTCTCGCCGGACATTTCCAGACATTATAAACTTGAGTTTTATGTCATCTTTCTTTCTAAACTTCTATCTACTACTGGTTAGAAATGTAACACAAAAGTCTAATATAGATTAAATAAGTTGCTTCATATTTACTTCAATATTTAAAATATAAATCATTGCCCCAATGTGCTTTGGAGCATATTTCTATAATAATTTTACCCAATACTTTAATTATCATTGTATTAAACATCTGGCTTTTAAAATGTATTCAGTTCCGGTACAGTTTCTACCTTTTGTACTACCTGCTCTCGCTCTATCGCTCTCTTTACTGCTCCTTTTGCTGCTTGGCCCAGATACGTGCTTGGTTTGACTCAGCCTCTCCTCCCTATCCTGTTTTCCCTTAAGAGAAGAATATCAACACAAAAACTAAACCAATAGAAATGAAACTGATATGCCATTTTAAAATGTTTCAATTAGTTTTAAGTTCTGAGGCTTTGTATTGGACAATTTTGATGACTCTTGAAGTAAGGCCAAGTTACCACAGAAAATGCTTTATCATTATCATTATTATTTAGAAAATTAACCTGACGTTTTATTTATTTTTTTACTCATGACTTCCTGTCCTGCACAATTTGCTCTGTGCCATCTTGTTGAGTTTTTTTTTTTTCTTTTTTCTGAAAATATGAAGATTAACAGACAAACATGGCTGCATAGAATTAGTTTCTTCAAGTATAGCCAGGGGGAGCATCTCTTAATACAAATAGGAAATATACCTGCAGTGTAGTCTGGTAAAAAGAGTTATTCACATAAACATTCAAATACATAAAACAAAATAAATAAACAAATAAAAAATGATGATAAAGGACTACAAAATAAAAACAATTATATAAAATAAAATTATAATA
The DNA here is from genome assembly GCF_016077235.1 of Cyprinodon tularosa. Lineage (NCBI taxonomy): Eukaryota > Metazoa > Chordata > Actinopteri > Cyprinodontiformes > Cyprinodontidae > Cyprinodon > Cyprinodon tularosa. Next base: position 1,883,774 of record NW_024038438.1, on the reverse strand, counting down.
AGAAAGAATAACATAAGGGGAGAATTCAGTCTTTGTTTAGCTGTTTACTTCTATTGGGAAGTGTTTTAGGATATCATATATTTCTTGTGCTTTAGGACTTTTCAGAATGTTTAATGATTTTATATATAGCTTAAACTCATTTTAAACAACAAGTTTGGGAGATGATTTAACAATTCTACATTTATGAATGAAACATTTTGCTATACATACAATTGTATTAGTGCAAAGCTCATCACTTTTACTTTGCAGTATTAGACCAAAAGCTACATCGTCTCTGGAGATAAAGGTTGGGAATGAAGATACCTGTTGTTTAATCCATCTCTGCAAATCACACCAAAATGTCTGCACCACAGAACATGAGAAGAACTCATGGTCTTTAGTTTCTACTTTATTTTCATAGAACCTATATGTGTTATCATCTATACCAAAGTCTCAGTAATTCTTTAGAGAAGTAAATGTTCATTATTTCGAAGTGTGTTTCTTTCTCCTTTGTGGACATAGGAAGTGTTAGATACATTGTTCTTAGTTTAGATATTGAGTTTTTATCAAATTTTTGTAGGATGCTATTTTTATTTTGTCTTACAGGGTAAGTTATTCATTTAAAATTTTTTAAATAAAATGGTTAGTGCATTTTCTATCCATAATAACATTCCCTTGAATTGATAGAGCAGCTAATTGGTGGTGAATTGGATGACATGCCAAAGTATTTTTGGTTAAAAAGACAAATAATTGGGGTAGTGCTCTATGTAATTTATTAAAGTCTGACTCTACAGGTTTGAAATTATGGTTATTGCAAAATTTTTAAAATTATAAAAAACTGTTGGTATCCATTAAATCTGCCATGGACCATACTGTATGTTTCTCCCCTACCAGTCTTCAAAGAACAGAGATTTGTAGCGGTGCAGAATATATCTGTTGTTCCAGAGAACAGTTGTGTGGGGTGAGAAGTTATGCACATATAACATTTTCCAGTACAAGAGGATTTGTTTGTAAAACTCTGACAGTGATATTGGCAATTTGTCTACATTAAAGTCCGCTTTAAGAAGAAATTCCAATCCTCTAGTTTTCTTGAACAAGGTCTTTGGAATACAAAACCAAAAGGAGTTGCTGTGTTTGATCCAAGATAAAGATCCATTAAGGCAGTCAAAATCAATAACTTTGAGACCTCCATCCTTTGTGTCTTTAACCATACTGCTTTTCTTTATATAATGTGGTCTGTTTCAACATATCAGTTGCATAGTGAATGTTGAATCAAATGTTAGAAATTAGCTGTTGACTGGAACTGACAGAGTTAAAGAAACTTTCCTCATGAAAATAATTTTTTTTTCTCAGTCATATACAACTTACACTGCTCTCCATCTACATTTGTTGCTTGATGTGCTCCTCTTCCACTGATGGCCATGACTTAGAGACTAACTAAGCGGTAGCTTGTGTGTGGCAGTTCCCATAGCAACAGTGCGTGATGTGCGGCACATGTGTCCAAAACCTGAAGCTACTGTTTAAACAGTCACACTACTTTTGACTCTTCAACACCTCAGTTTTGTGGCAGACCAAGACAATTGTCAGTTTCAGTGTAGTTTATTTTTAGTTTATATCAAAATCAGAACAAAAAGAAAATAATAAAATAAAATACCGAGGGCACGACCATGCTGTCCTCAATGGTAGTTATTGCCCTGGAGGGACTGAGGGACTGAAGCCTGACAGGTGGACGGCGCTGGACCCCATAGAACCCCTGGTTCAATTTGTTTCGGCTGGAGCCCAACTTTAACCCCTTTTATTATTACAACATATAAATAAAGATATATCATTAAAAATGTGTTGAAAAGTTTGTAGTTAGGAGGGAATATTATAAAATGTTATGTTGATATTTTTAGGCTTAACAGAAGCAAAAACTATTGACTGTGAATAAAAGTTAAAAAAAAAACATAAAAAAAAAAAATTTCTTTACATATTTTGTAGCATTATTATTAGCATTATTTTGTGTCAGTAAATGTGGACCTGTCTGCATGTGACCTAAATTTTGTTGGCAGTCATATCTAATCACAGTGGCCTATAAATCATGTGGAATTACTTACCAGCATAAAACTGAGTTGTTTTTCCTGTCAGTCCTGACAAATTGTTCTTCTATTTCAACAGTTTGTACCCCTCCCATATCAGTGGAATTCAAAGAAAACAACAATATTGGTGATGTTGTAGCAACAATCAGTACTGAAACTGGGGTGGAAGTTTCTCTTGTCAACACTGAACTACCATTTAGGATTGAAGTAAACCAGCTGATAGCTACGCAACAACTGGACCGGGAGGTAATTTTGGACTTTTAAACAAGAAGAATCACAACATGCTGGTGCCTTTCTCCAGCTGTCTACAGGCAAGAGGCAGGGTACACCCTGGACAGGTCTCCAGTCCATCGCAGGGCAACACAGAGATAAAAAGGATTAACAACCATTCATGCACACGCTCACACCTAAGGAGAATTTAGAGAAGCCAATTAACCTAATAGTCATGTTTTTTGGGAGGAAGCCCGAGTATTCAGACACAATGCACACAGAAAGCCCCGTGGGCTGGGAATCAAACCCAGAACCTTCTTTCTGCAAGCAAGCAGTGCTACCCACTGCTCCACTGAGCAGCCTTAATGAAAACATAACTTTAAAAATACCACATACTATCAAAAAAAAAACACAACCAAGGAAAGGGGGCTTTTTTGGTCTTTCAACATGAAATTGAATTGTTTTATTATTGTTTTCCAGGTGAAAGATAACTATGCAGTTGAAATAAAATGTAAAAAAGAGCTTCAAGAACGGGTGAGACTATTTTGTCTTTTTGATTGAATAAATTCTTTCCATAAAAAACATAGATTCTTGAGTTGATGTAAAATGAGTTGATGCATTTGGTGAATGCAGTATGGAGTCTCCGCGCTTTATTCCATGTGCAAAGATAGCTGATAAATTTTATTCCATGTTTCCAGACCCACACCATTGTTGTAATTGTGAAAGATGTAAACGACAACCCTCCCGTATTTGCAGAGACTTTGTATGAGGCCAATGTCGATGAGGTAAGATTTAGAAAAATGTTAGAAAAACAAGGGTAAGCCCAAAACTCACATCGGGTCATTAGATTTTGTCCCAACCTTTAAAACCTCACGCTTTGTCATTTTTTATATCCAGATGTCTCCTATCGACAAAACTGTGGGTACCTACCAAGCAACGGACCGTGATGGAACTTCTATCTTCTATACGCTGACATCTGAATCTGTATAACTTCTGCTTTTTAGATGCCATTATCTTTTTCATAAACTTAAGTTTTTTATATCAGTTTTGTCAACATTTATGTCACATTAAAAATGTTTATCTTCTGAATTCTCATTGTTCCTTTTGATTTCTGCAGCCTCTCTTCAAACTGAAGTCACAGACTGTCCCAGAAATACTAGTCAGCGGACTTCTTAATTATGACAAAGTCAAAACTGTCCGACTGACACTGGAAGCTCGAGTAAGTTTTCTCTTTTTACTTTCTTTTTACCAGACAGTTTGTGGGATTGCTAAGGCAGGGAGGCATCTATTTTTTGCAAAACCAAACCCTGGTTTTTGTGTTTTTGGTCATCTCAGTCTGATATTAATCAGAATGTCAGACAGATTTTTCTCCTTCTCAAACACAGATCCATATTCACATTCTTGCTAGATTTAATGAGGATTATTTGTTGACGCCCATTTACTTCTATTGAATTTCCATCATTTTAAGCCCTTTCTATACCCTTACCCTGACAACCTTAAACCTAACCACTGCCATTGCATATCTTACCCTAAAATAAACCTAAACTCAATTCACATCTCCCTCCTAAAACAAAAAATGGAGAAGAAGAACAGCAAAATATCGTCATTTTGGTACAAACTGTCTGCAGTTTGATGGTGAATTCAGAAAAATGGTCCTCAAAATGGTAATTAAAAACATTTATGTGCTCGACAACCACCATCTTATCGCAAGGGTAGATAAAGAGGTGTTTTAATGGAAATAATATTTTAAACATGATTTGCCAAAAAATAACAAAAATTAAAATTTTGACTTTTACAACAATAGAGCCTTTATTTGAAAGTCAGCTCCCAAAAAATGAGGTTGAGAGAGAGGGGAAGGGTCAGCAGGTTGGGACTAGAACCTGTTGCAGCCAGGTCCCGGACATATGGGCCTTCTAGACAGGAAGCGTTGGGCTCTGAAACCCATTGTTTTCAATGGTAACACCATCTTGCTAGCTGTGTCATAAGTTCAACTTAGTTGAACTTTAACAGCGGCACATGCAAATGCCTGACCAGTATAAACCGTTTCATCAGGCGGGAAGATTGTGCAGCAGAATGGAGGATAAACTAGTCTTGTGTGTGTATTCTTTGACACAAGTTCAAGATTATACAGGGAAATTGGGGGGAAAGTAATGGAATGGAGACAAATAACCAGCCAAGTAGGCGTTTCAGGTGTGTTTTAAGTGAGATCACCGGTCTGGCTCTCCCCAGCAAACTGTCATATTGCTCCACACTTCGCCGAGTTTTCATTCAGTTATTCATTCATTGATTCATTGATTCATTGATTCATTGATTCATTGATTCATTCATTCATTCATTCATTCATTCATTCATTCATTCATTCCTTTCTTTCTTTCTTTTTTGTTAGCAAGCTAGGACATAAAACAGTTGTGTTAAAGTAAGTAAATATGATTAAGAAAATGGCAAACATGATTGCATTTTTTTTTTTGCAGTGTAGCTAGCACAATGTTGCCAAATCCTAAACAATGAAAGTCATTATTGCCTGGCTTAAATATCTCTAGAAATTGCTAAATAATCTCATCACCATTTTTGCATATTTGCTAATGCTTTATTCCAGCCGGGGGAAGGAAAACAAATATCAGCAAGAGGAAAAGGGAATAAAGAACCTCTAAATATGTTTAAGGATGAACTCCATAGAATTTTCTTTAATTCAACCGAAACTAAAACTACATAAATCAATATTATTCTTATCTTAAATTCAACTTAAAGAACACAGTGGAGGAGGCTGTTTATGAATTACATGCAGGGAGGATCTATTTTAATGCAACATTTTTAAAGAGCGAAAGAAAGCTAAATAATATATTATTGCACACCATTTTTTAATTCAGGGGGGCTCAGTGGAACCTATGCAACTCCTGTTCAGCGAGGAAAGATTGAACAGCAGCCACAGCCTGCAGCTGCTGCTTTTGACTCCCAGTCAGAGAATTCGAGAAGGAAGGGGGTCGTTCACAGTAAACTCTGAGTGACTATTTGTGACTATTTCGCATAACATAGGAACTCACAATTAACAATTGAACTTTATTGATCTCACACAAGGAAAATTTAACTCTGAATTTAACCCATCCCTTTGCCATCACGGGGCACACAGGGAGGAAATGGGGGTTAAGGGTCTCGCTTAGAGAGCCAGATTGGCAGTCTGTGGGAGTGAGTTTCAAACTCACAACGTCCGGATTCCAAGCTCTATGTCCTAACCACTAGGCCACCGCTCCAGCATGCAAGTGGGTTGACTAGAGTTGCAAGTCACGTTTTTGAAAAGAAAAAAAATAATAATCAAAGATGTCTAAGAAGTCCATCCATCCATCCATCCATCCATCTTCTTCCGTTTATCCAGGGTCGGGTCGTGGGGTTAGCAGCTTCAGTAGGGAGGCCCCGACCTCTCTCTCCCCAGCCACTTGGGCCAGCTCTTCCGGGGGAATCCCAAGGCCCTCCTAGGCCAGCCGAGAAACATAGTCTCTCCAGCGTGTCCTGGGTCTCCCTCAGGGCCTCCTCCCAGTGGGATGTGCCCAGAACACCTCACCAGGGGGACACCCAGGAGGCATCCTAACCAGATGCCCGAGCCACTCCAACTGGCTCCTCTTGATGTGGAGGAGCAGTGGCTCTACTCTGAGTTCTCCCCAGATGACTGAGCTCCTCACCCTATCTCTAAGGGAGAGCCCAGACACACTACAGAGAAAACTCATTTCAGCCGCTTGTATCCGGGATCTCATTCTTTCAGTCATGACCAAAGCTCATGACCATAGATGACAGTAGGAACGTAGATCGACCGGTAAATCGAGAGGAGATTTACCGGGTCTAAGAATTTTATATATATATATATATATATATATATATATATATATATATATATATATATATATATATATATATATATATATATATATATATATAGACAAAGCAAAAATAGCTAGAACAGCACTGAAAAGACAGCACAGCAGTGCACTGGCTCAGCAATTAATGTGCTGTGAAAGGCCCATAAGGTTTACACTCGTCACATGCCTCCCCTGGCCCCCCCCTTAATGTTATTGGTAGACTGGGAAGAACATAAAGCATTTTTAGTCAGTAAATCGGATGCCCATAACTTTGACAAATTCTTATCAAATTTAAATAGGTCAGTTTGTGTTGTGAACAAAGCCTCCTTGTTTCACAGCTTTTTCGTTAAGAGATTCCTGTATCATTTCCTATCTAAGTCTGCCAGAGAAAAAATGTAATCTGTATGGTTTTTCTTTTAGGATACTCAAGAGATTTCTCCACCAGAAGGCCCATCCTTCACTGCTACCACAACCATTGTGATCACCATAATAGACATTGATAACAAACCTCCAGGGTTCAGACCTTGTACTCCGTATGAAGTGGGTGAAATTGTGGTCTGCCAGAATACAGGTTACACTGGTAAAATTCATTTAAATGAACAAGAGGTGAGTCCTCCTCTGAGACTATAAGATAGAACATAAGTCCAGCCAGTTCCTTGGCACCTCTCATCTTACCTTGGTAAAGGTACAGTGGTACAGTTTCTGTCTTTTCAGACTGGGGCATTGCCTTTGGATCCTGCCTCTCTTCATGCTATTGATGGAGACTCTGGCATAAATGAAGAGATTACATATTCCTTCCTTAGTGGTAAGAAACCTGGATTGTCCCAATATCATGTTTCCCAATCTTGGCAAATTAAGCTAATTCTCATAAATTATCTATTAAGCATAAATTGTTGGTTAATTAAATAAGAAGTAATGGATGAGCCTGTGTTTCAGGAAATGAGGATGGACTCTTTGCGATCAACTCAAACACAGGAAACATCACCATGCAGAGAAAAGCAGATACGTTGGGTCCAATCGTGCTGACAGTTCTGGTACAGTAACTCTAAGAACCATTAGAAGCAAATGTGTTCTTTTTTGGAACGAACCATTGGTTTTTCGGGGGTTTTAAAATGGTGAACTTTAAACTAAGTCTGTTTTCAAGATACAACTTTAGCCAGCCGCCTCTGCACATTGGGAGGGAAGAAACTTGCTGCTTGTTTAAATAAAGGGTTTTGTTTGGCTGAAAGCAGGTTTTTATAATGCTTGTCAGCCAATATGTAACATTCACTAAGGTATGCATATGGCTACTCAATACAGATAGGATCAAATTCGGATAAAAGGCAGTTCCATTTGTGCATATGCACTCATGTGCTGCACTGAGTTGGAAAGAAAACATGCAAGAAACTTCAATGAAGCTGAATGTGCACATTTTATTTTTTCAAAATAAGTTTGCTGATAAAAAAAAAGTCCTATTATTAAAATAAAACCCTCAGTTCTCCATCCTTACAACTATCAGATGGAACCTGAGCAGTGTTAGAGACCAGAAACCAACAAAGAAACCTTTGGTATAAACAATGAAACCCAGCTTCATCTGGACGGGCCATTAGTGAGGAGCTATAGAAGTCCTATTTCACAGTCTTTTAAGTGGACCGGTAAGCAATGGTACACAGAACTATCACTTAATTTTACATCCACTAAACTGTCTCTCCACAATATACAGTTTAGCCCAGCCATGGTAAATGTCAGGTCTTGAGGGCGCTCTCCTGTTTTCAATGTTTCTCGACTTCAGCACAGCTGATTAAGGTGATTGCAGTTCAGTAAAAGCCTGTTAATCAGCTATAAAACAAAATCAGCCATACCGAAGCAGAGAAACTTTTAAAACCAACAGGACAGTGACTATTGAGGACTAGCTATAAATAAAATAACTCTTAATCCAAAGGCTCTATTTGCTTCGTGTCTAGTGAAATGAATCTGACCCAAGTGAAAGCCACAGACTTTTTGAGGGTCAGGAGTGGAAAAAAGGGTAAAAAGGGGCATTTAAGTAGTGGTTTTGGCTTAAATGAGGGCATTTTAGCAATGGTTTATTTGCAAGAGGGCATTTTATCACAGGTTTATTTGCAAGAGGGCATTTTAACACTCGTTTGGGCTTCAATGAGGGCATTTTAGCACTGGTTTTGGCTTCAATAAGGGTATTTTAGCACACGTTTTGGCCTCCAAGAGGGCATTTTAGCACAGGTTTATTTGCAAGAGGGCATTTTAACACTCGTTTGGGCTTCAATGAGGGCATTTTAGCACTGGTTTTGGCTTCAATAAGGGTATTTTAGCACACGTTTTGGCCTCCAAGAGGGCATTTTAGCACAGGTTTACTTCCAAGAGGGCATTTTAACACTCGTTTTGGCTTCAATCAGGGCATTTTAGCAATTGTTTTGAGTTCCAAGAGGGTATTTTAGCACTAATTTTGACCTCCAAGAGGGCATTTTAGCACAGGTTTATTTCCAAGAGGGAACTTTAGCACGCTATGACTTTCAAGAGGGCATTTTAGCACTCCTTCTGACTTCCAAGAGAGCATTTTAGCACAGATTTACTTCCAAGAGGGCATTTTAGCATCGCCTCCATGTGAACGCTACTTTCTGACCCAAACCCAAAGTTCTGGCTCACAATTGACTGGTGCCCCCAAAAACAAAATGATCATGACAAACCATAGGGACTTTTTTTTTACACTTATCCAGATGAACCATATCAACTTGCAGTAAATAAATCAAACAAAACCCTTTACCTTTTTGTTTTTTCCTGGATCTGTTTTAGTAATAAATTTAATCTTTAATGATGTTTGACCTTTTAAACTTTTACCTGGAATGTGTTTCTCATGTAGGCTACTCAGAAGATAAACACTAATCAGTTTGCAACAACCACCGTGACAATCTCTGTCCTGGTGAAGAGCCTTCATAGCCCAAAATTCGAAAAGCCTCTATATGAAGGCCTCATCAGTTCAGTTGGCTCTATGGCAATGGACCGGAATAACAAAGACCAGCCATTACGGGTCTCGGCTTTAGATGAAGACTATGCTGGCACTGGGGTAAAACACTTTTTCTGACATGATAAACCTGGTATGAGCTGAGATGATTCCTACTTGTTCTTTTTAGAGTATCTATTTCCTTAGATGTTTTTTTTTTTTTTTTTTTTTCGATTAGTAAATTGAGTGTTGCTGCTTTATGAACATGGTTTGTTAATTTCAAATTTCTTTCTTTGAATGGTCTGAAATCTTTTTAAAAGCCTACTTTTTAATTGTACATTTCAAGAAAGTAAAATTTCATACAAATATTTATCTGCTGTTATCAGGTCAACCACAAATAGACTTCCAATGTAACACTGTTTATGTTTACACACTATGTCAGGTGTAACACTTTCTTCATTTATAGTAAATGCCACATTATTGCAATGGTTGTGACTGCATTTCCTTACAATAAGATTGTTTTTTAAGAGTTTGTGGTTGACGCATGACATTGAAACTAATTAATGTAATTGAAGAAAAGTATATTGAAAAAAAATCTAAGCAAAAAAAAAACATTTCGATTAACAAATCCCTAAGGGGTCTTTCTTTTCCTGAAAGTATATTTTAGTTGGCAACTCTATTTATTTCCGTGTTTTGTTTAAGTTATGTTGAATAACTAATCTGAACCTGAAAATAAAAGGGCTAATAAAAAAAAAAAAATTATATTACACTTCAGTCAATGGTTACCAGCAACTTTCATTCATTCTTACTTTTTAACTATTATTTCTAAGTACTAGTGCCTTTATTTTGATAGTATGCAGACGGGAAATGGGGGTATAGAGTGGGGTAAGTCATGCACACTAACATGTAATAGCCACATTGAAGGCCAAGCCTTGGTACATGGGTCATGTGTACACAGTCCTATGCTTAACTTTCAATCATTCTCCATGCAAAATAAATACGCTCATGCATTAAGTTTAGTCGTGAAACCCTAACTGATGCAATTCAGTTTCAACAATTCAACAGCTGTTTCTGATTGACTGATTCATATGTGATGCAACATTCGTTTGAGAGTTTCTGCGATTTAGCATTAGCGCTTGAAATTAAAACACAAGCAAAATCAACAACTCAATTCAAGTCTATTCATCACTATCAACAAGGTAAAAAAAAAAAAAAACTTAACCAATACCATAATTTATTAAACTTTTTTATTGAAAGCTGTTTTAGTGCAGTTCTATCTGAAAGATTCAGGTTAGGTTTTGGAATGCTTCACTACATAAGGCTGTTGAACTGCTGGCTGCAGGAAGTATAAAGGGCAAACCAATCCACAAAAACTTTTGATTTTTCCAATAGTTTTTCCAAAATCTCTCATAAGTTTTTGTATTCTAATTTGTCTGACATCACCAGTTAGGAAATAAATGTTTAATTTATCTCTTCCAACAGGGAGTTAACCCCAACATCAAATATTCCGTCCAAGGTAATAGTGACTTTGAGTTTTTTGGTGACGTTTTGTTCTTGATAAAGGATCAGCCAGATGGCATGTATTCACTTGAGGTAAGTTTGAACATGATTGCATTCTACCTGTACTGAATGACTGGTCTTTTTATTGGGTGCTCACATCCATCTATACGTTCCAGATTGTGGCGACAGACACATCTAATGACGAAACAGGTACATCACGGCTCCAAGTTGAAGTGACATCAGGTAGGTTTCAACACCAGCTGAATAAGCCTTTCTCTTTGTGTTTGACTCATTCAGAAAGTAAAGTAAAAGTTCTTATTTTATGAAGGCAAAACGGCAGCTCCTTTCTATTTTAACTTAGTAGCACTAAACACTACTGTGTTCTGTGGTTGGTTTTCCTTCGTGAAGAAAACAATCCTTACCAATGAACGAGTACCCAAAATTAGACCAGGACGTTTCTTGACAATGTGTTGATGTTTACATGCCATTTAAATGCCAAACTGGCCTGTTCTGCTCTCGGTAACCTTCAGCTCATCAGCATCACTGAGTTCATTTGTTCTTTCCATTTGTGGCAGTCAAAGCTACTTAGTTGTGAGCAGTTCAAATGTAGCTTATGTCCGGAGTGAAGCAGTTCAAACAAAACTTCTTCAGTGTGCTCTCCTCTCAGGTTTCACCACTACATCTTTGCCTCAGAGCACTACAGGCTTTGAGAGCACGACAAAGAGCACTACAAAGAGCACTACATCTGTAGAGGAAACCACCAGTGAGGTCAAGCCGACCACGGTTCCCATTGTGTCAACAACTGACACTTCAGCCACCATCGTCACTGCTAGTGCAACATCAGGAGTCTCAACAAGTCGCCCAGGTGGTCCTGTGTTCCTCCCTCAACAACTGCTGCATGATACATTACACTCCATTTATAAGAAGGATTCAACATGCAAACATACATACATACATACATACATGCATATATTTATATGTATATATATATATATATATATATATATATATATATATATATATATATATATATATATATATATATATATATATATATATATATATATATATATATATATACATATATGTATATATATATATATACACATATATGTATATATATATATATATATATATATATACATATATATATACATATATGTATATATGTATATATATATATATATATATATATATACATACATATATACACATACATACATATATATATATATATACACATACATACATACACACAGGGCCATAGAGGCCCTAACAACGATTATAAATCTTTGTTAAAATCACTGTAGTTGTAGATATGAAAGCAAACCAACCACAGAACACTAGTTTTAGTTATTTAGTTGCCAATCAAGTATAATAAGTCGATAAATTGTTTAGATGTGGTTTACAAGTAATCACACAATATTTAACTTTTACTGATTGAAACTAAGTTCATTGAAGTATCTTATCTTTGCAACTGTCGTTTCAGTGGCCCCATCCGGTGGGTTCAGGTCGGTGGACATGGCTGCGCTGGGAGCAACCTTAGGGGTCCTTTTGTTTCTTTGTCTGCTGGTCATTGGGCTGCTTGTTTATCGCATGCAGAAAGGAAAAGCAGCCTGGAAGAAGATTCAAGAAGCCAGTTTGTTTCGAAGCTCTGTAAGTAAAAAAGTAAACAAACAAAAATAAATAAATAGAAAGAAAAATGCAGGCCAACAAGAAACTGGAACAACCAGACATTTTAGTTCAGCTCTGTGATTACCACATTGGGTTTTGATATTTTGAAATTGGGCCACCCTCAGAACTACATTTTTACAGACAAACTTAATTCTAGAGAGAATTTATCAAACCTGGGACCTTCTATCTAATATCACCAATATTTTTTTGTTGTAATGTTAACAAAGTTCTCCCCAAGAACAATCTATTTGTAACAAATCTGAACATTACAGTGTATCTATTAATGGTCATATCTACTGTTTGATCAAGACATTTTTTAGCCAGTACTAATTTCATGCTTATCATATCACATGAAAAACCAACTTGTAGAATTTGTTAAGCAAGGTATTTCTTTTGGCAAATTATAGATCTGTAGCTTCCAAGTCAAGTAATGTACTTCAAACATTGTGGAAAAAGTTGAACAACAATGGATTTTAAATTATCTGCACTGATGATGAACCCCTGATGTCACGAGGAAATAGTAAAAATAGAAGGAATTTTAATTCTATTTATTCATGTTGCACCAATATACAACAAAATTACTGGAAACTATTTACAATAAAAACAGATTAACTTCATGTGCAAAAAAAGACATTTTCAGTTTAGTCAAAAAACAATGTTAGTAACACATTTGATTTTGTATTTCAGACCCTGCAGGCAAAGTTTAATTAGAATTTAAACTGATAAACCTACAAGCTCAGCAGATTATTATGTTGTTCACTGTTCATGCCTTTTTAACTTGCACTAGGCCTCATTCAGAATAGAAGCTCTCGATAATTGCACAGATTTGACTAAAACAATCAGAGAAGAAGAGTTGGACCTCTGTCTGTGCAGAAGAAACCCCAAAACAAATGTGATTCCAACTGTTCTGAGCACTCAGAATGGAGTAAGGCTGTCCATAAATAAGCCTTCTTAATCAGAATATAATTTAATTCATATTGAGTTAAATTTAATCATTACATCTCAATTGTAATGTTCTGATCATGCTTTATATTGAGGTTGGCCCTTTATTCCCAATACATACTGTATATCTATGTAAACATACTATAGTTAATGGAAAGCTAATTGCACAAGGTAATTAACTTTGCACTAATCCAACATACTGAGCATCCAGAAAGTAATCACAGCTCTGCACTTTATTCTTAATTAGTTTTTCTGCTTTATTTCAAATGGTTTTGAATAAATCTATTTTCCTCTAGATTTTACACACAACACCTTTCTAAAAACATGAAAAAAACAGTTTTAAGAGATATTTCCAAATTTATTAAAGCAGGAATGCTCAGTCTGGGTAATTGCTGCAGATTCGGTGACACAACGCAAACCATGTGTACCATCACTAAACCCTAATCTACTAGGAAGGAGCTAATCCTGCAAAGTCAATGACTAGATGTAATTAGCTGGATTCCAATGCATTTGATTAACAAAGTGCCAATCCACAATGTTTTATCTGAAGCCACTTTATGGAGACAATACAGTCATATTGGTTAAAATTTATATCAAGGAAAAGCAGTTGATTGCATTGAGTCATTAACTTGCTATACATGCTTCTCCTGGATGAGTTTGCAGTGACGACTTTCTATTACATTTTGTCATTAACTCTTCAGCAACCCAGTTGAGAAGAAAAAAACCCTTAAATGGGACGAACCCTCCAGCAGAACCAGGCTCATTTTCCAGGTTTATTAAAACTACAATAGCATGTATGCTCTGTGAGGGTGTTAGCTGAAGATTGAAAGAATGCCATGTCTACCATCACTAAATCCTCATCTAGGACAAGGGGTTAATCCTTCATCCTAGATGAGGTCTACAAACTGATGGTTGGAGTTAAAAGAGATAGAAATAAACACATTTAACAAAGTAACTTAACTAGCTCCCCAGGAGTCTCCTTTCAGGCAGACAGGCACCAAACCAGCTCTCATGTCAAAGGATGAAAGAGAGCACATAACCAGATGAACCTACTATGACAAGAAAACACAGAGAGAGCATAAAGTTATGGAAGGATCTGACAAATACTGCAGAATGGGAGAAACGAGACAGAGTGAAGCAGAATTCTGAATAGTGGTCCTCATGTCTTCCAGTATCCCAAACTTATAGCAGCATAAATATTGTAAATAGTATAACTACCTTGGATGAGGTATGGAGAAGGTAGGTTCAAGATAGAAAACTTTTAACTAATCTGTCTGAATGATTTGACTGAACTGTCTCTGTAAAGTGCCTTGAGATGACACTTTGTTGCTATAGAAATAAGCTGAATTAAAATGAGTTAGACAGTTGGACCCTGGTTCCAAAAAGAGGACATTTACCGATCTTTCCATTCAAATGCTGTTAAATTTTAAAACTATCACTACTCTAAGTAAACTCTGCAGGCTTTTATGTTGCCAATGCTTTTAATAATGTTTTTTTTTCTTTATTCTTGTGGTCTGATGATTTTATGCATTTACAAAGATGTATATTTTCCAATGTTTTTTTCAAATCCTTTTACTCAGTAGTACATTCTATTACTACGAGAAAGTTTTTCCTAATAATTGTCCTTATTTTTTTCCTAGAATGTTAGGTTGCACTCACTCCACAGTCATTTATTCTTGTTTATATGTATATATATTTTTTCAATTTAAATATCTAAACCTTTCAACTTGCTATTCACTATGCTGTGGGAACAAACAATTCTTTGCCACTATTTGTCAAAGAATATTTGAATAATTTTTCCAAACATCCCTTGATATTTTTCTTCCCCTATTTGGCCCCCATTCACATAAATTACTAATTTGTTTTAAACATTTATTAGGTGATTATTATTCACTTATTGCCACCGAATAGAAAAAAAGGGGGAAATAAGTACTGCCTTTAAATTTAGGGGATACCCTTTCAATCTTTTCTGATGTAAAAAGTATGTAATATATACTACATCATGATTAAGGATGGGGAAAAAAATCAAGTCACCAGATTTTATAAAATTATGTGAAAAATCTTTTTTTTTGGCACAGCTGGCTCAGAGTTCAAGTGGGCAAAAAGAGGGAATTCAATACACCAATGAGGCTTTCCAAAAAGACGATGATGACAGAAGCAGCATGGGCTCTGGTGGTCCAGAGAGAAGAAGCATAACAACTAGTAGAGAACCTCCAGTGCAGCTATGGAACATTCCCCCCAAAGACGAGATCCAAAGCACTTCATCAGGACTACGCAACCAACTTCCTGACGACACCAGCGACACCAGCTCAAACAGGGCTGACGACGAAAAGGAGGTGAAACCTATCCTGACTAAGGAAAGAAAAGTGGAAGAGGGATACAAGTCTGTCTGGTTTAAAGAGGACATTGATCCCAATGCCAAGGAGGAAGTAGTCATCATACCAGAAAACGCAGATGAAGAAAGTGATGAGGAAGATGAGAAGCCAAATCAGCGAAAATCGCCAAAGGTTCTCTTTGCTGACCCAGACCTGGATAGTGGTCTTGGGGTGAAGTTTGATGATCCAGCAAATGATTCCGAGAGTGACAATGAATTTAATATTGATCTGTGACAAAGTCCAGGTGATTATGTACAGTAATTACAGAAACAATCCACAATAAAACTGAAGTTAGCTTTTAAACATAAAAGTGTTAATCTTATCAGTCTGAGATTCAGTATCTACAAAAGCAGCTAAAGACAGATTTTAAAATGTAAAAAGTGTTGATTATCATGCTTAAAAAGTATATTTTTCTTTCCTGTAAATTAATATAATCGAGTTTATTTTTGTGCAAAAATGATATATGCAGAAAGAGTTGTAGAATGACCAGATTAAAACATTCTTATATTCTGCACTGAGGCTGAGGTGATGCTTATTATTTAAGCTTTCTGACAGTTTTTGTGATGGTAACTTCTCTCTGCAATAAATATTCAACTAAACATCGATTAGTATTGAAAAAAAAATAAAACATAGCAAAGTAAATATCTATAGTTTAAGAATGAACATAATGTTCTAGGAGTTAAATAATTTCCAAAAAGCAGGAAATACTCAGAGACACGTAAGACGAAACCTAAACAGCAACCCGTATATTGAAGAAGAAAAAAGAAAAACATCACAGGAATGGAGATAAATTTAAGCTCATCTAAGCAGTTATAAACATTTATAAGTCTGAACTTTGGTCAAACCAAATTGAGATGTAGGTACACAGACACTGGGCTCAGAGACTTGGACTCAACTTTATTTATCCCTTGGGATTACTCCTTTAGGGAAACTCTGGTTCCAATAGCTTATATAGAATACAAAGGGCAGAGTTAAAGCAAGAGGCCATTAAAGATAAAAAAAATATATAAAAATACAACAGACAATATATATATATATATATATATATATATATATATATATATATATATATATATATATTTATTTATTTATTTTTTTTCACCTCAACAGTGTCCTGTCTGGCGATGTGGCAATAAGAATAATTGTCTTGATGCCAAAAAGAGAGCCCAAGAGATTGTTCTTTCACAAGTTGAGCAGTACGGCTATCGCCATAGTGTTCCGCTTGATTTATGCATATAAATGGCTTTATTATAATTCATGAAGGGAGTGTAACAGATTGTATGGACGCTGCAATGCAAGTAGAACAGGAAAGGAAAAACTGAAAAAAAAGAAAAAAGATTAGAGACAAAAGGGAGATAACGATAAAACATCTTCAGTCTGCTTCATCACCTGCAAAGAGATGTAAAAAGAACAGCACAACCAACGGATATAGTATAAGAGATACAATAAAGTAACACCTTGATACTATCGCTGAAGTAAAAGTAGTATTATTTAATCTGACATGTATATTGAAGTAGCTGAAGATAAGAATATGGGCTTTTTGTATGGAAGTGAATCTCTAAGTACCTGGAACCAAGCACCTGTAGTTATTTGTGAGAGTGCACTTTTGCATGTTAAGTTCATCCAAAGGAAAAATGCTAAATAGTGGTTGTGAAGAGCCGATGACACAGGAAATCCTACCCCCCACCAAGGGAGGAGGCAGACAATACAAAAAGAGTGTACATAGAACAAAAGAGCATGAGAAAAATTGTAACGTCCCAGAATATGTTTCCTTTAGATATACACATATCTGCACAGTAAAGCATAAGGAAAGACTACACAGTAGTTGACTTGGATTATTGGACTTACACTGCAGAAATGTACTGGCCATATTAAGCATATTCAAGCATGTGACCAAAATACCAGTGAGTATTTTTCCTTGCCATGCAGTAGGACAGTGATGATCGGTCTTTGGAAAGAAAACCTTATAACCAATCACTGAAGCTTTAACTGACTTCGTGCCTTCATAAGCATAGAGCCTGATTTGGCTCTTGAAGAGCAATGATGAGTTGAAATTCCTTCTTTCAAGTCTGTTGTTGTTTTCAGTGCTCTTGTAACATCCATATCTCTGGTCAGTCTATCTAATGCAGAACCATCTCATGTTGTCTGGTATTTTTCCACTCTGCAATATGACGGGTTATTTTAGCGTTAAACCTGAACAGTAGGACCAGTTCAAGTCCTGTAAGAGTCTTATAATCAGATTATTTAATAAGCTCAGTCTCCTCCTGCTCTAAACCAGCGTTTCACAACCTTTTTTGACATGTGTACCCCTTGGGCAATTTTTTGTACCATGAGTTCCCCTCTCAGTCAAAAGTATTAATAAACAATAAATAATTATAAAATAAAAACTATTTTCCTAAATCTAGTAAATTGAGCATTTCATTTTTACCATTGTATTCTTTACATCTCAAATAAAAAAAAAATAGTATTAGTATTGCCTGGAAATTAGTATGGAATCAAAATAAACCTGTATTTAGAAAACTGGAGCTCCTCTGAGTAACTCTCTTATAAATACATTTAACATATACAGAAAAAAAATTTGTCAGACTGACTTTATTAGTTTTACATTGTGACTTTATTAGTTTTACATTGTTTTCATCAAGACACCTGAGCTGCTTTGATGAGCTCCTATAGCTGTGATCCACAGTCTGTTCCTCTGCCTGATTTTGATGTGCGTCCCAGCTGAAGGTGAACTAGCAAAAAAAACAAACATACTTTTTGGTTAATAAAAGCTTGATTTTTTTTTTATTGGGTCCTAACAAAGCAGAACAAATCCCAGCCCTATTTTATTTTACTATCTAAGAAAAATATGTTTATGTACCCCTTGCAATACCCTCGTGGACCACTAGGTTGGGAATCACTGTTCTTAACGCATGAGCACTTGGCTCTGGGGGATTAAGGTCTTCACAGATTCATCCCCTCATTTTATTCTGTCTTACCTCCATTTCCTATGTGTAAACCAAGCAGCTTTAACCTGTAAACTTGGCATTACATTTAATATTGCCTTGTAAGCACCTTTTACCTTACCTGATTACCTGGATGAAACTAGAAGTCTTCATATCTTTCACCCTAGAAAGAAAGAAGCAAACTCTTGCACCACCAGGTTCAGCATCACATAAGGATAAAAGGAATTTCAGAAGCCTGGTTGACATCCGTTTTACTTTTTAGATTGACTCTTTTCCTAAATAAGGTGTTTATTGGTTCCGTCTTTATTCTTACTGAACTGTGCCGACTTTTCTAATACATTATATGCACATTTTATATTAGAGCTAAATGGAAACCAATAACAGACAGAAGCAGAATTGGGGTACAAATAACCAACAGGACAAAGTCTGTAAGGAATAACCGTTTTTACTGGAGTACAAAATTAACATATTTTAAGCACAGAAATAATTACAAATGTTTACTCGTTTTTTATCAGTATATTATATAAAACCCTGAACATAAGACAAATACATATTTGCAGGAGTTACCTTGAAAAGACAATATCAAAGTCTAAGACACAGTACGATAAAAAAGTGCAGCAAGTTTTAACACCGAACCAGTAAGCCTGAGAAAAATGACTTAATGAGGCAACACCACATTCAAGTAAAAACTTTTGTTCCGTTCAGCAAAATTAGTGGGGATGTTTTATCTAAAAAAAAAAAAAAAAAAAAAAACTTTGCTCATAACAACAGAAGCCAATACCATTGAACATGAATTCCAAAAAAGTAAAAAAAAAAACAAAAAAAAAAAAAACAAAGGACACTGTTTTCCAAGTTTGGAGACATTGTCTGAAATAGCAGTGAGTTCCATTCTTTAATTGCTTTAATTTGCTTTTGCAAATTGAACCGAAAGAACAAGTCGGCCCTTTTGTGATGGGGAGTCGTTGAGGGCTTTGTTAGCCTCCAATACTCGATACTGGTCTATTACTCTGAAAAAGGGAGTCTTTAGAGGCATTGCTGGCCATGCTGACCAGGTGACATGTCTTGGTCCTCTGGATGCCAATGATGCCTCTAACGATTCCCACTTTTCAGAGGCATAGACCAGTATCAGGTATTGTAGGCCAACAACAACCTTAATGACTCTCCTATACTATGGTAGACCTGTTTTTTTTTTCTTTTTTTTCCGGTTCAATTTGCATGTTTTCTAAGCCAAAACAAGGCTTTGTTGGGCTACTCAATAAAGCATGAAACTCAACGCTATTTCAGACATTTTGAACTGAAAAAGCTTCCTGGATGAGAAGCAAAACTTCTTCAAATTTGGCAAACAAAGTCCAGTGTTTTGCTTTTTTTACTTTTTTTGAATGACTATGACCTTGATGACTTGATAAACCACCCTAAAGCCACCCTAATATCTCCATTAGAGTAGAAGTTAAAAACTAGGGGGAAAGATCATCCGTGGCGGTGTCCATAAATGAACAAGGACAGAAAAGGTAATGTATATCTCCACTTGCTGCATGCATGGTCTGTGTGAGGGACTGCTGCAGAGTTAACACGAAGTAAAATAGGGCAATGATAGATTGGTAAATACAACTTAGAGAATAATGTTTATATACCCCCCAAAAAAGAGGACTGGTTTATTGGATGCAAACTATTGATACTTCAACATACAAGTAAGCAGATTCGTCATCCTAATCAAAATATTGATTTTATGGCGAAAGGTTTTAAAATTTCGTCAAATGCAGACCACATCTTCCAACTTCAAGAGCAACTTGTTATCAAAGGCATGGAGCAGGACGGTAACAGAGGATGCAGGATTTTTGGGCGAGTGTCTTATACAGTCTGCTCCAGGTGGACCTGGAGCACACCGGACAGGAGACTGGGAAGGCGACACCCTGCTCTAGACATCAGCTCCCAGGTTGCAATGCCTGAGTAAATTGGCTAAACCAAAAAGGAATCTTTAAATGTTTCAAACTGGCTGACTAGGCCCAAGTAATATTGGTCATCGACTTCAACTGTCCTGCAGCTTTTGCAAGTGTCCCTTCTCCAATACACCTGAAACAAACAAATGACTAATGGCCAGGCATCTTCCACCAACAGCCAACGAGGTCATTTGGCCTTTTGTTTCAGGTTTGTTAGAGCAGGGATGCACACAAAAGCTGCAGCACAGTGGCACTTGAGGACCAAAGTTGCCTCCCCCTGGTGTAAATTATTTACATTTTCACTAGACACCAAACTTTTTAAAGAAAACAGACCAGCAATTTAAACAAAAGGGCAGGATGTGTTTAAAAGAGCAACTGCTGAAGAATAGAAATAAACTGAAAAAAGAAATAAAAACAGAACTTGCATTAAAGATGTCAACTTGTGAAGGATATTAAAAAGCCAAATGTAAAAAAACTTCCCTGCTATACAATCACACAAATATTTGGCTAAGGATTAGCACTGTAGCAAAACAAATGCAGAGCTATGATGAGAAGGGTGGCACAGAAAATGTTTGTCTGCTTTGGGCCATCTTCCAGTAGTAGGCTGAGTGTCCACAATTGAAAAACTAGTTTGACCGTAGCACATAGCGGACCCACAACTGCACGTCATGATCCCAGCAGTATGTCAGGGGCGGTCTCAAATAGCACCTAAGCACCTAAGCCTCCGGGTTTCTGGTTCCAGCCCTTTCAACCATCATTGTGTGCTGGGTTGAGATGGCATCAAACGCCTCGTCTCTGTGGATCATTGCACCAAAGATCATTGGCTGCAAACAAACAAGCAAGACAGGGGATGAGGTTCTGCTTTAATAAAACAAAAGTTTTGTTTTAGCTGGTATAACTTTATTTTCTTCAGTCTTGTGTGTTATGACAACCTTCATTAGTTTCCTCTGCATTTATTTAAAAAAATGATAACCTTTTTAACCACAAAAAAACCCAAAAGTAAGAAATGAAAAATGTTATGTTCTATTTTAATGTAAATCTAAGATCTTTTCATTTCAAAAACAGAAACTGTTTTAAACACTGTTATAGTTTTTGCATTTGTACTATTTAAAACACTTTATTGGATATCTGAACTCCAAACTCTTCTCCTGCTTGCTTTCATAGAAGGAAGAATAGTCTGAGTGTCCAAACCCAAATTTTCTTCATTTTTTTCACCCTAACTTAAAGGTAAAATGGAGGATTTTTGTGAATTTTTTAAAAGCCCTCTTGACTTAAAAAACAAAAAACAAAAATGCACATGCACAAACCTGTACCCACTCTCAAGAGGGAATGTGCGAGATTGCAGGATCCCATTTTTCCTCATGCACGCTCATACAAGCTTAGTTTCCAAAAGAAGATTAGCAATTTTTCCACTATGTTAGACTCACAACCAGAAATTTTAAATGGGGACAAGCACGTAGGACGGCCTTATGTCAACATATCACCAGAATGATTGGAAATTTGGAGGACCTCTTACATCCTCAACTATATCTTTAAGTAAGTAAAAAAATAATATCTTTTATTTATTTTTATTTTTTTTATTATTTATTTTATTTATATTTTTATGTGACCTATTCAAATGAGGTGTTACTATTTACCTCCATGTTCTGCAATGTTATGTAAAGATTGGATCTACAACCTGGGCTCTGAATTTCCTGCAAGGACCTAAACAAAGACCAAAAAACAGTCTGCTTTTGAACTAACCCAAGTCATTAAACAACTGCAACTGTTATGTTGAGTTGTTTGTCCTCAAACTAGCCATGCCGCCTCCACCCTGCTATTGAGGTTTCCATAACATCGCTACAGGAGTAAAGAGGGTAAACGGGTGGAAGACGCAGTGTGTAAAACATGAACACAGAAGGGGAAAAAAAATGCTTCATGTGGACTGACAAGAAAGGAACAAAAATAACTTATGAAACATGGATTCTGAAACACAACGGCAGCTCTGAAGTCCACCGATGCTGTCTCTCTCAGCGCAGATGTGTTTGTAGCCGGATATGCAGTTAGCGCTTCAAACTTATCCACACTGGTAGAGTCTCAAAAGGTATTTGCTTTGGTGTCTGCTTCATCTAAATTAAACCTTCTATTCCTATTCTGGTAGAAATCAGAGTGCCTTTCCTTTTTATTTATTTCTAATGGTGGGATAGGACTTAATTTGTCATGATTATTTAGGTCGTGTAATGTTGTCAGAAGAACATAAGTTTATAAAAGCAGAAGTTTTTTCTTTTTTTTTTCTTTTTTTTTTTTACAAGCACTGTAGAGTATCAGGATGTTGATCAGGAGCGATCTTAGAACACAGCAAGGAGGGTATTTCACTCAAACAAACCAGTGGCTGAGCTGAGTGACAAGAGGAGATTCATTTTGGTTTTCAGAAAAATCTGTTAAAAAGTCTTATATATTTTACCCACAACTTTCTCCAGGAAGCCATGGATATGCATATCAATAGAGCCACCAGTTTTGTTTGGACATTGTGTTAAAATTCCAAAAAGTAAGCAGCTCTCCAGCTTTAAAGCTCCTCTCCAATGACTCAATGAACTGAAGACATTCTTCAATACGTTAAATTCAGGAACAATCTCAGCATCCCTCTTTTTTGCCTATGTCCTGTCTTCTTCTGCCATTGACTCTCCGGTTTCTATGATTTTGCTGTCAGCCAAATCAGAAATTGGCGCTGCTCCCTCTGCCTTTCACCTCTCTGTCTTAACAAACAATGGAGAGAATGAATCACAATATGTCACAAGGTCCTGAAGGTGTCAGCCCAAGAGTCCTTAAGGCCTATGGAAAGCAGCTCTGTGGGATTCTAAGCACCTCTTCACAAGGTCGAGGCGGTGAGGAAGTTGGGGCAAGTTTGTCCTACAACAGAGGAGCATGACGGCGAAAAAAAAGCGGGGATCCAGGTGAAAAAAGGGTCCCAGCATTCTTGCGTACCTCGATCTTCTAGCTGGTTAAACTTCACGAGTTGTTTTCCGCAACTGTGGTCATAAAAACAAAACAAGTCGGCCTCCTGTCTTCGGTCACCTACAATTTGGGAGAGGTGCACCAGAGTGTCTGCGGAGGGGGCGGGAACGTCTTTTTGTTCACTGTGACACCTACGCAGACGACCTAGTTTTGAAGTATAAATCAGCCAATGTCTGAAGGAGAAGTTCCAGTTTTGTGGAAGACCTCCTGCCTTGTTCCAGTACCAAAGAAGACTCAGCCAACAGTCCTCAATGACTATAGACCTTTTGCCCTGACATCCCACATCATGAATGTCCTGAAGAGACTTCTGTTGGTTCACCTCATCAAGCAAACAAACAGCTATTAGTGAACGCCCTCAGCACATAGGATTTTCGCTGGCCTCCTCCCCGCCCTTCACCACGCAGTTTGCAAAGAGATATTATGTAGATACATCCCTCTTGGCACAGACACCGTGCTCGGTCTGAATGCACCTTAAGACATTTGTTAAACACCTCAGTTTTAATGTAATTCAAAAGTACTTTATTAATTCAAAATGAAAATACACAACTAATTTTTGCTCCCATTGTCATGTCTAGAAGCGAATTCACCCTTAAGCTTGTGCTGCCCATAATATCCAATGTCCTTAAGGCACCCACTCAGATCAGGGTCACTTCAACATACAAGTGGAGGCAAATACTTTTTGCCTCCTCAGGAATCGGGACAGCAACTGAGTTTTTTTCTCTCAATGCCTACTTGCACAGAATCTCTTATTTCGGCTCCAATACTAACCAGGCATAAGCCATATTGATCCTTGTTCAAATTGAATTCTACACGGTATCAACCTGGTAAGACTGTGCAAAGTGTTTGCAAATGGGAGAGACATTCAGTGCAATTGTTCGAGCTGATAGGGAAAATCAAACGGCACATGCTTCCCATGTCAAGATTTAAGCCAATTTATAACATTCTTGATTTATTTAACAACTAGAGGGGTTGACTGATAAATCGACTTCTTCCAAATCCAGTCAGGATAAAGGCACAAATATCTTTTCCATCCAAAATGGCAAAAATTGCAACTATATGCTAATTTTCCCAAAATAAACAGATGGTATTCCAGCTAAAACCGGAACAGCCATGTGTGTTTTTTGCTTCAGTCTTCAGCTTCTGATTGACGTGATGACATCACGCACATTATAATCAGAAATAATTTCTGTATAAGGGTTATTGCATTTGTTCGCTTCTGGCTGCATATATATTCTCAAGTTTGTGAATTCACAAATATTGCAAAAGTTCAACTCACTTGCTGGGATTCTGCTCCAATCCTGTTTCTCTAACAACTCTTCATCCATAAAAAGACTGACAAGTAAAAATTTCATCAATTATTCAAATTTAGCATTTTAAATGTGCATTATTGAAGGGTTTTTACTTTTATTTTTATTTTTTTTTATCTAAAGCCTGCAGTGACCCAGCCACCCTTGCAAAGATGCTTTGAGTTTTCAAAACTATTGGAACTCTCAGTTTGGACTGAAATCACACCCAAAACTGCACTCTTTACCTTTTGGGTTGAAGGTGTTGCTATGGAGATACCCATCCCTGAACCGGGCAACACTGACAAAACCTTGTACTGTGTGAGAAAGAGTAGAAAATCAGTCACATATAACAATTTCTCTACTGTAACCTGAAATGTTCTCTAGTCAGTCTTCATATTATACAAATATATACAAATATGGATGCTCAGTATATCTCTTCATCAATCCAGCCAGCCATTATTTTTAGTATAAACGGAAAAGGTATTGTCTGGATTGGTATATTTAACTAAAATGTAAAACTTGTGGTAAATACCTTGGGCATAATTAGGAAACATTTAATTTATCAACCTTGTAAATATCCTTGTTATATTTTATGTAATTTAGGTTCTGTGGATGTTTAGATTTGGGTTTCAGAGGTTCAGAGCAAATAATTGTAATTCTAGTTGCCTGTTGGAATGAAAAAATATGTATTCCGATTACATAAAACAGTAGAAATCACCTGAGGTAAGTTTACATATCTAGCAGAAGCACATCTATATAAATCTTTAGATATCAATAACAATCTATATATAAATAACACACAATAAATGTATTTCCTTGCACACATTAAAAGACCTCAGCTTACAGGGGAAGTAAGTTGTTTATGATTTGATTATTACTCCATAATACATTCATTAATCAAAGATTTAATAAAGCTGCACATAAATAATTGTCTGCAAGTCTTCTAGACAAATGTAAAAGAAGCAACAATTGTTATCTGTGGCAAACCTACAGCAAACACCTACCTTCAGAATTTCAGTGATTTCAGTCAGTTTGATGACTTTGTTCCTTTTTGTGGACCCAGACCTGGAGCTGGAGCTCTCGAAACAGAGGTAGCTATAAATCCAAAGGACACAATTTAAGCTCCTGTCTCAGAAACCTAATTATTCCTTTTAAGAGTCCAGATCAGATGGTCAGATCTTTATTTTTTTGCATAGCTGTGAAAAACATTGAATTGAAGGGAAGGAACATACTTCTCTGTGACATAAAGCACCCCATTACGGATGTAATCTGTTGGTGTCTTCCTGTCTCTATTGATCAGGCAGCAGCGCCAGCCATTCTCACACACTGTGAAACGAAGGAGCAAATACAAACTTTATTAAGGCATATTTATGATTACATGCTCCACTAATGTGCTTTGTGATGGTGAAGATTCTCAGTCATCCCAAAAAAGTTAAAAAACATTCCTCTGAAAGGGACTCTGAAGACCTTGCCTATTCAGCCAGGCCAACAATTACATGTAATGACTTTAAGAGACATAGACAGGTATGGGGCAATGCAGGCTAACAAAAGAAGCCAAACCACCCCCATTCCAAAGGGGTGGACCCTTTCAACTGTTTCAATTTGCATGTTTTCTAAACATAAAGAAGGCTTTGTTGGGCTACTGTATAAAGCCTCGACCTCAAGACTATTTATGACTTTTAAATTAAAAAAAGCTTCCTTGATGAGAGGTGAAACCTCTTCAAACTTCGAATCAGTCCAGTGGATTGTTTTTTAACTGTTGTTTAATGTGCTTTGTGTTGAAAGAATGGTTGTTAAATATTGTATCTAATTCTTTCACTTCCTTTTGCAGTTCATAGTATTACCTGGAAGAGGGCGCTCACTCTCTGGAAGGCTGAAGACCTCATGAAAAGCTCCTCTTTTTGTGCTGTAGTATCGCCCCCCATCATCTTCTCGGCTGCTGCCTAGAGGAGCAGAAGTAGAGACGGTATTGCGACCCCCCGCTGAGGTAACCTGAACAGAAGAATAAAAGGTGTGCAGGGACTGAATTTGCAGGTATTTAATGTTTGAGATGTATATTCTGTAGTTTATTAGGATCACCTCCAGCGATATCTCTTCCATCTGTTAATCACACTAGACGAACTGCAATGTAGATCTCAGACCAATCATTAGTTGCCCACTCTAGTCCAGGAAGAAAAGCGAGGGAAAAGCTACTACTGTGTTTGAATTCCCAACAGAAGATGTTTGCAATTTTGGTTGCTGTGGAAAACAGAGCTATTTCCCAAGCAATAATACCTCAATCTACTCTCTGGACCTAGGGGTTCATGCATCTTCTTCCTTGCTGCTCTACTCTTCTGGCCAACATTGCTAGCGGTGGTACTTTACTGCTGACAACAAACTTCCACCCACCCATACAGCCAAAGCAGGACACTGAAAGCAGCAGCAAACACATTGGAAACCATGTCCTGACTATATAGGTAATAGCTAAGAGTTTCCAGTTGAAGCATGTTGATTCAAGAAATTGCAATAAAGAAGATGTGGCAAACCTCCTTGTAACAGCACTCTAGGATAAAGGTGTGAGATAAAAACATGTTTAAAACCCCTAACTGGCCTTTTTTAGCCTTTGCTCATGATAAAAAAGAAAATTTCTTGGAGTCATTTTAAAGAGGCTGTGTTATGGTCTAGCTCAAATGGCCGCAACAAAAACAGGGAGGACATGGAAACCAGAGATGTTTTTAGCCCTTCAGAGGCATTTATTAAAATGACAGCCAAGGGGATAATGAGTGGCAGCCCCAGATGTGCTCCAAGCATTCGCTACCTCCGCCTGGTCTTCTCTCTGCTTGGTTCTTGCCAACTGATCTGGGACCTCTGGACCCAACTGGACCTGGGACTCGGTTGGGTCCTAGCCTCGGCTGGTCCCCTTAATCAATTCTGTTCTTCTCTCGAGCTACGGCAACCTCTGGAGCCAGTGGTGCTCCGAGCCTAGAAAAAACCTGGCAAAAAAAATGACACCTGGTACCACGGCGACACACCTCATGGGTGGAACTTTGTTCCTTAAATACCATCCAGGTGGCTACGTAATCAGAAGAACCTCCCCCAATCAAGGACCTGCATGGACAAACAATTACCGGCCAGTTGCCTCACAGCAGGGCCGTCAAAGGCTGCTATTCATTTCATTCAAAGAGATCAGGATTGGTAGCGCCCATGTTTCCCTTCCGCTGGTACCCATCTTTTCAGGTCAAGTTAGTTAAACTCAACTGGGAACTGGGCTCACACTGAAGGCTAAGTGGCTGCATTTATGGTGCCACAACAGATCCAAATTAATACAATCAATATGTGCATTCACATGAGCCATTAGTGGTGAGGGTCTGGTTACTAAGGCTGTGTGGATTAACGGGATAGTTCTGTAGGAAGACCGTTTTGCCGGATGCAGCAGCGGTTTCTACACGTTCATTCATTTCACAGACCAAAAGGAAAAGATGGATGCCAGACAGGATAGAGTTTCAGAATACAATCATCCCACCAACTAAACCTAGCTTGACTAATGGAAATAAAACAGCAAAACAGAGACATGATGAGACACATTGGGGGATAAAAAGGAAATATTTTGGAAAAGGATAACAAGTTTTCCCCCTAGAACTTCCAGAAAGAGAGTATTCTCGTGTGAATTTATTTTTTTTCCCTCGAGCGCTGTATCCGCAGCCTACACCACAGCTGGCCGGGCTACCCACTACACCAGCATCAGTGGCACTTCTTAGCACAACAGCCATGGATCAGGACCACAACTTCACCCTAGTCAGTGTGAGTGAGGCATCATCAATTTTCCATTACAACAGAACAGTATCAGTAACAGTAAGTGGGAGTTAGATTTTTTATTGCACTGTGGGCCCTGGACTGGAGTGATATGAGCAAGCATGCAGGTAATAAAAATAGTACCAGTTCAATGTAAACTTTACTAATGGAAAAAAAAAATGCAATTAAGATTGGATGGTCTTAATCTTCTTTATTTCTTCTTCAACCAGTTTCATTGCAATGCCTGTAAAAATCCTATAAAATTCAGTTTTTATACCATCTTTAAACATCTTCCAGAGCTTTGATCAATTCATCCTCTGAACATGGTGAGAGGACAAAGCACCTGCAGACCTACCATGACATTATTGGGCCATATGCCATGATCATGGTTTTGGACATTGAGAACCAGTGTCCACGTTTCATGTTGACATAATGGCCAGAGAAAAAAAAATACAGTTTTGGTGATTAAACAGCTGTGATTATACACACAGACACACTTTTAAGCCAACTGCCTCCACAGGAATTCCCACAGAGGTGTGACTTGCCACCTCCCTCTGTGTTGAGGACAGTGAAAACCACAAAACTCACAGGTATTCTCTCTCTTTCCCATGAAGCTGCCTGAGGGTCCAACATAATGGAGATACAGGCCCAAAAAGGCCCAGATGATGATCAAGTCGTGATGGTGACTTTTCAGAACCAAACTGCTGCAGAAAAGACTTTTTGCAACACATTTCTCTTGAGTTGCGGAACTTATAGAGCCAGACTGGATGACAAAGCATCCTAAGGATGTCTTGTTGTGAGCCACATGGACAAAAGAAAACCCCTGGTTGCTGTGAGCCTACCTGCTGGATGAAAACTCAAGCCTTTCAAATGGACATGGAAAAAGGTTTGCAGGTCTGGCACAATTAGGGACAGAACAAACAATATGTCTTTTGATGATTTGGATCATTTCATGTGTTTACTGATGAATAAAGACAAAGCTAACAGGATAGAATATGCTATGCTATGCTACAGTAATGGCAACAGTAATATGTTTTGAGCTGTTGTTGGAGCTTGGACAAGCTTTATTTCACTAAGGGTTTAAACACTGATATAACTTTAGTGTTTATGTGTTTCTCATATGCTCATTACATTTCCACTACCAATTATGACCAAGAGTCATTTAATGGACTCCTCATGTCTATATGCTGCTAGCTATTTAAAGAGCACAAACAATCAATCAACTAAAGGATTACTCAGAGATGCAGGAATCAAGAGAAATACATTTTGGCCCTGAATTTTGATGAAGGGTTTTTCCCTAAAACATAGTTAAAAGCTCACAAATGCAACAAACAGGGTTGACTCAGTGGGCGCTGGCTACAAATGTTCAAAAGCACTTACATTTTATTTTGTAGAACATTACAGATCTCTCTTGTAAAGAGACATTAAGTGTCCATAGAGTTTCCTATCTAATAAAAGATTAAATGAAAAACATAACATTTTGAAAACCATGTATGAATTCTGTCTATGGTTGTAATGTGGTTTGGGGAGCTTAAACTACTTCTGCAAGTGATTCTAACGGTAAAATCAGTTTCTTTCCAGCAAAAAGGTGGTTGTGCATCTGCAATGTAGAAATGCACATGATAAAGACAATCACTGGGGGCTTTAGAGGAAGTACCTACTGCTGCTGAGTCTATGTGTCTATGCATCTACAACACACACTGACCTCTAAAACAAGACACAGCAGATCCTCCTACCTGTTCACATTCAGACAGCTGAGAGAGAAGAATAAAAACAAACTGAACTTAAAGCAGCTGTGCAGATTGTGCTGGCCTTTCATGCAACAGAGATGACAGGAATATTACATTTCTTTCCTCCTGTGTTAAAAATGATTTTTACTTAAATCCCACAAGGCTGCTGCTCACAGCAGACCAAGTAGGAGGTGCATATCTGAATCTATTACTGACTTTGACTGTATTATCTTGTTGAATTGTCTTTGTAAAGTGCCTTGAGATTGCATATGATGTAAATTGGAACTATATCAATGAAATGAATGGAATCTATGACTGACCCGCCTGCTCATTGTGGTGTTGCTGCGCTCCTTCAGCTGCAGGTCGGTGGGAAGGTTGGTCCAGATGATGAAGGGTGTGTCAAAGCGCTGGCGCAGCTTGGGGCAACTTTTAAAAATGAAGTCAATGATGAAAAACTTGATTCCTGCATAAATTCCTGCAAATAATCCAAATAAAACAAACTCAGCAGCTTAACCAATATCACAGGAAGTAAAATTTATTAATTTGGTCCATTTCATATGAAAATCATAGACCAAAGGGGCTGGGAAGAATTTGACTCAACTAAGAAGGTTTATCGAATGTTTAGAAATCTTTAGAAAAGGTGTATTATTTCTACATCTGATTCTGAACCACATAGTGAATTTGGAAGTGTGTGCAATCATGTTATTAACATGTAATTATTTTGTAGATTCCAATCTTTAATTATGAATATGTTGAAAACTGAGTTAAAGTTGCACAATCAGCTGTGTGAGTTTTCAAAAAATACTTTACTGATCCTAAAGGGGATTATTTTTTCCTTGTGAGGAAAATGTCTAATTTGAAGAGATGGCATCCATCCTACATTGAAAGGCACATCCCTTTCTAGGAATCTGGCCAAATTTATATTGCCCGAAAACTGAGAGCCCAGGGTGCAGCATAGAAGCAGAGTCATACACATGTCTTTGGAGCTTCTCTACTGTTACCCACCAATTACCCCATCCAGAATATGCCCGGTCCTTAGCCAAAACCAAATAGATTAGAAAACAATTCTACAGACATAAATCATGATAACTTAAGTAAAAATTACAAGACTCCACTTGAGAAACAAGTAAAAAACAATAAAATTTGTTTTATGAAACATAAGAGCTCTCACGAAGAGTTTGTTAATAATAAATTCTGGATACAGAATATAACAGATTGACAAATCAGTGGTTGAAATATACAAAACAATTGTTTAAAGGACAAACCCTTAAATCATTACAACAGATAGCAAGAATGTAATTTACCTGCTCACAACTTTTACAACTATCTACAACTAAGACACTACCTAGAGACACATAACAAATGGGGAAATATTTATAGAATCTAAAATATGGAGTTTTTTCATTTAAAATGAAATAAAGTAAACAAATACTTTAATAAACCAACAGGGACATCATCTCAAGATCAGAACTAGCAGTTTTTCAACAGTGTTAACAATGTGTTGTTTCTTTAGGGATTTTAGATATTGTGTAAATCTAAAATGTTTTAGCTCAAATTCGGAAACAAAATGTCTATCTACTTGTCCCAGGAAATGCAATCCTAAACAAATTAGACCTAAGTTTGGACATCGGTACTAAGACGTTAAGAGCGGCCTTTACTATTGCAAACACAGGTCCAACCTGTCACAACTGTCAGATAGCTCAGCATCTTTAGTGTGCACTAGTGTTCAGAGTTTGAGTCTTGTCAGAGAGTCATAGCTGAGTGTGTCTGATAATATACCTATGAGGAAACCCAGCAGCTGGTAAGGCAACAGGCATGAGGAGATGAAGGCCACCCACAATCCCACGTAGAGCTTCTGAGTCAACTCTGGCTGGACCCACATGAACAGACTATGGACACACACACACACATAAACAGTGTATCACACACCCCTGCTTGCAAACTATTACTTCAGGGAAATAACATTTGTACTGGAAAAATACTTACTTCTTTATCTTCTCAAGAATGTTGGCCATCTTTCCAAAAATATTCTGGATGGAGGTTAGGAAAACAACATTTAATCTATTGGACTGTGAGAAGACTGTGACCAAATAACTTGCAGTTTAATGAACGGTGACCAATGAATAAATCTTTTTGTAATCAGCTAAAAGTTTAAGAGGCTGGTTTAAATCTTATTTATCTGACAAATTGTCCTTTTTTCATGTTCAAGAAAAATCTTCTTCCTGCTCCAAGATTACCTGTGGAGTACCACAGGGATCAGTGCTAGGGCCAGTTCTCTTTATAGATTCTCCTAACTGGTAAAATTATTAGACAGTGTGGGATTCATGTCCAGTGTTATGCTAATTATACTCAACTACAGCGTGTAAAATAAGTATTGAAGACGCCATCATTTTTCTCACTTATTACATTTCTAGAGGTGCTATTGAGATGACATTTTCATCAGATGTCAGTAACAATCCATGCAATCCACACATACAAAGATATCAAACCATAGATGTCCAGGAATTTAGTTATGCCATCTGTGGAAAATGTGATATTAATGGCACCTCTAGAAATATATTTACTGAGAAAAATGGTGGCATGTTCAATACTTATTTTACCTGTTGTATATATGACTTTAAATACTGATTAAACTAAACCATTACATAGACTACATGTACAAGCATGTATTGAACACTTAAAAACCTGGATGACTCTTAACTATCTGCTTCTGAATAAAGATGGAACAGAAGTTATTATCTTTGGACCAGAGGTTTTGGGGAAAAAAAGCTGATTAGTCAGATAACAAATGACAAAATCTTGTTGTTATTTCCCATCAGGGCCTGTCAATTAAATCCCATATCAAATAAGTTGCTAGAATTTTCTTCTTTCATCACTGGAATATTGCAAAGAGAAATATCCTGTCCAGAGGTGATGCTGAGAAACTAGTCCAGGCATTTATTACTTCAAGCCTGAACTTTTGTATTTTTTTTACTATCAGGAAGTCCACAAACTGTAATTAAAAGCCTTTGGCTGATCCAAAAAAAAGGAGTTCTGATGAAAATTATAAAGAGAGAACAGATTTATCTTATCATAGCTTCTCTTCATTGGCTTCCAATTTAAAATTCTTCTTCTGACATATAAAGCCTTAGACATCCAAGCTCCATTTCATATCAGAAATCTTATTGTACCTTATGTTCCTAACAGAGCACTTTGCTCTCAATCTGCAGGTTTAATTTCTAAAAGTAGAAAGAAAGGCAGATCTTTTAGTTATCAGGCTCCTCTCCTGTGGAACCAACAACCAGTTTCAGTCCATGAGGCAGACACCCTGTCTACCTTCAAGGGTAGGCTTAAAACTTTCCTTTTTGATAAAAATTATAGTAAGAGTGGCTCTGGTCATCTGGAGCTATCTCTTTTGTTATGCTGCTATAGGCTTTGGCTGCTGGAGGACATAGGGACCACTTTTGATGATTCTGCTTCATTCTATATATTTTGTACCATTCTGCAATAATTTTTAGGTCAACCTCTAACTTAATGCCCTCTCTGCTTTTTTGTATCATAGTAGCTTCGTCTGATCTGTTCCTTGGATTTGACACAATCCCAGAATGAATTATCAGCTGTGCTGCTGCCATAAGCATCTTTGTTTATAGATGTTGGAGTTTGGGCTGTTTTCAGTGTGGTCCTGTGTCTCTTACTGTGACTAACTCTATGTGCTCTCTTTCATCCTCTGACATGGGAGCTGGTTAGGAGCTTGCCTGCCTGGCTGTGTGTGTCTCTGCTTCTGTCTCCTTGAATCCCAGTTGGTCTCGGTAGATGGCCGCTCACACTGAGCCTGGTTCTGCTGGAGGTTTCTTCCTTTTAAAAGTGAGTTTCCTCTCCACTGTTGCTATATAAATGCTCAGTGTGCGGGATCACTTTCGAATCAATTAGTTGATGCTATCAGCTAGTTTTCAACCAGAACAAATCTGGTTAATTTGTCTCTTTAAAGTGCCTTGAAATTACATGTGCTGGTGCCATATAAATAAACTAAATAGAAATGTAATTGAATTATACATCAACTTATTGACATTTAATAATGATGAAGACATCAAGGTTTTTAAACATCTGGTCCAAAACATTCAGCCACAAAGGCAAGCTCTTAATAAAACCTGGTAATTGAGCAAATTGTCTGTTTCAATCATTTAACTAACGATCATGACTTGGTTTTACCCATGATTTAAATGACATGTTAATCAACTATAACGTCCAGTTCTATTTAATATTATTTTAATAATCTTCTGGTCAAATTGCACGACAGTATTAACGATAACATCAATTTGTTGGAGCACCTGCCCTCACCTGAGCTTTTTGGGCAACATCCAGAACAAGCTGGAACTTTTCAGATACAGTCAAGTCTTCTTTTGAAGGTTCCTTGAAAATAAAATAGTTGTAAGCGATTTACCATCCTCAGCAACTAGCATCAACTGATCTCCTGACCCGTCGTTAATCACCCCATGCTTCATAGGGCAAAGGGAGATGCCTCACCAATGGCTCAAACACTTCAGGTACAATGCTCCACTGGATCCTCCAGCCTCTAAGAGAGAAATGCAATGAACAATTATACAGGAAACCCTTTCAAGATTGTTCTGATTAAACGATACTGATGAAATAACATTCTAAAGGATTCATGTAATAAATGTTTAAAAAGTCATTTATCAATTACAAAAAATTTAAACAACAAACAAATGAAAACAAAAATGGCCAGGAATACACTCTTCAGATAATGCACCTAAGTGTAATATTAGACATAAGATAACTTGAATAAAAAAACACTTTTCAAGAGATGGTTTTATTTAATTAAGTAAAGGATCTCTCAAATCAGCCCCACGTTACATGATGGTCCTGCTTGTTAAATCAGGAAATAATTCCATTTCAATGCAATTTAGTTGATTTATTTAGCACCAATTCACACCACATGTCATCTCACTTTACAGAGACAATGCCAGGAAATACAGATAGTGTAGAGTGGATGTAGCTTTGACCAATCAGATGCCTCCTGTCTGCGGCACTGTCTGTGGTCACCTACAAGCTGATGCACCAGAGTGTCTGCGGAAGGGTTAACTGCGAAACACATGCAGATAACCTGCTTTCTGAGTACAAATCAACCTTATAGCAACATAGCAATCCCCCAGCAGTCCTTGAGTAGTCAGTATGCAAGGACAGCTGGGTGACATTATGCAGATTTTTTTTTCCCTAAATCCCTGTCCAACCCGTCCATGTTTGTCAGCAATTTTCCCTGCCCAGTGATACACCAACTGAGAAGCCAACTCTGATGATTGGCAGCTCTATAGTCAGAAACGGGGCATTAGAGACACCAGGGACCATACCCTTATGTCTGATAGGGGCCAGAAAGGGCAACATAGATTTTTACGTTTGCTTTGGTGAGACAATTTGCAAATAACCGTCTCCTTGATCTGACCAATGACATGTTTAGCAGCATGTTGTCATTCAAACACTGGTTGTCAAGGTGGCGTCCTGAAAATGATTTGGGGTTGGCAGAGATGGCAAAAGTACTCACTTTCCGTACTTGAGTAAAAGTACAGATACTTGTGTTAAAAAATACTCTGGTAAAAGTGGAAGTACTGATTAAACTTCTTTACTCAAGTAAAAGTAACAAAGTACAGACTTGTAAATTTACTTAAAGTATAAAAGTAAAAGTAGAAACCACTTTTTTCATGCCATTGCCTACATTTTAAATGGATGACTGCCAATAGGACTAGATCTCCGTTGTGTGGTTATTTTCAATCATCTCGTCGTCCATACTACTATGCTAACGCCACCACCACCAAGCTGCAATGATTTGCCGCCAATGAATACCGCCGAATCTGTCGATTCATCTTGTAGTGGTGCGTCAAATGCAATGTAGATTCCCATCCAATTAGATTGAATTTGGTATTGATGACGTGAAAAATAATAACGGTAACTCCATTGAAATGATTCAAAACTAAAGTAACGAGCCAGTTTTTAAAAATGTAAGGTGTAGAAAGTACAGATATTTGTGTAAAAATGTAAGGAGTAGAAGTAAAAAGTCGCCATAAAAATAAGTAGTAAAGTAAAGTAAAAATATCAGAAAAATATACTTGAGTAAAGTAACGAAGTATTTGTACTTCGTTACTTCCCATCTCTGGGGCTTGGGCATGCTTTGGTGGCGCAATGATTAGCAAACACGACCCATGTACGGAGGCATTATGATGTGGGCTACAATGATCATCAGCTGATTTTCGGGGGGAAAACCTGGTGTGATTTTGAGATGGTGTCCATCTCACTTCCGCTGTTGCAGCTTGTCTTTCCAGGATTCAGGAGATATGTTTTAGTGATGCAAACCTCTCTAAACTTTCTTTACTGTTACCAACCCATTACCCCATTCAGACCATCTATATTGGCCAAAATCCAACAAATGACAGGGGAAAAAAAGGCTAACGGAGTCATTTATGATAATCTGATTAAAATTAACTGGACTCTAATTGAAAAATCGGTTAAAACAAATAAATGTGGTTTATTAAGATCTGATAATGATGATCTCTCACTTTAAACTATTTGTTGGTTAATGGTTTGATTTGTACAAAAAATTATTTATGTTGTTTTACAGAAACCTGGAAGCAACAAGAGGATCTTGTTAGTTGAAATGAGGCAACTCCATACAGCAATTTAAAATTTCACATTCACAGTGTTGAGATAGAATGTGGGTGAGGTAACAGGAGCGACTCCTCTCTGACATCACACCCCTGTGACTGAGTTTATTGAAGGAGCCGGCTCCTATTCAACATCCTGTTGCCCATGGCCAAAGGCTACGATAGGGCTAGACACACCTGTTCTATGTTGAAAGCTATATTTAGTAGCAACCAAATTCCTCTGATGAAGTCTGTGATTGCTGTGGCAGGGTGGGACCATGGAGATGTATAAAATGCTTTTTTAACAGTTATTCTGGGCAGACTTCCTGTCCAAGCAAGCCTGATGCCATTTTATCCGTGACCCCATCTGGTCTAAATAAAATTCTAATTCTGTTAAATCTGCCGTCATATTTTATAGTCATTTAATACATACACATTGTAAAGTGTTACTTAAAGTGTTTGTTCCCAGTTATGTCTTCTCAGGAAAGAATCGGGAGAGAACGCTTAAAGGTTTTAACACCCAGCTTTCCTTTACAAATGCTTTTATGTTTCTTTT
This sequence comes from Cyprinodon tularosa, assembly GCF_016077235.1. Lineage (NCBI taxonomy): Eukaryota > Metazoa > Chordata > Actinopteri > Cyprinodontiformes > Cyprinodontidae > Cyprinodon > Cyprinodon tularosa. The sequence goes on along the minus strand of NW_024038438.1, from coordinate 1,846,385 downwards.
GTATGCCTGCTTCCCTCTCCTTGAACCATCGACTCAGCCTCGGCAGCAAGCCGCTCACACTGAGCTGGTTCTGCGGGAGATTTCTTCCTCTTAAAAGGGAGTTTTTCCCTCTCCACTGTCTTTGCATGCATGGTTGGTGCGAGGCATTGCTGTGGAGTTTACGTCAAAAAGCAAGAAAATATCTAGTGTCTCTACATTCTCATCCAGGAAGAGCGTGACCTGCAAGTCAATGACTTGATGCATTCAGCTGCTTTTTTTTTTTTCTTAGATAGAGAACTTTTAACCAACCAGAAAGAACGATCTGATTGAATTCTCTTTGGATGGTGCCTTGAGATGACATGTGATGTGAACTGGTGCTACATAAATTAACTTGCAGCGAAATTGACTGGGAATGCCAGTCAGCAGTGGTCAAATTCTAAGGTGTGGAAAAAGAAGGATGCCGTAAAAAACTCAACCACAGGCAGGTAGAGCAACAATACATTCGGCAAAAACGTTCCAACACGACAATGAACTAAAACACAAGGTCAGGTGGACTCATTATAGGATACAGCAGATGAAACTGAAGGTTCTAGAGAGACTACATTAGTCCTCAGTCTTGGGCGGTCTCAAACATGCAGCCAATAAATTTACAGGTAGTACATGTGGAGTGACCACAAAGACTCCAGGCCTTTATTGATGTTTTTATGAGATATATATTTTTTAATCCATCCATCCATTTTCTGTCACGCTTAATCCCAGTTGGGGTTAGGAGGGGTAACCAGTCCATCGCAGGGCAACACAGAGATACACAGGGCAAAAAAACATTCCCGCCACACTCACACCTAGAATTTAGAGAAGCCAATTAACCCAACAGTCATGTTTTCGGACTGTGGAAGGAAGCCGGAGTACCTGAAGACAACCCACGCATGGGAGAACATGCAAACTCCATGCAGAAAGACCCTGGGCAGTTCTACGCACTCTTCCACTGAGCATTTTTTAATATTACCTAAAAAAGTAACCTGACTATTTAAAGTTATGAGCACAACTATAATTGTACTGTGCTATGTTAAAGTTATACAATGACAAAGTTTTAATGCAATCTTTTAAATAACACAACGTTTCTATTGGAGTTCATTTGACTTCTTTTGAAGAAAAGTTCTGCTCTAAATAAGAATTTGGTATTACGTTTAACACCTAGTCGCTCCCCCACAGTCAGCCTTTAAACAGGAGATGTGTTGGAAAACTCACCTGGAAATCAGATAATTCAATGAAAGACGGACTATTGCGAGGAACAGAAACATGGGGATGGCCCAGCCATGCCATGCTGCATACATGTACACCTGTTAAAACAACAAGTGAAAAAAGAGCAACAAAATAAATTTAAAATTCAATGGTAAGTTTTGATATTTAGAATGGGCCTCAGGATGCCTGACATGGTCATTGGGGGCTTTGTGAGGCTTGCCATAATCTTTTGGATGAATAGCCACCTTAAATCTGGAGAGGAACTCATAACAAGAGCCAATTAGTTTTCAGAAGTTGTTTAACCAATATAATAAAATCAACACAAATCAATAAAGGAATTTGAATAGCTATCCTTCTCTTTATCAAATTGCTAACCAGTTCACTATAAATATGTTATTGTATGTTTCAAAGGTATAGAGACTGATGTTATTCCAGTATTTGAATATAATCTCAACGGTGACCCCTGCTGTCACTGAGGGAGAACAACTGATCTCATTTGATACAACAGAAATTTAACAAAAGGTTGCATAAGTTTATTTTGTTTGCAAGTAGAGAAGAATTTTTACTTGATGATACAAAATATGTTTTATTTGTGTACAACTTGTTCTATTTGTTTTTAATATTTTAGCAGAAAATATTAAAAACAAATAGAATGGATGGAAATGAAGGTGTCTGGAGCACCTTTGCTAAATGTTTATCTTGCCTTCATGGTTAGTGAAGAACTTAAAGTTAAACTGATTTTGCTTAACTTCTTGCCACTTGCCAAAAACATCTGGACCAGTGGAGTTCACAAGTTAAGAAAATAAGACAAGATAAAAGCAATATACATTAATCAAGGAACATGCACATAAAGAAAGTAGACATTGTGGAATAGATAGGTTTTGGGTTTAGATTTGAACAACAACAGAAAGTGGCAGCATAGCGAATGTCTAGAGGAAGAGATTTCCAGAGTTTGGGAGCAGAGAAGGAAAAAGCTCAATTTTCCAAGGAGCTGAGTGAGAAAAGGAACAGTACAGAGGGTGAAAGAGAAAGATCTAAGGATATAGTAGAGATATGGAGGAGATCTAAATGGTAGGAGACATCAAGTCAATAAAATTCAATCTATACTGGAGAATTGGGTTCTGAATTTAACAGGAAGTCAATGGAGCTGCTGTGAAACTGGAGTGATGTGATGAAAAGAGGGGGTTTTGGTGAAAATGTAAATGCTAAATTCTGGACTACTTGGAACTCATGGAGGGATTTTTGAAATAAAGAAATGTGTGAGCATAAGGCACAGGTGGGCCCTCAACTAAAGTGACCACCAAAACCAAACGTATGGATGCAAAGATGTGACACAGATCCATAATCGAAAAAAAAACTACATATAAAGACAAGACAAAGAACAAAAGAAAAGAAAGGCAGTACAGTAGCCATAGTTGAGGATAAGCAGACAAGTATTGCTTAATTTACAAAACAGGCAGTTTTGCCTTTTACTAATAAAGCGTTAACGAAAAATTAGACACTTCTGTACATGCTTAAATTATTTAATCTGATCGAACTCTTGGTACATGTATACATTCGCCATAATCGGATTGTTTCTTTTAGTGTCCATGTAATGTTGTATGCATGTAAACGTAGCTTATGATACTGTATGTTAAACAGTATTAATGGGGGATTATTGGCATCTTTTCATCAATTCACACCTGCTCATATATTTTTATGTAATGTAGTATGAGTGTATAATTTTACAAACAATATTTACTGAAAACTGTTTCATAGCCAAAGGAAACACCCCTAAATTCATAGATTAACTGTCTGGTCACTGCTGTTATTATTTACTGTAGCAGGTTTGAGGGGTGGAGAAAAATGATTCTTGTCTGTGTGTGAACTTACAATGAAGGCAATGGCAGAGGTATACACAGAATACCAGCTGGATAAAGCAGACAGATTCCTCATGAAGTTAGTCACGGGTCTGAAACCTCGTTCTAAGAACACAAAGTAAGAGGAAACAGTATATTAGACTCATTTGTAATGTTGTTGCTTTTAATAACAACATAATGTTTACCATAGAATCCAGTAAATAAAGTTATCAAAAATATGCCAAATCTATTATGTCTAAGGTCCCACAGGGATCCATTATTGGAACTCTTAGTCATCTAGTATGGGACTCCAGACAGGAAAGCGAGAGAAATACTTACTAAGACGTCTCATGTTTTCAGTCAGCCTGGGGATCAAATACAATGGATGTTGGTTTGGATTTTAAATAAACGAAACATCTATTAGAATCAAACAGCACTAAATTGTCCTGCGACAGTCTAGTATTTTTTTTTTTTTTTTTTACCTCCTGCCACTAAGTGGCTCATCTGGCTCAACAGTTATCTCTTCTGGTTGGAAGCGGAAGTCTTCGATATAACATCCAAATCGATCGTAAAACCATCTCAGGAAAGTGTTGGATAGGGTTTCTTTCTGTTTGTCTTAGAAAAGGAGAGGCTTCATTAAATCAAAGAAAATGGATAGTGACCGCTACCTTTTCCAAACCTGAACAACTTGAAAAATAAAAAATAAAACGAGTTGGCTCTCTAACCTGTGCTGCTGCTTACAGAAGGTTGAGGAGATGGAGGTTTGGAGGTTTGAGAAGGTGAATCCTCAAGTCTGTGAGAACACATATATATAATGTCAGTCAAGAAAAGTAAAAATGAATCCGTTTAGAAAATGATCTTAAACACCTACCCTGATTTTATGGCATCATTGACCTTCTGTTCCAACTCAATTCGCCTGCATCGCTCCTTCTCCAGTTCCTGTTTAAGTGAATCTATGTGGGACTCATCCCTCAGCTTCCGCAACTCTTCCTCTGAAAGAGTAAAGATCGGGACAATAAAGAACTACTCCTGAACAACTTGTTTCTTTCCAAAATGTCTTTTAGCTGATAAGCAACATCAAGTGTAATTGATACAACAATCAAAAGTGAAAAGGCCATGAGGTGGATGAATTTGAACAGGGATGTACTGAAAAGTAATCAGTTTACAAGAACCAGTAAACTGAAATTTTAAGTTGAAAAAAATGAGTCAGAACATAACATAGCACCTTGTAGAGGCACCTTTATCAGATATAACTCCTAGAAGGTTATAACTATACAGTATTATGGGTGTCCCAATTGAGCGGCTACATCCTTAAACTAAATCAATCTGGAAAACAAATACAACAGCTTTGGATGAATCCTTACTATTTGCTCAATTTGTTTTTTTTGTTTGTTTTTGTTAATTTACTGCAGCAGTTGCCACAATACTACTGCAGCAGTTCCCCAACATTTGGAGGGAAACGACCCTCTGGGAGCTTCCAGATTTTGCAGCCGCTCAGCTCCATGCCATATCCGGAAGTCCAACTCACTGAGCTTTTTAAGTCATCTGCTTTGATGCCGCTATCACTGCACATGATGGCAGAAGAGATCTCACTCTGACAACAGACTGGTAGAAGATATGTAGCATCTAAATATGCAAACATGAGCATTTTGATATTATCTTAATGAGTTATGTGTTTAACTTCCACCCACCGGTTTAACCCAGAAGTAGGTTCAATATTCTCAGCCACAATTGCCAGAGCCTTCCATTAGTGCTGCCCAAGCTTGACCGAACCGATATGACCTGCACCGACTAGTGGGACATGATAGGGCATATAGGATACTCTGGATTGATCCCTCAGATTGGCCCAATGTTGAATTATTTGTCTGCAACATTTGAAGCATCCTTATGAGGATTTAGTGGTTTAAGACAGCATTCGCTGTGGCGCTTTGACATAATCAGTCTAATATTAAAGCCTTCAGAGTACACATCCCCCAAAGTGAGATGCAGCCATTATTGCTCTCCTGCATTCAAGTTATATGGAAGATTTTTTTTATTTAAAGTTGTCAGTTCTTGTTGTTTGGCATAAATTGATTTCTTAAATTCCATCCTAAGTAGCAATAAATGTGTTCTAAGTTTGTCAACCTACAGATATATCTGTTATCAGTCATCCAGCCAAAATCGAATGATTAAAAACACTGCAAAGTATCTAAAATTAAAATATCAAAAGTCATGAAAAAAAAAAACTGATCTCTCTGCTCTGAAATACTGGGGGTGTGTCCACAGGAATCACTGTAACCACACCCATACAAGAAAACTTTCACATATACTGTGGCAATGGGCTTGCCATAACATGTGGTAAAGTGTGAGAAAAACATTCTATGAATTCCATAAATAGCATGCAGCTTAGTGATGTTATTGTGCTGCACTTTTAACCCATAAAAAAGAATCAAGAAACACAGACCACTACAAACCCAAATTAAATCATAACTTACAACCTCCCCTTTTAGAACAGTACATCTTAAATTTTTATGATACATTTAAAAGAAAATTGAAAAATACCCTTTAGACCTAACCTTTAACCTGTTCAAGATTTTAACAGTACATATTTGTGAAGATATATTTTTTTGTCTGTTTTAAAAAACAAATAACATGAGACTTTTCTATTGATAATATAAAAACCCATTTGTGGATCATGTTTCAACTTAATTCATTGCATTCTGCATTTTATTCTGACAGAATTCTAGGTAATAGCCTCAAACCCACAAGGCTCCATCATCCATTATGTGCTTAATGAAGTCCTGAGGAGCCCGAAGAGCCTCACACTAGTACATCACCATGTCCTATATGTTAATAGCGCAACAAAGAGGAATAAGAGGACAGAGAAAAATAAGAGGCTGGTTTAAAAAGTGTCCAAAGTCCAACACCTGTCAAACAGAAACCCTCATGCTTTATTTGAATCATAGTGAGGAACATTTTTCTGATTTCACCTTAAAAAGTGAAGATTGTATGTACTATTTTTGCTGAACCTAGCAACCTTTTTCCTGTGGTCAGGGTTAAGACTAAGATGTGTGAGTTCAGGTTAGTGTTAGTTATGCACTGATAATGTTAGCATGAGGAGAATGTACAAAAGTGTGTGTCTCACATGCCAATGAGGACTGCACTGTTATAAATAGCTGTTGGTGAATTATGTAAAGGCAGATATTGACAGATTACCCAACATGCAGTTGTGCTGTGGATTTTCTGTGCTTTGATCTGGTCATTGAGGTGACAGAATTTGTACTAAACCATATCTACACAGCTTGAAAAGCTACCTGCCTAAAGTCTCCTTTTTTTGCCAGAAAAATACAGCAGTTGAGGACTACCTGCTAATTATGTGTTTGACGAGGGTTTAAAATGAGACCTTGCAGCCTGATCAGAAATGTTAATTCAGGATCTTGCAATGATTCTCACAGACTTTGGACAGCAGTTCCATTCCAACTTTTGGGGGTGTCTTATACATGCAATGTTGATGCAGAATTTTTATGTGAATGTTTAATTAGTTTTTATATATTTTTACTTACAAAATTTAAAAGGTGAGGCATGCATATGTTTCTAAGTTAGCAGAAATTAAAACAACCCTAGCCCATGTTTCTGCTCGGGTATTGGCTGTTCAGGGGGGTTCTCCTGCTGGGAGATGAACCTCGACCCGGGCATCTACAGGTTTTGGGCCAGGATGGCCTTCCATCTTCATATAAACCCTAAGCAGCTTCCTGTACTACACCATGATACTGCCACTAATTTTATCACTGAAACATCTGGATTTTCTACTGGTCTGTTAAATAATAGTGCTACAAGGGAAACAATAGAAGCAAAATTAGATAAATATTCACAAGTGTATGACTTCTAATGTCAAATGGATCTACTGGAATTCTTTAGAGGTGTCAGATGAATATACATGCCATATAAAGTCCCCCAAAAGCATCATATGATTTTATTTCAAAAGGTTGAAATGTGCTGGTTTGTCAAAAAACCCAATGAAATATTTTTTTTTTTATTAAACAGGTATGAATACTTCTGCATGGCTCATTAAAGTGCAAGGCATACTCACGTAAGAAGTGTTTTTCTAACAAGGCGATTTCTAGGAGACCTTTGACCTCATTTAAATCAGTCTTTGGTTCATCTTGGAGACCAGCAGGAAACGAACCAGAACCAGCCTTGGACACACAGTTAAGAAAGAAGCAATATTAGAGACTGTCTCTAAACCAAAGGCATAGGGGTGTTCACTTTTTACTCCACCTGGATGTCTATCTGTTGCTCTCCCTCAGGTTCCCGTAGTTCTTCAGCTTCTCGCAGAGAGATGCGGGGTTTTATTAGGTCGTCATTGCACTCTGTATCAGAAGTGTTAGGCGACTCGGTAGTGTCAAGGAACTCGTCCCGTCTCTGGCCCCGGAACCGGATTCTGTCAAGACGCTTCCGCATGGTGGCAGACCCCAGATTCAAGTGTCTACAGGAACATGATGAATACCTGAGCAGCCAAAGTAGAAGAGGAGAAGTAGTCAACAAGAAAGCTTCAGTAGGAAGAACATGAAATGCGGTGCATTGATTAAGTGTTTCCCTATCAAGATTTTCTTCCAGAGTTTTTGTTGTTTTTTTTCACAACCAAATGTTAAAAAGCACCAAATATTATGTTTTTCATTAGGGGTAAAGCTGTTCAAAAAACAACCACTGTGTAAATTCTTCAACCTTATAACAGTCTGGACTGTCTATCTCTTATAACAATACCATCTTCCTCTCATATATGGCATTAGCTTTTATTTTTCTTCTATTTTATTGTCTGATTGATGTAAAGCACTGAATTACCCATGTACTAAAGTGTGCAATACAAATAAACTTGCCTTGCTTAGTTTCACTCCAGGTGAAATAGTGTACCTTTGAAAAGTCCTTTACGGTAAAGTACTTTTGTGTTTAAATCATTCTTGAAAACATAGCAGTAGAGAGCTATATATATTTTTTTTTTCACCTTCTTAATATGCCTTCTCCTGGTCTACAAAACACATGTAGACTGGTTGGGCAATTCCCAGGCACCCTCAAGAACCCTGCAAAGAGTGTAGAGCTAGACCACTGTTGCACAGCAGGTCGAAAATCACACTACTTCACCAGAGTCCATCACTGGGTTTGGGGACTGTCGCCACAATAGGCACCGCAAACTTCATGGGTACAGAACATGGCCCACTCAGACTCCCGTCTCCCCCAGAATCTAGGAGATGCTCACCCAGAGGTTGGAGTTGAACAAATCTCCTGGGTTTGGCTTCCTCCACATCGAGAGGAGTCAGCTGAGGTTGCTCGGACCTCTCATCCTCTCTCCTTAGGCACATAACATGGGGAGGGGCCCAGGGGCAACCCAGGACAAGCTGGAAGGACTATGTCTCTTGATTGGCCTGGGAGAGCCTCAAGCTTCCCCCCCGCAGAGATGGAGAAGTTGTCTGGGAAGAGGGAAGTCTGGGAGTTCGACCCCCACTGCCACTCTGGGTCTCTGAGCAAGACCCTTATCCCCACACTGCTCCCAGGGTGCCCCACGATGGCAGCCCACTGCTCCCCAAGGGGATGGGTTAAATGCAGAGGTAAATTTCTCCAATGTGAGGTCAATAAAGTACAATTATTATTATTAACTTGAGTAAGTAATATTTTGTAACATCTTTAAATGTAATGGTAATGAGAAAAGTAATGATACATAAATTGGTATATAACTACACTGAGCTCATTTATACCATGAACTTTGTTAAACACAATTACAGTTCTATTTTGACAAAGCATTTTATTTCTAAAATATAGGTGTTATGTAACTTGCATGAAGCTTGAGTGGATAAACAGCTCAACCTGCAATCAGTTCCATTCTATTTATTATTTGCGAGTGTGTATGTGAGCATTCTATTAACAAAATAATGACATCATATGAAAGGATGAAGTGTTGGACGTCAAGCTGTACCTTGTATTAAGAATTTTGTTAGCACAGCTCTATTTTGTAACACATTGATATCAATGAGACTTAGTTGCTGTTAAATTGAGATTTGAAGTTGATGTGAAGCTATCTCCAGTTTGATATGCTTATTACAATGTTTTCTTTGTTTAATCAGTTTTAACATTAGACTAAAAAATTTTACGTAATTCAAAAACAACTTATTATTCATGCATTAATTCATGAATAAAAGACATCAAGTTGGAACTACAATCTAGAAAGTCTCCATCAACACTTTAATAGGGAGATATTGTCTCTCATACAGGTGGAGGTAAGGAATCCAGCACTTAAAAAGGTTGGAGACCACTATAGTAGACATAAATAATGCTGGCGTTGCCAAGACAGATTCTTTAATACATAAGGTGAATTAATAAATGTGCGCACATTGCATAGCAATACAGACAACAAGATTAACAGTTTATAAAATCCAGTCCAAACATCCAATAAATTGAATGTTGTGACTTTGTCATTTATAAAAGATCTGAAATCCCTCGTAGATAAAGGAGTTCTCAATTTCAATTGCTTTTATGGATTACTCCAGATTGATGGAACAAAAATAATTTATTATTTTTTTTTGGCCCAGTTCGGCTCTGACTCTCGGACCCTGCATGATCTTGAAAATGCAGGTTATACCACTTAAAGGCTTGGAAAGAGAGGCCGACCTTAAGCCAGAGGTTCGTGTTCAAGTAGACACTAAATTTGGAGGAGAAACTTTGTTCCTTTGATCGATCAGGAAGGAGTAAGTGTCTCATCATTTGCCTTCTGGGGTCAACCTGTGCTGAGTTGACTGGGAGGCAAACTGAACAAGCTTCATTCCATTCCAAAATTATGGAACACCTATCAATGGCATAAGGCATGAGGGTGTGGTGAGCCTAAATCACTCTGAGCTGTCCGACAGGTTTAGCTGACTTCATTATTGTTGCCTGGACAAGACCATGCAAAAGTCAAGCATGCAACTCTCTGATGGTATAGCCTCAGATTCTGTGTTATGCATTGGTTCCTTGTCTCTGGGTTTTTGTGCGTGTTTGTGCCTGCCCCTATAATTTATTTATCTTCAGTTTTCCAGGAATGTTTTTTGATGTATTTGTTTTTTTAATTATGGACCTTCACTGTATCTCTGTATCCATTTTTCTTTTTTTTCATTTTAGTTAAAGACTCAGCAGTGTATATATATATATATATATATATATATATATATATATATATATATATATATATATATATATACACATATACATATACATACACATATACATATACATAAACACACACACAAATATATTACGGCTGCAATAAATGATTATTTAGCAAATTAATTCATCTTTCAATATTATTTTTTGATTAATAATCAAATAGCCTAAGATTCTTTACAGAAGAAGACAATATATTTAAACCAGGAGAAAATGTAAGCTTTTCCACTTGAGGAGTTATGAATAAAGCATATTATTGACAGACGAAAATGTCTTAAATGCCTCCTTCCTCACTCACTGCAGACGGTATCCCTATTTTCCTCCAAGCTCGGGACCTCTATCAGAGGCTTGGGAGCTTGAGGGTTCTGCACAGTAATCTTTGCGGTTCCTAGAACTACACTTTTCTGGACTGAGATGTCTGATGTATTTCCAGGGATCTGCTATAACCACTCCTCCAGTTTCTTGGTCACTGAGCCGAGTGTCTTTGAAGAGGTAAGACAATTACACCACCAGGCCCTCTGACCACCATCAGTAGCTACTGCAGGTGAAGAGTCTTGCCAAAAGACACAGCAACACTGAAAGCCGGAGCCGGGCCTTGAACCGACAACCCTTCTGTTGAAAGGTAAACTCCACTGCAACCATCACTATGAAAAAATCTCTTGCTTTTTTAAAGTGTTTAATTAAGCTTTATAAACTAAAGCAACCTCAGCTAGAGCCGCTCTAACGTGCTCCACAGTACTTTGGAGTTTTATGTCTTTAAAGGAATCACTGCAACTAAAATAGGTCTGTTCTTAGCTAGTTATTTATTTACATCATGACATTTTGGTTTTATGGATCAGAAATTAGAGTTGGCTACATAAGCAACATTCAAATCCAAATAGAAGATTTTCTTCAATATCTGCTAAAGAAATTTAACATTAATAGTTTCAAAGCTTTAATTAAAGGGCTTAAATATAATATTGTAGACTCTACTGTAAAAACCTTTATTTGAAATCATTTGGGCATCTTCAGCACCCTGAGGGGGAAAAATAGAAGAATGAAAAAGACAAGATTTGAACATCTGGAAGCACAGAGAATAAAGCGCCTGGAAAACTAAAGTTGTTCTCAGGTTTCCAAACTTAAAAGACAATTCCATCATTTTTTTATTAATTTGTACAACAATTTAAACTACTTTTGTATAATCTTGTATATTTTAGACCTCAGATTTTTTTTTTCTTTTTGATCAATGACCTTACATTTACCATCTTTGTCCTAGTTTGTGCAATTTTACTCCTTTTGTAACAAATAGAACAGAAAAGGTGGCACTTTTGTTACCAAAACCATAACTTACATCTAATCCTATAACTTTAGAGCCAATGTTGCATCTAATTTGATGACATGTACTTGTTGTTACAGATTACATCTTTGCAGCATTTCCTAATCTTGTCTCTAATTCCTGGTCAGTTCCACACATATTTTCATTAAATATCCTTTTCTGTTAACTCTGCATACAACCTGTTGTCATTCACATAGTTCTGATCCCGTCTGGGGCCAGATTACTAAGGAAATTGCCCTTTACCCAAATAATCTATAATCCGAGGGGGATCTGTGACCCAAAGGGAAGCCAACCGGTCCGGAGTTCACAGGATCCCCTGAAAAACCTCCAACACAAACAAAATAATGTTACAACAAGCGGATTCCTTACCGGAAAGCAGGTGATTAAATAATCTTTTCGAGTCTCTTGGGCAGTGAAAGCCCACAGTAAAATAAAAATAAAAAACCTCAGAGCATCGATTGAAAACCTCAGAAGCAGATAACTGTGATGATTCCTGAGACTCGTTCCGGACTTGGAGGTGTCCTCTGCTCACAAACTGGATCTAAATGTGTCTGTAATGTGAACAGAAGCAGGCGGCGCTCTTCTTCTTCTTCTTATGAGATTTTATGGCGGTTGGCAAACTTGTGAAATGTGCATTACCGCCACCAACTGATATGGAGTAAAGCAAGGAAACAGGAAACGATTCACCCCCCCCAAAAAAAAAAAAAAAAAAAAAAAAAATACAATAAAATAACCTGTGTAACTTAAACCCACATAATACTAAATTATACTAAATTACATTTGCCCGTATAATTTTAATTTACTCTAGGTCATCGTACCTCTGCCAGTTTCTGATGGTCCCATTGGTCTTTCCATCATGCTTCCAACCATCTCCCAGTTCATATCTTTAACATCCAGATATTTTTCTGCAGCCTTCACTATTATTTTGATTTTTTCTGTTTTTTTTGTCGTCTGAGCAGTACAATTAATCACTTCCACCATGAAAAGAACAAAATTTGTCTTTTTAACAATTAGTGAGTCTTCATCAATTTTTGGAGATTTCTCTAGAGGTTTGAAATTTGCCGTGTGTTGAACTGTAGGTTTGGGTTTTTCTGACTGAGATGGGATCCTTTTTGCAGCTTCAGCATAAGTTATTCCAAGCTCAAATTTCATTTTTTTTATTTCTTCAGACCTTTTGCTTGCTTCACAGCCGCGATAAGCAGCAGTATGTTCTCCACCACAATTACAGCATTTTATTTTAGCTTCTTTTCCACATTTACCATATTCATGTTCTCCTGCACACCTTCCACACCTCTGTTTCCCTTTACAAACTGCTGCAATGTGTCCGAATTTTTGACATTTGAAACATCTCAATGGTGGTGGATTGTAGATTTTGACATTGTAACTGATGTAACCGATGAATACTTTGCTTGGTAATTGCTCTTCCTCGAATTTAATTAGTACAGATAAACTGTCAGATCTTTCTCCGTTTCTTGTTGTTTTTAACCGTTTTACTTCTTTTACTTTTGCACCGCTTATGTTTTCCAGAATCTCTTTTTCAGAAATTTTCAGAGGAACTCCTCCAATGACTCCCCTGCTGATCTTTTTGTTCTCCATTAGGCTGCACTGAACTCTTATCCCGTCAATTTTGTTAATACGTATTGCTTTGCCTTGCTGGGCGCTGTCTCTGCAGTTAATTAGCAGGTCTCCACTGTACAGAATTCTGGCACCTCTGACTTCTCCAACAAGTTTATTGATGGTTTTTGTTAAGTGAACCGGATTCCAGTTTGTAAAAGAGTCTGCCTGATTAACGACTTTGAATATGACTTTGAATTCATTTTGTTGTGCTGTGGAATGTATGGATTGATCATCACTGGATTGTTCTGAACTAGATTCCCCTTTAACTGATCTCTGTTTTTTCCGCTTTTTCTCATTTTTTGATGCTGCTATCTTCCAACCTTCATTGTCACTATTTCCCTCTTCCATCCCACAAGAATCGCTTCCTGTTTCCTCACTACTCACGGCCCAGGACATTTCTCCACAAGCAGAGCAGCTTCAAAACACGCGCCATGCACCAAACGACCAACGTTCCTCCCACCAATCAGCAGGCGGCGCTCCTTCACCTGACACAATAATAATTAACCCTTTGAGGTGAGCCAATGGAGGGGGCGCGAGGAGGAAGTGACGAGAGCACGCGGCTCTTAAAGGGACAGTATGCTTGTTACCGCCTTCAAAACTAAATTATTTAACAAAGCTGAAGTTGGCTTCTGGAAAACAATGTTTCTACACCTTCAGAATCTTTAATCTACTCTAATAAAAAAACAAAAAACAATAACATACACGTCTAACCTGGATTAGATTATTTTAAAGTAGCCTACTTAAAGTACTATTAAAACCAGGTCTCTGATTTGTGAAACTTCAATAAAGTCCGATTTAAACACTTAGCCAGCGTAGCCAGAAAATTTTAATAAGGGTGGCCAGGCAGTAACCAATGTACACTGAGGGGTGGCTGAAAGTAGATAGGCACCAAAACCTCACGCTCGGTCCATACTGTTCCAACAAGAAAATTAACGAGCAAAACATCCATATTTTCTAAATAAAGGAAAGCTATACTTTCCTAAAGCATTTGCTAACAAATAGAGGAATATATTCAAATATTTGTGCTTTCTACATAAAAGGTATAGTGGATAAAATTCTTTCAGGTTTGAGTTTTGGGCGAACATCTTTTCCATTTTCATTACTTTCCTACTTTTATCAGTAATCATTCTGCATAAAATTGATATTTATAAGCACTAATATCTACATAAATAGATTATTTAATACCTTTTTATTAAAATTGTTATTTATCTATGATTTCACTGATGACTTGCAGAGACACATAATTTTCTCTTTAACCCATAAAACCCAAAATCTAGTTCAGAAAAGAGCATGAATTCTGTCTTTAATGTTAGTATATTGATGTGTTTGATTAACTACAGGGTTTTTTGTTATCAAGTAATTATGAATATATGAAAAAATAATAATTAATATATAAAAAAATAAAATGTTTATTATTAGGGGGAAAAGATGATAGGGGTGGCCACATGGGGGGGCCAATGATTGCCCCCCCATAATCCCTGACTAAAACTGGTCTGGCTCTACAACTACTAGACATGTCTAACCTGGACTAGATTATTCTAAAATACTTGCAGAATAATAAAAACCAGGGTCAGATTTGTGAAACCTTTCTCTGATTTGTGTGACATGGACACTAAACAAAAGTGTTAAAAACTTTATTGAAGTTTCACAAATCAGAGAAAGGTTTCACAAATCCCGGGTTTAAATTATTATACTAGTAGTTGAAATAATCTAATACAGGTTAGACGTGTCTAGGTATTTTTTTATTTATAAATTAAAGATGCAGTGGAAGGTATGGAAAAATTAAGTGGAATCGCCATTTATACATTTCCAGATTCGGAAGCCAACTTCAGCTTCATAATTGTTTAATGAGTACAATAATAGTTTTTTGTCAAAAACGAATTTGCCTATATTTGAGAGAGTGTTAAATGGCCAGATACACCAAAGGTGAAAGAGACTTGTTTCAGAATCTCTCACAATATTCACCCAATGGCAGATTTCTTTCTCAAAAGATTTAAATTTGATTTATCATGCAGTGCCTTTTGTGAATGTCCAGATCAATCCCTTAATCATCTATTTTTTTCCTGTCCTCTTTCTTTTAAACTGTAGACATTAACGAATAGATGTCCCTTAAAAGTGAGGACATCCCAGAAATAACCATCACCCACATACTGTACTATGTTGATGACCTTGATAGTGAAATATCCGATATGGTAGATATTGTTTTCTTGCTCAGATATAATATACATTGCTGTAAATTGAGAGGTTCTACTCCTTGTTCGATTTATTTTCTTAACCAATTTAAACTGTTTCATACCTCATTGAAACATTTGAAATATGTTTCTGCAAAAAAAAAGTAACTGCCTGTATTTCTCCTTATCTTGCTCTTATTTTTATTCATTGGCCTTACTCTTAATGTATCTGTTCTTAGGTTTAGCCCCATGTTTTACTTTTTTCCACCCATGTTTTAATGCTTCCACCTCAACGAGTCTTTGTATACTGTTCATTTTCTATTAAAAAGAAAAAAAAGGTTGAAACTGGCCAAACGGGCCCCTAGGGACCAACCCTCCCTTTGTGCGTTCCCAAAGAAGGTTTGCCACAATAAGGGCTGACCCAAACCACGTAGCGGGTAGGGCGAGTGGACCATTCAGCCCTTAAATAGTGAGTCTGCATTAGTGCAGGCACGCTGGAATTTGGCAGCGTGTGTAACGTCGAATTGGTGGCATGCATTCAAAATTAATTTCCGCTATTTTTCTGCATCTTCGTCACACTGACAGAAAATCACAAGTTAGGAAAAGGAATAAAGATTTTTTTATTGCAAATGGCTGCTCTCAGCCGCCTCCACCTTCTGAGGACGCTGAGATTCTTTGGAGTGAGCAGACCCTGCTTAAACCCTTCTATGACTCTGTGGTGGCATCGGCCCTCCTCTACCCTATCTTATGCTGGGCGGGACAGAAAGAGACTGATCAAACTGGTGAGAAAGGCCGCCTCTGTTCTCGGCTGACCTTTGGACTCAGTGGAGGAAGTGGCTGAGAGGAGTGAGCTGTCCAAACTTACATCCATTATGGACAACACTGCACACCCCCTACACCAGACTGTAGTGAAATACTTTTACACCCTGTTTGTAAAAAGGAGCACTACCACAGGTCATTCTCCCTGCTGCAACCTGACTCTACAATGCGACACTACAATGGCAATAACTTGTGCAATGTTTAATGTGCAATTACTATTTAATACCCTGTGCAAAAGCTATATATATATATATATATTAAAATATCCATCTATATAAATACCCATGTAAATACCCTGTGCAATAACCCTGTATAATATCCATCATCCATTTTCCGTCACGCTTATCCCAAGTGGGGTTGTGAGGGGTGCTGGTGCCTATCTCCAGCTGTCTACGGGCGAGAGGTGAGGTCCACCCTGGATAGAACACCAGTCCTTTGCAGGGCAACATAGAGACAAACAACTATCACACACTCACACCTACTGTAAGGAGAATTTAGAGAAGCCAATTAACCTAACAGTCATGTTTTTGGACTGTGGGAGGAAGCCGGAGTACCCGTAGAGAACCCACATATGCTCAGGGAGAACATGCAAACTCCATGCAGAAACACCTCGTGCCGGGAATCAAGCCTAGAACCTTCTTGCTGCAAGGCAGCAGTGCTACCCACTGTGCCATTGAGTAAATGGCCCTGTATAATAATCCTGTTTAATGTGGACGCACTTATACTGAATATACCCCCATTCACCTTTTTCTTCCTTTGGCACCTTCTTTTCTTTTTGACTATTTGAGCCGATGTAACGATTACATTACTCCAGAGTGAGATCAGTAAAGTAAATCAATCAATCAATCCTGTTGACCTGCGGTATAGAGCTATAGCCACGAACACAGCGTCACTGTGTTGCCATAGCAATGACTGCTTTCCCTTTTTTAGAGACTTAGACAGATTTTATTTGACTTTTTGTACACACAAGTCTAAACAAAAACTACATTTCGTTAAGTACAGCTCTCTAGACTATTTCCTTTTTTTAAATTGCAGGCTTGATAAGGTAAGCAGGAGTGATAAAAGCATTGTGATGAAAGAAAGTGCTGTAAACAAATGACTGTATAGTTACAGTTCTAACATTCAGTATTTTTTGTTTCTTTTTCATTTTTTTCCTTATTTTTAGTTAATTTCTTTCATTTTTTATTAAAAAAAATTTATATGTTAAAATAAATAAATAAATAAATAAATAAATAAATAAATAAATAAATAAATAAATAAATAAATAAATAAATTTGTTGCAGGGGCCTTCCAAAGCTTTGGGTGTGGCTTTTTTGCGAAATGCACTTGATAGTTAAAAGTTGGTAAGGAGGCGGCGT
Source organism: Cyprinodon tularosa (assembly GCF_016077235.1). NCBI lineage: Eukaryota > Metazoa > Chordata > Actinopteri > Cyprinodontiformes > Cyprinodontidae > Cyprinodon > Cyprinodon tularosa. The sequence goes on along the minus strand of NW_024038438.1, from coordinate 1,828,879 downwards.
GGGATTCAAGCAAAATAGGCTTTTGCAGCGCTTAGCTGCTTGGGCCTAAAAAAACCAAAACAGTTTCCCACCGGATGTATGTCTGGGCGCACACAAACGCGTTGGTGGTGCTTGAATGTGCTTCCGGGTCAGATTGGGGTATAACTCAGCTGAGCCGGGAGATTCGACTTTTGACCAGCGTGTTTACTGTTGTATGGATCAAAAAAATAACCACTAGCCCACAGCGACATAATAAGCTAAAATTATATGGTGGTTAGCCATGTGACACTGTGTAGTTATTGGGAGCTGGGACAGCTACTGTTAATGGTAAGTGTTTGACTGTGAACTGTTTTGCTAACGGTTACACAACGACTGTTAATAGCAGCCTGCTAAATAACTAACTAATTAATCAAATGTAGCGTTTTTATACATGTAGGCTCCATTACTTGTATTGTAACATATGATATTTTTTCACTGCTTATGTTTACCGCTGTCAGAAGCATTATTTAGGAGGATGATCGGTATAACATACTATAGCTATAACTATATGCTTGGTAAACATGGGAAAAGCGCCCATAGATTTTAGTTAAAATTATGGAGAAACCATAAAAATAACCCGTTTGGCATGTTAACGTGACGCGTGTGTTCGATGCAAGTGAAAAGATGTCTATGTTTGCAGTTGTTAGCTTTATCTTAGCTTGCAGGCTTCGGTATTAGCGCGGTTTGTTGAGAGAATGGCCGCAGAGCTCAGTGGCAGCAGGGACTACGGGTGCCGCGATGCAAAAATCGCGCACAAAAATGTCCGCACTTTTTTAACTACTTTCCATACCAGAGATTATTATTGTAAATGTAAAATAAAACGAAGACACAAAATAGCAAATTTTACAGTGAAAGCTATAAACCCGGTTTTGCACCATTTTTTCTGGTTTAACATATTTTCTTTTTTTTTAAACAGTAATAAATGATATAAAACCTAAAATATTACATTGAGGGCAATAAACACAAAGCTGTAAAGATAAAAGAAAACATAAATGACAGAGGGTATATACCCGTACAAGGGGGTGTAACATCCATTGGTCAGGGACTCTAAGTTTGTTAAAAATTGTTTTCATTTTCATTTTTGATGTTTGAATTATAACTAAAAGGTTCTTGGAGAAAGTTGTCAATTTTTGGTTTGGAATTAGTTTATTTAGTTATATGAAAAAGTATTAAATAATGTGGCTACTCAGTGCCGTAACCACAAGACGGTTCCAGGTTCGATTCCCGAGTTTCCATGTTCTCCCTGAGCATGCGTGGGTTCTCTCCGGGTACTGAAGCTTCGTCCCAGAGTCCAAAAACATGACTGTTAGGTTAATTGGCTTCTCATAATTCTCCTTATATGTGAATGGTTGTTTTTTTGCTGTGTTGCTCTGCGATGGACTGGCGACCTGTCCATGGTGTACCCCGCCTCTCGCCCATAAACAGCTGGACATAGGTACCAGAACCCCTCACGACCCCAACTGGGATTAAATGTGAGATAAAATGAATGGATAAAAAAATGGATGGTTATATGGAAGTAATATTTCCTATAGAGCAGCAACAGTTCTATTTTTCCCCCTAGCTTTTATTTTCTTGACACTGTCACAAGTATAGAGCAACCACACAAACTCTCTGCATTTAGCAGTGTGGGGATTATGGGCCTTTGCTCAGGGAGCCAGGGTGGCAGTCTGTGGGAGTGGGGCTAAAACTCAGAACCTCTGGATTCCAAGCGCAATGCCCTAACCACTAGGGGTGTGAGAAAAAAAAGTTTTGGCAATATATTGTGATTTTTGGCTGCCTGATATATCGATCTTTCAGTTCCTAACAAAACAAAACATTTTTAGCTAAAACTGAGGGGAAATTGACTACCTCAGCACCACCACTCTATCAGGTGACACTGTGAAGCCCTTTAGCTTTGCGGAGCAGCTCCATATCTGTAGTTGAAGCACTCAGAGTGGAAAACGTGGACTGACTCAGGCCTCAATAACCAAATAACTAAATAATCAATATCTTCTGATGAAAATACACAGCACTGGCTTTTTTATCTATACATTTAATTTTGATAGGAAAAATATTGTTATATATAGTGACATAGCAATATTGTGATAATATCGGATCGTGATCCAAGTACCGCAATGCATATCACATCGCAACACCCGTGCCGATACTCACCCCTACTAACCACTAGGCTGCCACTCCCTCATTCGAATCACAACCTGAAACTAATACTGCAATTAGCAGTTTAACTTCAACAGTCAAAGGCAGCTCTAAACAAATGTGTTTTTAACTTTGACTTAAAACAACTTTGGATTTCAGCACTTTTACAGCCTTCTGGAAGTTTGTTCCAGCTCAGTGGAGCATAGGAACTAAATGCTGCTTCTCCATGGTTGGTTCTAGTTCTGGGTGTGCAGAGTAGATAGGAACTAGCAGACCTGAGTGGTCTGGGAGGCTGCCAACAAATGTGTTATGTATTGAGGCGCTGATCCATTCAATGAGTTATAGACTAATGGAAGGATTTTAAAGTCTATTCTCTGAGCTACAGGGAGCCAAATACCTTCTTTAATTTCTTTAAGATTAATTTATTGATCACACAGTGAATTAAGAGGGTTTTCAATTACTTTTTTATTTTCATTTTTGTCTTTAAGGAATATATCCATGTTTTCTTCGTTCTCTAAATTTTGACATTCTCTGTCATCCTCAATAAGTGCATCATTAATTTTAATTTTCCTAATAATGATTGCTCAAAGTTTCTTTTTTCTAGGTTAAAGGAATAGTACACCCAAAACATGATTAGCCTTCATTTTCTACTCACCCCCATGCTGAACAACAGTCTGGAGTACTTTTTTGATATCTCAAATGCATCTGGAGATCTGGGAGGCTTCTTGCTGTCTGCTGACATTCAAATAATGGAGGTGTATGGTGCCCGAGGCAGAAAGGTCCATAAAAGTCCACAAAAAACGTGTCAATATTCCTCCATGCTGCTCGTCCAATGTATTCCAAGTGTCCTGAGTGGGTAGCGTCCATAATTTACTCGAAACAAACTCATTTTGAATGTTTTTAGAGCATAAACAGTAGTGTATAGTATTTCCTAAAAGCGCGTTCACGAGTCTACGGAAACCGCGGCAGACCAAACCAGACGAAAGTGCGCGTTCAGCTCGGCAAAGAACTCATGCTCTTCCTCAACACTGAAGTCCTCAGACATTTTTCTTTCGTTGTTTCTTTCTTTGCACAGGTAAACAGCACATTTCTTCTTCTACGCTTGCATTATTGGCAGAGCAGACGCTGAATGCGCACTTTCATCTGGTTTGGTCTGCCGCGGTTTCCGTAGACTCGTGAATGCGCTTTTAGGAAATCCTATAAACTACTGTTTATGCTCTAAAAACATTCTAAATGACTTCGTTTCGAGTAAATTCTGGACGCTACCCACTCAGGACACTTGGAATACATTGGACGAGCAGTATGGAGGAATATTGACACGTTTTTTGTGGACTTTTATGGACCTTTCTTTCTCGGGCGCTATGGACCTCCATTATTTGAATGTCAGCAGACAGCAAGAAGCCTCCCAGATCTCCAGATGCATTTGAGATATCGAAAAAGTACTCCAGAGTGTTGTTCAGCATGGGGGTGAGTAGAAAATGAAGGCTAATCATGTTTTGGGTGTACTATTCCTTTAAATAAATACTTTTCTCCTTGTTGTAGCCATTTCCTTCTATATCTAATAAAAGCACTCCTGACCTTGTTTTCATTAACTGTATCTACTTCCAATTGAGTATTCTTAATCTTCTTTGTGTCCTTCAATATTTCCATTTGTTTTTAGATGACTAATATTCCTTTTGTCATTTGTGTAATAATTCGTGAGACGGTTATAGCAACTGACTAGATTTCAAATGTCATTATTTTTGAGTGAATTAGCTTTAGTCCAGTATTTATTAATGATTTCTAGGGCAGCTGTTTGGAATTCTTGGTTTTCTAGCAAGATTTCATTAAATTTGATTATTTCAAATAATCTGCGCTGTTTTTATGGTGAGTTTATTCGGCGTCTACTTTGACAGTGATGACCTTGAGGTCTGTAAAGGATTTATGGTTCATCTCCGAGCTTATCACTTTATTTACAACGTCTGAAAAAATCAACCAGAACTCAAAACGGGATTATGGAGATCTGTCCTTGTCAGTGTGGAGATTGTCTTCTAAATGTTTATTTCTCCATATATCAGTTAGATCCATTCTATTACCGATGGTTCTAAGTTAGATGTTCGGTTTCTCGGTGGCCAACTGTCCTTGTTCTTATCCATTACTGCTTTAAAATTCCCTCCCTATATAACTTTAGCTGAAGGGAATAAGGATTATAGAAGTATGGTCCTATTTTCTATTGTTGAAAATAAATTGATATTTTGTTTTTGGTTATTTAAGCCATAAATGTTTATTATATAAATTGTTCTGATCAAAATCAACTATTAAAATAATCCATCTACTAGTGGTTTCTGTAACTTGAGGTATAATGCTTCCTGTGTATTTTCCTTGTAGAACAGCGCCCCCTGCTGACCTGAGCTCGGTCTTTCATCGGGCTGGTTTGGGGTTGATGCTAATTAATTTCCTCCTTAAGGGGGAAAAGGATACCAGTGCATCTCTTCAATAGAACCCTTGTCTTTGATTACATCAGCCTCCGTTTTTACCTTCTGCTATAGAAGTTTTCCCTCCAATGTTTGTAGGCTTATTGTTATTGATGTAGTAAAAGCATAATAGTTAACTAGTTTCTTTTTTATTTGTAATTAATCAATTTACTTTTTTATTTGTAACTAATTTTTACCTCTAACTCCCACTAGGGGGACAAATTCGCTAATTGTAGGATAAAATGTCAAACTCAGATGGACTGTGTTGATTTAATAGACCAGTGACCACGACCCTTAAAACCAGCTTTACTGTGGGAACCACCACCCAATAAAAAGCATCCTTTTTTCTTACAGCTATTAGTATGAAATCATAGGGAGCTGCAAAATGTCGGACCACAACCAGAATCAGCAACATCTATAACAGAGGAAAAATGGGCTCTAGATAAACTCAGATCCACCATTATCAAACCGGCAGACAAATACGCAGCCATTGTCATCATAAGCCTCTTTACCACTGAAAATAGCCGTTTAACGCATGTTTTCCAAACGTGTCGAACCGGCATCTGGCTCCTCTCGCACGGGCATAACGCTACCAGAGTCCATCTTCTGCTTCATGTCGTCTCCCTTGTCTGCTGTTGTCAAGGTGATTAAAATATTTCACTCCAGCCCTTTAGGTAGCTGTAAAACACAAAAAAATCAAAATTGAATCTTAATACTGGTGAAAAATAATCGCAATTGAAATCCTTGGAAACCAATCCTTAGGCGGTATTTTAATTACTATCCAAGTCTTATCTCTCTAGAATCAAATATTGTTTTGAGCTTTTTTACAGTTTATCTTGGATTTTTCTTTTGCTTTATCTCCACAGGGAGCTTCCCACTTGCCTTTATTTCCTTGTTTACTTTTTTACCAATTAAATGCATGCTTGTATCTCTGGTCGCCTGAGTGATGGTTCATAAAATGCACTCAAAAGGGTCAGACTTGGACATGCTATTCCTGCAAAAATCTGGACATAAAATGTCAGGCAACGATTACTGTAGACCGGGTTCAGTTAACCGTCTGCTTGAGCAGAATGTGAAGTTTACCACGATCATTGAGATACCGTGGAGAATCGTGAACATGCACCATATTTCACTGGTAGAAAGTTGTCAGGGGTTCAGGAATTGAATTAATGTGTTGTTGTGTACACTCTGGTGTGGATATATAGCTAGTAAATATATAGTGTATACAAGCTGATTTACACTTTTACTTGCATGGGACTGCACACTATAAGCATTAAAAATTGTGAACAATCCCTCACTTTTATTTCTGCTACTTTCTTCAGATGGAGGCCATGGAGATGGACTCTACTTCGGCACCACCGGGTGGTAATGGTGAGCGGCCAGAAGCTGCAGATTCAGCTGTTGATGGCGCTGAGGATGCTGATGTGCCAATTGTCATCTCAGATTCTGGTAGCAGCACTGAGGTGGAGGATGACGAGGATGACAGCTCTGCAGCACAGCAGGCAGTTCAATCACCACTCAGGCTTCCTGCCACTTGGGCCTTCAGTCAGAGAACTGTGGATGGAGCTTATGCTGTGCCTTCAACCATTCAGGGGGCTCCAATAAGGAGGTCCCGCAGGTAGTGAAAGTTAGACTTGTTTTCCCAGCTGTTGGGTTTTGTCCGAAGCATTGGTACAGTGTTGAATCTGTGTTTGTGTTGCAGGCAGGGTCTTAGGGTCCACTACCCCAGCCAGACTGCAGCACCTTCGCGAGGGTTTCCAGACTTCCTGCTGCGAGCGCCAGCTGCCAGTACTGCTCAGCCAGAGTCAGGAAGCACTACTGATGCCAGTGAGTCTGAGGGTGAGGAGGAAAGAGAAGAAAGGCCAGCTGCTGGGATGGAGGTCCCTGTACCTATACCATCTGCCAGTCCTTTTCCCAATGCTTCCACACAACAGTCTCACCAAGAAGAAGCAAGAGACACAAGTAAGCCTGATGGAATTGATTTATTACCATGATGTTGATTGTGCTTAAAAAGTGATATTAATATGAGTAATCTGAGTTCTGTTTTCTTTTATCTTGTAATTTATGATTTTCTTTACTCATCTAATTTTCAACTGTATTTATAGGCCGCACAGAAGCTGTTTTAGCAGCAGAAGGTGGAGGGACGGGCTCTCATAATGAAGAACCAAAGGTACTACTTATGTAAAATATTTCGACCCAATGCCTTTATTTGGAGAGTTTTGAGTTTGATAGAAATGCTAGTTAAGCCCAATGTAGTTGAGCGGATTTGTATTTGTGGAGACAGACAGAGACACACTGTAAAAATGATCTAGAAATAAGTAAAAATATCTTAAGTGTAGTTTGAATAATTAAATAAGAGGATTTGCCAATGGAATAAGTATTTTTATAAGATGATTAGATAATATGCACTTGAAATAAGACAATGCAATTGTTTTTTCTTATTATGAATATAAATAGTCTTTTTCCATTGGTAAAGTGTCTCACCTCCTCAATTCAAGAAAAAATGCACTTAATTGAAGAAAAAAATGACGTATTTAGGTTAGATTTTTTTTTGCAATGCAGGGGTACAGTTGATGCTTTAGGCTTAGGTTTTAGGTTTAGGACTAAGATGTGAACTGAGTTAGGGTTAGGCATGTAGCCGTAATGGTTAGGTTTGGGGAAAGGTCTATGGTTGGGCTGTAGACATGTGTTGGTAATGAAAGAAAGTCAATGGAAAGGCCCCACAAGGATAGAGAAAAATAATTTGTGTGTGTGTAACCCTATTGAATTTTCATTCAGTTTTAACTAGTGTTGCACCGATACCAGTATTGGGCGGGGCCACAATCCAGCAATAAAAAGTTTTTTATTGCCTACCTGGAATGGGTGACAATAGTTGAATAATCTTTTGGCTCTCAAAATGTTATCGGTGCCCTATTTGTTGGTACTAGCCGATACAGATACCATTTTGAGAGCCAAAAGTTTACTCAACTATTGTCACCCATTCCAGGTAGGCAATACAAGCTTCTACTGAACTCACATTGTATTAGTCTGCCAACATGGCTTGAAAAAGCCATATTGGAAATTATTTTACATCCAAGTAGTATGCAGTTCTTTATTTATATATATATATACACACACACACACATCACTTTCAAACAGATGGTATCGGTATTGGCCAATACTGCACAGCCAGGTACTGGTATCGGGCCAAAAAATGGCATTGGCGCAACACTAGTTTTAACAGTAATGCCAAAGTAACAATGCCATTACCAGTGCATACCTCCACCTTAAATCAACTTTCTGTGCAGTTGTAGAAAATATTTATTTTATGCATCCACCAAAATGTTTTGAAATGAATCATTTTGACCTGCAGCCAGCCGTTGCAGCCCAGTCATCAGACCTAACATCTAACAGCGGCGACACGGAAGGAGATACTTGCACCATCTGCTTTGAGGCATGGACCACTGCAGGGGAACACAGGCTCTCTGCTCTGCGCTGTGGACACCTGTTTGGGAAGACCTGCATTCAGCGCTGGCTCAAGGCTCAGGGCTCAGCTGGTAAATGTCCACAAGTGAGTAACCCCAATGCAGCTCAGCGGAAAGTCAATCAGTTAAACAATAATACAACTGCAGGCTTTCATCTTTTTAGCATTTAATAGTTTTCTCTTTTTAGTGCAACAAGAAAGCAAAGCCGTCTGACATTGTGCTGCTGTATGCTCCAAAAGTGAGAGCCCTGGACAACTCTGAGCAAGAGCGTTTAAAAAGGTAAACATTTGACTCTTTGTTTCAACGGTAACTTAAGATGTAAGAGTAGAAACAAGTGAGGATCACAGTTGCCTCTCTCAAAATAAATTTTTGACATAATTTCATAAAGACAAGCTGTCTCTTAGCTACCCCTGGCCATTGGTGAATTGTTTTCGGATACAATCTGGCAGTGGCAAGTGTTAAAGAAAAACATATTGACTCATCGTTACAACTATCCATAACATCTACATGCGGTAACCTGCATAACATTATTTTTATATCCTGTTGATCAGATTTTATTATTGATCTTACCTGAAATAAGATGATTTAAGAGCCAGTTTTAAAAATCCAACAATAAATGCTTAAAGAAGTCTATGCTGCAAATGTTCATGCCATGTCATCTTTATATATCGGTGAAATTGTAAAGCTCGTGTGTGTCTGTGTTCAGATCTCTGGAGCTGGAGCAATCTCTGAGGAGGAAAGCTGAACTGGAATCAGCTGAGTATAAACTGAAGTTTCAGGCCGTCACCAGCAAATATGGACAGGCGCAGCAAGAGCTGCAGGTATAAATACCATATATTGTATTTACTTATAATTATTAATAAAATAAAACCATACTGGAGCCTACAAAAATAAATGACGGGGTCTTAGCAGATAACTTAAAGCACAATAACAGCTGATCCATGTTTTAGATTCTGTAGAAAGTCCAATTAAAGGTTTTATGGCTTACCCAATAGAATTACCCTCATATTTTTCTCTGTTGCAGCCACATTGTTTTTTAAACCTGCACATCTGTCTGCACTTTTTATAGGAACTAAAAGCATTGATGGCCCAGACAGGAAGAAGCTCGGCTTCCCCCTCATGCTCCTCTTCCTTCTCCCCTCTGTTAAGCCTGTCTCAGAGGCTGGAGGGCTCCAGGACCTCACAGTACAGCTTCTCTAAGGCGGTGCTGGTGTCTCAGGCAGGTGGCTGCAGAGTTCTGTCCTACTGTGAACCTCTGTGCTGTCTGCTTGCCTCGCAGCCATCCCCTCACTCCACACTAGTGCCAGGTAACTTTCTCATTTCCTATTTTTTTTCTAATGAGTTTATTTTACTGAATGTGTTTTGCTGCATTTGCTTCTTTTAGTTTTATAGAACTTGTTCAACATCTCTGTCTTCCTTAAAATGACTTTTGCATTTTCTTGACTGAAGTCATTTTTGCTATTTCCTGCTTTTCTAAACTGAAAAAAGAAACACATTTTCCCTTTAAACTTAGTTTTTTGGTATTGATGATCTCACCATTGTGCTTAATTATAGTGTAACTGTTTATTTATAGTATCTACTGTGACAGGTCTCAATGCATTAATGTGGCTTTATAGTAGGGGTGAAATGGGTATCAGTTGAAATAAAATGTTAGTCAAAATCTAAACCAGTTGCTGTTATACAAATTCCTTCTTTTCCTGCATTTATTTAAGTTTGCACTTTGAATCACAGTGCAAAGCTTGATATTAGAGCTTAGTACTCTAATTGAACTCCTCTGAAATAATGTTTCCTTTAAATCTTTTTATTCTCCATTAGGTTGTGGAGTGAAAAAGGTGAGCTTGGTCAACATGAAAGCTAGTCAGTATGTTCCAATCCACAGCAAACAGATAAGGGGTCTGTCCTTCAGCAGGGAGAACAACAGTCTGCTTTTATCTGCTGCGCTAGACAACACCATTAAACTAACAAGGTAAGCCTTTCACCATAGTACCTTATAAAAATGGTTTCTTACTGCTTACACCCACTTTACAGATGCTTTGAATTACACTGATGTATATAGAGCTTGGTGTTCCTAAACCTCCGTAAAAGACCCAGACAAAATATCATTATAGCAGGAAATCTGACAGCGAGGCTCAATCTGTATTCTGAAAATTGATAAGGACTCTTATGCTACGTTTACGGCGCACATAATGGAAGCTCAATGGTTGGCCTGCATCATGGCGCATCAAAACGTCCTGCAGCGCCTCTCATGAAGTCCAAGCTGCGCCTCATGAGCTTCTGACGCGCAACACAAGCAGCAGCTGCTGGAATTTAAAATTTTTTACTTTTAATGCTCAACGAGACACATCAACCAATCAGAGAAGCTGATCTGGGAGATCATATTGATAACCTATCAAAACGTAAAAGCATTGCAAAGCAAGAGATTTATATCTTTGTCAATACCATGTTTACATTATTATTATTATTTTTTTTCTTTTTTAGATTTAGCATCAGCAAGATCCTTTGCAGTTAGAAAACATTTGTAGTGAAACAATGAAACATTTTCTTTCCTCTGTACATGTAGTATTAGATTAATACTGGAGCTTTACTTGAAACAACAGGCAAAGATAAGTTAAGGGAAATCCAGAGAGTTAAACTGAAGTTGAAACTACTTCAACAGGATTCTCTTTCTGGTTCAGTCATTCTAAACATCTATTGTCGTGGCTTTAATCAGAAACACTTGTTTTGCAGTTTACTTACCAACACGGTGGTTCAGACCTACAAAACGGATAAACCTGTATGGAGCTGCTGCTGGTCTTTGGATAATAGTAACTATGTCTATGCTGGTCTAAGCAATGGCTCGGTGCTGGTTTATGACACCAGAGATACCAGCACACACGTTCATGAGCTGGAACCTCTTCGATCCAGGTAAAAACTTCTCTTCCAGTTAGTTATCTTGCTGATGAAGCAGTAGAATTTAACATCTTTTTATTACAACTACACTTCTGTCTGTTATTGAGGCAAAAGTTATGGATCTTTGGTGTTTCTAGGTGCCCAGTTGCATCTTTGTGCTATGTACCACGGGCGGCATCTAGCTCTTTCCCCTGTGGTGGACTTATTGCCGGATCATTGGAGGGTGCTTGTTTCTGGGAGCAGATGAATGAGACCACATACACACCCCATATGCTGCCTCTAGAGAGTGGTGGCTGCACAGATATCCAAGTGGAGACAGAGAGCAGACACTGTCTGGTCACATACCGGCCTGGTAAGACCCCATCTCTATGTTACAATCATTAGACACTGCTGCTAGAACCATGCAACTGAACAAATTATCAGTTTTATCTTCAATCACGTTGATTAAGTGGCAAATTTCAGCTGATGTCACCCCAAGCCACGTAACAAAAAATATTACATTTAGACAATTAACACTGAAAAAACCCAGTTAACAACATGCATTTTGATTTCATAATTTTGGATGGTCAGATCTAGGGCCATTAATCAATGGATTAATCCATGGATTAAACAGAACTAAGCACTGAAAAACCTGGATGCAGGTCGTGTGAACTGTTGTGACCTGAGAGTGTTTTCTTTTTAAGCTCAAGGCTGTGTGTAATTAAATGTTATCTATGCTGCAGGACGCTCTCATCCGACTCTACGATGCGTCCTGATGGCACTGACTCGCACCCCTCAACAGGACTCAAGCCAGCTGCCCAGCTGCTCCTGTTCTCCTGTGCAGACATTTAATGCAGGTTCATCCTGCAAATTGCTCACCAAGAACACGGTGTTCAGGAATCCAGACGGACATGGCATGCTGGTCTGTGCTGGGGATGAGGCCTCCAAGTCCACCCTGGTAAGTCTCTGTGTTTGTGCACTAATTTTTTATATGTATTAGGAATGGCTGAACTGTAATTAATTATCAATATATATTACAGAATAACTTTATTCAACAGCAGCAGTAATGCAGCAATTATTAATAATACATTAAGAAATAAGACAACAATTGATGGTCTCCCATGCTTTTATTGTGAAATGCTGACAGCTAGTCTTGACAGTTAATAACATGGGGTTGCCAGGGGTAGCGGCAGGTCCAAAGTAAAGGGTCCTGGAGGCAGGTGATTTACTAAATATTAAAGACTCATTCCAGCTACTTAATATGGTAAACGTGCCCACTGTTATATTCAATTGGATGACTGATGTTATGCAATAACTTTATATCAGGAAACAAGCGCTGCACTGACGTCTGCTGGATGGTGATGGGATGGTGACATCATATATTAAACAATGACTTCACTATAAGCATTAAAAAAAATGTAATGTTATTTAATCCCTCTGATGAGCCATGACTATGAGCTGTCAGATAAATACCACAAGACCTATAGGCCAAACTTCTTTCGAAGTCCACACAATACTTTTCTTAACATCATATTTATCATCACCAAAATCACAATTTGATTCATTTGTCATGTATTGCTTGAGTATCTCCCCCTAATTATAAATTCAAGCAATATTTTATAACATCTTAATAAATAACTTTTTTTACCATCATCAGCTGAAATTATGATTTCTTAAATTATTCTTCCTTAAAAACCAAATTAAACAACCTTATGTTCTGTACATATTGCAAAGGGCAGGAATAGGAAGGTAACTGGGATTCCCTGTTTGGAAAAAGAAAGTCAAACTTGAATTATTACCCAGGTTATTTTAATTTAAAAAGTTGTGCTATTCACGATAATTCATGGTGCTCCTAAAAAATTTTTCGTGCCCCTAAATGTTGTCATCTGGGAGCACTTGTGCTCCGGGTAAAAAAGCCAGTCCATCGCAGGGCCACACACAGTCAGTCACTCCTAAGGGCAATTTGGAATGTCCGGTCAACCAAACATGCTAGTTTTTTCACTGCGGAGGAAACCCACGAAGACACAGCAAGAACATGAAAAGGTCCTGGTTCTCCTGGGACTCGAACCCAGAACCTTCTTGCTGTGAGGTGATGGTGCTAACCACCACCCCATTGCTGCCCCAATCAAATTTAAATCAATTGTCCCACACATATTTTTGACAAAGTCTACATATTGAAAGTCATTCCATAAAAATTCTAAAAATAGCCACTGGACTTGGTTTTCAAGATTTGAAGACGTTTCGCCACCTCTCCAGGAAGCTTTCTCAATTCAAATGTCTGGATCCGCAGTGAGTTTGAGTCTTATATAGACAACGCCTTGTATCGCTTGGAAACAAGCAATGGTAACCGATGAATGGGTCGTTAGTTCCATCGTTAGCCTGTAATATCTGAACCTGTCTATGATTCTAGGGGTCGGTCGTTAAAGGGGGGATTGCCATTAAGGGGGGGGATTGCCATTAAGGGCGAAACGTCTTCAAATCTTGAAAACCAAGTCCAGTGGATATTTTTTGAATTTTTACGGAATGACTTTGACCTGGATGACTGAGAACCTTCATCAGTACATATTGAAAGTTTCATTTTAAAGTCACTGATATGCTGATTTGTACTGTATTGTTTCTTTGAGCTTCTATTTCATTCAGATTCTGCCTCTGTCTCTGAATTGGCTAGCACAGCTATTTTTTAGTCTTGCTTAATTACAAAGGCATCACACTGGGTTAAGGCCAATTTATAATTCTGACACATAGCCTTTGCAACCGTCAAATCTGTCTCTGTGCGTGACCACTCCCCCCGCGCAGAGGCTCTGCAGCCGTCGTGGAGCACCTCAAAAAAATTCCTGACTACACTTCGGATGGTCGCAAACCCGCACAGACCTCAGGCGTAAGTGCGCAGACAAAAAGCAGCTTTTATTGGTCCTTGGTATTCCTTTCCAGCTGTCTGTGTGGTCATCCTTCTCGATTTGGGGCCGGGAGGCGCCGTTTTTAAAAACCAAGGAGTAGGGTTGTCAAAAGTATTGATACTCAAAAAAGTATCGATACTGAAACGTTGTATCCGGATACAATACTCATTTTCAAAAGTATCGATACAGCCATCTAAAGTGCAGAATAGTGGAAAATGCATTTTCTCATCACTGTGTGATTGAATAATTCTGTGCATTTTTCAGTTTCAGACTTTTTTTGTAACAGGTACAGCTGCTGAGAATTATTTTATTTTAACTGGTTTGGCCAGTGTCATTGTTATGTGTGCAAAACATAGCCAAGGAAAGAACACTTAATTTTAATTTTGTAAGTTTTTTTATCAAGCTTGCTTAATATTGCGCACAGCATATTGTTTTTTTATTTGTTTCTTGTATTTTTTTTAGTAATGAAAATATTTCTGTTGAATTTTAGAGTCTTTGTTTTTATTCTTGTGGTATCGAAAATGGCATTGAGTATCGAATATTTTACTTAGTATCGGTATCGAGTTGAAAAGTTTAGTATCGTGACAACCCTACCAAGGAGTAATAACAACAATGGATAACCAGGACAAAAGGTTTATCGAGGAGGTACGAGGAAGTACAACCACTTGTACGATGCCTCAGACATGTTGTTTTGGAAAATAAACACTTCCACCGGCGCCGCCGAAGAAGTTCTCGTGAGTTTTTGAATAGGCTCCCCATTGCGCTTTGGCTGAAAGCTGCTGTGCATCCCTAGACATTCCACATCGACATTGCAGAAGCATACTAGCGAAACTGGTTCGCAACCAGATAGAGTTGTCACGATACTAAACTTTTCAACTCGATACCGATACTAAGGAAAATATTCGATACTCAATGTCATTTTCAATACCACAAGGATAAAAACAACGACTCCAATATTCAACAGAAATTTTTTCATGAATAAACAAAATACAATAAATAGATCAATACAATAAACAATATTTTGAGGTTGTATGCTGTGCACAATATTAAGCAAGCTTGATAAAAAAACTTATAAAATTAAAATTAAGTGTTCCTTCCTTGGCTATGCTTTACACACATAATAAATGACACTAGCCAAACCAGTTATAAAATAATTCTCAGTAGCTGCACCTGTTACAGAAAAAAGTCTGAAACCAAAAAGTGCACAGAATTATTCAGTCACACAGTATTCAGAAAGTGCATTTTCCTCTAATCTGCGCAGAAAATGAATGGCTGTTTAGGTGCCACTGGTGGTAGCACTGTATCGATACTTTTGAAAATGAGTATTGTATCCGGATACAACTTTAAAGTATCGATACTTTTTTGAGTATCAATACTTTTGACAACCCTACAACCAGACACAAGCGACATTTGATATGTGCGGTTGCAGAAGTATAATCCACGCTTTAGTATCGATGATGTCACCAGTGTGATCTGTCTAAATCCCTATTACCAGTGCTGCGCCATATTGTTGGTCCAGGACCAGGTGAGATCGCTCCTTTCAGACAGACGCCCCGGCGCTCTGGAACGATCTTTCGCTTTCCTTGCACTAACTTGATTCTGTTGATGTTTTTTAAGGCTGAACTGAAAATCTACTTCTTTAAGAAAGCATTTTAATTCTAGATTATGATTTTTTTTATAACCATGTCTTCTGTGATGGTAAATGTATTTTTATTTGTATTGTATTTTTGTGAGGCATTTTGTGAACTCCGTCTGTGAAAGGTGCTATATATATAAACATTACTTACTTACTTATCGAATGTAAACAGTTGTTTTGGCTTGTTAGAGCAGATGCGTCCGTTGATCTCTAAATGTTGACTTTTGGCAAAATAGTCACCTGTCAGTGACTCCGTTCCATCTTCTTGGTGTTCTTGGGTTGAAAACATTTTAACTGATGTTTGTGTGATTTGATTAAACTTATTGTATAATATGCCTTTACTTTCTGTTCAATCAGGACTTTTTAAATAACACTGCTGTCGTTTATTGAAACAGAGTTCCATTTTAGAAAATTATAATTTACATAAAATAGAACTACCCTGTATGATATGGCTGATCTATTGTCATCATTTGGGTCTGTCCTGTTCAAACTCTACTGGCTGATTGTTTTAATGTGGTGTTATGCTTTGCATCATTCATGGTTGTGCTTCTTTTCAGGTGTGGGATGCAGGAAGCGGCACTCTGCTTCAGCAGCTTCCAGCTGACCTCGCAGTGTTGGACATTAGCCCCTTTTCTGTAAATGGGGAAAACTATCTGGCTTCGCTTACAGAGAAGATGCTGAAACTTTACAAATGGAATTGAAGGACAAATTTGCTGTGTTTAAGGTGCAGATCACAAGGAACTAGATCTCATAAGAATAGCAGACATTAAAATCTGCTAAATATTATCTTCAACCAACAACCGAATTGACCAAGTTGAATAACTTTGCTCCTATTTTTATTCCAGGATGGATGTTATAAGATTGTGTTTACATAAAGGTCGTTGTGATTTCTTAGAAAGCCAATCCTCCAGTAAAACTCTGCAGAGTTCTGTTTTAGCTGCATAGACACCTCTGATGCTTTTATCATGTGGGTCTGTTAAGGGAAAACATTTGCACTGCAGGTCTGTAAATTATGCTTACCGTCAAGCCCACCTAACTATAGGAACATAAAAGCTAAGACACGTTCATCATAAGTCACAACAAATTCTGCTACATCCCCCTTGTAATGGATCAACCAGTAAGTCTTTATCAGTTCATTAACAAACGTTTATTTTTCTGCTTTTTCTATATGTTTCAATTAAATGGGTTAACTTCTCACAGTGGAACTTTATGTGGCCAACTATTCTAATGTTATAAACCTAATTTCTATTTTTGGTAAAGTTATATATATATATAGATATATTTCTTACCAGCTGGTTTTGTACAACTTTGGAGTTAATAAAAATTGCCTTTTTTATTCTGGTTTTTGGAATGGTCTGATTTTATGTGCTTTGTGAAGTGTGTTAGAGGGCGTGACATGAAATGTGGACAATAGTTGATGTGAATTTCAGGATCCAGTCAGTCCTGCCAACCCCATCAACATAACGTTTTAGTTCTGATTACTTTTTTATTTTGTATAAGAGCCATCGCATAAAACCACAGCCTATATGAAGCAATATGTAAATATTTTCCAATATGTATGTATTTTTAAGAAAATCTAGTACATAGAACAATAAAACACATTATTCCAGGAGAACAATCTGTTTCTGCAAAGGGAAGAGTTAATAGGAGTAGTAGGGTGTTTTATTCTTTTAACGCCTATGAGCAGGACATTCATATTTCTAATGCTTGAATAATACTTCAGCTACTTCTAGAAGTAGCAGCAGATTCGAAAAGGAGCCGCTGGGATGAGGAGCAGGAAATATAGGATGTCCCTTCTATCAATCATAATGGACAATTTTAGATCTTTAGGAAAAAATGAGAAGAACTCCAAGCTCTAACCAGAATATCAGAAATGCACCATTATGGGTTTTACTGACCTGCTGCTTCAGGATCATATCTCCGGTGCATCTCTGCTTAGCTTTCTCACCGTACGATCAGACGGAGGTTAAGAAGACTGGAAAGCTCAATGGAGTTGGATTTTTAGTGCTTGTGAAAAACATATGTTGTCATCCAGGACATGTTGTTGTGAAGATTTATCACTGCAGTCCAGATACTGAACTGTTTTTACTTGGTTTCATTTTTTTGCCCCGAGAGTTTACCAGTATCATGTTGGTAACCGTTCACATTCCACCTCCTGCTGTTTGTTTTTAAAACAGATCAGGGGAAATAATGAGCCATGGAAACTAGAAACTCCTGTTATACACTTCAACCTTAACTATTTGCTCACCTCTATTTTCCCATGACAAAAATAGCTAAAGTGTCATTAATGGACCACAGATATCCACTCAAACTACAGACAATAGGAAAGACGGACGTCAAACAAACACAAATGAAATGGTCAAAATATAAGAGATCAACCTTCCCAATTATTGCTTGCAAATTTTTCAGGGTTCAGGAGAATTCCTGGAACCCTCCCCATCTTTACATCCTGTAACTGTGTCAATGGTAAAATGGCTGCTTTTCAGTCCATTTGTCTGCAGGTGATTTTCCTCTAGCCAATAAACAGCAAAACAGTTGCTATTCTGCTGTAACCCAACCTTGGATAAAAGAGGAAATCTCTTAGTCACATCTGACCAAAGAATCAGAATACTGCAGCAGCCCTTCCAGGGCTGAATGCTGCAAGGAGAAAGGGGGAAAAGTAAATGGTTAGTGGAAGGAAGGTTTTTCAGATGTCTGAAATGAATAAAAATAACGTTTTTTTTAACTTTTCCTCATTAAGAAGACTTTCAGTAGAGGAGAAAAAAGTTGTCACTCCATTTAGTCCTTCAGGAACCTTTAAAAAAAAAAATATATTTTTTCTTACCCAATTAAAAAACAAAACACTGCTTTCCTCCAAATTTAATTTGATTAATTCCTCCAGTTTGTTGATTGATTAAAAAAAAAAGCCAGTGTATTATTTTATGCCTTACTTACATTAATAATTTAGTTATTAGCTATCAGTTATTAATTTCCCATAAGGGTTTGGAGTTGTCCTTTCTTTAAAAGGGGTCGAAAATCAAAATACATTATTGATACCATTATTATCACTTAGATTAATTCAAGGTTTAAACCATTTGCCTTTAAACAAATTTTAACCAGTTTCTCTCTCTGGGTGAGGCGATTTCTTGGAACTTCATATTCTGTTGGAACTGCAACAGTTTCTAATTATCCATAAGTAATTTGCCCATAATCAATATGCACACCAGTACGCTGGTGTCAACCTGCGTTGACACCAGCATTTCAACGCAGGTTGATTACTGGCGTCTCAGTAAAATCAAATCTCATCCTGGCGATATCTACAAGCCTTCCCCCTAAATGCCTCCCTTCCACATAGTACTCCTGTGAAGTGTCTTTTTGTTTACAAGTAGAAAAACCCAAATCTACCTTTGACCCCAGTAGAAGTTGTTACCTCTACATAAAATTTTAAATCCAAAACAATATTTGAGTCATGCCAAGGAAAAAGAACTGTAAGAAGATGGTCCAAGTACCGGTAACCTGAAGCCCTCTAACCTTTTGAGACTACAAACTGGGATGCTCTGCCATTCCCATGAAGAGAACATCAATAAAATGAGTGTGACTGAATATATAAACTTATGTTTTTACAGCACCATCCTTACTAGAACTGTGAAATGCTTCCCAAATAATAACCATGGATCACAAGTTATCCGAAAGAACTACTGATATAGCTTTTATGAAGGGACACGGGGAGTTATTGAGAAATATGAAGTAACTTATCAAAAGAAAGGAGGAATCCAAGAAGAGGTTGGAAAGCAAACTCTACAATCTCAGCGTCCTTCTCTTGCCTCCATACAAATGGATATCTGGCCCTGCTTTTATGCAAAGCTTCTCTTCTACACCTCAGGTATTTAATCCTCTACCTCTAACCTTGACTTATCTGCTTTCTATGGGTTAAACCTGAGCCAAATCAGAGGATGCCGCTCCCTGCACCTTTTACCTGTCTTTCTATAGATGTCAAGTAAAGTCCAGGTCCATATTAACCCTTTAAAACCCGATCCAACAATAAAACAAAACAGAAAATTAGTTTTTTGGTTTGAAGTCCTTATTTGGCCTTTTAACGAAATATGTAAAAAGAAAAACAAGAAATACATTTTTGATATTAATAATTTATTACTATGCGATAAGTCAAGATTATTTTTTGTGTAGTCTTCTGCCCTATGTTATCAGGTATATCTGATTGTGTACAATAGGATTTTGAGCAAAGTTTTTACCATTAAATTATGCAAAAGGTGTCAGATGCAAAACATTTCAGAAACCGTATCTATCAAATATGATACATTTGGCATTACAGGGTTAAGCTTTAATCAAACATTGACTTCAACGTAAGCATTAAAAAACGCAATGTTATTTAATTCCTCTGATGAGCCATTACTATGAGCTGTCACATAAATACCAAAAGACCTCCAGCCCAGACTTTTTTCAAAGTCCACAATACCTTAGATTACGTTTCCTCACCATCATATTTTCATCACCAGAATGATGTGCATCACAATTTAATTCATTTCATGTCATGTATCGCTTGAGTTTATCCACATATTTTACAAATCCAAGCAATATTACACCACATATTGATAGATAACATTTTTACTAATTACACAGAAGTTTGCTATGTTGAATTCCCTTCTGAGATATCAGTGAGCAGCTGAGTGTATTACAATAACTAATAAAAAGCTTAAGTTTTCTCTATAGTTATGCATAAATAGGGTTGGGCTTCTGGAGGACATAGAGACCACCTTTTTTTTATCATTCTGCTTAATCCTACTTTTATTTTTCAATTCTGCATTATATGTTTGTTGCATTTCTAACTTTTTGTGCTCTATGTGTTTTTTTTTTTCTTCTCATAGTTGCCTTATGGCTCTGACTTTTTCTTTTTTTTTTTACAATAAAATTCCCTCTTTCATAGTATTTTAGTCCGGGCAGATGGTAATTCTGCCTCTGACAGAAAATTAGGTGACTTCATTGTTGATTTTGAAATCGCCACTTATAAATGTTTAGGTTTTTATATATTTTTCTTTCTAATTGTTTGTGTTTTCAGCTTTTTATTTTACCAGAACTTATATTTTAAAGTAATTTTATTATCAGTAAGCAGTAACAGGCAAACTCAGCAGAGAAAAACAAGCGCACCCCTTCTGATGCTGTCGTTCTCTTGGCTGGAAAGGTTGCTAGGCAACGATCTGACTCCAGGGTGAGAGAGAAAAATACATCCTACAAGCAGGAGAAGAAAGTAAACTAGATGAGAATAAATATCTGAAGAAGCATTAGATCTAGGAAATATTTGATGGAGAAGAGAATAAAGAAAGCAGAAGTTTTGAATGTGAGCATTAGGAGATTTGAGTGCAAGTAGAGAAAATCCTGCTCTCAAATTGAAAAAGTTGATATTGGCAGGAAAACTCTTTGATAAATCTATTAGGTTCTTAGATAAATATGATGATTATAATCCCACTGAGAATTTAGATAACTGATTCCGAAAGCTGGGGTCATAACCCCAATGGGGGTCCTTGATCAACCAATACTGCAATGGGGGTCCTTGATCAACCAATACTGAGTCTTGAGATCTACACAGAAATTAATAACTGGTTAATTTCAATATATGTTTGTAAACCAATTGTTTGGATGATAACTCGATTATGGAACCCCTTCCTTTAGGTTCGTTCAAATCTGGTGGGTTTGAAAAAATTTTTTGTTTCACTTTAACTAACAACAAGGGAGAAAAATCTTAAAACAAAAGTGCATCATTTTATTAAACAATGTAAATGTCATTAGGCATTCCAAAAAAAAAAAAAGCATTTAAAACAGTTATTTATTTTTTAGAATGACTATGACCTGGATGACTGATAACCTTCACCAGTCATTAGGCATTGTAAACTTTTTCGGGCACATCTTTCATATTTGGTTAAGTAACAAATTAGATTATATAACCCCTTTTGAGATAAATCATATATTAACATACAAGAATGACATTGCGAAGGATTTATCTGACATGTTTAATATTGTTATAAGTATGGGAAGATATCATATACATGTATGTAAATGGAAAAATCAAAAACCTTCATTAATAAATTTCAAAAACGAACTAAAAATCTATGTTAGCCGACAAATATGGACATATACAAAAAACTATGTAGTGATGTCAAAATTTCTGTTTTTTGACTCAACAAAACACTAAAGTTAACATGATGCAAGGAACTGTCTTGTTGCAGAATGAGTTTGTCTCTTTTATTTTTATTTAATTCTTTTTCAAGTTTTGTATGTTTCCACTGGTTGTAATATTACTGCCTATTTATTTACTTATTTATTGCTGTTGCCTTGCACAAGTTAAGTTGATCTCCTGTATATAACTGTTATTTTCTCTTTTTTGTAAGAAAGGTGGAGATTCCTATCTGAAAATGTAAATTACCGTAATGCTTTTGTTCAATAAAAAAAGAAGAGAAAAAAAACTGTTTTGGGGGGGTTTCTTAGCACTTTCAGGCATACTTAATATTTAAAACATCTGTTCCTGTTTGGCTGTGACACCACCCTGAAGAGAAATATCATGTGCTGCTGCCATCAACACCTTTGTTTATAGATGTTGGTGATCGGCCTGTTTTTCAGTGTAGTCCTGTTTCTCTGACTGTGACTGGCTGGATGTGCTCTCTTCATCCTCTGACATGGGAGCGGGCTCAGAGCTCGCCTGTGTGATTCCTGGACCAGGCCGCCTCTTACAGCCGCTTTTTGTATTTCTACTTCTGTCTCCTTGAACTCCAGTGGGCCTCTGCAGATGGCCGCTCACACTGAGCCTGGTTCTACTGGAGGTTTCTTCCCGTTAAAAGGGAGTTTTTCCACTCCACTGTCGCTACAAGCATGCTTAGTGTGAGGGATTGCCTTCGAGTCAATGAGTCCATGCAATCAACTGGTTTTCCTTAGATAGAAAACTTTGAATCAATTTGACTGTATGATCTGGTAAACTGTAAAGTGCCTTGAGATGACGTGTGTTGTGAATTGGCATTATAGAAATAAGCTAAACTGCAACTGAACTAAAAAAAAAAGTTTTAATATAAAATCTAAAAACTAAGTAAGGTTCCATTCACGTTCACACACGAAATAAAAATGCTAAACCGGATAAAAAAAAAAAAAAAAAAAAAAGCTCATGTAGATGTCACAAGCAAAGCTGTCTACGTCATAGTACAATCTTTCCGAGTGTTCCTGAACGTCTCACTGGGATGAGTGGCTCGGTGAAAATGGCGGACTGTATACGTGTTCCTCTGATTTTGCTGGTTATGTCCCTCTTTTCATATTCACACCAACTTCGACTAGACAACGCCGACCTCGGTGGCAGAGCGGGTGCAAACGCCGATAAACCAGCAAACTCCGCCGCGGGTCTGGTAGCCGGGCTGAACCCAGGAGCCGCTGAGAGGAACCCGGCTGCAGGGGCCTTGGTTACACGGAGACGTTCTACCGGGTGGAAGCTGTCTGATGAGGCGGTGTGTAGGGATGACCTGACCCGGCGCTGCCCCAAACATTCATGGAACAACAACCTGGCGGTGCTGGAGTGTCTCCAGGACAAAAAGGAGGTAAGAGAGGATGCAGTTAGAGAGCAGCAGCAGCAGCAGGGTGTGCCTGCTGTAGCTTCGGGTCACACTGCTAGCTCCTGCTTGGTGAGAACGTCACAATACAGAACTGCAGCAAATAAAACTCGATTTTAAAATAGTTCACAGTATTACTGAGAGACTCAATGTGGAACAAACTAGAGATAAACATAAAAAAGGCGGACTGTTAATCGGGAACTGTGTGATAACAATTAGACCACCGGATATCGCATTTTATTTGGATAAGGCTAAACATTAAAATAAGTAATTATTATGTGGACCATTGTTCTAGTTTAGAATACTTGGTTATCTTTCGATGTGTAACAATGCCAGTTTTAAACCGTAAACTACAGGTAATTACTGTCACTGCATGAAAGAGACATGATTTTAAAAGTTCTTACTTTCTTTACCATATTACAGCAGGGGTGGAGCTAGATGGGGGGCCAAGGGGGGACACCCCTACCATTTATTTCCCTCTAATACAGATGGTGGCCAAACATTTCTATTTTTATATATATATATATATATATATATATATATATATATATATTCCCCACTGCCATTAGACTGTTGAATGATGTGTAAAATTAATTATTTTATTTATAAATATATATATATATATATATATATATATATATATATATATATATATATATATATATATATATACAGTCATATGTTTATATTACTTTTTTAATGTATTTATTACTGTTTTCAAGGCTGCATTGAAAACAGAATTTGAAAACAAAATTAAATTGTCTATAGCTGTTTTAAACAAAATTTCTTTTTGTATACACTCCCTTACACAAAATGACTAATGACTAATATGTTAACAGTTACTTGACAGCAAAAACGCAGTGGTTAATTATGAACACCAATATAATAACATTAAAGATGATTAATTCTTCAGAATTCCTGCTCTTTTCAGAACTAGATTTTGGGTTTAATGGGGTAAAGAGAGAATGATGTGTCTCTGTAAGTCATCTAGGATTCTTCAGTGAAATCCTAAATAAATAACAATTTTAATAAAAACTTATTAAATGATCAATTTATGTAGATATTAGTGCTTGTAAATATTAATTTTATGCAGATTAATGACTATCTACTTTTGGCCACCCCTCAGTGTACATTGGTTATTGCTTGGACACCCTTATTAAAATTTTCTGGCTATGCCTCTGTATTACACATAGTACACATTTTCTAGCACCACTCAAAGTGATCTTTTTACATATTCTTGTTTTTCGATGCAGAAACAAAGTATATATTTTTCCACGCACAACGTGTCAAAATAACAAAGTATTCTCCCCATTCATGGACGTAATTTCTTTTGGGGGAGACGGGAGACATGTCCCCTGCATTTTTTCAAACATCCATTTTGGTCTGCACTTTTTACTGTCCAAAAATAATGTTAAGTTTTAGTGCACAGATATCCGGTGAGCACTAGGATCAAGCGGAAAACGCGGCTCAAGCTGAGTTTAGACCGCCCACAAGCTCCTGATTGGCCCACTGTCTTTTCTTGTGTGATTGGCTGTCACCGCTGTCACGCCTGAGAAGCTCACTTTACAAACATCTGAACAAAATGCATCAGGTCTGTGATTGGAGGGTTAGACACCCTGAAGTTAGTTATATTTAAAAGATACTTGCCTCCCCCCCAATTTTGAAATCAAAATTTTATCCATGTCGCCATATTGTATCCATGTATCCATATCCAAGGTCTGTTTCAACTGTAATCGAAAGTGTGGAATTTACTGATATATTTTATATTGATCCATCGATTAAACGATCGATCCTTAAAACCCTGCTCTTTATTATAACTTTCTCTGGGCAGCATAAACTGTAACGCAAATATTGCTAAATATGAAATATAACAAGAGTTTCAGTAAACCTACCCCTCAATAAAATGTGTAAGCTACCTAATGTTGGGTTAACTTTAATGGAATATGAAATGGGTAAATAGACAGTTAAATTTAAACCGATAATGTCCAGAATTAAGCAACTGGGAGTTTCTACCAGAAACTCTGTCTATAAAGATATTTTTGCACTTACAAGCAAAAGGTCAAGTTCGTCTCTTTCATGTAGTTCATGATACTTTCTCACTCTAATTATTAGTGGTGACTCTAAACGTACTCTCTATGTACTTCTAAATGGCTAAAGCAGAATTTATTATGTGTTTTTGTCTGTTAAGATCAGGTTCATGCAAAGAAAGTTGTTTCTAGACTATACAAGGGTATTCAATAAGGGTGGAACGGTTCGCAAAATCCACGGTTCGGTTTGGTTCACTGTTTCGTGGTCATGGTTTTCGCTTCGGTTCGGTATATGTTTATTGTTACACCAAAACATTTATAAAAATTTGTGAAAAAATAAAAATTAATGAAAAAAATCCAAAAAAAATTAATGAATTGTAATTATTTTTAATGATCCGCGGAAACCATGGTTCATTTCCGCATGTTTTGCTGCTTTGAATTTAATCATCTCGCGCATGCCCTCTACGATCTCCAAGGAACTCGGAGCGGAGCGGACGGGAGCCACAGCGGAGGCTGTTGGCTTTGCTTTGTGCAGGCGGTCTGGAGCGGAGCGGGGCGGGGCGGAGCGCTGACGGAGTATGTGGGATTTCGGGGTTAGCATGACATGTTGGTCGTGTTGCTGTTAGCATAAACAAAACACTGTTGCACTTTTATCCACAACTTTCTTTCCGCCGTCATCGTAGGTCACTCTAAATGCAAAGTGGTCCCACACAGCAGACCTATAAAGTGCTGCTGGCGCGTCTTCCAACTCCTGTCCTTTCCCACTCGCCATACCCACACAATTCTCCACAACAACTGATTTTTTTTCTGCTACCCCTGGTTACGCTGCTTCGCTTCTTCTTCTTGTTTACTACTGGTGGTTGGCTTTGGTCGCAGTACCGCCACCTTCTGCTCTGGAGTGTACTCGCTTCGCCTATGAGAAAAAGGAGCCGCGCATGAACCAAACGCAACGCGCGAACCGAACCGAACGGTTCGGACGGT
The DNA here is from genome assembly GCF_016077235.1 of Cyprinodon tularosa. Lineage (NCBI taxonomy): Eukaryota > Metazoa > Chordata > Actinopteri > Cyprinodontiformes > Cyprinodontidae > Cyprinodon > Cyprinodon tularosa. The sequence goes on along the minus strand of NW_024038438.1, from coordinate 1,802,819 downwards.
TTTCATAAACCGTTCCATCCCTAGTATTCAAGCTTCTAAACAAGGTGATACGGACTACTTAAAAAGCAGATGGATAAAATAATCTAATCTGAAGGCTGGGAACAGATCAACAAATCCCACTGGATGACCTCGTTCTCCAATCATATCGATGGAGTTCAGTTGGAAAAACACTCTTGGGTATTTTGAAACTCCTGCTCAGACAAAGTACCTGATAAACAAAGATGGTTGTTGCAGACAGATGAGGCAAATTATTGCCCTCTTTTCTGTCCAGTGGTTAAACTATTTTGGGGCAAATAGGTAATCACTAAAATATCGTTTTTAGTGAGTGAATCCCCTGAAGATCTGTATCTAGCTGTTATTTCATTTGATAATTGTCGGATAAAAAATGTTACAGCAAGCACAAAGACGATACAACCTGAAGCACCTACAGTGGATGAGATTTATACACAGGAGATTTATATTCTGGAGAAACTATCATTCTCTGTTAGCAGGCAAAATGAATCTTTTTTTTCAAGATCTGGTCAAAATGTACAGACTATGTAAAATCAGTAATCCCCTAAGTTTGCCTGTGACATGGAACACACTGCCATATCTTGTATCCTTTTTATGTTTCGGAAAATTTATAATTTTGACTGTCATTCCCCAAAATGAGAAGAATCAGACCTAAAGCCTCCCCAACTTATACTGGTTGGTGTTATTGTAAAAAAACAACAACATTGGATTAGCACATGTTGATTTTCTAACTCGCAAATGTGCAGAACATTAAAATATATAGAGATCCAAAATTGATGGCACAACTTCACCCATTTCCAAAGTGCATGAAGAGGTCAATGAACTGGTGAGGAAAAAACTTCAACACTAGAAATGCAGTAATACACCTGGATGATGAAATATGGAAGTAAATCTGTGTCGCTTGGATTTGAATTAAATATGCCACTGAAATTTAAATGTTGTATGTTTGTACTTACCTTTTCAGTGTTAAAATATATTCAGAACACATTTTTGACCGGTGAGTTTATTACTTTCATTTTTCTGTAGTTGAGTTAGCGTTAGCTTGCATGACCGGCTCCGTCATGCTGGTTTTCCTTCAGTATGAGCGCCACAAGCGTCACGTCACGTCACGTCACGTGACTAAGAAAATGTAACGGGATTGGCTGGTTGTTGGACGCCACAATCCATTGCTTATGTCTGTGATCTGAAGTAACCCTTCCCTTTGAATTTAGACGCCGAATTTAAGACAGTGAAATAGAGCCAGTTTAATCCCAGGAGGCTGAAAATATTAAGGTTGAATTTTTTTATATGCAGATTTTTTAAATATTAAATATTAAACTGAAAAATAAGTATTGAAAATGGAATCACTTTGAAATAGTAATGTGAATTTTTAGCTTGAAGAGAAAATAACAAATAAAATTTCAACTGTGTAGGAAAAATGACAATGATTTTTTTTTAGGTCAAAAATGTGTTCTGAATATATTTTAACACTGAAACAGTAAGTACAAACATACAACATTTACATTTCAGTGGCATTTTTAATTTGAATCCAAGTGACACAGATTTACTTCAATAAAATATAGACAAATTTGGTTTGGTCATAAAATCCAGTTGCATGAAACTCTCCAGAAATAAATGGTGAAAGAACAAAAAAAAAAAAAAAACAGAATTACATAGTAATTAACCCTTTGTAATAAAATAACAATCTCTCAGGCAGCAACTTAATAAAAACAACTATCATGTCATTTGGAGCATATGCGCATACAGCACGTTAAAGACCAGAGGAAAAACTAAATAAAATGCTTAGCAGATAAAGTCAAGTAATGAAATATGATTCTCAAATATTCATTGGAAGCATAAAACATGTTTATCAAACAAACGCATCATAATGTTGATGATAATATTAAAGGAATAAAATGGTGGCTAAACGAAAGATAAAGTTATCACTGCTGTCAAATAGAACAAAGCCTGAAATTAGACCTTCCAGAGAGGCCGCATTCCTCAGTCAGGATGGGCATCTGATAAGATTAGATGGAATATTTGACACATATGACAGTTACTGGTTATTTAACATTGTATTACATTCTCTTTAGTTTCCTGGATAAGAGACATTGGGGAATATCCCTTCATTTGAATAGAGGAAAACGTATCTATATAGCAACTCTGAAAATGTAACGTTATTAAGTTAAATGGTGGATCTCAGAACTGGTAAAGGAAAAAATGAAAACATTGTCAGTTGCTACTATTAAGAGCAAAATTCACTTTATGATAATTTGTGTATTTATATCTAGCAAGGCCTTTTTTGCTCATCAAATGTGAGGATTTTATGCAGGCAAATTAAAAACAAACAAAGAGGTTTTTTCAGTTCTTATAAGAATAGTGTTCTTCACCCCTCACTGACCAGGTTAAAAATCTCCGTCTTATGGTTGGTTGTTACCCTGGACCTGGAACCTTTAGCAATATGATCCGTTCTGGTCAGTTCAATTAAAAAAAACCCACGCTGCTTAAAAACAACCCTTTAACTACAAGATTGCTCTGTAGACAGAGTTTATAAAGACACCTGCATAGGTATCCAAACATCTTTAAAAAAATGGAGCTGAAGTCTTGTTGCCTTCCAATTTAAACCTGTTGTGGAAATAAATTGATGTTTAAATCTGAGCTGGTCCAACAACATGCTACATTTTTTTGCAGAAGGCTTTAGGTATCACCTGGGAAAAGGCTCACAGACATTTACAGTGCTATAGCTGGCCTGTTTATGGAAAGACTAATTTTAAATGTCCGTATCCCAAAGCTGGACTGATTTATGAAAGTCTATAATTTATCATTTTCAGTTTAGTCTAGTTTGCTGAGTGCGACTAACTGCATGTGCTCTCTTTCATCCTCTGACATGGGAGCTGGCTCCGAGCTTGTCTGTGTGGTTCCTGGACCAGGCCGCCTCTTACAGCTGCTTTTTTTTATCTCTGCTTCTGTCTCCTTGAACTCCAGTCGGCCTCAGCAGATGGCCGCTCCCACTGAGGGTTTCTTCCTGTTAAAAGGGAGCTTTTCCTCTCCACTGTCGCTACAAGCATGCTTAGTGTGAGGGATTGTATTTGAGTCAATGAGTCAATGCAATCAGCTGGTTTTCCTTTGATAGAAAACCTGAATCAATCTGACTGGATGATCTGGTTGAATTGTCTCTCTAAAATACCTTGAGATGACATGTGTTGTGAATTGGCGTTATATAAATATATTTAATTGAAATTTAACTGAAAACATAGCACCACCAGATGCAACTGCCATTGAGACCTTTAACAGAAAACCTGGATTTGCAGATCTGAATCTAGAATTTCCTGTTTCCATTGTCTAAGTATTTCACATCTTCCCTTTGGTCTTTGTGATGCATTTGGCCTTTAATGGATTGTAGTTTTGGATTTCATTGCTTACTATGGCTGATTCTGGTGTAGGGTTCTGCGTGTTAAGACAGTGTATCTTTCTACATTAAGATGGATTCCTGCAAAGTCATTGACAAAATGAAGCAACTGTCCACTGTTGCTACATACTCATCCAAGAAGAATACTGTGTCAGTAAGCTGTTGTAATCTACAAGGTTTCAGTCAATAGAAAACTTTAACCAACATGAATGATAATCTGTTATCAGATTATGAATCTGTATGTTTTATTTTAATGGGCAGTTTTGTAGCGTGATAGCCTTGAGAGAGGACAGCTCTTACGAATTTGAGCTATATAGATAAACTAAAGTGAATTGTTTGTGATAAAATCAGCCACAGCATAAAATGCTACTCATATGTTTTATAGCTCATGTCAGATTGACCCAGCAGGATAATCTATTCTTTGCATCCAGAGTGCTGTAGTCTTTACATTACCCTCCTTCTTCGGTCCAGAATTGATCCACTGGTTGCAGGACTGACAATGTTTTCTTCCAGTAAACAATGGTTATGGGGTTTCTAACACCTCTTAAGATTGATATGGGTATTGGTTGGGACCTTAACTCCACAGACATCATCTGAGGAGGACAAAAACACCTGTGACCCCCGTTCCCACCCAGGGGGTTCCTGTTGACACTGTGGAGGAGTATAAGTACCTGGGAGTGTACTTTAACAATACAGGTGCTGGTCATAAAATTAGAATATCATGAAAAAGTAGATTGATTTCAGTAATTCCATTTAAAAAGTGAAACTTGTATATTATATTCATACATTACATACAAACTCATATATTTCAGATGTTTATTTTGTTTAATTTTGATGATTACAAATGACAACAAATGAAAATCTCAAATTCATCATATCAGAAAATTAGAATATTGTGAAAAGGTTCAAAATTGATGGCCCCTGGTGCCACACTCTAATCAGCTAATTAACTCAAACCACCTGCAAAAGCCTTTAAATGGTCTTTCAGTCTAGTTCTATAGGCTACACAATCATGGGGAAGACTGCTGACTTGACAGTTGTCCAAAAGACGACCATCGACACCTTGCACAAGGAGGGCAAGACACAAAAGGTCATCGCTAAAGAGGCTGGCTGTTCACAGAGCTCAGTGTCCAAGCACATTAATAGAGAGGCGAAGGGAAGGAAAAGATGTGGTCGAAAAAAGTGTACAAGCAAGAGAGATAACCGCACCCTGGAGAGGATTGTGAAACAAAACCCATTCAAAAATGTGGGGGAGATTCACAAAGAGTGGACTGCAGCTGGAGTGAGTGCTTCAAGAACCACCACACACAGACGTATGAAAGACATGGGTTTCTGCTGTCGCATTCCTTGTGTCAAGCCACTCTTGAACCACAGACAGCGTCAGAAGCGTCTTGCCTGGGCTAAAGAGAAACAGGACTGGACTGCTGGTGAGTGGTCCAAAGTCATGTTCTCTGATGAAAGTAAATTTTGCATTTCCTTTGGAAATCAAGGTCCCAGAGTCTGGAGGAAAAGAAGAGAGGCACTTCATCCACGTTGCTTGAAGTCCAGTGTAAAGTTTCCACAGTCAGTGATGGTTTGGGGTGCCATGTCATCTGCTGGTGTTGGTCCATTGTGTTTTCTGAGGTCCAGGGTCAACGCAGCCACATACCAGGAAGTTTTAGAGCACTTCATGCTTCCTGCAGCTGACCAACTTTTTGGAGATGCAGATTTCATTTTCCAACAGGACTTGGCACCTGCACACAGTGCCAAAGCTACCAGTACCTGGTTGAAGGACCATGGTATCCCTGTTCTTAATTGGCCAGCAAACTCTCCTGACCTTAACCCCATAGAAAATCTATGGGGTATTGTGAAGAAGAAGATGCAATACACCAGACCCAACAATTCAGAAGAGCTAAAAGCCACTATTAGAGCAACCTGGGCTATCATAACACCTGAGCAGTGCCACAGACTGATCGACTCCATGCCACGCCGCATTGCTGCAGTAATACAGGCCAAAGGAGGCCCAACTAAATACTGAGTGCTGTACATGCTCATACTTTTCATGTTCATACTTTTCAGTTGGCCAACATTTCTATAAATCCTTTGTTTTTATTGGTCTTCAGTAATATTCTAATTTTCTGATATGATGAATTTGAGATTTTCATTTGTTGTCATTTGTAATCATCAAAATTAAACAAAATAAACATCTGAAATATATGAGTTTGTATGTAATGTATGAATATAATATACAAGTTTCACTTTTTAAATGGAATTACTGAAATCAATCTACTTTTTCATGATATTCTAATTTTATGACCAGCACCTGTAAGTTGGACTGGACTAGAAACACTGAGGCAGTCTAAAAAAAAAGGCCAAAGCCGACTATTCTTCCTGAGGAGGCTGAAGTCCTTTAACATGTGTGGGACCATGCTGAGGATGTTTTATGAGTCAGTTGTTGCTAGCACGCTCTTCTTTGCTGCCACATGCTGGGGCAGTGGGCTGAGGGTCGCTGACAACAACAGACTGAACAAACTGATCAAGAGGGCTGGTGATGTTGTGGGGGAGCAGCTGGACACACTGACCACGGTGGCAGAGAGGAGGATGCTGTCCAGGTTTCAGTCCATCTTAGACAATGACTCACATCCTCTCCATGACACACTGGTCCAGCAGACGAGCTCCTTCAGCAGAAGACTCCTCTTACCCAGATGCACCACAGAGCGCCACAGGAAATCATTCCTACCTGTGGTCATCAATCTCTATAACGGCTCCCTCAAGTGGTTCAGACACCCCTCCATCTGTAATTGACATTTAAGCACTATTTTTGCACATCACTATCACTTTACTTGGATTTAGTTATACATATGCTTATATATATATATATATATATATATATATATATATATATATATATATATATATTAGGGTTGTCACGATACTAAACTTTTCAACTCGATACAGATACTATGTAAAATATTCTATACTCGATGTCGATACCACAAGGATAAAAACAAAGACTCCAAAATTCAACAGAAATTTTTTCATTAATAAACAAAATACAATAAATAAATAAATAAATACAATAAACAATATTTTGAGGTTGTATGCTGTGCACAATATTAAGCAAGCTTGATAAAAAACGTACAAAATTAAAATTAAGTTTTCCGTCCTTGGCTATGCTTTACACACATAACAATGACACTAGCCAAACCAGTTAAAAAACAAAAACTACTCTCAGCAGCTGCACCTGTTACAGAAAAAAGTCTGAAACCGAAAAGTGCACAGAATTATTCAGTCACACAGTGATTTTATATATATATATATATATATATATATATATATATATATACACACACACACACACGCATTAAACTAACTGGAGCATGTAACAAAAGTAATTTCTCTCTGGGATTATTAAAGTATTTCTGATTCTGAAGCTTTCTAATGATCATTGGAATAAGGATGTTTTAATAAACAGAGTAAAGAAAAAAAAAATCATCTGAATCAGGCTAAATTTGATCATTTTTGTCCACAGTTAACAGAATGCATTTTATGTGGTATTTGTACAGGAAAAATGTATTTCAAGCCATGAGTAAATCTAAAAAATGAATCAATGAATCTAGTGCAAGATGACAGAATGTTAAAGACTCCTGGATAGGCAGTGAAACATTTTCTGAAAATCTGGGCAAGTCCAGTTGCCTCTGATTAAAGTCTGTTTTGTCGCTGACATGAATTTTGCACGTGTACATTTTCATGCTATTTCCTTAACCATCTTTTTCGTTTTTCTCTTTAAGGAAACTGAAATTGCTGCTGACTGCAGTCATGTAAGTGTGCCTGCTTAAACACACCCATTTCCCACAGTCTTGATCTAGGTGTGTATCCCTAACTAGTCTGTGTAACTGGCATGTATTGTGTGTGCTTTCTTTTCCAGCTCCTGTGGAACTATAAGTTGAACCTCACCACTGATCCGAAGTTTGAGTCTGTAGCTGTGGAGGTCTGCAAAACGACAATCTCTGAGGTCAGCTGGTATTGCCAAGCCTTTGAGCCCAACATACACAATTGTACCTCATATTGTATATAAATATTTATTTTGTCATCAGAGATTCATTAGCCTGCTTAAACTACCTGGATCAATGTGCTAAACTTGCAAAATTTGTGAAAAAAATTGTTTTCACAAATAATGAAGGTTTTAATCAATATGTTGCTATCAAACAGTTGTCCCTACATTAACATGACTGCAAGTAATGGTGAAGTTGCTTTAAGCCATTTCCTGCAGCAGAAAAAGCTGATCAATCATGTGGGGTAAAAGTTTGCAACTGCTTTTGTTTCGCAATAAGTCTTTTCATCTCTCATTCTGTGCATTAAGTCCTTTCCCTTTTTTTTGCAAAAGACGAAATCCATTTCAAGGTAGCGTAAAAACGTTTATTTTTCTTTGTGCTAATTTTAGGGAGTAGCTTTTTTTTTTTTATCTTAAAATTTTAATGCGCTACTTGAAAAAGTGCATTATAAAAAGCTTATGTAAAAACACATTACGACCAGCTCCATTTTTCTCAGTTGTGACTTGGGCAAGACATTTCACTCCACCTTAGCGACATGGTTGTCAGACTGCTTCCCTTTTATGTCAACCTTGCTTCTGTCAGTGAGCACCAGGACAGCTGTGGCTACAGTGTAGCTTGCCTACATCAGTGTGAATGACTGAATGTACTGATAAGCACTTACTGTACTGTATTCTGGATTCATTCTCTCTAGTTGCCTCTTCACTTGACTTCTAGAGACAGACAGGTGCAGGGAGCAGTACCATCTTTGATTTGGCTGACAACAGACTCATGGAAGCAGAAGAGTCAATAACAGAGGAGGACAGGGTCTCCATATGATAGTAGGGAAGAAGGGAAGAGAGCTTGTTGCTGAACTGAATCTGTTAAAGAATGTATTCAATTAATTTGCTGTGTCCACACTTCCATTTGTCTGAACCTCCTTCTGCTTAAAGCCTGTGATCTTTGCCACCCCAGACCACACATCTGATATTATTCTGCTGGAGCTTGTTTTCCAGCCTTTTCCTGTATGCCTCCTTGCTTTCTCTTATCTTGACCTTAAGTTTCTTCTGTATATTCATCATTAAGTCCCTTTCTCCCTTTTTAAAGGCTTGCTTTTTCTTGTTGAGCAATTGCTTCAGAGCACTTGTGATCTATGGTTTATGATTTGAGAGGCATTTCACTGTTCTGCTAGAGATGGTGTTTTCTACAAAGAAATGTATGTAGTCAGTCACACACTCAAGTCATTGCATTGATGTCCTCTCAATGTGGCTGACACAGTGCATCCCAGTGTAGCCTCAAAGCATCTAGCATATCAACATAATCAGCCACTTGTTTTACATTCTTGTCATTGGCTGAAGAAGTTCTCCAATTGCAAAATCATAGCTGTTTAGAAAAAAATGCATTTGTGTATTAGTCACGTCAGGGGATCCTTAAAAATCTACACACAAGTGCAGAGGAGTTTAGCAAGCACTGGTAGTTCCAAAATTAAGGTATACTTGTTTATGCATCACAAAGACTTTTGTTAATCTTGTCTTGTGAATATGTAAACCTTGTGTGCTTGTCTAAGTTACATATGTATGTGTGTTCGTTTTTTTTTTTTTTTTTGTAATTTATCCCCACCGAAAGGGTCGCTAGAAGAGCGAGACTTGGTTACAACTCAGTGTCCAAATGTTGTTTATTTATTTTCTTTCTTGATTTCACACTTGAAACACAGCAGGTTATAAACCTGTGGAAAACACCAAAGTTGTGCCATACATTAGATGCCATGTTCAGATATTTACATAAATAACTAATACAAATTCACTGCAATATCAATGAGAAATCCATATAAATACACATAAATGCATCCATAAGCTATAAACTCTTATTTAGACACACACCATGAAGCATCAGTAACTACTGTATAAAGATCTGCAGCTTTTATAAATAATTCATATAAATACAATTCCTCATTAAAGCATAGCCAACAATATCTATAAATACAAACAATAGAATGCACAACAGCAGACACTACACTTAATCCATTTCATTACATACAAACACTAAAGCTACCACTGCAGAAAGCAGCTTAAAATAACAACAACAGGAGCCCATTTACTAATGCTAGGTGAGTGAACCACATCTCCCATCATGCATTACAGGAAACAACTACGACTTCGGCGCGACTACAACACCCAGAGTGCACCGCGAATCAGGAAGTAAGCGCATAGCGTCAAACGCGCTTCGTTTCAAAAGTTTGTACCGTCAACTCAGACTAATAAACTTTAACAGTAATCGGCGGATTAAAACAATGCACTCGCCAAGCGACCACAGTGAAAAAGTTATAAACATCCGACCAGTTAAAGGGCAACAACAGTCGATCAAGCAGTTTAAAACAACCAGCGAGAGAATATTAAAACCCAACACCTTACCGGTGATGTGCGTCGCTCTTCCAGCCGTGCAATTGGATTCTGTCTCTGTGCGTGCACGCTCCTGTTTATCTACGCATCACTAGGAACACTACATCCAACGGCAAGCCAGCACACCAAACCAGGTGAGTGCCACCTCCCACCTAATCAGCTGTGCTGCGTTACACCTGATCACCCGTGAGTTGACGTTGTTTACTCACCACCAAATGACAGTGCACAAAACACCTCCCACTTGACTGAATGATCGCAAGATCCAATGAAGTCACAAATTTTACAATTAATTAATTTCTCTTTCAGAGTCCTTGAAAGCTCTTTCAAGGGGTGTTTTTTTTTTTTCTTCTTCCCGGGTATGATGCATGTTTGCGGCTCTTCATGATGTACAACTTTGATGGCATAGTGGCAGCGTTCGGCGTTTACCACTATGTAATGCACAAGTGTATGTAATGTGCATGTGTATGCGTGTGTGTACACATGTGCTGAACATAGTGGCAGCGTTCGGCGTACACCACTACGTCAGATTGAGGCTGAGGATAGAGGGTTTTAATCCTCCACCGGAAGAAGGACCACAAGTCTCCTTACATCCCTCTTGATCACAGTCGTGGGCAAAGGAGAGCAGCTCTTCTTGCAGCTGCCCGACTGTGATGCAGGGATGCCAGTGCAAGTCGTGATGTCAGCATCCCGGACGATCCCCTTGTTGTCAGGGTAGACAGACAGAATTCTGCCCAAGCGGAACTGACCTCTCAGAGCATTTGGGTCAGCTACCCAGACGAGATCGCCGACTCTGATGTTTCTCTCTGATCGGTGCCACTTCTGACGAACGAAGAGATTTGGGCCAGCAAGCTCCCTCCATTTGGCCCAGAAGCGATCTACCCCGATTTGGATAGCTCGCAACCGCCGCCAGGAATGAGTCTCCAGGTCGAGACCGGTGGTATCTCCCCCCAGCGATGCTCGACCCAGGATGAGGGAGTTTGGTGTCAAGTACTCGATGGAGTCCTCCTGCTCTTGAGCTCTGGCATCAATTGGCCGTTCGTTGGTTAAGTTGGCTGCCTGGTAGAGGAGGGTTTGTAGTTCTCCCCATGTAAAGGACCCTGTGATCCCACCGAGGTTCGTGAGCGCCCTCTTCAGAAGCTTCACGGCAGCCTCTGCAGCTCCATTCCTGTGTGGCGCATCTGCCGGGTGGAACTCCCACTTCCACTCGGTTCCATGTTTTGCAGCCACATTTTCCATGGATAGAGTCTGCAGGCACTCCAGGCGCTTGTAGAACTGCTGTAGGGCTGGTTTGGCGCCGATGAAGTTTGTTCCCCGGTCAGACCAGAGTTTCCTTGGATGTCCCCTCAGGGCGACAAAGCGAGTGTATGCCAGGAGGAAGGTTTCCGCTGACTGGTCATCAGTGAGGTCTGCATGGACCGCTCTGGAGACCATGCAGCAGTAAACAATCCCCCACACTTTCTTTGAAGTCCTTCTTTTCACACTATCCTTAACCTCGAAGGGGCCAAAGAGGTCAAGGGTGGTGAACTCGAAAGGGCAAGCTCTCTGGGTGCGTTCTAGGGGTAGGTCGCTCATGACTTGCTTGCATAGTTTGGCTCTTTGCTTTGCGCAGGTGATGCAATTGTTAAGCACCTTTTTGACGAGTTTTCGTCCCTGTGTGATCCAGGCTTTTCTTCGTGTTCGAAGTAGGGTTGGAGCGATGCCTTCGTGATTTTCTTCATGGGCCTCCTTGACCAGTAGGGATGCGAGCCATGACTGGCATGGGACCAGTGGTACGACCACTTTATCCTCTTTCAAACACTGGACTCTCCCTCCACAGACAAGAAGACCTATGGTTGGTTCTTTTTGAACGACTAGACGATCAAGCGTTGTGTCTTGAAACTTGACGCCGTGTTGGGCCTCAAGGGCTAAGAAGTTGAAGGCAGCAGCCCTTTCTCCAGCTGAGAGGTAAGTTTTGGCCTCCCACTTTAAGGCTCCAGGGGTCTGGGTGCGTCTGCTTAGCCAGATGTCAACTGCTCTCTTCAGCCAGCCAAGAGCCCCACACAGACGTGTCAGAGAGCTGAATCTTTTTGGTTCGACTAGTTCCACGAGAGCGATGATATTTTGGGCAGACCATTCCCAGGGCGGAGCTGCAGCTGACATGACTGTTGCAGAGAACGCCTTCCTTTGGAGAGCTGCAATATCTCCAGTGACGGAGGAGATGACTTCTCCAGCAGTTTTCACAGGCCATTCTTCAAAGGGGAGTTTGAGGAATGCAGGGCCTTCCTGCCAAGCTGAGCCTTCATCAAGGTCCTCAGGAGGTGCTCCCCTTGTGATGAGGTCAGCAATGTTTGCTTTCCCTTCGACCCATCTCCAATTGTCGACATGCCCGGCCTTTTGGATTTCCCCTACCCGATTGGCAAAGAAGGACTGATAGCCATAGCTATCCTTCTGGATGGCTCCAAGAATGGTCTGGCTATCGACTATGTGGATCCACTTGTCGACTTGGATATGGCAGTGCTTTTCAAAGTAGGACCTCAGGCGAGTTGCGAAGACAGCCCCGCACAGCTCTGCTTTGATGGCATCACCCTTATGGTCTAGTGGGGTGAGTTTGGCCTTGGACTCAACGAGTCTGACAATGACTCCATCCACGGTCTCCCAGCGGAGGTAGAGCACTGCTCCATATGAAGCTTCACTGCCGTCTGAGAAGGTGACGCCCATGGGGCAGCCTATGGCTCCAGGGGGAGTAAGGCTTCTGGGGAACCTCACCTTGAATATGTAAACCTTGTGTGCTTGTCTAAGTTACATATGTATGTGTGAATCTTGTCCTTTGCATGCATGAATCTTGTGCTGTGCTTCGAGTATGCATGTGTAGATCCTGTGTTCATGTGTTCATCTGGTGTGCATGTGTGGATCCTGTGTTCATGTGTGCATCGCGTGTGCATGTCTGGATCCTGTGTTCATGTGTGAATCGGGTGTTCATGTGTGGATCCTGTGTTCATGTGTGCATCGGGTGTGCATGTGTGGATCCTGTGTTCATGTGTGCATCGGGTGTGCATGTGTGGATCCTGTGTTCATGTGTGCATCGGGTGTGCATGTGTGGATCCTGTGTTCATGTGTGCATCGGGTGTGCATGTGTGGATCCTGTGTGCATGTGTGGATCCTGTGTTCATGTGTGCATCGGGTGTGCATGTGTGGATCCTGTGTGCATGTGTGGATCCTGTGTTCATGTGTGGATCCTGTGTTCATGTGTGCATCAGGTGTGCATGTGTGCATCGGGTGTGCATGTGTGCATCGGGTGTGCATGTGTGGATCCGGTGTGCATGTGTTACAACATATTTTCTGTCATGATCTGTGTGTACTTGCAGGACTGTGTGCGCACCTTTGGGCATGCATATGTAGTGAATCTGTGCAGAACTAAGCCTCGAGTGACACAAAGAGTACTAAATTATAGCGACAGTAATTGAAAAGACTATATTTGGGTTTTTTTTTATACATGGTAAACATGTTGACCTCTTTTCATAAGAAATATGAACTTGAATGCATTAAAAGCTTACCTGCGCATAATTTGTAAAACAATTTAAACATTTGATGGACAGATGAAATATGCTGCTGTTACTGACACACAATCAGAACTATTTAAATAAAGATGTTTTGCTTCTCCACATAAAGATTAAAGAATGTGCAGCAGAGGAGTTGGGAAAGGGCTTCTTGGTCTCCTGCCTGGTGGACAACCGTGGCAACATCACCGACTACCAGTGCAACCAGTACATCACCAAGATGGCCAGCATCATTTACAGCGATTATCGACTTATCTGCGGCTTCTTAGACAATTGTCGGGATGACATCAACACTCTGCGCTGTGGTAGCATTAGCACTGGAGAGAAGGTGAGCTATGCTTTGTTAAACATCGACACATCAAAAATAATCAAGTAGTTTATAGCAGGGCTGGGGCATTAATGGATATAATCGATTAATAAAATTTTTGGTTCTTGGCAATTTGTCTTTTTTTTTAAATCAGGATTCACAGAGTTACATCATTTCCTCTTTTTTTGTTCTTAGGGTTATAACTATAAACTATGCTCATAACTAAACTTACTGTTTGATACCACTAGCTGCAAAAGTTTAGTGATATATTTTCTTTCGTTGTTATGAAACATGATAATTTTACAAGCATGTTTCAAAACCTGAATTTTATTGCTTTTTAAATTGAGGTCGTCCTCACAGAGCGGATGATTGAAATCAAAGATAGCTTTTAAAAGCTATATATGTCAAACTTAAAGGTATAATGGAGGATTTTCTTGAATTTTTGAAAACACCCACCCTCTCCACGTAAAAAAAAAAGCACATGCTAAACCCTGTACACGCTCCTGAAAGGAAACGCAAACAAATGCCTGTTAGAGCATGCAGGAGCCCATTTCTCCTCGCGCACGCTCATACAAGCTTACTTTCCTAAAGAACAATTGCATTGTTTCCACTATGTTAGACTCATCACCGGTCATATCACCACAATTAGGAGGACTACTTATTTTAATGATCCACCCGGCAAAAGAACATCCTCCACTATACGTTTAATGAGAAAAAAAAAACAGATTTGGTAGGACAAAAATTTAGGGATTTGATTTTTAAGTCCTATCATCCAGCCCTACTTTGTAGATCTACTTTAAGGTTAAATTATGGAGTCTTCTCCTTAATATTGTGCTCATCTGGAGTCTGTATGTTGGCTCATTTGTTTCTGTGCACTGTTGTGTTGATGAAGCTTTAATGACTACTGATTTCTTGTGCAGTGTTTGATGCTTCCTTGTTTGAAACTCTTAATTAACCCCAATTAATGTTCCTCTATATTCTACATGCAAAGACAAAACGCTGTTGAGAGGAGGCATTTACATCAAGGCGCTGTGCTTGTTTAAACCTTCTGATATGGGACTAAACTAACTTTTCTTTGTGCAGGATATTCATTCACAGGGGGAAGTGATCGCCTGTCTGGAGAAAGGTTTAGTTCGTGAGGCTGAGGAGCAACCAGGTGCACATCACATCAAGGACGACTGTAAGAAGGCTATCATGAGAGTTGCAGAACTCTCCTCTGATGATTTCCACCTGGACCGCTACCTGTACTTAGCTTGCAGAGATGACCGTGAGCGGTTCTGTGAAAATGTAAGGATTTTAATATCATATACACAATAATGTTCCAATAAAACTGTGAAAAGCATCATTTTTATAATAAGGCATCATCTCAGAAACCTTTTTTGTAATAGAGGTATATCTCAACGAATTGAAATAAAATAAACATACTGTTCAATACAAGTGTACAATACAAATAGTACAGGAAATATACCTTATATAAAGCATATTTTTCTGTACAATATTTTTATTTATACTATTCTCTTAAACTTACTTATACTAAACTCTTGAAGCTCAGTTTTAGTTTGGCAATAAGTGATGTAAAAGCCAATATTTCTGGTGTCAAAAGGGTCTGTTGAAACAGACTTTAGATAAAATGGCAGTAAATTGGTTACAGAAATTAAGGACATGTGACTCAGGTTGCATGGGCTTCTATGACATCTTTGACATTCATATTCTTATTTTGTTATTATTTCTTTTATCTTTTTTTTTCCTATTGCAGACACCAGCCGGGGAGGGTAGAGTTTATAAATGTCTTTTCAATCACAAGTTTGAAGAAGCCATGTCTGAGAGGGTGAGTGCTGTTCATACTTTGATTTTCCTTTCAGCTCTGTTTAGTGGGTTTCTATGAAGAGGTCAGATTCATCAAACTGTAATCACTGAATGTTAAATAAAAGATTCCGTGGATCTGGCTTAAATTATTGCTAAATTGTTTTCATTATTTGGTGAACTTGTGAATTGTGTTACTGATCATTTCTTTCTTTAGTGCCGTGAGGCTTTGACCACCAGACAGAAGTTGATTGCCCAGGACTATAAGGTGAGCTACTCGCTGGCCAAAGCTTGCAAGTCAGACCTAAGAAAGTACCGCTGCAACATGGACACAAACATGCCACGAGCCAGAGAAACCCGTCTCTCCTACCTCCTGCTGTGCCTTGAGGCGGCTTTACATCGAGGTGAGGCTGTTATTTGGACTATATAAACAGAGTTTAAAATTATAATGTACATACAGGGAAAAGGAATTGTACATTATGTCTTATTTCTCATATAAAATATGTTTCAGGTCGAGTAGTGAGCGGTGAGTGTCAGGGAGAAATGATGGACTACAGAAGGATGCTGATGGAAGATTTCTCCCTGAGTCCTGAGATCGTGCTTCACTGTCGCAGTGAGATTGAGAATCATTGCTCTGGTTTGCATCGGAAAGGTCGGACGCTTCATTGCCTAATGAGGGTTGGCCGAGAAGACATGGGAACTATTGAGCCCACCTGCCAGAGAGCTGTAAGTTGCATTAGTTTTAGCTTCAGTAGAATTATGAGCACCTGGACATTAGTTAGTTTATTAGTTCTTAGATTTTTGCTCCACAGTTTAAAGAATTTTTAAAGACATAAATTTATTAACATTTTCAGCTTAAATGTAGTTATTACTTTCAAACATTCCCACTGCAGGAGAACTTTTATACCTCAGCTGAAAGGATTTCCTCTGGCTGCCATGCAGGACAAACATGCAGTTTTATCTAACATGACAGTAAAAACAACAAGGTTCAGCCTTGAGCACACTGGATCCAGTTTTGCGTGCGATCTGACAGAAAAGGTTGTGGCCTTTAGTGCTCACTGAGAGTCAATAGGGATGATCACACCCAACATGATTTTCTGCATGGGGGGGCTTGCGTAGCTCCGACTGAGTTAAACTCCAGGTCTGTTTTAGTTGGACTACACAGCAATTTCATGGGTCTGACAGGCAGAAAGATGCAGTTACAAAGTAAAACACATCCGTGTTTGGAAAAATACAAAGTAAAACCTGTCAGACTAACAGGAAAACAGGTTCAGAGTTGCACAGTGCATATAAAGCAGGCGGGGCCGGCTGCCAAACGATCAATGAAACATAAATAAAAAAGAATACTTTACCCATGATAGTTCAGGAGGATACAAAACGTATAATTTAGTGATCCTTTTTGAGCCTCACAAAAACAGAAATGGACCGAAGCTCAGTTTATCAATCTCATCAAAAAAGGGGAAAAAAACCTAATTAGAACAGGAAATGGATATAGTAAAATAGTGATCCTTCTTGAGCCTCACACACGAACAAAATAAGGAGGGGCAGACAGAACAGGTAAGGGCAGCTTATCTCTCCCCTTTTTATAAAAAAAGAAAAACAAAAACTTTGACAGACTTCTTAGATCTTTGGTTAAATGCTCTCACAGCATAGAAACCGTTGCACAGCCTTTATTGCAGCGTTTTCCCTTCCTTTAGATGTGGTTCCCATTATGTTTTTAATGTAATTCTCTTGTTAGAGATGCTGCACAGACTTGTTAAGCGGGGTTTTGTATTGCTGCCCTGGTTGTTTTTATTTATTTATAAATTCTGAAGACCTCATCTGCCCAAGTCAAATATAGGAAATTGTTTCAATTTGTGTCGCACAGAAGTGAAAAATATAAAACCGATCTTATATAATAGAGCCTCCCTATACGCAGTCAGTGTGACCCGGCCTTTAGGCAGCTCTGATGGATAGCCTTATACCTACGTTCGGTTTTAAATGCAATCTGAACCTACATGTTCAACGTGCAGGGAAAAGTAAGCTAAATTACCAAAACCTAAAACTCCATGGGTTAAGGATGGTACAGTAAAAATCTGATTAGTTGATGCAGATATCAGATAAGTTAAAAACACAGTATTTCTGTTAGTTCAGTGTCGGCTCCTCTTAAAATGCAGAAATTATTAAGAACCGTGGTATAAATAACTACTCATCTGTCACAGATACCCAAGCTTACCCAATAGATGAGTTGGCATATATAATGTGTATTTTTACCACATGGGTCCCAGAAAAAAACATGGCAATGAAGCAATAATTATTGATAATAAATATGATTTGTTTCATTTGTCTTTATCAACACACTAATCCCAACCACCACCCCTAGGGGGAAAAAAAAAAAACACATCAGAAATTACACACTTTTCTGCAAAAGAGCTATTTATGCTCTATTCCACAGAGTTCCCTTCACATATCAAACTCTCTTGCAAGGGGGGAGAGGAAAGGGAAGTGGGTGTTAATGGTCATTTGCGCATGGAGAGGGACAGACTGGTAATTTCTCCAGAATGGCTACTCCGTCCAGAAATAACTTTTACTTTTTACAGGGATACAGTAGGGAATTACAAAGCAGCAGTGAATGTGTACGTTCATAAAGCCAAGCAGAGAACATGAGACCGGTTCCAGGTGGAAGCAGACGGACATAACCCAGGCTAAAGGCGTATGTTCCAGTGAATGCAAATGTGCCTCCGGCCCTTCCTCAGACACTCTGCTGCGCCTCTTCAAAATTGTAGGTGACGGCAGACAGGAGGCCTCTGATTGGTCAAATCTACATCCGCTCTACACTATGCGTATTTCCTGTTTGGTACCTTACCGGCTTGTTTTGTTTGTATGACCGCCATTGTGGTAAACTACTCGTAAAGATGGACCAGCTAGAAGAGTGAGGTGCGCAAGAATGCTGGGACCCTTTTTCCACCTGGATCCCCGCTCTTTTTCACCTTCATGCCCCTCTGTTGTCGCACAAACTTGCCCCCACTTCCTCACCGCCTCGGCCATATTTAGACCCTCAGCTTGTTGGTGATTGTCCGTCTTGCATTGTGGCTTGGAATAACATAGTGCAGACCATGTTCAATATTGGGCATAAATCAAAAATATCTGCAACAAGATCACTGCGACACACTGCTGCAGGGAGTGTAACCAGCCCTTAAAGGGGGAGTGGGGGCCTAGGGGTTAGAGCATTGCGCTTGTGTGCCAGAGGTACGAAGTTCAAGCCCCACTCCCACAGACTGTCACTCTGGCTCTCTGAGCAAGACCCTTAACCCCACGCTGCTCCAAGGGTGCTGCACAGTGGCAGCCTTCTGCTCTCCAAGGGGATGGGTTAAATGGAGAGAGTGAATTTCCATGTTGTGGGATACTAGAGGATTTACATTTGGTCTTTTTTAAGCCCATACAGAATCCTAGGCTGAACTGCTCCCTGCAAATGTGTTAGGTGGTTAAGGTGAACAAGAGAAATCATACAAAACTTCCCCATGAGAAACACTTACTACAGCAGAATCTACATTGAGCAAACACCAATACTGTTTGTCCATGCATGTGATGGGAGAGGCAGCTTTGCTGGCTTACATGTGCAAACATTAAGTTTGTTTATTTTCTGTTTTTTTTCTAACACATGGTTCCTTTATAAGTATGTTTCACACCTTGATTTGAATTCCTCTTTAAATAAATACAAACAGTATTTAAAAATTCTAGATTCTTTTTTTAAACCATCCACTTTGGGAATTGCCCAGAGGCTGTCATTTTTTGCAAACAAAGCGGCGTGTGTATGACGTCATCCGCGCATGCGCACTGGAGTCGTAACAGGAAGCCCGGGCCACAGGCGGCTGCGCTCTACCCCTTCTATTCATTCGGCTAGCTAATCTGAATCGTTCAATTCCATTTTGAGAGCGAGATCATCTGTTGTAGTAGCACTAGACATCTTCCAGGCAAGTCGGTAAAACTAGCAGCAGTTCAGCGGACAGGATGAATGAATGGTAGCCGGCGCGGATGACGTCATACACACGCCGCTTGTTTTTAAAAGATATAAATATAAAACATATATCCGCGGATGTCTGGGGGACAGTCATTCGCCTACGTTATGAATGCTAGCATACTATAAAGAATAAATTATGGACAGTTTAGTTTATGCTTCAAGTATTTTGCCCATAGGAAAATCAAGGAGCCAATGTAAAAAAAACGAAATTCCCCTTTAAGTTAAAAACATTTGTTTTTATAGTTATTTTATATACTTCTAACCAAACATTTGCAAAACACTGATCGTCTTAGTCACACACATACCTCATTCCTTTCATACTTGGGTAAGCACTTTAATTCAAGGGCTGTAGCCACCTTCAGCCATCTGTTGTTGATGGTGGCCTTGCGTGCATCTAATTCCTTTTAGAAAGCGGCCTTGAACTTATTTATATCATATAGCCTGGATCCTTATCAGTGGGAGTCATGACGCAGTTGAGATGGCAGTGTGTGTGGAGCAGGAGACTATAAGTGTCCCCTCCTAGCAGCTCTTTCACACATCTGAAGTGGAACAAAAATAAGATAATAAGACTCACTTCATTGTTGACATGTGTGAGTGTGACATAGCTGCAGGCTTTCCAAAACATCCTGCATTCTGTAGTCTAACGCTCTTGGTTAGTTAGTGTAACCAGGTTGTTCTTCTGTTTGGCAAAGGTGGCATAAACCGCCTCATGGTTCCACAGAAACCTAAAGATCAACAAGAATGTCAAATTCCATCTGTCAAGCAAATAAAATAAAAATTACATTAGTCCTGCAGAGAGATAAAGTAGTTGTAGAGAAACATACACAGACCTTCTCATGAAGAGCAATAAAACTTCAGAATCACTCTCACCTTGTGGATCCGTCTTGAACCAGGCTCTATCTGAATGTCCGAGGGGAAGTCAACCCATTGGACACATATGGCTAGGGCTGGGTTTCTTCGCCACCCTCCTGAATCCATTCGATTTTGATTCATACAGTTCTAAATCAATTAATTTCGATCCAATCTGTTTTTACTATAATGAAAGTGGTTCAACTGTGTTTCAAAATACTTATGTATTTTGTTTTTTCCTGTCACATTAAACACAAAGTGCAAACTTTTAAATGGGACAGTTTAAACTCGAGATGTGAACAAAACTGTCTCATAAGTGCAAACTTGTTTGTGAAAAGTGAAAAAGTGAAGCCTCACTTCCGCAAGCAGACGTGACACAGCAGACATTCATGAGCTGCATTATCTTCACTACACAAACCATATTTGCAGCGTTGTCTTTAACTACTACAGGGTGTTTGCTGGTCAGCCCCCATTTGTTAATGTCTTCACTCCACCTATTGGCTATATTTGCAGCTGTCTGGCTTGAAGTCATCTTGAGAGCATCTTTCCTGCTTATTTGAATGTGAACATCACGCGGGTCACTATAAAATGAATTGATTTTGTTCTCATTCCCTAGACATCGATTTTGCAAAAATGTAAAGGAATCTATTAAAAATTGATTAAATCAATTTTTTACCCAGCCCTACATATGGCAAACACTCATCACCATGCTGCATAGATTTGAAACAGTTCAGAATGCCGCCATCTGTTGGATAACTATGAGAACTACAACTGAGTGACTATCCTAATGTTTGCATTTTCCCACGGTTTAACTTTTAAAGTGTTATAATAGTATTCATAATGATAATAAAAATAACTAATAAAAAACCAGATGTCTGACCTGTGAATTGTAATATGATAAACAGCCCTTCTGATACATAACAGCTATGTTACAGTGGGGGCCCGTCACTATATGACTCCGAATTATAATACATCCTGGTTTTTTAGTCATAATTATATCCGATGGCTGATAGGTTAACTTGTTTGCAGCCGAGAGACTGTGGGTTTGAATTCCACCCTGGCTCTATATTTTGTATCTAGTCATGTATATTATTGTTTTTGCTCCTTTATATAAATTGGAACACATCTGCTCCCATGTAGCCTAATATTAGAGGGGGCTGAACCTACAACTAAATAATCTATGTTATTGGAAGCATCCAGGTTATTCAAATTTACAGTGAAGCTCAACACAAAGTGTGATGTAACGAGGCCTCGCTCACAGCGGTCACGACTTGAAACTCTTCTCAGCAACACTTCCGCTGTGTCAGACTGACTGCCTCGAGCTTAACATGACTAGAGGACAGTCCGTCGCTGGTATAGTTCTTCTGTACAGGCAGAGCTCTGCTTGAAGTGTCTTACTACTTTGCCAGGGCAGCACGAAAGGCAGCTGACCTGCTCCTGCGACCATTTTTCTTGCACGATTTGTTCGGATTGTTGTCACTTTACTTTTATTTCGCTTTTTTTTTTGTCACAGCATCGAACTGCTCGGCCAAGCATCGCCGTAATGGGGGCTAACATTTTTCTTATGGTTAAAGCAAAAGTTTCCACTCTCTGTCTAGTGGTCTTAAAGTACAATGATTTCCCCACTATGATTGAGCATTATTTTGTTTTTACTAAATAATAAGGTGTTTAGAGAGAAAAGATTTTGGCTCTGTGATCACCAACCTCTCAATCCCTTTTAAATACTGTGGTCTATATTTAAAAAAGGGCAAATAAAAAAAACATAAAAAGTTAACATCAACACATTGCTCCCTAATTCAGAATTTGGCCAAGAATCTGGTATCCAGACTTAATGGCCACGTTGCAGAAAAACTTTAAAATGTTGTAATTAGGGCGGCTTTGCTTGAACTCAGACATTTCTTTAAAATAACCTTAGCAAATGTTTCTGATCTGACAAGAAGTGACACGTTCTTTGACTTCTTCATACTTCTTGGGCTACTTCAGTAATATAGTTACGGGTTGGGATAACTTAACATGGTTCTAGTGTATTCACCATATACCGAAAGCAAATATAGCAAAGCCGCTCCCTGCCATCGAACACAGGAGCAGCAGAAGCATCAGATGCAGCTGGAAAAACTTAACTGGACCTTAATGTGGACAAGCAGCAAAGATAAAGTACCTTTCCTGCTGCAGTCACGTTCAATATCAATGAACCATAAGCCAAACAGAACCTGCAATGATGGGTATTTATCTATGAACCACGCAGCCCCTTTTAACCAAAGCTTTACTAGAGGTATGATTACCTAAAGTGGAACACTGCTGTGTGTGTTTGCTATAGTTTAAAGTGGTGATTCTACCTTTCCTAGCCCAGTTTCTGCTGTGTCTTATTCTCCTTCTGATCTTTGATCGCGAAATGAACTGGTGATCTCCAATGGAGGATTACCATTGCCATAAACTTGTTTTTATTGGTTATTAATCGGGGTGTTTGAAACGAGTGTCCTTTCTGCGGTCTGTCTGAAAATGTGTTCCACGTTTTTATGGAATGCACATGACTTAAGGTAATTTTTTATTCTTTTTGGGATCATTTTACAAACGCTCTTTTTATAGGAGGATTTTGCCAAAATAGAAGAAAGAAGCTTTTATATTTTTTAATCAGTGAAGCAAAGATGGCCATTTACCTGTCCCGTAAAGACAGACTGCAGGAGGGACCTCACCTTGATGCAGTTGCTTTGTTGGAAGTGCAACGTTAAAGCCAGAATAAGGCTGGAGTTTCTCTTCCACACAGCCACACAGAACATGGGGGATTTTATTCAGCTGTGGGGTTTTAACATCATTTTATGTACTGTGTCAGATGAAGGACAACTACAATTTAACAAGCTCCTCATTTAACGGTTTTTAGCTGACACTTGTTTTACATCAATCATTGTTTATATGTTTTGAATTGTGTAAATAAAGTGTTGTTAAAAGTCTCTGATCTCTGTCTTTCTCGTATTTAGCTTCAGGCACTGATCCAGGAAGCAGACCCAGGAGCTGATTATCGTATCGACAGGGCGCTTAATGAGGCCTGTGAATCCGTCATCCAGACAGCCTGCAAACATATCCGCAGTGGAGACCCCATGCAAGTCCTTTTACATTGTACCTTAGCATTGATTTTACAATGTTAAAAGTATCCACTTTTCTGATGTTCTTTGCTTAGAATCTGTACAACCAATACATCTCTTTTTATTTCGGTATTGAAACCAAAGGTTTTCTTAACTGTTAACTAAAATAAAGTATAGACAAAGAACATTTTACCTCTTGAAAAGGTGGATCAGCAGTAACTATCAAATTTGTTCTGATGCTGCAGGATATTATCTTGTCTGATGGAACATCTGTACACCGAGAAGATGGTGCAGGACTGTGAGCACAAGCTGCTGGAGCTGCAGTACTTCATTGCCAGAGATTGGAAGTAAGCTGCTGAAAGTGATTCAGTTAAAAACAAAAAGTTTCAAGTTAAACTAGTGTGACAGAAAAAACAAAATGTTAACATTCACAGCTAAAAACAATAATTCTCAAAATAATCTAGTTGTAATTTTCTCCTTGTATGTTAAGGACTTTACCTAGATTGAATAAGTCTAGGTTTGATAACTTTTTAGAGTAAAAGTACTTGATAAATAACTAATTAGACTAAAAATAATTGTGGATATAGCTTGTTTTTAATGTGCTGTTGGTAAAGTGCATTTAGAGGAAGAAATAAAGGCACAAAAAAATAGAATTTCACAGTGATGTGCTCAATCAGAATACAATTGTATTCATGATGCAATGCTGTGTTTTTTTTAGGCTTGATCCAATTTTGTATAAGAAATGTCAAGGCGATGCAGCTCGACTCTGCCACACTCACGGCTGGAATGAGACCACTGAGACGATGCCAGCTGGTGCCATCTTCTCCTGCCTGTATCGCCATGCTTATCGCTCGGTGGAGCAGGGACGGAGGGTGCGTATACCATGCCATCATAGACTCTCCATTTGAATATGCCTTTGTAGGAATCTTTCATCCACACTTAACAGATTACATTTTAGCAAAGTGAGAATATATCTTTAGCAGCTTCTGCATCTAAAGGCTGATTTATACTCAGAAACCAGGTCGTCTGCGTGTGTCGCAGTGAATGCAAATGTGCCTCCGTCCCTTCCTCAGACACTCTGCTGCACCTCTACAAAATTGTAGGTGACTGCAGACAAGGAGGCTTCTGATTGGTCAAATCTACATCTGCTCTACACTATCTACATGTATTTCCTGTTTGGTACCTTACTGGCTTATTTTGTTTATATGACCACCATTGTGGAAAACAACTCGTGAAGATGGACCAGTTAGAAGAGTGAGGTGCGCGAGAACGCTGGGACCCTTTTTCCACCTGGATCCCCGCTCTTTTGTCGCCCTCATGTCCCCCACTTCCTCACTGCCTCGGCCGTATCTAAACCCACGGCTAGTTCATGATATTCCCTCTTGGGTTGTGGCGTGGAATAACATAGCACAGACCACTCTTCAATATTGGGCATAAATCAAAAATATTTGCGACAAGCTCACAGCGACACACTGCTGCGGGAGGATAACCAGCCCTTAGAGCTGTAACCCGGTATGTATCAAAATGGGGAGCTCGTAAATGCAAACCATGTTTTAATAACTGTTGAGTCAGTTTCTAATATAGGTGCCTATCGATCATAATTGGCCTTATATTATAAAAAAGAAAGTTATCAAAATTCGCAGATCAGTCGATGGCCAAAACCGATCCACAAACTTTGCAGAGGCCCACCCGCATTGCATCTCTCTTTTCCTTCGCACTGTGGAATCCTGGCAGCAAATCCTAAGCACTGTCATTTTATACTTTGAGAGTAATATGAAGTTTGCATCTAGCAAGGGAAAAATTCCTGGAAGGTCAAGCATGTCAAAAAGCATCAATACAACGTGACATTTAAAAACAAGCACTTGGCAGGGTATGAGTTATCGAGGCACAGTGCTGAAAAAAAAAGAGACTGAGTAGATGAATGGACAAATGCCGACACTCTCCTCCATGAGCAGGATAACCTGAAAAATGATTTAATTAATCAGATAAAGCACCAGTATTGGGTTCTACCAACAACTCATGCTACTGGGGCATAAATATTACAAAGACGTAACGTCGTTCATGCTTAACCAGAATGTAGAGACACACAGAGAAAGTCTCCTTAAAGCTGCAGGATGGATCTTAAAAAAAAAAGAGAAGTTTTGTTATGTCCGAACATGATGCATATAATTTGTGGGAATAAAAAATAAACTCCTCTTTTTCTCCTTCCCTGTGTCCAAAGAAATCCAATTATTTTTTTTTCCTCACTCACTCTTCGACAGTGCATGACAGTTTTTGGCAAGCAAACAAACCAAACCGCCAGACTGTCAGGCAGTTTTGATGTAGCAACTTCTGATTGTTTATTTGCATTTGACCTTTATGTTTTATTTTTACTTGACATTATTTTATATCAGCAGTTTTGTGATATTTGTATATGATAATAGTTCTATATGCATACAGTGAGGAAAATAAGTCTTTGATCGCCCCGATACTGCAGCATCAGAACAAATTTGATAGTTACTTTCCAAGTTCTTAGAAATCATGGAGGGGTCTGAAATTTTCATTGCAGCTGCATGTCCACTGTGAGAGACATTATCTAAAAAAAGAAATATATATAATTTTTGTTAACTATTTATTTGTACGATACAGCTGCAAATAAGTATTTGAACACCTGTCTATTGGCTAGAATTCTTAGTGTTAGTCTGCTTTCATAATGTCCACTTCCACTCTATTTATTATCCTAAATTAGAAGATTTCTAAGTGGAAGAACTTTCAAAACAGCACGGTGTTCAAATACTTATTTCCTTACTGTAACTGGTTTGAATCTGAATTAAATTTCATTTGTCTTTTTGACGGAATACTTGCTGTATTAAGCCTGCAAGATTTTTTATGTTTGTTTAAATTGGGTAATTTATAAACCAGTTTTGCCCGATCACATAGCCAATTGTAGCTTTTAAACCCAAATCAAAAGGTTAGCAGCTAATCCATGCGATCGGCAGTGATCAGCCCTCATGGGTGCTGAGGATAGGTGGCAAAAATCACGATTGGAGCATCCCTTGTTTCTAAAAGATTGGTACCTCCATTTTCTTTATTATTTTTAAATACAGGTATGATTATGAGGCTGTAGTGAAAAAAAACAAATAGCGTCTAAACTTCTAACAAATATTTTTGGAGTTCTACATCAAAGCAGGAAATCTTTGCAAAAAAAAAAAAAAATGAATATGCTTTGGTGATACATTAAGTAACATTGATAATAGTATGAAGACCAGACTATGATTATTGAGTTAAGATATTAGAAGACATCTCTTTGTAAAGCAGACAGAGCCAAACAATGCAGACACAACAGTAGTGTGTTATCTGACTGCTGTGTCTGTAAAGTGCTTTGAGATCATATGTGTAGTGAATTTGTTCTATATAGATAAACTAAATTGAATTTAAAACCTATACACATATTTTGTTTTCAAACTCCACTGAAGTTTATTTCACACTTCAGGTTGCAACAAAACAAACTACACCATCTTTACAGTGGAACACTTTTGTGTAACTGTATTTTTTTCATAGAAGATTCTTGCCTCTGTGCAAAATGGAGTGAAAACATTGAACAGCTCCCTGAGAATTTTTTCTTTGTACTTTAATCCTCCCATCTTTTCAGTGGCTGTAGTGAGCCTGTTTGTTGCTGCAGATCTTCTCAATTCTGGGTTGCAGTGTCACAACTGTCCATTATGCTCAGTCAAGCAAGCACTGTTTTTTTTTTTTTTTTTTCTTCATTCATCCATACTGCTTCCCGCGCCCCCCCTGCAATGGCATTGCACCCCCCCTAGGGGGCGCGCCCCACACTTTTGCAACCACCGACTTATGCATTTAAGAGTAAAAATCATACAATAAATATGTTACTTTTTTTTTTTTTTTAAATAAGCTGTCCTCGGTGGGTTTCTGTGCTGGGCATTTCCAAAAACCTGCACTGGAATGTCATTGTTTGGCTTTTTAAAAAAATAAAGGTTGTTATCTCAATGCTGCTGCTCTTTCTTAAACTGATTTCATCCCCAGCTCTCCAGAGACTGTAAGGTGGAGGTGCAGCGGATTCTCCACCAGAGGGCGCTAGATGTAAAGCTTGATCCCGAGCTGCAGAGGCGCTGCATGTCCGACCTGGGGAAGTGGTGTAGTGAGAAGACGGAGTTGGCCGGCCAGGAATTGGAGTGTCTGCAGGATCATTTGGAGGACTTGGTGTCTGATTGCAGGGAAGTGGTGGCAAACCTGACGGAGCTAGAATCAGAGGTACGCGTGTCTCCCTTAACAACAGCAAACTGATGCTTTAATCAAGTTTAAACTTATTAGAGCCATCAAGCTGGAAATTTCAGCAATTTAGTTTGCAAGACCTGCTGCAGTGGCCATGTTGATCAGTAAGATAATATCTGGTTAAACACCCTACTTTCCATCCTCAGGATATTCAGATTGAAGCCCTATTAATACGAGCCTGTGAACCTGTAATTCAAGCGTACTGCCATGTGAGTATACATTTATAAATAGATCTTTGTACTTTCAGAAGGTTTCAGGATTTCCATGTTAAAATATATAATTTTAGAATTTTTGAAATAATTTAAGAACTCATTTCAGGATTTATTTAGTAATTTATTCTTCTTTAGACTAGAATCATTTTCTGTGATTTATTTACACGAACTTCCTTAGTCTTTAACATGGCTTTCAGTAATGCTAATAGAATAAAACTACTTAGAAAATTGTTTATCTCATGAATAAAGATTAGTGCTGAATGTTATTTAAAATGCGAAATCCTTTCATTTTTTCCTATTTCCATTTGTCAGGAGGTGGCTGACAATCAGATCGACTCTGGTGACCTAATGGAGTGTTTGGTTCAGAACAAACATCAGAAAGAGATGAATGATAAGTGTGCAGTGGGAGTCACACACTTTCAGCTGGTAAGAGTTTTGGTAAACCTGCGTCATAAAGCTGCTGTTTATGCGGTTCTCACTTTATTTTGCCTTATTCTTTCATTTAAATCATAGGAATTTATGAAATCCTTGCGTAGGTTCTTAATTCCACCTGATTGAACCGATCACCTGTATAATATCAACTCATCATTTTCATCAGTCTTATTTAGTTTAATCCTTTCTTAAGTTACATGTAGACCTTTTTTTCTACTAAAATCTCTGATTTGTGGGTTCTCTGTGAATTTGATGTGTCCGCTTGGCTGTAGAACTGAAGTTGAAGCTGATTTATCTGCTGAATCTCCAGCTAACAGACCTTTCTTTCTGTAATTTTCTCCAGATTCAGATCAAAGATTTTCGTTTCTCATACAAGTTTAAGACTGCCTGCAAAGAGGATGTCCTCAAGCTTTGCCCCAACATTAAGAAGAAGTGAGTCAAACTTATTCCTCTTCTCTTCATGTCAGCAGCACATGGTTATTGTAGAAAAAAGCTAAGGAGAAAGGTTAGACATTGATACTGGGAAAGGTCTTTTCCTATGCTGAAGATGTTTATTTTTTTATTTACTTTGGAGCTTTTAAGAATCAAATCCATTTCTTTCCTGAAAGTCCCTCCATGTTAGAGAGGTTGGTGAGTTGTGTTTTCAACAATAATTTCCCATTCCTCAGCTGAACATCTAATCTCCAGCTCTTTCTCCTATGGTCCATGAAATTCTTCACATTGTATTCAAATTGCCCAAGCTAGATATCATATTTATTATAATAATCATAAAATTGGTTATATTTACTAATAATCCCAATATTTATTGTTTTTCAGAATTAATAGAAAAATTGCTTCAGTGATGTAACTTTAACAAAGTTAACAAAAAAATGGTTTGAGGAAAAATTTCTTCAGCTTTTTTTTAGATTTTAGATGCAGCCCGATATGTTTGGATATTCACTTTTTGGCTGGTATCTGACTAATTTCTAAGATTAATATCAGCTTAGGACATCCCTAACAACAAAAACGGGAGTAAAAGGTCTAACAAAATAGAAACCGTAAACATAAACATCAAGTCTACATGCACCTCAAACACGGTTTCCCCGTCATGAGGCGTGTATTTACATAGTATCCTCGAGCAAACCACTTGGGCATTGAAGTGAAGCAGCCAGCAGGGAATTTCTCACAGAGAAAGCAGAGCGATGGTAGCAGAAGTTGGAAAATCTGAACATCTCTGTGAAATCATGTCGCAGCAACTAATCAGGGACTGTTTGTGACCTAGGTTGAAAGAGTGCAGCTTTTTAGTCAGAGTACAATACAGAAAAAAATATGTTAACAAAGAATGAAATAAGGAATGCTCTTGAGAGGTTTGAAGGTGGCTTTTAATAAAGCTGTTTTAAATGAGCCCTAGAGGGAGTGGTCGTTTTCCTCCAGCATAGAGCCTAGCCAGCTGCTGCCTCTCCCCGGCACTGGTGCTCTCTGCCCAGCTGGATACAAAGAACTACAGCTGAATCCAACCGTCATTCAGATGCAGTATGGAAACGTTGTTTTTCATCTCCAAACGGGTCCCATCTCTTGAGAATCGGGCGGACCCATAGAGTGGATATAGAAACTCAAGCTCCGCCTATTGTATGATGACTGCTGTAAGGGTGATGTGCATCTGAAATGCACAGTCGTGAACTCCGGGCGCGGCTGGCATAAATAACCAACAACACCATGTTTGGTGTGAATGTACCCCGATTCGCCTGTATTGTAAATCTTCAAAGTGTTTGTAAATTTTAAATCCAATAATAACCTAATAACAATAAAAATATATAGATCAATTTAAAACCTCTTAACATAAAAAAAAAAAACTTTTCTGTTTCATTTTTAAATTGTGGAGCTATATCTGATATTAAACAGATAAGTCTGTTATTATGGATCATTATACAATGTAATTTAGTCATATTATTATTTCTAGGGTTATTGCATCACTTCATATGAATATGAATGTTGTAAAAGTCTGGAAAGTTCCAGTGCAAATGAATGATGGGGAATTTTGTAGGTGTTTGACATGACAGAATCCTTTTACATGTTTTTAGAGTCAGGAAAGTATTAAATGATTTTAGTCATGGTTAAAGCCATACTGACTCCTTTTTAATGGTGTGTATTTTTCTTAGATTTATCTGAAGATGCAGTTACCAAGCAGTGCTACGATTTTCCTGAAAAGTTTTTTTACTAAACAGATCAAATTGTTTGTCGTTTAGGGTGGATGTTGTTATCTGCCTCAGCACCACAGTGAGAAACGACACCCTACAGGATGGCAAGGAGCAGCGAGTTTCTGTCAAATGTCGTAAACAGCTTCGAGTGGAGGAAGTGGAGATGGTATTTTCACTGATGCACTATTGATTAGAACCAATATATCATGTAACCTGACTTACTGAGCATTTTTGAAGTTATAACCAGTTGATTTAGCGAATTTTTGTATGGACTTGTTTATGTTATATTATGTTACCTATTTTTGACCAGAGATGCACCAATCCATTGTGTTCCGATCTGATACTGATACCTGGGCTGAGCGCATTAGCCAATCCAGATCCACTACTGTTGAAGCATACGTTGCCATGAGAGTAAAAGCATTAGGCTCGACATAAATGCTGCTTAAAAAAGATATCAAATAAACACTGCTGTAAATGTTTTATAGCTGCTGTGCCTGCCCTGCATAATGGCATAATTGACGTCGCAAACGTAGCATTGTTTGATAATAATATCAAAAAGCAATGATTGACAAGAATGCTGTATCAGTGTAATTCATCTATCTGATCCAGCAACTTTTCAATATCAGAGTTGATATGATATTAGGGATGCAACTAATGATTATTTTGCAAATTGATTCATTTGTTGATTATTTTTCTCAATTAATCGATTAATAATCAGATAGATTGATTCCTTAAAAAAGATTTTCTATGAAATTAAACCAGGTGAAACTCAAACTTTCGCCCTGTGGAGCTCTGGATAGAGCATATTGACAGACAATTTTTTTTTTTTAATCTTAAATGCAAATGTTACATTTTCTTATTACAATTTTGTTGTAATTAATGCTTTAACTGGGTCTGTCTGTCAGCTAAAAGCATGTTTTAGAGTCTCTATATTCCAGTTAACGATTAATTGATGACTGAATAAGTTGACGATTATTTCAACAGTCGATTAATCACGATTGATCTGATTAATTGTTTAAGCTCTTTATGGCATTGTATTGGATCAGATCGGTGCATCTCTATTTGACATGTTTAGGGTTTGGCTTAGATCTATAATGTGAATTACTTTTTGGAAAATTAATAATGTGAGTCAATGTAAAGTCAGCAAATACACAGAAACGAACAAACGGGTGTGTGTGGGGGGGGGGTGGCGGTCTAGTGGTTAGTTCATTACTCTTGGTATCCAGAGGTTCTGAGTTCAAGCTCCACTCCCACAGACTGTCACTCCGGCACCCTGAGAAAAGACCCTTAACCACCCGAGCACCGCACAATGGCAGCCCACTGCTCCCCAAGGAGATGGGTTAAATGTACAGAGTTAATTTAGTTGCTCTGTACTTTTGACAGTGTGATGACAATAATGCTCTGGAAAATGGAAAGCCAGTGGTTCACCCTCTTAAATCAGTTTTAATTTTGCGTATGTTCTTGTAAATTAGATCTGCTTGTTGACAAATAGGTTTCATTCTGTTGAGTTTGTCTGTGAATCTGTCTTGAATGTTTGCAGTCAGAAGACATTCGCCTGGAGCCTGAGCTGTATGATTCCTGCAAGCAAGATATCAACCGGTTTTGTCAGAATGTGGCCTTTGGTAACGCACAGGTCAGCAGCAAGATGCATACTAATTACTCACTATGAACACAAACAGGACATTTTTTCCACTTTAATTCAGCGTGGATGTAAAACTGTAATGCTGACTAGTCTGCTGATTATTAGAGGTGTGATAATAGATGCAGTTGTCAAATGTGTAAAATGTGTTTAGGAGATTTTAACATTGTTCAGCAAAATGAAGTGAGAAAACAATATTTTTTTATAGGGATGCACGATATAATCGGCCCCCTATCGGTATCGGCCTGTATCGGCCTTAAAACTAAATATCGGACATCGGCCACCCCACCGATATTTAACCCGATATTTGATCAGCTTCTGAGTTTCTAAAGTCTAAAAAAAACTAAAAATAAATACTACTTCTTCTTCTTCCTCAAAAACTTCTTTTTTACAGACTTAAAAACTTCTAAAGACGAGAGAAAAAATATTGATACATTAAAATATCACAATATCTTCATATGCTGATATATTGCCATTTAAAAACACCATATCAATCTCTTTTACTAATGAAATATTGCTATATGTCATCGTTATGCTACGAAATCCCCTGAAAATTTACGAAATTTTGCCATATTTTTATATGTTGATAAATTGACGCGGTTTCTATCTATTTTACTAACAAAATCTCACAAGAATTTGCAAAATATCACGAGAGTTTGTAACAGAACAATGAAATTTCACGAGATTTTGAAAGTAAAATAGATCGATACCGCGTTTTTAAAAATCAATTTGATATCAGCATATGAAAACATATTTGAGTATATTATTTTTCAAAGTGTCAGAAATGGATAACAAAACTGTTATTTTCAATGACTACTTATTTTTGTCCAGCTTTAACATCAGTATCGATATCGGTTATCGGCTGCATCAGTTTTAAAATATCGGCATATCGGATATCGGCCAAAATCCCAATATCGTGCATCCCTATTTTTTTATAATGGGTTTTCTTTTTTTCCTCTTTTTTTTTTTTTTTTTTCTTTTGCTTTGCAATTCTTGCAGTTGTACTATCTTTGTTGTTTAGTTTGGGTCTGAAACGGTTTCTTTTAATATCCAACACTTTGGTTACATTCTGCTGCCATTTTTATCCACCATTTCCTTTTCCTCTATTAAGCAGTCAGTATCTAAACTTTGGCTTAAATCCATCCCTCTGTAGGTGGTTGAGTGTCTGAAAGAGAACAAACGGCAGCTGTATCCACGCTGTCACCAAAGGATCTTCAAGCTTCAGGAGGTGGAGATGGTTGATCCTGAACTGGACTACCAGCTGATGAAAGTCTGCAAGCATATGATCCGGGTAGGCCAACCAGCAACATTAAAAATGGGTCACCACTTTATATGACTTATTTGATGCATTAGAATAAAACAATACTGTTTACCCAGCTATATTTATTAATTTGATAAATGTATGTAGTTATTGCCATTTTTCAAAACTGAATCAACGGACAAGCAAGAGTCTTTTTCCCACAGCTCAGAGTGCAGAGATGGGATTCTAGGGACAGGTCTTAGAAGTTTGAAAATATGAGGGCCCATGTGACAATTTATACTCATTTTATGCTCCTTAGTGTGTTTAGGTACAGCTACACCTGATAAAAAAGAAAACTTTTTAGAAGTTACACTTGAATAAGCCTGTTTTCATAGATAACTTAAAGGAATTCGTATTTTTGGCTTTAAACTTAGATATTTAGATATTTTGCGCTTAAACAGTATAGACTTGGTTTGTTTTTCATTTTAAATGTAAGTAATCTTATTCCTTTGTCACATTGTCTTACTTACCTAAGAATCAGATATGTTGTGCTATAGCTTGAGACTAATTGTGGTTTTAGTTTAAAAGCTCAGGTTTGAACCACAAAAGCTTAAACTTGAAAAAACAAGAAAAAACAAAAAACATTCTGTTAAATGTACCACAAATGAAAAACTATGAAGGACCAACTCTGCCATATTTAAAAATAAATACAGAAATAAATAAATGTTCAATAAATGTATAAGCATACAATTAATTGCCAACAAAAAAGTGAGACATAAATGTATATAACTCTTAATTAGCTTCTTTATTTATTTGCCTTTGTAATATTTACCTTATTTATTTTTCTGTCCTTTATAATCTTCAACTTTATTTTTTAATTACTTATATTTTTAAGTATTTATTTATGTGCATGTTATAATATTTTTGTCTGTTTTATTCTTCCTTTGTATTTTTTTACCTTAGTTATTTCCTCGCCGCTGTTTATTTCTCTCTGCCCTTTTTACATTTCTCTCTGCCCTTTTTACATTTCTCTATGCATTTCTGCCTCATTATGCAAATGAGGAGGGGGTGTGTCCTAGAGAGTCAACTTCTGCTCATTGGTTGGCTTGGCAGTCCATCTTCTTAACTCACAGAGCTCAGAGTACTAAGTTAAATGTTCTCTTTTCTGTTGCTGTTGTTCAATTAAAGTATGTTTTAAGATTATTTGAGATGAGAACCTTATACTTTTAAGCATCACCATATGGCCCATTCACAGATTTAATGCGTAATTTAAAAGAAAATGTGACGAACTTAAGAGGACCGTGGCAACCAGCGGAGCTCCGAAGCTGACGGCAGCCAGACACAGCTATGCCGAGAGAGGGCCGCTGCAACAAAAAATCGCCATCATCACCAGCGATTCTTCACACACGGCTATTCCGAGAGAGGGCCGCTGCAGATGGGCTGTGGTTAGACCTGGCTGCCGTCAGCTTCGGAGCTTTGCTGGTTGCCGCGGTCCTCTCAAGTTCGTCACATTTTCTTTTAAATTACGCATTAAATCTGTGAATGGGCCATATGGTGATGCTTAAAAGTATAAGGTTCTCGCCTCAAATGATCTTAAAACGTACTTTTATTGAACAACAGCAACAGAAAAGAGAACATTTAACTTAGTACTCTGAGCTCTGTGAGTTAAGAAGATGGACCGCCAAGCCAACCAATGAGCAGAAGTTGACTCTCTAGGACACACCCCCTTCTCATTTGCATAATGAGATAGAAATGCATAGAGAAATGTAAAAAGGGCAGAGAAATGTAAAAAGGGCAGAGAGAAATAAACAGCGGCGAAGAAATAACTAAGATAAAAAAATACAAAGGAAGAATAAAACAGACAAAAATATTATAACATGCACATAAATAAATACTTAAAAATATAAGTAATTAAAAAATAAAGTTGAAGATTATAAAGGACAGAAAAATAAATAAGGTAAATATTACAAAGGCAAATAAATAAAGAAGCTAATTAAGAGTTATATACATTTATGTCTCACTTTTTTGTTGGCAATTAATTGTATGCTTATACATTTATTGAGCATTTATTTATTTCTGTATTTATTTTTAAATATGGCAGAGTTGGTCCTTCATAAAAAACCCTGAATAGTTAGAAATTTAATCTGCCTAGGATTTTTTTGCAACAATTTGGCAGAAAATAACAAGCACACAGCAGATCAAATGTTTGTGTGGATTAACAAATATTTTACACAAATAGTTTTTATAAATTCAAACTTATTGATTAAACATTACGTTTTTTGTGTGCATACCCAGTGTGCTTTAGTACTAGTATTTGCATTCAGCATACTATCCAAGCTGGTAACACAGTGATACGTTTTAATGAGGGTTTTTTTGTGTGTGCAATGGCTACTTTGTGCACAAGCAAGGTTTTTTATATGATGCCCAGACAGAGTGAGACTGTCAGGAAAAGATACTGGTATTTCTTTCCCAACTAGGCCCCAAAGCATGTTTTAACTGTTCAGTTGTTTCAGCAGAGTTCCTCTCAGAATATGCAGACAGAATGTACCAAAAACCACCTCAAAGATGACAACCAGTAAGTTTGTAAAGATGTCGGCTAGGGCCGCCAAATTCTACACAAGATAAAGGCCCAACCATAACTGATGGTAGCTGGGAAATGACAACAATACAGAATGGGAGCAGGTTGACCAGATTACTGCTAACTGCCATTAATTTATTCTGTAATAATAAAAAACAATAATATCCATTTTTTTATTCTTGCAGAAATACAGATAAATCAGACTCTACTATCTCAATACAGAGCATGGAACATTTCTTCAAAATTAAATTTTTAAAAATTTGCGCTCCACTTGAAATGCTCAGTACACAGATGAACAACCTTCTGAAGTTTTGCAGGTAGATTTCTTTCAAAGATAAAAGTCTGAAGACTCAGCGGATGGATTTTATCAGATTTTTTATTTTTTTTTTTTGGTTTATACAGATATTAACAGAGCACCTGGTGCTCTAATATTAGCTTTATCTGTCTGTAAGCTCCAGGTCTGTGAAAAGAAAGATGGCGCCTGCTAGTCCGCGGTCTCTGATAGCCATGGTAGTGGCTACTTCCCCTTATAATGTCATAAGGGGATTTGTTTTCAAACATAGCACTTTGAGCACATATTAGCTAAGAGCTGGAGAAAGGCAATGATAGAGGTGAAAGTGTTTTTTTGTTTAACCTCAAACAGAGGCTTCAGGACACATATGACTGTTACAAAATGTTTATAATCTGAATTTAGCATAATATGGGACCTTTACCTCTTAGTCAAGTGAAGCTAGCTTGCTAACAGGAGATGGTAAACCATTACCTTCTTAGCAAGATGAATTGTCGCAAGATTTGTTAATTTACAAACTACTAAAAATGCATCTTGCCAGAACCCAATAGATATATTAGCCTCAATGCGGAAATGTTTCAGACCAATGAAATGCAGTAACGTGTGTGACATCAACACGTCAACCAGAAACAGAAGACTAAATTAGAACAAACATGGCTGTGTTGGTTTTAGCCTGAATAGCTGCCATTTCCTGACCAGATTCTGTAAGAGTTTGATTTACAAATCAAGAATGTGATACATCACAGGAGCTACTGCTGCTGTGATTGGCTAAAAGCTCCACATGGGAGGCAGGTGCGACTTGGTGACTTATGTCCCTCCCTTTTTCAAACACTATCCAGGTTAGGTAAACCATGGCATATGATATAATTCACCAGCTCTTCACGTTGGTAATTTATTTCTGGCATTTTCTAACCAAATTTGTATTTTTGCAATATAAATGAAACTGTGACCACCCAACCTCACTCACTTTGATATATTTTGTTTTTGTTTGTTTTTGTTTAGCGTTTCTGTACAGAATCAGAGGGGAGGAATGTTCTTCAGTGCCTGAAGCAGAACAAGAACAGTGAACTGATGGATCCGAAGTGCAAACAGTTGATCACCAAGAGACAGATTACCCAGAACACAGGTTCTCACACAGCAGCTGTTCTGCCTTTCACCTCTCAATCTGAACCCAGGATGTATCTGCTCAGAAACATGGAAATGTAACAGTTTTTTTATGTGTGTGTATTCAGACTTCAGATTGAACCCGGTGCTAAAGAAGGCGTGCAAGGCTGATATCCCAAAATTCTGCCAGTCCATCATCAACAAGGCCACAGCCGACACGGAGCTAGAGGGTCAGGTCATCTCCTGCCTGAAACTCAAATATGCAGACCAGGTTAGAGTCATGACATGGATGTTTGATTCCCTTTCTCTTGCAGTTATTAGTCTATTTATTTGGCTGGCCCAGAACCAACTTTCAGACAATATATTCGTTTATTTCAAAAGCTGCAAGATTTCTGTTTGTGAATCTTGAAAATTCTTTAACATGACATGCCTGCATCAAATTATAAAAAAATTGTTCTTAGTTATTCATAGCATGCTGTCAATGGCAATATCTCAATGTCTGTTAAATAGTTATATAGGGATTGCTGCTATGCATTTGGCTCTGATTATATACTCTCGTACGGTTAAAAACCACTTGACAGAGTTTGTGACCAAGTTTAATCACAGTTGATCTGATCATAAGAGCGAGTTTTGAAACTGAGTTTAAATTCATTGTATGTTTTCTTTTTCTGTCTCAGAGTTTGCCTTTAGTGGGTGATGCATATGGTACTTGTAGGTGAAAAAATCCTTTAACACAAGTTTGCAGACATTTTCACAGTCATGCATTTTTAATAATCTACTATTTTGATATGTGTGACAGTAAAATAGTACATGTTAAACAAATGTGGTTGATATTTCACCATGGAACAGCTAGGATGGTCGGGAAAAAAAATTTATTACCGTTGTTTGGAAAGATGGCCCAAAACTGTAGAGCCACACACTATTTGTAGTTATTAATGTATCTTTAAAGAAAAAGCAAAGTAGTTCTTTGAAAAATGAAAACTTTAATCTGCAAAGACTGACAAATCTCAAAGGTTTTCCTGTTTCTTGACTTCCTGTTTTGCAGCGTTTGTCTCCTGACTGTGAAGATCAAATTCGAGTAATCTTGCAAGAGTCTGCTCTGGACTACAGACTGGATCCTCAGCTCCAGATCCACTGCACACAGGAGGTCAACAGCTTTCTATTAAAAAAGCCTTATTGCACTACCATGTTTAAACTTGATTACTTCACCTCCTCTAGTGATTTGTTTTCTGTATCAAAAATAATTACATATTGTGAAAAGTAAGGGATTTGCTTTGAGTCATGTAGTTTGCATTGTAGCCATATAACCCTCAGTGGGAGAAAACAGCTTTAATTATAAACTGTTACTAGTTTGATAGTAGGGCTCGGCATGGTTCAGTTCTTGCACAGTTCTGAGATACCAAAAAGCGCATGAGCAGACCGCGTCCTCTCCTTACAGTCAGCCTACATACTCTTGAAATTCAAGACATTCATAAAAATACTAGTTTCCCTACCGTGTGCCACACAATTTCCAATGACGATTCTGCTTAGCAGTGTGATGAACCTCGAAGTCCTTGTTTCCTGCGTCTGTAAGCCCTGATTAGACTATTGTCTGTCGTATCCACTTCCCAAAAGCCGACTCTGTCAAATAAGTTCACCAAAGGCTGCCTTCTTCACCTGGCTCTCTGCAAACAACGAAATATCACAATTATAACCAAACTTCCTGAATGTTACTGGCACCGCTATGTTGATTTGCATATTTACCTCTAGAAAGCGGTAGTACCGTAGATCGTCACTAGGAGGCGAGGAACCGCACTAGCGTGATGTGTAAACGGTCGTAAGGAACCAAGCCCGGCACGGTTAACTCATCCAACGTCAGCACGAATCGGTTTACAGTGTGGAGTGTAAATGGGGCTATAGACGCTGAAAATTAAACCTCATGCACCCCCTCAAATAGCTAGCTGTAAAGCATTAACAGTTGAAGTTAAGGATCAATCATTATCGTCAACTTGTTTAGCGTTTCTGTTGGAAGATAATGATGCCGGTCGTGTGAGATTTGCTGAACAGACAAGAGGTCATGTTTTGTTAATCAGTGTTTTATTGTGTGACTAGATTTCAAGTCTGTGTCCAGAGGAGGCTGCAGCTCAGGAGCAAACTGGGCAGGTGGAGGAGTGCCTTAAACTCAATCTTTTGAGGATCAAGCAGGAAGCATGTAAGAAGGTAAAAACTGCCACACTGACAACGTATAGTGTCTGTCTATATAAGTGTTATGCACGACGTTACACTTCACCGTATCATTTTGTAGTATTGTTTTTGAACTGCTTTTTTTAAATAACGTCCCTCTTGTTTGCAGGAGGTACTGAACATGCTGAAGGAAAGCAAGGCGGACATCTTTGTTGATCCCGTGCTTCACACAGCCTGCGCTCTGGATATCAAGCACCACTGTGCTGCCATCCCACCTGGCAGGGGACGACGTAAGGCTTTGACATCTCTCTTACTAGAAATTCTGAAGATATTAGGGGAGCATTTGCATCATCATAAATTCAATTACTAAAAAGTAATTGCATGAGATTTTAAGACGGGTCTCTTCCTCAGAGATGTCATGTCTGATTGAGACGCTGCAAGACAAACGTGTTCGTCTGCAGCCAGAGTGCAAGAAGAGACTCCAGGATCGCATTGAGATGTGGAGCTTTGCTGCCAAGGTACAGTATATATCATTCTAAAAATGATAATCTTCACTGTCCACAAATTTGGTAATCCTCCTTTGGTTTGACAGCGTAGTTAAAAAGAAAAAAATTATAAAACCCTTTATGGTGGGTTCAGACAGAAGGTGGTGATTTCCATGAGCCCCGCAGGGAGTTCACCGCCCTGCACTTCAGATGCAGTATTTAAACCCTTGACCACCTCATCAAATAGGAGGAGCTTCAGCTGCGTCAAGCTGACACCCCACTGATGTGAAAAACCTCAGCAAATAGACTGAAGGGTTATTGCATCATTAGTGCACGTTTGTGCATTCAAAATCTTAAAAATGAAAAAATAAATAGCAAAAAGATCACATGTGCTGCTGTTTCGGAGATATTAAAGATTCTATTTTAATTATCCCCCCCATTAAGCTCAGAGTTGGATCAAAATGATCTAGCCTACTTTTTCGGTGCTACCTTATTTCTGCAGGTAAAACTATTGTTTGTCTTTATTTGGTTTTTAAGATAGAATAATTATTTTTAATTATGACCCATGACGCCACAATCCCAGCAGACATCAGTGCTGCACTCGTTCCTGATATAAAGTTATTGCATGACATCACATCATTCCTGTGCTGGTAATGAATATAACAGTGGGCATGGTTACCTTATTTAAAGGCTGGAATGATTGTTTGATATTTAGTACATTTCCTGCCTCTCAGACCCTTCATTGGACCTGTCGTTACCCCTGGCAACCCAATGTTATTTCCTGTCTCGTCTGCATTTCACATAAGCACAGGTAAAACTTATCACGGACCGCTGCTAAATTGTTCTCTATGAACAACTTTTGAATCACCTTGGAGAGACCATCATTTTTTGGATAAGCTGAAAAAGCTCTGAAAAAGAGTCTACTTTGGTTCATCCAGACACAGCATCTGGATGACAGTCGGATTCAGCTGGGCTTCCTTGTAAATCTACCCGTATAGAAAAAGCACTGATGCCGTGCAGTGGGCAGTGACACTGTGGGCAGTCTGTGCTGGAGGTGAGGATGAAGAACAGTCGTTCTAGGAATAAATAAAATGGCTTTTTTTTTTAACCAACCTTAAAACCTCTTAAGAGCATTCCTTATTTTTACATTTGTTTACATTATCTGTCTATTTATTCTAGTCCCTT
This sequence comes from Cyprinodon tularosa, assembly GCF_016077235.1. Lineage (NCBI taxonomy): Eukaryota > Metazoa > Chordata > Actinopteri > Cyprinodontiformes > Cyprinodontidae > Cyprinodon > Cyprinodon tularosa. Next base: position 1,761,656 of record NW_024038438.1, on the reverse strand, counting down.
AATGGTTGCTGTGCTGCGATTTCAACTTCAGAGATCACCACTCCACTCTCTCCTTGCGGTGCTGCTGTTATACAACACCTCAGCTCTATCTAGTTAAACATGAGGTGAAGGAGGAGCGGTGAACACCCTCACCGCTTGGGATTCACCACAGTTTGCATAGGGATAATATGTGAATCCACCACCCTCACCACAGAAACCGCTCTCTGTCTGTTTGCACCTTTTCATTGAACGATAAGAAATAACAAAAAAAAAAAGACACAACCAGTAAGGCGTCAGAGAGATCCTGGTACAAGTGTGGAAGCTTTGTACTTTTTTTCACCAGGCAGTGACATCAAACAAAGTTCTTTGCTCAGACCTCAGGGCTCCACTGGATAGATGCTCCCAAACATCCACTGCAGCTCTGCATGCTATGGAACCAGTGGAGAAATGACGCTAAACTCCTCACACTAGAAAGTGAAGACAAACAAGCTCTCAGCTGTTTGCACAGACCTCAGGGTTTTACTGTTACATATTTTAAGTTTGTTCCGGAGGTGTGGCTTTTATGCATAAAGTGGATAGTTCTAGATCAGGCACGTCCAAAGTCGGTCCTCGAGGGCCGCTGTCCTGCAGGTTTTTTTGAGTTTTTTTCTGCTTCAGCACAGCTGATTTTCATTGATAGCTGATTAAGAAAATTTGCTGAACTGCTATAATCAGAATCAGTTGTGTTCAAGCAAAGAAACCTCTAAAAACCTGCAGGACACCAGTGGTCCTTGAGGAGCCACTCTGGACATGCATGTCTAGATGAAACAATGTCGTTCCTTCTACTGAATATTATATATATATGATTAAAGATATTGAGAGAATTAGACTCATTTTTCAGTGTATATGCAACACTAGATTTGTAGATACAATGATGTAAACCTGTTTTTTTGTACAATTAGGTATGTTTATGCTTAAATGCATACAAAAATAAAAACAAATATCGAGTCCAAATAAAATCGCAAACTCACGATTACTTCTGTGCATACAATTTGACCAAAAAAGTCCACAGGTTGCAGGATACACACAAAGATTACTCACTGATACAGTTAATCAGTGAGTAAAAAAATAATGGATTGATAAATTTCTAGATGGAGAGAGATTCTGTTCACATTTAAACATATTTGGACCGTCAGAAATAACTATAGATAAAAATATGAATAAAAGACATGTCTATGGTCAGCACGAAATTAGAATGCAGGCAATCATTATGCATTTAAAGCAAATGTTTTCATGCTTATGATATATAAATAATTTTTTGTCATAACTTTTATCATTAGTACCTCCAATTACATGGCTGTTAGGGTTGGGAATTGATACGATTTTCACGATTCCGATTCCCTTATCGATTCTGTGAGTGGATTCGATTCCTTATCAATTCTCTTATCGATTCTGTTAACAAGGAACTTGGTAAGTGCACAGTGACATTCATCTACCTTTGCCTGAGACATTCTGTTTCTGCCTGCCTCGGCGAAAACATAAGGCAGTGAACGGGAGCTGCCAGCCTCTGAGCCAGCCAAGCTACCCGTCTCGTCTCAGTCATCTAAATCTAATGGAGAAGGCATCCGTTTAATGAAGAAGCATTACTGTACAATTTCAGGAAATAAACTCATCTCCCCTGATTTAAATAAATGAGCGTCACCTTTCTCTTGTTCCCTAAACTGCGGAGCAACTTCGTAGCATGTTTAACAACCCCAAAGAGAGGCAGGACATTCATTTATTTCCAGAAATGGCATATCATTTACTAGGAACCACATTAAGCACAGCCAATGATAGAAAACTAGCTACTTACCACCAGAGCTGGCTTCCATGCTGGTCGTAACTTTAGCTTCTGTCCGGAAGGCATCAAAAACACGGCATTCGTAAAAATGTATGGCATGTTGTGTGGGCAGCTGTTTCTGCATGTTGGATGTATTTCCTCCCATGGATGTAATTACCACTTTACATCCAAACTTTCGATCAGTTTATCTGATGGGACGCCTTTTTTTTGTTTTGCTTTTCTAGACTTATGCCTGGTCACGTCGTACTTGCTTACTGAATGCCGTCTGCGTAACTTGCGTAAAAAAAAAAAAAACAGACTTAACTTGCGTAGAAAACGTGGCGTGAGTCGTGCTGTCCAGCGCTGGGCTGCCTGGAACCGTTAAGAGAGTCATTAAGCGAGCTGCCAATTGATGCCATGGAATTGGAACACACTGAACCGGTTCTGAACAGGAACCGGTTTTCGATTCCCATCCCTGATGGCTGTGAACATTTTTTGTTCTTGTCAGCAGAACACGCAGTCTGCTCATTTTAATAGGCAAAACTGAATCAATTGCACCATAATCTTTGTACAGCACCAAAAACCTGCCCTCTTATTGCATTTACTAAAAAGTTATTGCATGTTAGTAATATGCTGGTATTGAAACGTATTCTGTTGTTAAGACAAGTGCTTTATCTTATTGAAAGGTAATTTAAACTCTTTGTCCAGTCATGCTCACATGGATTAGTTCCATCAGTCTTACTAAACCTTTGGAACAAAGTCTAGCTTTTCTTTAGCACAGCTTATCAATCTCACGTTTTTCAATCAACTTGACTTTCTTTCTCTCACTGCACTATGTTTTGCTTTTCTAGACTTACGCCTGGTCACGTCGTACTTGCTTACTGAATGCCGTCTGCGTAACTTGCGTTTAAAAAAAAAAACAGACTTAACTTGCGTAGAAAACGTGGCATGAGTCGTGCTGTCCAGCGCTAGGGGCGACAGTGGCGTTGGATGTGGGAGTTTGCCCTGTAATCGAAGGGTTGACGGTTCAAGCCCCGACTCCGACTTTCATTGTCGTTGTGTCCTTGGGCAAGACACTTCACCTGCATTGTCTACTGATGGTGGTCAGAGGGCCCGGTGGCGCCAGTGTACGGCAGCCTCGCTTCTGTCAGTGAGCCCCAGGGCAGCTGTGGCTACAATGTAGCTTGCCACCATCAGTGTGTGAGTGTGTGTGTGAATGGGTGAATGAATGTAGTGTAAAGCGCTTTGGTCAAGTCTCCTAACTTGAATAAAGGCGCTATATAAGTACATGCCATTTACCATTTACCTATGAATGTAAACCACAGCTAAGGCCTGTAAAAAAACCAAACAAAAAAACAGCGAGTTTTACCCACAGTGCCATTTTGACATCAAAAGCCCTTTAATAAAACTGTCCTTTCTCTAATTCTCCTCCAGATGCCTCCTGCTGAGGGCCTGTCAGACCTGGCCAAGCAAGTGTTGTCCTCACCATCCAAGAACTATATCCTGACTGTGATGGCTGCAGGTGTGACCCTGCTTTTCCTAATCGGGATGGTTTCTGGCCGATTCACTAAACGAGTCACTCAGGAGCTGAAGAAGAGGTAGACCCCGCCTGGTGATCAGGAAGTGTCCACAGGAGAACTGGCCGCCTCTGAGGAGTTCCTGATGCTCTCACTGAACTCCCATTTTCCCCATAGAAGAGACACTGAACGCCTGCAACATCCAACCTGATTTGTCTTCATCGTTTTTTTGTTTCTGCTTTTTGCTCTTAACTGCTGCTGGGAAATGACATTACGCTCTAACCCTCACAGAAACGTGGCTATGACTTTCCAAGCCTCAAGAGACGGCGCTTTCCTTTCAGTTTATTCTTCAGATTTTTGGTTGGATGAGTGTTGCCTCCTTATGAATTCTATCCGCCCGCCTGGTGTACATGCAGTATTTGTCTCATCTCCTGCTGATTTTTGGGGAGGAGGTGGACATGTCTGAAGATTTGAGGGATAACCTCTCACAACCAGCAGAGAGGTGGAGAATAAAACTTTCCAAAGTGTAAATGTGTAGAAAGTGGGATGGGATAAGACCGACCTATAAAGTGGGTTAATGACTTTAATATTTTGATAATGAAGCTGTGTTCTTTGGCATGAGTGTGTGCTGTCTTTCTGCCCCAATATTCTTTTCAGTTGTATCTTTAACTAGTTTTGGGGGGGCCGGGGGTTATTGTACTTTTTTTTTAAGCCATGGGACTGCAGGGCAGGTGAGGTCAACCAACCAGCCACCTCTTAACTGAGCAACATTTGATTAGAAGAGGAGTGAAGACTTTTCGGTCCACCCTGGTCACCCGTGTCCTCCTCTGTGGCTGCCAGCTGTACTTGCTGGTCCCAGGTACCTATCGCATTCCTTCACATAGCAGCGCAACTTCCCATGTGAGAGCAAAAGAGGCTGTATTTCTCATTTTTACTGTAACTGGTTTGGTGCCAGTTGGTAGAATGGGGGATCCGTCCAGACAGGTTGAGAGCATTTTAGACAAAAAAAAAAAAAAAAGTCAAAGAACTAAAGACAGATCAGATTATTTTAAAGATGTAAACAGTTTGTGTAAAGATGTTACTGGAATCATTGCACAGTTTTTCTTCTTGTTTTTCTAATATCAGTGACTATAAATGTTTTTATACCTTTATTTATTGTTTACTCTGTTTTTTTTTCCTTTGATTTGAATGTTCTCTCTGCGTGCCTTTTTTTTTCTAGCATGACCTTTAGCAGGAAAGAAGAGACAGAGGTCTGAATTCCTGCAGGCATCATCATCATCATCCAGTAGCTTGGCATATTTTGGTAGATTTTGAACAGTCACTGAATTTTGGCATTAAAATTCAGTTTGTGTGCAGGAAGTGGTGGGTTTGGCTCTGTGGCAGCAAAAGTATCTGTATCAAACGTATTTTTGATTTAAAGCATTAACTTGAATCACTCACAACTTAACATCCACATGTTGAAAACAGCTAATCTAGATTTCCATTAATAAAACAAAATTTGAGAAATTCATACACTACACAGGTTTAAGTCAAGGTGGCTTTTTCTGTCTAGTTTATCCTGACTATCAGTAAAATGATCTATAGATGTTTTATTTTAATCTTGCTGCACTTTGATGCCATTCCGTAGATTAACATGGTTGGTGTGCTGATTTCAACTTGGGTGTTTCCTTAAGCTCTCTGGTCTTTCTGGATAAGGTGTGTATGTCTGTCTATGAGAGTGTGAACAGAGCAGCTGAGTGACTACATCTGTAGTGAATGAAGTGCTGTATTAGTTTTGCAGTGGTCATGCTGCTTCTTTTTTCACCTTTCCATTTTTTAAAGCTCCTTCTTAAAGCTTAAAGTTGATAAGTGCTATTCTTGCTGTCTGCAGATCCAAACCTTCTCCATTGAAATGCCTTTTTCAATCTTTTTTTGTTTTGCTTTAATTTTTTTTTCAAAGTTGTGCCTAATCACCATCCAGCTCAGAGACCAAGGGAGCTGAACGTTCTTGCAGCTCCCAAAAAAATGACAGGGTTGAACAGAGATGGACCGTGTCCCCATATGTTAATTGTTACCTTCAGTTTAGACTCTGGGCAGCTGTGTCCTCTCTGTTATATCATCCAGAGTGTTGATGGAACGTTGTTCTTTTTTTAGGTTTATGATGGAATATGTTGTACACACAGAACTCCTGATTGGTTTTCACTGTTTTTTTTTCCTTTTTTTTTTTTTTTGCTCTATAAAGAAAACTATGGACAGTTTCTTATTCATAATAAAGTGTGCAAGGTTTCTACTCTGCTGTCTATTTCTGTCTCAGAACCATCTTCGCAGTGAAAGCTGCGTCTGTAACGTAACTTAAGTTTTAAAGGAGTGATGTGAGGACATTAGGCAGGCAGGTGGTGAGTATGCATACAAGTGTATTTCTTTGTATTGCACACATGTACTAATTCCCCAAATATTCATATGAACTATAAAGTGTTCTGCATGTGAGAAAGTTAAACATCGGATCCAGTAGAGAAGAACACGAAGTTTTTGCTTTGAATAATTAGATTTGAGATTGCTTTAAAATTCTTACAAATACACTTTCCTGACAAAAAAAAAAAAATGCTACCCAAATTTATTTAGCAAAAAAGTATGAGCCTCCTACTTGATAATTGGGCGAATACATTTCAACTGGTAAAAGGGTATTTAACCACAAATGGTGCAATATTTTCCTCGCTTTTCTTAAACAAGCATGTCAACATATAAAACCAAAGGTCATGGAAAAGATATTAGTCTGTTTCAGAAGGGTCAAACTACTGACATGCATCAAGCAGTTAGGCGGGGGTCTCAAGCTTTATACATCTAGGACTGCAATCCTGCAACTTTTAGATTCATCTCTATGGAAGTAAAACATTATCTTTAGAATCAGACATTTATTAGACATTAAATTGATAACACTGAATTTTTAACCTGTGCAATTATGTTTACATTTTTTTTACTTCACCAGTAAAAATTTGCCTCTAAGAATTCCACTGCAGAAATTCACATATTAGAAAAATCAGCTGCAAAAATTCGACAGCAGAAATGCATCTAAAAAAATTAAACGCACTAATTTGGCTTTAAAAATTCACCAGGTAAAATTCGGATGCAAAAACTCGGATGATAAAATGTGTTTACATTTTGATGACAAAACAAATCAATCGAGATAGTCAAGCAGCTTTTAGCCAATCAAATTATTTTGGTCATGTGACACGGCAGTATTAAGTTTGTACTAGCTGTTATAATAATGTACTAGATGATATCATTTGGCAAGAGCGTTATTTTTTTTTCCTTTACTTTTTTGGTGCCTCGTTTCCAAATATAGCTGTGGGAATAGATGTTCCAGGACTAGATGATAGCTTGCCATAATGTTCTTCTTGATGCTTGCATATCAAACTTTATTGAAAATTATTTAGGGAGTAAAATTGTATAAAACAGACACAGAGGTAAGAAAGAAAGAGGGCATAAGAACTAAGGGTAGAAAGAGATACAGAGACAGGAATGAGTGCTTGAAAAGAGAAAATAAAACAGCAAAAATGGGAAATAGTAGCTTCAGAAGCAGTGGATATCCTTTAAATTTATATTGCTTTAGATTTAGGGTGGTAAATAACTGTAGCTGCATTTCAGTATTTAATATTAGTGTGTAGCATTGAACACCTTGAACCAAACTCCCGTTGAGAGATGCATCTGCTTCAGCATTGCTGAATCAAATGATTGCATTTAGCTGCCTCGAAAGGTTGGAGAGTTCTGTTAACTTTTTATTAGTATATTAGGGTTACACTTTTTAGGTATACATTGTTTTACTGTATAATTGAATTATTCTCAAATCTTAATGTTAAACTACGGGTTTGAAGTAAGCTTTTTCTTTACAGTTAAATAAACATTATGACACAAAGATGTCAGAAGTTGGTTTCTTCCTGAAAATGGAAAGGAATCATAAAGAGCTACCAGTTGCATCAATGTTTATTATCAATCAAACTATATAACCATGGATCTACTGAACTGAACAGAACTTTCTCTCTTGGATGGAATAAATAAACCTTTGAGACATAGCCCCAGAATGATCTGCTCCCAGTTATATACCATTTTGGTTTGCTTATTAATAAACAGTATAATGTAAGTAACATGATAAAATATGAAAGTCTCCATATTTGCTTATATTTACTACAACTGACCTTAGATGACCCATATCGTGGGTATTGTTTGGTCTTACCATGATCCTGTGTGTTATAAGTGGGTATGCAGACACTATGAGTAAATTTTTGGGTCTGTTTTCATAACTTTCTCTCAGTGAAAGTCTCTGGCTACCTGACAGATCAGTGTAAAATTCTTCACGCCAACAGACCAGACATTTCACAGTTTTTACAGCACATAGGTACATCTCATCATTTCAAGTCTTACACCATCAAGAGCTTCTCAAAATGTAAAAAGTTGGTTCGTACAAAACTCAAAATTAGCAATTAAATTTGGAATTGAAAGGAACAGAATACATGATTATAAAATATTTATTGTGTCTTCAAAAGAATGGAAGCAGAGTAAAACATGCATACATGAACAGAATAAATACTCCAGGTCATAAAGCTCATAAAACGTGTTTTAGCATGAGACTTCAATGTGTGTGCATTAATGACTATTGATTGATATAATCTATGAGTCATGACCTCCTCCACTGCAGGATTTTCTATATACAGAGAAGGTCATCAGACTGAACTATGCAGGCTTTCTCTGGATGCAGGGTATTGAAACAGTGTCTTAGTGAAGATGTTTTAGTTAATTACCCTTCAATAAAACAATGATACTGCCAGACTTCATAATATATATTCTAATCAGAATCTGAGACTTTCACTCACTAGATCCAGTCACTGAAACAATCTCAAAGCTAAATGTATAGATTTATTTATATCTATTAATACAAATATGTTCAATAAATTATTTTTTAAAAGTTGATTAATAGTAATTTCAGCAGTACTAATTGGTACTATTAGTATTATTTCAGCAACTCATTTGATTAAACTAAACACATTGTTTAAGAATAGTTAGACACAAACATTATTAGAATCTAATATTATCTGTATTGAAAAAATTATTCTAGATCACGGCCTGGCCCAACATTTACCAAACGGATAATACATTTTAAACTGATTACAGACATAAACAGCTACATTAAAAATAAGCAATAAGAAGTTAAGTCAATAATAACATTCCAAGTCTATTCAGATGTGAATGTTATATAATTTTGCCATTATTATTCGCTCACACAACCAATCACATCAGTGACAACAAATGTATAAAAACAAGCACCTGGACTTGCCTCTACAAACATTTATGAAGGAATGGATTACACTGAGGAACTAGAAGAATTTCAATATCAAGAAATTCACATATGTGATCCACTCATGCACACCAGATATACACATGCATACCAGATCCACACATGTACACCAGACCCAGACATTCACACTAGATCCATACATGCACACCAGATATACACACATGCACACCAGATACACACATGCACACCAGATCCACACATGCACACTAGATCCACAAATAAACACTAGATCCACACATGCACACCAGATATACACACATGCACACCAGATACACACATGCACAACAGATCCACATATGCACACCAGACCCAGACATGCAGACCAGATACACACATGCACAACAGATCCACATATGCACACCAGATCCACACATGCACACCAGATTCACACATGCACACCAGATCCACACATGCACACCAGATCCACACATGCACACCAGATACACACATGCACACTAGATCCACACATGCACACCAGTTACACACATGCACACTAGATCCACACATGCACACCGGATACATACATGCACACTAGATACACACATGCACACTAGATACACACATGCACAACAGATCCACATATGCACACCAGATCCAAAAATGCACACTAGATCCACACATTCACACCAGATCCACACATGCACACCAGATACATACATGCACACAGATACAGACATGCACACTAGATCCACACATTCACACCAGATCCACAAATGCACACTAGATCCACACATTCACACCAGATCCACACATGCACAGTAGATCCACACATGCACACTAGATCCACACTAAATCCACACATGAACACCAGATCCACAGATGCACAACCGATCCACATATGCACACCAGACGCAGACCTGCACACTAGATCCACACATTCACACTAGATCCACACATTCACACCAGATCCACACATCCACACTAGATCCACATATGCACATAATAATTTTAACAAGTATATGAAATTTACATTTTCACAAGACAAGATTCATGAAAAAATTGTGATGCATAGACAATTATAACTTGATTTTCGAACTACCAGTTGTCTTTGAACTGCTGCCTGCGCCTGCAGTAGAGTGAGAGGACACACTGGGGAATGCCTGGCGCTTAGGCTCGGGTGGCTGGCATTTTTTAGTTGGCCTAGGGGGGTGGACTGCTCAGGCTGCATTTGTTGATAGATTCCTGATAGAATCAGGGCACCACCAAAAAGACTGGACTTCTGAATTTTTTGTTGTTGTTTTGTTTTGTAGTAACAATGAGTTTTATGGACTATTATGTGTAGCATACATCTGAAGAGGGATGGGTGTAGTGTCTGAATGGTACTATATTTTTCTGCAGATTGCTCCCCTCTGTTTTGTCATGTTATGCCTGCAAATTGTATATGCGTGTCTATGTTAAAGAGAGGGATACAAAAAAGTAAACACAAGTGCAATCTATTCCAGACTCTGAGTGGTTACTTCCTGCAATGTTGTGGTAAAGTCACAACAGTCAGCTGGAATGGGAAATAGTGCCCCCTCTCATTTGTGGAGCACAAAGGTGCCATTTCCAAATATGGTATGAGTCTGCAATGTGGTCAGTCTCCGCCCCTTTCTGTTGCTGTGACATCCTACCCTATAAGAAAATCAATGACCACCTAGTGTATGCTCTTGTGATTGGCTCAAGCTAAAGAGCTAATTATTTATCTAATTAGTAGCAAATCATATCTTGTTAAAAAAAGCATTTGTGTATGGAGTCACATCAGGTGAGTGTCAACAATCCATGCACACATCCAGTAAAGTTCAAAGACAAATGACAGTTTGAGACTTAAGATAAAACTGTTTATGAATCACAAATAGTTATGTGAATCTTGTTTTGTGAATATATACATTTTATGTGCTGAATTTAATCATCAGGTGCGTTCAAGATTAGGTCGACCCACGCAGATCGGATCGGTGTTGGACTGAGTGAGGTGCACGTCAGTTAGATTTCTGTCCAACTTGCTCCCATCTGATGTCTGAAGCTCATGAGCGACTGAAACCTCTAGAGATCAGAAAGAGACCAGCCATTTGAGGCAGCCGCCATAGATGATCTAAAGCAACTGTGTTTGCTGCAATGCAAGATGGGAAAAACCTCTCCTGTCACCAGGGAATGGACAGGTAATTGGATCTAAGTATTGTAAATAAATAAGCCCCTACATGTCCTCCTCACCCCTTTATTTTTTTCAAAATATAAATAAATACAAGCTTGAACTATTAATCTGTGGCATATTTATTCAAATTATTTGTTCTTAATTGGTTGACAGAATTTTTAGATGGAGGCTATTTGTTATAAGTATATAGATGTTATATAAATAAGATGCAAAATAATACTCAAAATAAATATATATGCAGTATTAGGCTATGCTTGGCTGATTGTTTAATTCTTTTGTGTTGTAACATGAAGCCTTATTAACAGGTTAATTTCTGACTGGGGGCACGCTTATAACAATTATTAATTGGATAAATTATATGATATACGGTATAATTTTATCTTTTTAAATTTCTTTTCTGTTCTACAATGTATTGTGGTTGTAAATGGTTTGTTTTTTTGTGGATCTTAAGTCTGAAATTGAATAAAATCAGTCAATCAATACAAGTTAATATTAATGGACATAACAGAACTAACTGTAAGACTCTTCATCAATTCAGTACGTTACTCCAAAGGAAAGTTTATTTTAGGTCTTTTATTATGTTAGTTTTCATCAATAACATGAACACAATGCCGTTTAGTTGCAGACAGCTCTGTCTGTCTTCACAATAAACTTTTAACCTCACCCATCAACATAGCAGTAAACTCTCGTCCACATTCCAGGCGAGGCGCTTTTTTAACTCAAACGTACCTATTATGTGCATGTCTGGATGTTGTCCTGTGCACATGATTATCACATGTGACTTTGTTGAAATTGAGACTCTTATAGATCCATTTTACTCTGAAGAGCAGCCCATGGAATATGTGCAATATATCCAGTCCATAAAAAAAGATGTAAAAAATAAAATCAGTATGACATCTGCACAACCTAATCAATCTGATGTACTGTCAACAGCCGTGGTCTCAAACTGACGTTCTCTCGAGTGTCAAAAAGCGTTTGGATGGGTCTCCACTTTAATATATTTCTTCATAATGAGGCAGAGCCCTCCAGCCTTCTGGTAGTGAGATAATTTAGCCTAGCCATTTGATTCAGGTTTGTAGGGCAAAGGACACTTCTAAAGGTTGCAGGATTCCAGTCCTCAATGGGTCTTAAATTTAAGACCACTGGCCTATCAATTAGAATATGTGTAGAAATCATAACAATATGACTTCACTGGTTCATCACTGGTGACGTGATTCTGATGAAACAAATGAAGAACACAGTTTCTTTGTCAGTCAGTCAAGTATTGATGATTGTCTAAAATTAGAACGCACAAAAACTGAAATAAAGACTAGTTTACTTAATCTTTTAATTTGAGCATTTAATACTTATCATTGTATTCTTTCCAAATAAAAAACAACATAAATATGTTGCCTGAAAGTTTGTGAAGAATCAAAATAAATACAAAAAGTATCCAAATATAAACCTGTATTTATAAAACTGTAGCTCCTCTCAGTAACTCCCCTAAAATCATATTAAACTTAAATTGGGAACAAAATACAGAACAAAAGATATAGTCAGACTGACTTCATTAATTTTATTTGTTTCATAAAGGCACCTGAGCTTGTTTGATGAACTGCAATAGCTCAGTGTGAAAAACGGCAGATACCAGGCTGTTCTCTACATCCAGGATGTTCCTCTGCTTGGTTTTGATGAGTGTCACAGCTGAAACTTAACTCAAAGAAAAACATCCTTTTCTTGTTTAATTTTTCAATTGGGTTCTACCCTATTTTATTTTACTACCTAAGAAAATACTTTCATGTACCCATCGCAATACCCCCACAGACCACTAGGGGTAGCATACCCTCGTTTGGGAAACATGCCTGTACGTAAATAGAACTTTTTCAAGTCAGGGGACTCCACAGTACTTTAGTTTTCCATTGTTTGGAAAGGTAAATGTTAAAATGTGAAAAATGAATATAATATAATGTCTTTGATAATTAAGGTCTTAGTATCACACTAAATCACACTTGGATACTGTAGCATCAAACAGATTGCCTAACCCTGGTTCTGTGGACACTTCTCACTTGTTTTTCCCTCTAAAACATGTAAGGGGACACGAACAGGGTGACCTTGGTAAGATAGCGGCCTAGCAGGGTGTTGCGCTCCAGCTCACTCATTTCTACCTCCGCCTCCAACGTGGCCGGGCCTTTGATAGGTGTTACCAGGAGAAGGGTCCCGGTCTGCCGACCGGAGCGCTGCACGCTGAAGTGACCTTGGCCGTGGCCACCACCTAGGCCAAATCGCAGAGTATCTCCTAGCACACGGGCTGCAGACACCCTGAAGAGGACGCGAGGGGCAGACATGTTTGAAACCACAGCGAGAAAGTGAAAGGAGATGGAGTTTGGAGCTTGGTTGCACGTCCGGTCCCCGAACATACATGGGTTCCTCTCACAGCGCCTGAAAAAAAACATCATCACATCATTAGTCTTCTTTCTGCCCATATTATTATTTCTTAACTGAAATTAACTGGAGTTTTTTGTGCAAGCAAAATAAAACGAATCTCATAAGATTGAAAGAGTATGCAAACAGACAGGTTTAGCATTAGAACAGTCAAATTCAATTCAACAGAAATGTTCTTTGCAAGCAGTTGCATTATCACAAGGTGAAGCTTCTAAGTGCTAAACGTTTACATACTGCCTGGGCAAAATCTTGTTGGTTCACTTAGCCAGCATGCAAGTATTTTTCAGGACCCCTCCACTTTGCACATTGGAGTTTGATTTGATGATGCCGTCACACACCTAATTCACACAAACTCAATGTCTATTGGACAAGGGAGATTGCACTGTGGATTGTGTTCTTGATTTTTCCAGTGCATCTAACACAATTAAATTAAATTCTGTTTATTTCTATAGCACCAATCCACAACACATGTCATCTCAGGGCACTTTACAGTTCACCAGACCATACAATCAAATTGATTAAAAGTTTTCTATCTAAGGAAAACAAGTTGATTGCATGGACTCATTGACTGGAATGCAATACCTCACACCAGGCATGCTTGTACCGACAGTGGAGAGTAAAAACTCCCTTTTAACAGGAAGAAACCTCCAGCAGAACCAGGCTCAGTGTGAGCGGCCATCTGCTGAGGCCGACTGGGGTTCAAGGAGACAGAAGCAGAGATACAAAAAGCAGCTGTAAAAGGCGACCCCGTCCAGGAAACACACAGCCAGGCAGACAAGCTCTAAGCCAACTCCATGTCAGAGGATGAAGAGAGTACATCCAGCCAGTCACAGTCAGAGAAACAGGACTACACTGAAAAACAAGGCGATATCCAACATCTATAAACAAGGGTTGTGATGGCAGCAGCAATTCAGTCTGATTTTGTCAAAAACGGAAAGAGACTCGGGTGGAAACATCATCCAAGACTACCTTACATACACATCCCAGTTTGAGAGACTGAAGGGTCAGTTGCTAATCAGGTAGTCAATAAAAAGGAGCAACACGGGCTGCAGTACTCTCACCATCCATTTTTACTCTGTACACCTCAAATTTCACTACAAGACAGAATTGTGCCCTTTGCAGAAATACTCGGATGACTCTGTAGGCGTTGGGTGCGTTTTTTTTGTACCTCAACAAGAAAATATGTTAAATATATAAGTATTCACTTTATAAAAAGTTAATGTTTTCAAAGTAATTACTTTTAAAAGTGATTATTTTATCTTAAAAAAAAAATCACTTTCAAAAGATAAAGTACAAATATGAGTGCTGAAACTGGTAAAGCCAGACGTTGGATTACAATGATGGACCATTCTACACTGTAGAATGTTTGATCATTCTGCGGCCCATTGACCAGATTAAGGTTGGTAATCTTACACACATTTTTTTTAGGAAACAAAGATGGACAAAATACAACCTTACACAAAGTCTTGCTGATCCACATTAGGCTTGAGCTCTCTTGTATCTTGATGCGGGAGCCAATATGTTCTATATCATCTGAATATACCAGAACAAGTTTCTTTTTTCCGCTGCTTACAATGAAAGTATAAACGACCCCAGCACTGATAATCTTTTTATTTCTCCTGCCTTTAATAGATTAAAAATGTTAATGTTTAATTAAAATTTTTATTGATTCATATAGTTGACTACTGCGTGCATGCTTTTGCCACATATGAAACTACCTAGGGAATTTTAAAGAAAGAGATGAAAGTAGGAATTATAATAACAGCTCCTTTGTCCTTCCAGAGGGTAAGATGTGGTAAAATGTGCTTGTGTTGTGATTAAACTGTAGAAATAAATCAAACTTTGAAAGTGTAAACATCCTTTCTGCAGTACATGTTTGGCCAAACCTCAGTCTATGTCTAGTATGGGTTGGAGAGTAGCAAAATGAAGGGTGTAGAGGGGAAGTGGCGGACATGCAGATTGGGCTCATTGTTTTCAAAATGACTGTCTTCTGAGTTAAGAGGCTTGAGGTTTTCTTTGTCTATTTCTAATCCCTCATTTGAATTCCTTTTTCTGCTGATGGTTGTCTCTTTGTTTTCCTTCAGATATTTTTTTATCTAAAGGCATGTTGTTAACTTCTCATTAGAAGTCAAGCCTTGTCTTGCACATAATGGTGTATAATATATACTACCAAATTATGTGGGTATAGAACATTCATAAACAGAAAAAGGCTTAATGTTGGCTTAAAGTTGCTCCCCTTTTGACTATTTAAATATATTATTAAAAAATATTCCTATGAGTAGTTTTACCATGCCGTAAATTGTTCTCCAACTTGAGAAAGGTTCTGTGGTTTTACTAGGCATATCTCAGTTGGATACATCTTACCTTATTTATATTAACTCATTCTTTATTTTATCCATTTGACTCAACTTTTCACATAACTTCAAGATATTTGTTTGTCCTATTGTATGATATTGGGGAAATTGAGTCAGCTGTTATGATTACACAAGTACTGTGTTATTCCTATTGGGAAATTCTTTTACTTTCAATTACTCCACCAAACTTTAATTATTACAGTCATGGAATTATTATCCGTATTAGTCCAACATTGTTTTTTGTTCAAAATGTATAATACCCCAAAGAATACAATAAAAACAAGGAAATAGAAAACAATAGCGATCAAATATTTTTTCTATGACTGTGATTTAGCACAAAAGCTAAAACATACATGTTGGAGCCTGTCTTGTTCAGTGGAAATAACATAAAGTAAACACATATAAAGTAGTTTAAGGGAAAGTAGATGACTGTAAGTTGTATGGTATGTAAGTAGGCTCTTACATTGGAGACGTCTTGACGTAACTGGCATTTTTCGTCTTTGGACATTCCACTGTCACGCACTGGAAACCCCCAAAGGTGTTAACGCACAGTTGGTCAGCTGTACAGTTGTGTGAATGGTTTTCACATTCATCAATATCTGAAAGTGAGAGCCCAGAGAAGAGACAGACAGCCATGTTTTTCAGTCATAAAATCACTGGTTCCCAGGCAGGACACTTAGTCCCAACGTTCTATTTGTTTCAGATATATACCCAACTCCAGTCCTTGAGGGCCGCTATTTTTCAACTTTTTGATGCATCTGTTCTCTGACACACCAGAATCGAGTAGTGGCCACTGACTGAGACCTTTGCAGAGCTGAACAACATGCAGATGTTTTGACTGCTGTATTTTATATAGCTTCTATAAGTTGCAGTATAGTAATTCTCAAGCAGTTGCAATTTATACCCCTAATAGCTGGTGAAGATTCTAAGTGATCTAGGTCATACCGGTAGTCATTTAAAAAAAAGCTAGAAAAGAAACCACTGGACTTTGTTTTCCAAGTTTGAAGACATTTCGCTTCCCATCCAGAAAGCTTTCTCAATCCAGATTGTCTGGGGTAGCGGTGAGTTCCAGGCTTTATAGAGTAGCCCAGCAAAAGCCTTGTTATGGCTTAGCATGTTTTCTAAAACAAAGTCCAATGGTTTGTTATGAACTTTTTTTTTGTATACTCCTAATCAAGGGCCGAATTCCCCTTAGGTGATCCCACCTTCAATAACCCCTTAATGTTTGACATTGGGTTTAGCTTCCAACATGCAAGATCGTGTACCACAAAGACAAATATATGATTCTTCTGCCAGCATATTTTATGTCTATGAAGTCTTACCTGTGCAGCTGCGCCCATCTCTGGCCAAGCTGTAGCCGCTAGGGCAAACACAGTGAAAACTTCCAGGTGTGTTTATGCACTGATGAATGCAGAGACGACCAGGTTGTGCGAGGGGAAAGAGATGACACTCATCGATATCTGAAACAAAAAGATGGATAGCAGCCTGTATAAGGACATTCATCAGAGTATGAGATTGATTCCATTTGAGGGATTTTCAAGGAGAAAATCTACCTGTGCAGATGTTATTGTCGCGGCCTGATATGGTGAAACCAACATCACAGGTACAGTGAGTTGAGCCCAGGAAATGTGTGCAATTAGAAGGTCTTATAGAGGAAGAGGGAGAGGAGGATGTTGGGGAGGAGGCCAGAAAAGGGGAGGATGTCGAAGAGGAGGCAGATAAGGCAGCAGAGGTAGCAAAGGAGGACACGGCTGAAGAGAAGGAAGCCAGGGAGTTGGTGGTTCTGTTGAGTTCTAGAAGAGATAAATGGAAGAAAACTAACACAAAACTGATCCAGTCTATAAGTTTTCCTTTCATCTTGTGTGTGTGATTTACCTCTGCACATAGGCTGTTGGCCACTCCACTTCAGAGTCTCTAGACACACTCGAGTTCGGGGGCCTATCAGCTCATAACCGGGTCTGCATAGGAAGTGGACCTCATGTCCCACACCGAACACTCTGCCCAGCCTACGGCCGTTTGATGGGGGGTCAGGCTTAGGACAAGATGCTTAAAACAAACAGGTTGAAATTGGTTTACATAAGCTTGGACAACAATGCATATGTTCTATTTTCTCCATATAAACCTGCTGCCAAGGTTAACATTTTTAATTTTTTAAATTGCTGCTATGTAGCATCACTCTGGTATTCACAGACTTCTTATTCATACATCTTTTGAATAGGTGCTCCTTGTGAACAGCAAGGCGCAAAAAATGCCAAAGCCACAAATCTTAAAGGGTGCCTGCCTGCTGTCAATGTGTCTTATGTAAACCATTGAAAGTGGGTTTGTCAAAAATAAAGAGTGGTTATCCAAATCAAATCCATAAAAAATAAAATAAAAAAACACACACAGAAAGAAGCTGACTGTATTTCAGACCAGGATAAGAAATGCAGATAATGCAGAAGATGATTTAGTTCAGAGGGTAGTTTAACTGCTTGGTAAGAGGCTGCACGTTGATGAGGAAATCTTCCCTTATTTGTGAAATGTGAAAAAGCTGAAAGCTATACAAGAAAAAAAAAATCAGAAGCTGTACTCTGTAAAAAATCAAAATCTTGATAAATAATTTTTTTCTTAAAATAAGTGTATTTGTTCTTGGATTGTGGAGGTAAAAGAGACACTTTGCCAACGGAACAAGATAATTTTTATTTAAGATAAGAAACAATTGCATTGTCTTATTTCAAATGCATTTTATCTAATTATCTTATTTTAAGAGTAAAAATACTAATTCCATTGGCAAACTATTTCCTTTACCTATTCAAATTAAGGTTAAATACACTTAATTTAGGAAGTTGTGACTTATTTCTAGATTGTTTTTGCAATGTACTTGAGAAAATACATATTAGAAAAGACAAAAAAAAAAAGAAGTTTTTTTTCATAGCGACACAGTTTCATTTGATTGCACTGATTATTTGTTAGAGCCAAATTAAATAACCAAAAAAGGTTCAACCTCCCTACTCTGGAATAGCCTGATCAGTCTTGAATCATAATAAAAATGTACAAACTGGTGGAGGAAAAATTTTTTTTTTTTACATCGCCTAGGTGATTTGTGTTAAAGAAATCAACAAATAATGCCAATGGTCCCTTGCTCCTCTGCAGCAGGAAGCATCTCCCCTCACCATTTTTACCCATTTTAAAGATGGCCATGGTGCTGTTGTGCAGCGCACTAATCTTCTTCCTCAGGGAACGTACACCTTGCTGGTATGATGTCTCATGTACGGCTAACATCTTCTCTACTTGGCGCAGTGAGTTCAGCAGATCATGAGTGGATGGACACTCCTATAGCAAGATAAAAACACTTCAGATCAGAAATTATACAGCTCTTTCGCTAATAAGCAAAATAGCTACAGGAAAACCATTGTCATTCATTTCTATCTATTCTAAATGGCATGTACTTCACACAGCATTCAGGCATTCACACACACACTGATGGTGGTAACCCAACAGAGATGGGAAATGTGGAATCATTAAGTCATCTCAATACCCTGTATTTGTTCTGCCCGGCCAGCACAATTTAGATGGGTTGTAGGTTTTATAAATATAATAACCAATTCACTTAATCTTAAATCTTTTTTAATGATACTGCCACCTGTGGCCAAAACGCAGAACGGCAGTGCTCTTCTGTTCGTTCTTTTAGTGAACACTCTAACTTCATCCATCAATTTTCAGACACGCTTAATCCCAAGTGGGGTTGTGAGAGGTGCTGGTGTCTATTTCCAGCTGTCTACAGGCGAGAGGTGGGGTACACCCTGGACAGGTTGCCAGTCCATCGCAGAGCAATACAGAGACAAACAGGACAAACAGCCATTCACGCACACACTCACACTTAAGGAGAATTTAGAGAAGCCAATTACCTTAACAGTCATGTTTTTGGGCTGTGGGAGGAAACTGGAGTACCCTGATAAAACCCACCCATGCTCAAGGAGAACATGCAAAGACCCCGGGCAGGGGTCTTACATGGAGTTGCCATTGGTGTCTGGGTTGAGTTGGATGCCAATAGCTCCCGAGTATCCGCAAAATGCATCTTATATATAATGCTTCAATTGTCTGCTAGATTGAAACTATTATACATGAACGCACTTGATTTCCACATCTGTGTCACACATTTGTGTGACGATTTTTTCTATAATGTTATTGCTGTTGTAACACCAGAATCCCCCCATTATGGGGCAAAAAAGGGATCTTCTTTTCTATTCTATTCTATTCTATTCTATTATATTCTATTCTATTCTATTCTATTCTATTCTATTCTATTCTATTCTATTCTATTCTATTCTATCTGCAGACAGCTGAGGAACTTCCTAACCAAAACAAATTCAGGGAAAATCGGCTACAGGCTTTGATAGATGCATCGGCTCTGAAATACTGATTTACTGATTTACTGATACTGAAAGATTTTTTTTCATGAAAAACTTATGAAAATTCTTAAAAGTAGATTTTTAAAGTTTTGAAAAAGTCCATCTTTACTCAAGCACCCCTTTTTCTAAAACATCAAATCTTAATCAAGAATATCATAATTCAAGTTCTAAAAACATACATATACAGGAAAAAAAAAAGTGTCTCAGACTGCTGGTTTTCATCTCCAACATGATTTATGTATGAGGTTGTTACATAAAGGTGGGGTTTTCCGGGCTGCAGTAACACCTGGGTGTAAATTTTAGCAGACCTCATCCTGACAGCTGAAACACAGCTGCTCTGCTATGAACTTCTGGGTCTGATGTTTTTTCCTGAAATGTATCTCTGCTCTGGTTCGGCCACTTAGAATTATTAAGAGAAAAGCCACGCTGTGCTTGATAGTCTATTATTTTTAATTATTTCCTGCTACGTTCAGGTTAACTTAGTTAAATGTGAATAAGAATGAAGCTTGTCAATATGAATATGTTTTACTCTTGGTTTATGTTATATTGTGTAGGTAAAAATGTTGTCATAAAATATTCTGAGCCCAAAATGAATTCCATTGCACTTTTCTTATAATACTAGACCTGTCCAAGAACTTTACAATAGAGACCAATTCCCAATCGCACTCAGATTCATACACTGATGCACACTCTTTATAGATATATGAAGCCAGACCCGAACGCTTAGTTTACAACTTTACTTCTCTCTCCACTGATCCACAATTTGTGTCCTTGATAGAAAGAGAAATGCCAGACCTTTGTCATAAAAACCAACACTTTGCTATTTGCAAACATTTTTGAAAAAAAAAAGGAAAAGAAAACATCAGAATGCATGAATCCATTTGGCTTCAGTTCAATTTATGCAGAAATAGGAATGAATTCTTTTTGCAAAAGGTTTTAGCATGTAAGTGACCATAAGGGCATTTTGTTAATTTTGCCTCCTATAAGTTTTAACATGGTTAAATATCTCTCAAGAAGATTAAATATAAATTCAAAAATGAAGATGTCTGTATGAAAGTCTTAGTTACTTACCTGAGTGGAAACTAGCGCAAACTGATGAAGAGTCATCATTAACACAATAACCCTAATAGCTTTCATATTTAGCATAAATTCCATTATAATCATAAACCAGGTTCTGATAAACTC
This sequence comes from Cyprinodon tularosa, assembly GCF_016077235.1. Lineage (NCBI taxonomy): Eukaryota > Metazoa > Chordata > Actinopteri > Cyprinodontiformes > Cyprinodontidae > Cyprinodon > Cyprinodon tularosa. The sequence goes on along the minus strand of NW_024038438.1, from coordinate 1,740,554 downwards.
AGTGAGAGGAAGATCAGCTTGTATGTCCAGCTCCTACTGGGCTTCTCCCAAACTTCCAATCTTTGTTCTAGCTATAATGTCAAATATCTCCTCCCTGGACTGAAAACCCTCCTCTACATCCACCCACCTCGCTGTCACACATTTTAAAGCTGATAGAAGAAAAAGGACAGAGGCGCCCACATCTGGAACATGCTTGACTACTGTTTCAGATCCATTATTGTCCCAACATTTAGACTCCTAAATTAGAAGGAAAAGTCAGCTGCTTGTAGCGCTCTTTAACTATTGCCATCCAGACAAAGCAATTAGATTTAGCTGACTATTTCAGTTTCCTTTTCCAGCTCAGGAATTTGTGTGGCACTCTAATCACAGCAGCTATAAAGCTTTGCTTTGATTCTGAAATCTGCTGCCCAGTAATGTAACTATATATAGTAATAGCCTCCTAATGACAGGCCAGAAACTGTAAAGTCTCAGGCAGAGGTTACTCCCCCTGCAACCCAACTCAATCCCCCAATGGGTGCAATTTATGCTGATGTTAGGATGCAGTCCCAGAAATGTAGATCAACAGATCTATTACAGACAAAAATACATTGCTATTGAGAAATCCAACAATATCCACAGAAGGCTGAAGTAAAGAGCACTGGCTAAGTGGCACAAAAGAACAGAAACCAACTAAATGCAGGCCCTGAAACACTGCAGCATGCACCGAAATATCATAAAGGATAAAAGTGTTTTCAATTCTTTCACATTTACCGGACATGCAAAGGAATTGAAATTAAGTGCAAATTTCTGTCAGTCTACATGGTGCTCACAAGACATTTCTTACATTTAGTTAATCAAGACAAAAACAGACAGATATTGAACATTCACACATGGTAATAGTAACAGAGTAAAAACACAGTGTATCCATTGCCAGTGCAAAGATAGGCACATACTGGCAGTGAGGTATTCCTTGTATAACTATTGTGCAAGTGGCATAGTAGTAGATATGTGGTACACAGTGTAGCAGCATGATAATAGTGCAAGTAGTCTTTTTTTATTGGGGTCATCTAATAGGCTGTAGCAGCATCAGTGTGGCTAAAACAGGACACAGAAAATCTGTGCTGCAACAAACAGAAAAAGTATGAAAGGGATGTTAGATGAACATGGAATCTGAACCGGGTTTAGACTGCTTTGATCCAGTTGAACTCTCTGAATTAGCAAAATTATTGTCTTCATCTAAGCCTTCAACTTGTATGTTAGATCCAGTTCCAACCAGGTTATTTAAGGAGGTATTCCCTTTGATCTCCTCCTCCATTTTAGATGTGATTAATCTATCTCTGTTACAGGGATATGTACCTAAAGCTTTTAAGATTGCTGTAATTAAACCTCTGCTTAAGAAACCGTCTCTTGACCCAGATGACTTGGTCAATTATAGACCTATATCCAATCTTCCTTTCTTATCCAAAATTCTTGAGAAAGTAGTTGCCAAACAAGTTTGCGATCACTTCCACCATAATGAACTTTTTGAAGAGTTTCAGTCTGGCTTTAGAGCTCATCATAGCACTGAAACAGCTCTGGTGAAAGTCACTAATGATATTCTCATGGCCTCAGATAATGGACTTGTATCTGTGCTCGTCCTGTTGGATCTTAGTGCTGCATTTGATACAGTTGACCATAATATTCTTTTAGAAAGACTTGAACATTTTGTTGGAATTAAAGGAACAGCACTAGACTGGTTTAAATCTTATCTATCTGATCGAATTCAGTTTGTTCCTGTTAATGATAGATCTTCAACACGCTCAAAGGTTACCTGTGGAGTACCACAGGGATCAGTGCTAGGACCAATTCTCTTTACTTTATACATGCTCCCAATTGGTAGAATTATTAGACAGCATGGGATTAATTTCCACTGTTATGCTGATGATACCCAGCTATATCTGTCTATAAACCCAGATGAAGCTAACCCATTACATAGATTACAGGCATGTCTTGAAGACATAAAAACCTGGATGACTCTTAATTTTCTGCTTCTGAATGCAGACAAAACAGAAGTTATAGTCTTTGGACCAGAGTCTCTGAAAAAGAAACTGATTAGCCAGTCACTTCATTTGGATGGGATTAAACTGATTTCAGATAATAAAGTAAAAAATCTTGGTGTTATTTTTGATCAGGACCTGCCATTTAAATCCCATATCAAAGAGGTTTCTAGAATTTCCTTCTTTCATCTGAGGAACATTGCAAAAATTAGAAATATCCTGTCCAGGGGTGATGCTGAGAAACTAGTCCATGCATTTGTTACTTCAAGGCTGGACTATTGTAATTCTTTACTATCAGGAAGTCCACAAACTGTAGTTAAAAGCCTTCAGCTGATCCAAAATGCTGCAGCCAGAGTTCTAATGAAAATGAAAAAGAGAGATCATATCTCTCCTATCCTGGCTTCTCTTCATTGGCTTCCTGTTAAATCAAGAATAGAATTTAAAATCCTCCTTCTCACATATAAAGCCTTAAATGGCCAAGCTCCATCTTATATCAGAGATCTGATTGTTCCTTATGTTCCTAACAGAGCACTTCGCTCTCAATCTGCAGGTTTACTAGTGGTTCCTAGAATTTCTAAAAGTAGAATGGGAGGCAGATCTTTTAGTTATCAGGCTCCTCTCCTGTGGAACCAACTACCAGTTTTAGTCCGTGAGGCAGACACCCTGTCTACTTTTAAGGCTAGGCTTAAAACTTTCATTTTTGATAAAGCTTATAGTTAGGGTGGCTCAGGTTATCCTGAGCTATCTCTATAGTTATGCTGCTATAGGCTTAGACTTTTGGAGGACATAGGGACCCCCATTTCATCATTCTGCTTCATTCTCTCTCTGTTCTCCTATTCTGCAGAATCTGTTAGTTCAATCTCTAACCTTCTGCTCTCTCTGCTTTTCCTCAGAGTAGCTTTGCCTCGTCTGTTCCTGTTTGGCTGTGACGTCATCCTGGAAAAAAACATCAGCTGTGCTGCTTCTATCAACACCCTTGTTAATAGATGTTGGAGATCGGCCTGTTTTCCAGTGTGGTCCTGTTTCTCTGACCGTGACTGAGTGGATGTGCTCTCTTCGTCCTCTGGCATGGGAGCTGCCTTGGAGCTCGTCTGCCTGGCTGTGTGTTTCCTGGACGGGGCCGCCTTTTACAGCTGCTTTTTGTATCTCTGCTTCTGTCTCCTTGAACCCCAGTCGGCCTCGGCAGATGGCCGCTCACACTGAGCCTGGTTCTGCTGGAGGTTTCTTCCTGTTAAAAGGGAGTTTTTCCTCTCCACTGTCGCTACAAGCATGCTTAGTGTGGGGGATTGTATTTGAGTCAATGAGTCAATGCAATCAACTGGTTTTCCTTAGATAGAAAACTTTGTATCAATTTGACTGTATGATCTGGTTGAACTGTAAAGTGCCTTGAGATGACATGTGTTGTGAATTTGGCGCTATATAAATAAACTGAATTGAAATTGAATTGAACACCCTGCTAGGGGAAGGAGAGACTTAACCCTCACAAAAAACAGAACACAAAGCAGAAGGCAGAAAATTGGTTTTGTGCTTCTAAGAAATTTGTTTTAGAAATAAACAAGTTGGTAAAAAGAATCTTAATCTATGTGATGTTATTTATATATAATTTCATTAATTTATTCATCAGATGTCAATATCAGAAGGCCCTTACAACTTCAACCCCAACACTGCTGCAACTGCCAAAAAAACACAAGAAACGCAAGAACGGACAAAATCAACGGATGTTGTTCTCGTCCCACCCTCTTTATCAAGCACGCATTAAAACAGACTTGTGTGTTCTTTAGACTGACTGCTGTCCCAGCATGCACCCACTGGAGCAGCTGAGTTCCTGGAGAGTGCTCACAGAGATCAGAGTTTTAAATTAAATATTCACTTTTCTGCTGCCCTTGCCCTGCAAAAGCATGATTGGTAGAAGTAAGCACTTTATACTTTTACAAAAATGAGCAGAGATACAAAAGCCAACTGTCAACCAGCTCTGCAGGCGTCTCCGTCCAGGAAACACACAGACAGGCAGACTAGCTCTGAGACAGCTCCCATGTCAGAGGATGAAAGAGAGCACATCTAGTTAGTCACAGTAAGAGAAACAGGACTACATTGAAAAACAGACCAAGCTCCAACATTTATAAATAAAGGTGTTGATGGCAGCAGCACAGCTGATATTTCTCTCCAGGATGGTGTCACAGCCAAATAACACAGAACAGATGAAGCTACTATGATTATGAAAAAAAATAGAGAGAGCACAAAGCTTGATGTTGGAATAATAAATACTGCTGAGTGGGAGACTAGAGATAGAATGACGCAGAGTGATGAAAAGGGGTCCCTATGTCTTTTAGCAGTCTAAGCCTATAGCAGCATAACTATAGAGAAAGCTCAGGATAATCTGAGCCACTCTAACTACACATTTTATCAAAAAGGAACGTTTTAAGCCTACCCTTAAAAATAGACAGGGTGTCTGCCTCATGTACTAAAACTGGTAGTTGGTTCCACAGGAGAGGAGCCTGATAACTAAAAGATCTGCCTCCCATTCTACTTTTAGAAATTCCTTATCTGCTCTTTTCATGACAGTCTGAACGATCCATTTTTTTCCAGTGCAACCCAGGTCACTTGGCTATGTGGTCCTGAATCTGATACGTATACCTGATCTTTTCTAATGCAGTCTGTCTCTGAACATCTATGTCCCATTTATCCGACCCCTTAGCCATTAATACTCAACCAAGGTCACTATTTTGTGACTTCCAACGCAGAAGCGGAAAGAAAAAAAAAAACCATGGGGAAAGATAATGCAGAGAGCAGTCATTATTCTTAACCTTCTTGAAAGGATTGCACTGTTAATGCACTGGCCGAGGTTGGGAAAGAAATGAAAGATTGAAAGATGCACTCCAGCTCGCTTGTGATGTCATACCTCTACTGTGCATGCGGGACACTTAATTTGTGCAAATGCAGTTCACACAGGAGATCACATACAAGTTGCATATATTTGGAAATGTCAACAACCACGCAAAGAATCGGATGAGGTTGTGGAGTTTAGATCTATTTTAGTAGGACTATGCAGCAATTTCATGGGTCTGACAGGAAGAGAGACACAGTTACAATGTAAAACACGTCCGCTTTGTGGAAAATTACAAAATAAAATCTATTAATCTCACAGGTAAAGAGTCAAATTTTTGAGTCGCACATCATGTATACAGTAAGCAGAAGTAGTGATCCTGTTTGAGCCTCACAGAAACAGCAAGGGACAGAAATAGCAGTTTATCAATCTCTTCGAAAAAAGAAAAAAACTTTAGGGAGAGAAAAAAATGGATATAGTAATATAGTGATCCTCTTTGACTCACACTAAAAACAAAATAATGAGGGGCAGATAGAGCAGGTTTGCACGGTGTATTTATCTCACCTCTTTATGAAAAAAAACATAAAAACTTAGATCAACTTTACAGATCTATCTCTGATAATCACCTCTCACTGCCTCAGTCAGCATATAATCTGCACCACAGAGTTTATTGCTGTGTTTTTCTTTAGACATAGATCTCATCATGTTTTTAATATGGGCATAGGAACATTCTCTATCTGTTCTGGTTTGAGATGCTGCAGAGACTCGTTAAGTAAGGCTTTCCTTTATAGGATGCCCCATTAGTTTTTAATTTTTTCATATAATCTGTCCAAGTTAAATGTGGGAAATTGTTTTAATTTGTATAACACAGAGACAGAAGTAAAAAAAAAAAAATCTGTGCATATCTGCCCACCCTGCCAAGTCGGGGCTTCTCTGTACACAGTCAGTGTGACATGGAAAAAAAATGGATCGGGAATTAAAAATCCGTACACAACTGGTGGCCTTAACAGCAAAACCTTGTGTCGGTGCGTGTGTAGTTTCAAGAGAATCACATGACCGATACTAGTGTTGTGCCGATACCATTTTTGCCCCCAATACTGATACCTGATACCTGGCTGTGCAGTATTGGCTGATACTATCTGTTTAAAATTGATGGTGTGTGTGTGTGTATATATATATATATATATATATATATATATATATATATATATATATATATATATATATATATATATATATATATATATATATATATATATATATATATATATATATATATATATATATATATGAAGAACTGCATACTACTTGGATGTAAAATAATTGCCATCATGGCTTCGTCAAGGTGCTCCCTACCTTTGTGAAGCAGGAAAAACAAGACTAATACAAAATGACTCCAGTAGAACTTTTTATTGCCCACCTGGAGTGGGTGACAATAGTTGAATAAACTTTTGGCTCTCAATGTGGTGTCGGTGCCCTATTTGTTGGTACTCACCGATACTGATACCACCATTTTAGTGCTTGATTGTGGCTCTGCCCAATACTGGTTGACTAAATCAAAAAATATATTAAAATAAAAATGTTTTGTTTGTTTTAATATGGTGTGCAGGAGGTCAAACATTTATTATCTTTTCCAATGCTGTAAAAATGTGTATAACAGATCAATTTAATTAATAAATGTAAATATTTCAGTCAACATTTGCTTGATAGACTGCAACACACGTTTCAGCGCTACACGGTGCCAGGCAGGAGGCTGTTGTAAACAAACCAGCACGTGTGCCTCAGGCGATTGATCCCAAAGGAAAAAAAAAAAGAGATAACTGATAAGAACAGAGGATTCAAAGAAGAATGGATTGAATTGTTTTCTTTCATTACCAATGCGGTGAGATTTCCTGCATGTTTGCTTTGCAACGAGAAGTTGTCAAGTAATAAAAAGAGCAATTTGGAAGAGCATTTCCAGCGAAGGCATGCTAAATGCTGACCACCAAGATGGGAGTGAAAAGAAAATTGTGATTGCAGAACTTCTGGATAAAGTACAGGAGAGCAAAGATAGATTTAAGAAGTGGAATACATCTCCAAACTCCACTACTGCTGCTGGTTTTGTTGCGAGCATGAAAAACCGTTCACAGTGTGAACAGGTACGCTCTTATGCAGGTATGTGAATTTTCTTTCATTCCCCTCTCCGTAATCCTCAAAATGAAAATAACCCCAAAAATTAGATTTCTTTATGATGTTTCTATTATTTTATCAATACAGAAAAAACTAATACATAAATATTGTAATGGTATTTAAACTGAAAGCACCAAATATTTTTTTAATTTAATGTATGATTATTATATAATTAATCCCATTTAGTCATTTTTTATAGTGGGCTAATACACTTGGAGCCCATGTTGCCATATGAGACTTATATAAGACCTTTTGCAGCTCCAGACGGATTTGTTTTTGTTTTTTGGTCCAATATGGCTTTTTGAACAGTTTGGGTTACTGACCACTGCATTAAACTGTGTTTATTTGCACCTGTCAGTGCAACACATCTGCCAAAAATCATCTTTGATTTTTTGTGGTTTATTATCAAAACAATCAAGAAATATGGAGATAAAGAGGCAAAAGAGATGCTTCAGGCATGTGGGATCATTTTGATCTCATATTTGTTTTAATTTTCTTGTTGTGTCATCCTATTCCTCTCATTCATAACCCTATGGATCTGAATTCAAATTAATTTCAAATTGAATCTTAGTTTGTTCTTCTTACTTTGTAAAAATAATAATAAATCCTAGTCCACAAACATTCTTTTTCATATTGTATTCACATTGTATGTTCACATATATGGATACCATCTAAGAATATCAAACATATTTTAAATTTAAACGATAGACACCAAATAACATATTATTGCAAATATTGGCATAAATCATATTATAGGTCCTCAAAGTTTAGTCTGTCAAAGACGCTCCCTGTATTAATTTTGATGTCCAGCAGGTGTCACTATTTAGTAACAGTATCAATACAGTTTCGAAATTTTTGTTCTGTGCTTTGTTCAAATGTGATTATAAGGGAGTTACTCAGAGGACTTCCAGTTTTATTAATAGAGGTTAATAGTAGGATTTTTTTTTATTTTTATTCTTTACTAACTTCGATGCAGGCAACATATCTATGCTTTTTTTTTTTGTTTAGATGGAAATAATACAATGCCTAAGAATTAAAATGTTCAAAATAAAAGATTAAATAAAATTGTCTTTATTTTATAATTAGTTATTTTATGTATTTTATGTATCAATACTTTAGACTGAGAAGGGTGCTCATGATAAGAAGAAATAACTCTTTCATTAAATAATTTACTAAAAGCTTGCCTTATTTAAAAAAAGGCATTCCAGAAAAACATTTCTTTCTAACGTTTTAGTTATGTAGCCCCGTCTTCTGCATACTTGTCTTGCAAAGCACTCAAAAACCTACTTGCGTAATGTAAGGATTTGCAGCCACCTTTACTGCTGCCTGTATTTAACGATTTGCTCATTATAATAATAATAAAAACTTGACACCAAATAATTTATCAAACGTTTTACACTTTAAAGATAGCTTAATTCTGTTGATACATAAATATATTTATATATTTTTAAGTAAATAATAACTATAAACTTCCGAATATTTAGACAGGCATTTGAAAAGGACACCTCATAGGGCTTTCGAATATCCTCCCGTTGACATTTCTTACCAAATGTTTGTTGTTAGCACAACATGTTGGAGTTGGGGCATTTGAGGTAATAGAGCAAAACGTAAAACTTATTTAAGTCCGAAACTTGGCTGAGGCCAAGATGTCTCGGATGTTGAGACTTCTCTCAGCGGCTGTTGTGCCTTTTTGTCGAACTGGGGGAGTCCGAGCTCGCACATTCGGTTCTGGAAACCTCTTAGTACTGGTGAGTAACTGCTGACCTGTTTCCCCCGTCTGGTCTTTAAACTTAGTCTTGACTGAAGTAAAACACATTTTACCGCAACTCCTTTCATTGAAATTATATGTAAGACGTTTCTGCTTAGTAAAATATCATATTTCCTAATTAACATTGGGGTGGGATTTTGTTTGCAACATAGCATTTGTTTTAATTGCACTAGCTCCGCTGCATATTCTTCGTTCAAGTTTCATTTCATGTCTCTAATCATTATCCTGGGTGATAATTCGCCTAGAAGTCGTATATCGGGTCATGTTACCAAAACAAAAAGTATATTTCGTTCTTAATTATACGGCTGTTTTATCTGCTTCTGACCCCCAGATTTTCACACCCTCCGTCATCGCTCCTCCCCGCTCACGTGTTTCTTGCGGAATAGTTGCGCAGTCATGTTAATCAATGAGAACAGTTCCACATCTTCCGCTACTCATCCGCACATCACCGTCCACATACATCTTCTTCTTGTAAGGTTTAATGGCGGTTTGCAAACTAGTTAAAAGTGCATTACCGCCACCAAACAGATAAGGAGTTAAACAAGAAAACAGGAAACAAGACTCACCCCAGAAAAAATAAATAAAAAATAATAAAAAAAATTCTATATATATTTTTTCCTGAACTGTTAAACTTAACACAACATAAGAAATACTTAGTCACATTCTTCCTCATAATTTGTAATTTATCTTTAAATTATCGTCACTCTGCCAGTTTCTGATGGTCGTATTGGTTTTCCCATCATGCTTTTAACCATCTCCCAGTTTAAATTTCTTAACTTCAAGATACTTTTCTGCAACTTTCACTGTTATTTTGATTTTTTTTTTTTCGGTTTTCCTTGTCGTCTGTGCACTACAAATAATCACTTTTACAATCTAAAGAACAAAATCTTTCTTTTTTACAATATACGAATCTGCTTAAATTTTGGGACACTGCTCCAGAGGTTTTGAAGTTGTCATTTGCTTAACTGTTGGTTTGGATTTTTCTGACTGGGATGGGATCCTTTTTGCAGCTTCAGCATACTGTATGTTATTCCAAGCTGTCATGTTAATCAATGAGAACTGTTCCACATCTACTGCTAATCCTCCACACATCACCTTCCATGTACGTCTTTTCCGTCCGTCACCATCATTCAGAGTAGAGCTGATTTTTTTGCTCCGCTCTGGTCCCTTCCAGGTCAAGATCCGCAATTGCAATTGCACAAAACAGGAAAAAGAACGTGAAGAAGATCCGGTTTGTCAAATTGCATCAACGTCCTTCAGAGCTAAATTATTTTCTGGAAAGGAAAAAGATTGTTGTGATATTCTGGATTGTGAAAGTAAAATAGGATAACGACAGATCAGTAACTACTAATCAGAGTAAATTTTTTTTATACATTTCCAAAAAAGAAGACAGTTTTATTTGATGCAAACTATTGGTACTTCAACATATCAGAAAACAGATTTTTCACCTTAATCAAAATAGTGGTTTTTGAAACTGAAACCGGTAATGAGCCGGTGGATAAATGCGACAGTAAATTAGTTCTGTAATCAAAGAAAAAGCAAGACCCACACTTCTCTGGTATAGATGTATTATAAGCCTTCCTCAAGCAGTATAAACTCCTGATGTGCTTTTAGTGGAACCTGTGATAACTGTTGGTAGAATATTATTTCTGCTGTATCGTTCACTATTGTCCTATGTTCTTCTTCTAGGATCATGGATTTTTAGGTCAACATAAAACAAATATCCTTTCTCGTCAGAGATATCGGTTAGCTCAGCGTCGGCTCTATTCCACCGAACCAAAAGGTGAGAGTTGTTGTGTGTGATCGCTCGCAATTGACTCTTTATTTGTGTTTTGTTTTACATGTTTAAAGATGGGGTGAAGAGTTAACTAAGAAGAGAAATCGGGTTATTATTTTCACAGCGAGGACTGGACAGTTGTTGATTTTTTCATATCAGTCAAATCTGATTGTTGCTGTCTTTCTTCTCCTTAAAATGAAGCCAAACATTCAATCGCTTTACCCGATGGGGCGCCGTTTTTTTAGTTTTACTTTTCTAGACTTATGCCTGGTCACGTGATACTTGCTTACTGAATGCCGTGTGTGTAACTTGCGTAACAAATGTGGCGTAAGTCATGTTGCCCAGAGCTCCAGGCTCTGGTGCTGCCTGGAATCAATAAGAGAATTGTTTAGCGAGTTGCCAAACGGTGCCAGGGAGTTGGAACAATTGGAACCGGTTCTGAACAGGAACTGGTTTTCAATTCCCATCCCTAATGGAGGATGTTCTTTTTTGCGGGTAGATCATCAAGTGTTCCTCCTAATTGTAAGTCATTCTGTTGATATTTTTACATAAGGCCATCCTATGTGCTCGTCCACATTTTCACTTACCGGTGGCGAGTCTGACATAGTTGAAAGATTGCTAATCTTCTTTTGGAAAGTAAGCTTTTATGAGTGATGCAAACAGCAACTTTTAAACTCGCATGTGTTAAATAAGCATTCCCTCTCGGGAGCAGGTACGGGGTTGTGCATGTGCTTTTTTTTTTAAGTGGAGATGGTGGGACTTTTCAAAAATTCATGAAAGTCTTCCACTATACCTTTAATTACATTATCCAACACTCCAAAGAGAGTTATTTTTATTCATTAGCATCTGAACATTTCAAGACTCTAGTATTGACAGTAATTAACGATGGGGACCACTTTCAGATAAAGGTTTCACCCCATCTTTAAATTTTTAAGATTTATTTTTTTAAGTGCTTTGATTTGTTGTATGTGTAATAAACCTGATTTACTTACTGGAGTTACCTTTTTTATGCCTTAAAACGAAATCCTATTTTACACCTTCTTTCTTATCTTGGTAGTTCTCTTGATCTAATGGTTAGGAAAAAAAAAGTATAGATGAAGAGATTCATTTAATGCAAATGGCATTAAATGAATCTCTTCCGTCAAGATTCTAAAGATTTTGAAAGGGAAAAGCTTTTTTTTTTTTTGCATAATGGCCCTATATCACACACAGACTCATAGAAGATGTGAGTATCGGTTTTAACACCAGGGATGGTTTGTATGCCATATTTTTAAGCGCTTATATTTCAAGAATGCCAATAAGCATTCAACCTATTGGATTCTTGATGTTCAATAAATCTTATTGGCTGTATTTCAGATGGAAAAGGAGGCGGAGCAGGAGGAGGACGACCAGGTGGTGGAAAGAGAGGCGGGGGAGGGAAGGACTGGTGGAGTCGGATGCAGAAGGTTTGTCATTAAAAAGCTACACCAAGGCAAAGTTAAAAAAATTTTAAACTACAAATAATTTTAAAACTTTGGTAATCTTAGTTAGACTGTTCTTACCTTACCTTTAGAATGTTTTACATTATAGGGGCCCTAGTTATGTACTATGCCTATATTAAATACCGGAAACTCTTGTCCTTCCTAAAATAAAAGATGCATAATATAAAAACTATTAATTCCAAAGTGAATTAAATACTTCTTATATATTATAAACAATGTTTGCCAAGCGTCAGCCTTGATAGTGTTTACTTTGCCCTATTTGAGCCTGAAAATAATTTTCCCGTTGGGCTCAATCAGCAGACCTAAGGCTGTGACACAATGTGAAGCCATAGCTGTATCTTTATCCATGAAAACTTGGGGTGATTGGACAGATATCAAAAGGACTGTTCCGACTCTTGCTTGTTTTCATGTGTAAATATCATTTCCGCTTTCCCAACCATTCACTAAGCAGTGCTAGGGTCCTCTGAAATGTGAGCACCCTAAATATTACACTGATCATTGGCAATAATGTTTTGGTTTACAAGCTCATTCATTTAGTGCTCCATGTTTCTGTTCTCAGGGCGACTTTCCCTGGGACGAGAAGGATTTCCGATACGTGGTGATAGGTGCTGCTGGAGTCACCTCAGTACTGCTCTACCTTTACTTCAGAGACAGCGGCCGAGAGATCAGCTGGAAGGACTTTGTTCACCGTTACCTGGGAAGAGGCCTAGTTGATCGATTGGAAGTTGTTAACAAACAGTTTGTCAGAGTTATCCTTGTACCAGGAGCTGATACTGAATGGGTAAGGATAGGCTGAGCTCTATAAATGTTTGTTTTACCAAGAAATATAATGAACCTAAAGACAATTACAGAAACTGCCCTTTAGTTTGGCACTAAACTTCTCTTGCGTACAGTTATAGTATAGGGAAACTAATGTCCCTTCGATTATACAAATTATGCCTAAAAGAGCAATCCTATTGTTTGATCTGCTTCTTTTTTTAAACTGGGAATTTTTCTAATTTTTTCTTATGTTTCTCAGAGTTATGTTTGGTTCAACATTGGGAGTGTTGATACTTTTGAGAGGAACCTTGAGGCTGCACATATGAAGCTTGGGCTGGAGCCATCTCACCGGGCTGCTGTCATCTACAGCTCTGAGAGTGATGGGTGAGATTAACTTTTCATTACCCAAAGAAGTCAGTTGTAAATGACTGCAGTATGGGAGCTTGATTATAACCACCAGGAAAAAAAAAAATCTGTTTATTTTGGTACTGTTGAAGGGTTCTTGCTTGTTAAAGTTGCAGCATGCTGTATATAAGCAGAATGGGAGAATAGAGATAGAATGAGACAGAATGATGAAAAACGGGTCTCTATGTTCTCCAGCAGTCTAAGCCTATAGCAGCATAACTATAGAGATAGCTCAGGATAACCTGAGCCACTCTAACTATATGCTTTATCAAAAAGGAAAGCTTAAAGCCTACTCCTAAAAGTAGACAGGGTGTCTGCCTCACAGACTAAAACTGGTAGTTGATTCCATTGGAGAGGAGCCTGATAACTAAAAGATCTGCCTCCCATTCTACTTTTAGAAATTCTAGGAACCACTAGTAAATCTGCAGATAGAGATTTAAGTGCTCTGTTAGGGACATAAGGAACAATCAGATCTCTGTAAGATGGAGCTTGGCCATTTAAGGCTTTATATGTGAGATGGAGGGCTTTAAATTCCATTCTGGATTTATCAGGAAGCTAATGAAGAGCAGCCAGGGTAGGAGAGACATGATCTCTCTTTTTAATTTTCATCAAAACTGTGGCTGCACTGGAGCTTCTCTTTCAGACTCTGGTCCAAAGACAATAACTTCTTTTTTGTCTGCATTCAGCAGCAGAAAGTTAAGAGTCATTCAGGTTTTTATGTCTTTAAGACAGTCTGTAATCTGTAATGGATGGGCTTCATAGACTCGATTTTGTTTACACAAGTGTAAAACAAAAATTAATTTCATTTGGAACAGCTCCCTGGACATTTAATCTTTTTTTGAAAGTGCAGCCTTGAAAAATAGTAAAAAATATTCACCTGGATCAGTCACTGGTTTATGATACTGACTTTATTTTCCCATCACTGCTTTGAAACATTGGAGAATAGTTGATTGATGTTATATTTTTCATTTTTATAGGTCTTTTCTGATGAACATGATTCCTACTCTGTTGCTGATTGGATTTCTGCTGTTCACATTACGACGTGGTCCAATGGGAGGAGGCGTTGGTGGTGGAAGGAGCCCCTTTAGCATGAGTGAATCAACAGCCAAGATGATGAAAGACAACATAGATGTTAAATTCAAGGATGTGGCGGGCTGTGAGGAAGCAAAGCTTGAGATCCTGGAGTTTGTAAACTTCCTGAAAAACCCACAGCAGTACCAGGACCTTGGAGCCAAGATCCCTAAGGTGAAAGCACATGGGCCTCTTGGGGTGAATTTTCCTGTCTTCATTCTCCGTTTCCTGACAGTAGTTGATTGACGCATGTGTTATTGTAGGGTGCAGTGTTGTCTGGCCCCCCTGGGACGGGAAAGACTCTGCTTGCCAAAGCCACAGCAGGAGAGGCCAATGTCCCCTTCATCACAGTCAATGGCTCAGAATTCCTAGAGATGTTTGTGGGAGTCGGTCCAGCCAGGGTAAGGAAAATAATCTTGCCAATGTAAAAGGGAGTTTCTCTCAAATGGTAAATGTTTAACAAACATTACTTGTGTAAAGGTGAGGGACATGTTTGCCATGGCAAGGAAGAATGCACCGTGCATCCTTTTCATTGATGAGATTGATGCTGTGGGAAGAAAGAGAGGCGGAGGGAACTTTGGGGGTCAGAGTGAACAGGAGAACACGCTAAACCAGCTGCTAGTGGAAATGGATGGTAGGCGTCACAATTCCTCCATTCTGATGTAAAGGTTGTTTCGTTTCTTGAGCTTTATTTTATCTCCTTTATTGTCTTGTTCCCTAGGTTTTAACACAGCTACTAATGTGGTGGTACTTGCTGGAACCAACAGGCCTGACATCCTGGACCCTGCTCTGATGAGACCGGGACGCTTTGACAGACAAATTTACATCGGTACTGTCACTCATTATGCTTTAACACAAACTGCAGGACACGGTTTTAAAAAGTATTTAGTTAAAGAATTAAACTGAATAATGTTAAAATCAGATTTCTGTAGAAAACTGACATATGTAACTAGATGATGAAAAACAGTCGCTGTAGATTACAGCTTGTCTTTTTAGAAGTGCATATTTTAACCAACCAGGGGGTTCATGAACAAAGAATTGCGTCAACCTGCTTGGTGTACACTCGAATCAAGAAACTGGAATACATGGGGAAAAAATATATATAACTGAAGGTACTTTATGGTTCTAGTATGCTTCCTTTGCACAACCCAGTCAATAGTCCTCTTTCAACAACATTATCATATTCTTGACGTACATTTCTCTTACTATTTCTCCTACTCTGGGAAGCTTAAAAAAAGATCTTGTAAACGATAGATAACTTTGTAATATAGAGATTTTTCTGCCGATGCCTGAATAAGATATTGGCTCATATATAGACTAAATAGCTGGATCGGATATCTTCGATTTGATATCGGATATCTGAGACCCAATACAGTGCGCACTCTACCTGGAACTGCATTTCTTTCTTTTTGCTAAATATTTTTTTAATAAATAATCTAAAGTAAATTTATATCTGTGTTAATTGTTAACTTTTTTTTTAACAATGTTTATGTTGAGCCTAGCACCTTGACTCAGGTTTCAAATGATATGGCTCATTCCTTTAACAACTGCATCGATATCGCCCGATCCACTGGGGAATGAATCAAAAGATCTGTAAATGACCTGATTGCACTGTTACAGAAGCAAAAATAAAAGAAAAAGAAAAATCATTTGATCAGATAATTGTGTTTTTAATAAGAAAAAAAAAATCAGGAAAAAAAGGGTGTTTAGATGGAGGCAAGAGGTGCAACATAGGATGTTAATGCTTAATTTGAAGTGGCCACCAACCAACATGACACAACATCCAGCTACAGGTTTCTAAACTTCCTTTTTCAACTTTCTATCCATTTTCTGTTCGAGAATTTTCAATGGTAGATTGATTACCATAGAGCTCACTGACAGTTCTTTCTTTTGAGGAAATGACAAACCTTTGTGCCATAGATACTGACATGCCATCTGCAAGTGTAGTGACCGATAGTTCATCAATGAATAGATCATCAGCAGATAAAAATGTAAAATAAATGTAAAATAGCAGAGTTGCATAATAAATAATGATATAGCCTAATAGAATGGACAGTTTCTTCTAAGTAACAACAAATTTAGTGAAAAACTTGGTTTTGATAACAGCTGACTGATTGTTCAAGACTCCTATCTCAAGTCTGGTTCACTGTTAAAATCTGTCATTGCCTGAGAGAAGATTAGAAACAGGTGAAAAAAAGTGAATTCAACATTTTCTCCTAAATCACTTGTATGAAGGGATTTGTTTGTACAAACACCTCTTGCTTAAGGCTCATTGTTCCAAAGCATTCATGCTCAGGATACTGAAATGGCTCGCACCACTTCTACATGTTACAGCTTGTATGTAAACCAGAAAAATGTAAATTGTTGAGCTTCAGATGGGTTAATGTGGATGAATGATGAGTTTTTTTTGTGCCTCCCTTTAGGTCCTCCGGACATTAAAGGCAGGGCTTCCATCTTCAAAGTGCACCTGCGACCCATCAAACTCGATCCCAGTTTGGATAAAGATGCTCTTGCCAGAAAAATGGCAGCTGCTACACCAGGATTTACTGGTAGGTAACCTATTCTTAATGTAATTGAAACTTCAATGTTTGTTTAAGTTTTCAATTATATGAAATCAAAAAACCCAAGTAGTTGATTTATTCCACCAAAAAAAAAACAACAACAAATTTTTACAATAAACGTTTAAAAGCGAAACGATGTTTGAAAAAAAAAAAAAAAAGAGTTCAATAACAGAATTTGTCAGGAATGATTACGTCGTTTTAGATTATTCTATCTAGACTGAGATGTGCTATGGTTTTTTTTTTTTACTTACTAAACTTTACTTTTCTAATTTTAGGTGCTGACATTGCTAACGTGTGCAATGAAGCAGCTCTGATTGCTGCCAGGTACCTGAGCCCAGCTGTCACCCCAAAGCACTTTGAGCAGGCCATCGACCGAGTCATCGGAGGTCAGTGACCATGATTTCTTCTTTAAGAATCTGCCAAGTTTGCAGATGAGCTCTGGCTCTGTATCTTAGTATGGGGTAGAGATATCTATATCTATGTCTATGAGAGAGGCATGTAAACCATTGCTACAGAGGTAAAACATAAGGGAAAGATGTGAAGTAGTTAGAGGGGACAGAACTGAGGAAAACCATTTGACTGAGCTTCCATCAGTCAGGTAAGATAGGTAAGAGAAAAAGTGTTGATGAAAGGGAAAAAGAAGTATTGTGAACTATAGGGAAAATTAAACTTCCTAAAGTTGATATTATTTATGTTACATTTTGAGGTTTGCAAACGGTAGGAAAACCTAAGTGGCTTTTTGAAACGATGATAAAAACAGATTTATTGTCATTAACATGTTTGGTAGGCCTATAGAAGCTACACACATAACTCGGGATAATCTGAGCCTCAAAGGAAAAAGGTTGACACCTGGCCTTAATTGTAGACTGGGTGTCTGCCTCATGGGTTGAAACTGGTAGTTGGTTCCACTGGAGAGGAGCCAGAAAACTAGAAGACCTGCCTCATATTCTACTTTTAGTAATTCCAGCAACCACCAGTAAACCTGCTGTCTGAGTGCTCTGTTAAAAAAAAAAAAAAAAAAAAAGAAATTAGATATCTGATATAAGAGGGAGCTCAATTATATGTGAGAAGGGCAAATTTAAAGTGTTTTAATTTAACAGGAAGAAAACCAAAAAAATCTTGAACAGGAGAAATATTATTTATTTTTTTCATAGAAACTTTGAGGTGTTTTTTGGATCATCGGAAGGCATTTAACTGATGTATAACTTTCCAATAGTAACGAACCAGTATAGTCCAGCTTAAAAGAACCAAAGGCATGAATCAGTTTTTCAGCGTAACTCATGGAAAAAATTAGCCTGACGTAGTCCTACTCAATTCTAGTCAGAATATGAGTCTGATACTGCTCCATAGAGCTGTGATTATGGGGCGTGTTTTGAACGAACCAGGAAAAAAAAAATGCCTCTGCACTCAATTGGATAGATCTACAACCAATAAGAGCAACGGAGTGCGTGACGTATGTTAAGCAACGCATAGTTGTTGTCAACAAAAATCAAAGCGTGCAGTTTCACGCTTAGAATAAGAAGATGAGCCTTGATCGCGTTTCTCTGTTCCTCTTTTAAAATTAATTTGCTGTCGATATCTTCTAGAACAGACCTAATAGCAGAATCTAACTCACCTCAACTCTCCGGCGGCAGCCATTGTTGTTGTCACCCAAGCGCGCTTTGGTCACGTGGTTGATTACGTTACTGTTGGTCATCTGTCCATCATAGTATAAAGCCCGCCCTGACAATTTGATTGGATCGCCTGACAGTGGGCGATAATACTCGCGCTACTATGGAGCAGAGCCAGACCGAACTTCCCGACCTCAAACCTTGTGGGCGGGACTAAGTTTGGAATGGCACCCAGGCTAGGAAAAAATTTTACAAATTTTTTTATTCCACAATAAGAAAAGAGGAATTCCTCAAAACTTTTTTGATATGGGAATTAATGATCAGTCCTCAAAAAAAATATTACCAGGGTTTTATTTAAATGATCGAAGTTCAGTTTAAAACCGTTCAGAAGAAGTTATGTAGTTTCTTTTGAAAGGACTCCATCTGTGATCTAATGTCATCTAAAGAGGGTCATTTTTGTTTTGCATTAATTTAAAAGTAGAAATTTAAAAGTAATATTGTTTTGTGCTCTTCGAGACATGGCTGTAGTCTGTCCAAATATTAAAATTAAATGGGATTAATTTACAAATATAGCAGAATATCATCAGCATAAGAAAGGAACTTAGTCCCATGTTGTCAGGTTATATACCAATTAGGAAGCATAAGAGAAGCGGCCCAGGCACTGAACCCTGCGATACACTTCATATTATGCTTGCGTTTGAGAAATATGTATTACCGGTATTAACATGATTATTATTATTATTAACAAATGATGAGCTTGATATTTGCATAAAATAAGTGTTTTCTATGTTTGAGCAGTTGGCAACTGTCAGAACATTGTAAGTGAAGCAGAGTGAGAAGTAATTAGTTTTTATACTGAGTTCTAATATACATTTGGACAGTTTAAAAACATTTTTTTTTAATAACTTTTTAACATTATGTTAAAAGTATTACATCAGTAAAATCCTTGCGTGATGTAGACTATAAACAACTATGATACAGGCAGGGCAACTGAGTTAAGACCTTGTATACTTCATAGTGATGTTTCAGATGATCTGTTTGTGTCTAGGCCTGGAGAAGAAGACCCAGGTCCTGCAGCCTGCTGAGAAGAAGACTGTAGCTTATCATGAAGCCGGCCATGCCATTGTGGGCTGGTTCCTGCAACATGCTGACCCCTTGCTAAAGGTATGTCGTGTGTACACAGCACAATTACATCATGGAAACAAAATAAATACCAGAATCTATAATGCTATAAAATGAATACTCTCCAGTTTATCATATTTTCTTAGAAATGTACTATTTAAATGTGTTCAGAGCAGGGTAAGAACAATCAAAACAAAAATTAAAATTTGAACAATAAAAGTAGTGACTCATCCAGCTGCTGTAAATGAAGGGATTATGTTTCGCGTTTATCAGATGAGATGGTGATATGCTCCATAAGGCATACATTCGTTCAGGGCTGAAACATTTAATGGGATAGTCGTACTCATGGTCTTCCACTTATCGGGGATCCAGTCTTGGGGACAGTGGTCTCCGCAGAGACTCCCAGACTTCCCTCTCCCGATCTACCCTGTGGTTCTTCCACCACTACAGCAACTAGGTTTTCCACAAGGTTTAGCCGGATTTGGCTTTCTCAGAGTGTAGCGTCCCGGTTGAAAAGATGGATCACAATTTTTTTTTTTTTATTGAATAGCCTTGCTTGTAAACACACCGTAAAAGCTACGAAATACACAAATAAAATCTATATTAGTAACTCAGACAGTACGTTGACTTTAACCTTTTTTACGCCATCAATTTACCATGAATCAACCTTTTTAATCTGGGCAATCCTTACCTTTAGTTCTATCACCATATTTTGCCATGTATATTTATTAAATCATTTAGTATAGGATTTTATAATGCCTTGTACCATGAAATAAAAGAAAATGCATAATAATGTAACCATCTTTGACTTCACATAGTATAAATTGTTGCTATTCACAAACATTTGTATTGCTGAATAAGCATGGCAAACTTAAGAGAGAGACCATTAGCACTGTCTAGTGGACATAAAAACGTAATTATGACAAATATAACTTAACAGCAACCTGTAAGCTCCGTGAAATATGACTAAATATGCATTCAAAAAACAAACACTGATACAAACCTTGTTCCCTCATCAACCAGGTGCTAAGGATCCTTTGCAAATAAAAAGTACTGCAGGACAATATGCTTTATCCCTTTATAACTTTAGAACACAGCTTCTCTCTGCACACCAGTGTTTGCACCACTGCTGTACACACTGCAACAATCTATTCGCGTCATTTTCCTGCTCTGGGCCTTTCACAATAAAAGTATGGTCATAAGTAGGGATGCACGATATAATCGCCCCCTTATCGGTATCGGCCTGTATCAGCCTTAAAACTGAATATCGGACATCGGCCACCCCACCGATATTTAACCCGATATTTGATCAGCTTGTGAGTTTCTAAAGTCAAAAAAAAAAAAAAAAATACTTCTTCTTCTTCCTCAAAAACTTATTTTTTACAGAATTAAAAACTTCTAAAGACGAGGGAAAAAATATTGATACATTAAAATACCACAATATCTTCATATGCTGATATATTGCCATTTAAAAACACCATATCAATCTCTTTTACTAATGAAATATTGCTATATGTCATCGTTATGCTACGAAATCCCCCAAAAATTCACGAAATTTTGCCATATTTTTATATGTTGATATATTGACGCGGTATCGATCTATTTTACTAACAAAATCTCACATGAATTTGCAAAATATCACAAGAGTTTGTAACTGTAAGTAAGTTTGTAGATTTTGAAAGTAAAATAGATCGATACTGCGTTTTTAAAAATAAATTTGATATCAGCATATGAAAATACCGTATATTTGAGTATATTATTTTTCAAAGTGTCAGAAATGGATAACAAAACTGCTATTTTCAATGACTACTTATTTTTGTCCAGCTCTAACATCGGTATCGATATCGGTTATCGGCTACATGAGTTTTAAAATATCGGCATATCGGATATCTGCCAAAATCCCAATATCGTGCATCCCTAGTCATAAGATTATTACGGCTGCAGTAAAATAAGGTCTTTGGATTAATTTAAGACACAGAAATGTTTATAAGGACATTTAAACTGAGCTCTATATATATCACTGCTGACAGTGCAGCTCACTGGCCAGTAGTGAACCTTAACAACAAACTAAATAATTTTTCAATCATCCTCCTCCTCATCTTTATTTTGATCAGTTGGAGTTTGTGGCCTGTTCACGCCAGCTATATGTTGCTAAATAATAAGAATAAAACTTTTCCCTGGTGAAGCAAATTGAAAACAAGTGTGAGAACTTCTACATCTTTCTTTTTTTTCCCTGCATATGAAGGAAGTGGTCCTGAAATTTACATCAAAATGCATTTTCATGGTATAAAGGCACAGTGGTATATCTGTATTCTTGTAATTTTGCTAACTTTTGGTGTTAAATACCTGTTATAGTTGTACATAGACGGTTTACTTCAATTCAAACAATTCAGAGATTAAATGGTTGATATCGGCCAGCATAACTCGGACCAAGACAGCTACTGCATGATGTTTATAGAGCTTTGCCTTAATTTCAGGTGTCAATCATTCCACGGGGGAAGGGTCTCGGTTATGCTCAGTACCTCCCAAGAGAGCAGTACCTTTACACCAAAGAACAGCTGTTTGATAGGATGTGCATGATGCTGGGTGGCCGCGTGGCTGAGGAGGTCTTCTTTGGCCGGATAACGACGGGGGCTCAGGATGACTTGAAGAAGATCACACAGTCTGCCTACGCTCAGGTACACTTGCTGAGTCCGAATGTGAGTAATACTGACACAGCTTTACACTTAGCTTTACTTTGTTTACTGACATTTAGGTGGTGCAATTCGGGATGAGTGACAAGGTGGGCCAGGTTTCGTTTGACCTCCCCCGGCAGGGTGAGATGGTCCTGGAGAAACCGTACAGTGAGGCTACAGCTGAACTCATTGATCAGGAAGTCAGAAAACTGGTGGATGAAGCATATGAGCGCACCCTGCAGCTCATCATGGACAAAAAGGATGAAGTGGATAAGGTGAGACTTTTTAGCAGAGCATATTTACTTGTAGCACAGGTAATGCATCTTGAATTGTTTTTTAAATGGTTATTGTATTTGTTGTATTCAACCTTTCCATCAGTGTCTCCAATGCTAAGCCTAGGTTGGTTCCAACATATAATGATCAGTTAAGAACTTGCTGCAAAAAATAAGAATTAGTCCCTTATTTTAGGAAAATGCTATTTATATTTGATGTGAGATCAATTGAATACGTTTTTGCTCTTAAAATAAGAAATAAAACTTATCGATGATATTATTTCAAGTGCAGTATATATAATTATCTTTCAGAGTCCAAAACACTTCTTTCACTGGCAGTTCATTTTACTTACCAGCTCAAATTCTTTTAAATTAAAAAACACAAATTTAATGTTATAGTTTTTCAATAAGATGTTATAGATGTTGAAAGCTCTCCACAGCAGACTTATAGAAGATGTGCAGCATATTGCTGCAAATGCTGAAGGAACTAAGCTTCCTTAAGAAGTACATTCTACTCTATACCTTTTTGTAGACAGCTTCACTGTAGCATCTCTTGTCAAGTTTGTTGTCAGATATTTTTATTTTCCTCCATATATTTTCCCATGAAATTAGGATTATCCTAATAACCTATTTCCTCTGAAATCTACAATAATCTTGATTCATTGACATTCAGGATTAGATGAACGTTTCCACACCATGCTTCAAAGCGGTTCACCAGCTTCCTGTACTTATCTATCTTTGATGCACCTAGTGGCTGCAGAGCCCTGCCTTGGAACAGACCAGCCATATTATTTAATGGCATTTAATGCAGCCAATGTCAGATTTTTGTTGATTTGGCGGACGTTATGTTGTAATTCATGGAGTTGCATGTCTGAATCAAATACATTACGCCGACTCAGTCATGTTTATCTATTATTCCGTCCTCAGGTGGGGAAGCGGTTGCTTGAGAAAGAGGTTCTAGACAAAGCCGACATGGTGGAGCTGCTCGGTCCTCGGCCATTCCAAGAGAAGTCAACCTACGAGGAGTTTGTAGAAGGAACAGGAACCTTTGAAGAAGACACAAGCCTTCCAGAGGGCCTCAGGGACTGGAACCAGGAGAGAGGAGGGGAGGCTGAAGAGACAGGCCCAGCCCAGGACAAACAGCAGGCAATGTAGGACCTGGGAAACTTGGAGAAAACATCTTATCTGGACAAAAAGTAGTTTAGTTCTTCTCTGTCTGGGAGGATGACAAAACCATTGGGTACAAAACATCATTCACTCATGCCTTGTTCCCAACTTACAAGATTTGGACTAAAGTCAGGACACATCCTTATTATTCATATATTTATAGAAATTAAACTCAGTGGTTTATCTTTAGTCAAAGATGAGCTTCGAAGCGTCTCAGAGTCGCAGGCTCCAGTTTCTGCCACATTTATACCAGAACTGCAGATTCAAACTGTGTGGACGCACTGCTTTCTTTATTTATGTTTTTAAAAAATACCAGTCTCTCTGACGGGAAAAAAACTCTGGACTTGATGAATGTTTCTGTGGATAAAGAAGCTTGAACTGTTTTAAAAAATTACATCAAAAATGCATTTTTTTATGTATATGTAAAAAAACAAACCATGAACTGCTCTGTTTCATGATACCACAGCAACCTTCATTTGGATTTTACTTGTTTTACTGCTGTAAAATTAAATATACATAACCTGTGTGTGATCCTGAAGTTTTTCTTTCATGATAAAAAAAAAAAAAAAATATCCCATCAGTTAAATTATAGACGGTAGGGGACTTATATTGATATTGAAAAATCTTTGAAGGGAAAATTGATTCACCGAAAAGGTCTTCCTGGTGTTTTATTTTTTCATTGTCATTTTTGATCTAATTTACAATCTTTAAATGTAATGATTTATTGCAGAAATTGTTGATTGTGTTTGTAAACCTAAAAGTTATTTGCTTTAGGGACATATAGCTGATTTGTTCTCTAATTCACCCATTTTTTTTAGATGTAAATATCTTTTAGCTTCCTGGTTAAGTTGCAGGATGATGAAGTAGATCTTCCCGACATTAGAGAATCAAATTTTTTTTCAGATTTCCTGTTGACTGAAGACACTCTAAAAATCTTCTTAAGAGGATGCTCAATTTTGGAGAAACCTGGGCTGTTGCAGAGAGATGGAATCCATCTCATGGTGCAGCTCTTCTTTCAAGGAATCTAGTCAAATTTATCAGTCCCCCTAAAACCCTGACAGCCGGGGTCCAGGGTCGCTATAGCTACACCATTCAGAAGTGATTACCCGTGACAGTAATGGCATAAATTCTAAAATAATCCAAAGGAGAAAATATTGTGAATTTAAAATGAGTCCAACTACGAAAAAAAGATAAAGCAATGTGTTAATTGAAAATAGGATCACCCTCCTAAAATAGATTTAATAACTTGATTTGTGATAATCTGATCAATATTGTCTAACAGAAATCTGCCTGTAGCAGGAGGATTATTTTGGCATAAATCAGTCAAATCCATGTTATTTACCTTTTAAATGTAGAGAGCTACTGGGCAAGGAGGAGGGGTTGCAACAACAAACATTCAATCTTGCTTATTGATTAATCAGTTAACAATTATAATTGTTTTGAGCATTTAACCCTTAATTTACTCTATCTAAATTGTAAAGCACTAAAACCACTTTTTTATTTTTTTATTTATTTTCAGACTTTCTATGTTATTTACTGTTTAAAAACATGACAAGGTCATAACAGGTGGGGGATTTTAAACCTAATAGTGATGTTGAAAGGGACAGCTTAAATGCTGTGGTTCAATTCACATAACAAATTAGCCATAAGAAATGAGATTTGGACTCCCATATATACTCCTCCTCTGCAGCTCATCAGTGCTGGTTTCTCTTCTTTGCTTTGCTCCGTGTGTGTGTGTTTCTCCCTGGCATCTCCTGGTTTTTGATTTCTTTATTTTGTTCCTGGATTTTTGCCTCTGTTGCCTTTGGAACCTTAATTAAATCTGCAAGATCTCATCTCTGCCTCCTCATCTCTGCAATTGGGTCCTCAAACAACCTCCACCAAACCTTGACACTTAAATTATAAAAGTAAAAGTAATACATCTAAAAATGTTAAGGACAGATGTTTTAAAGCTTACACTAGTTACTGCGCAACTGTATTAAAGAAACATTTTTCTACAATTCTGCATAATCACTTACTTAGAATTTATTTTATTGGTTTTGTAACTAATGATAAAACTGTCAATTTTAAATCTGAATCATCATGAACAACTACTTATTTTGATGGGGTACCGAGTCCAACCAGGAAGAAATTGTCTGCATGAAGCTAATTATATTGATGGATTTTATTTTTTAAATGCCAACAGGCCATAAAGAAAACTAGCTTAAAAGAAACAAAACTAATGAGTATATTTTTAAAATGTATGGAGAAGTAAGAAGTTGTCTAAAGAATAATTACTCCAGTAAAGTATAGATAGCCAAAATTTCTACTTCAGTAAGGTAATGAAGTATTTGTACTTTATTAGTTGACACCTCTTAACTTTAAGCAGCAAAATTCTAGAATAAAAGCAGCAATTCGTGAATAAATCATGCCTCATACTGTCAGATGTAAAAGCAAAACAATTTATTTAGTCATTTATGTTGTATTTACTGAATAAGTATAAACTTTTACTATATAGGCTATGGTAAATACTTATATTTGTGATTTCATATGCTCTGTCCATGTGACTAAAATAATCACTGCTGCTGTGAGAAATCTAGTCAGGTGTCCTGATTACTTAAACTGAATGTAGAAAAGAAATAATACTATTAAAGACTTTCAAAAAAAACTTAAGAGTGGGAGATATTTAAAGAGTATAAGGGAATTGGTAGCTTGGAAGATTAACCAGATGAAACGAATCATGAAGCACTATGACACTATTTCTCTTGAACTTTTGAAAACATTGGGTTTAAAAATGCAACTCTATTATCTACTGTGACACATTTTTGAAAATGTAAAACTCATCTCATAAACAACATTTCTGAGTGAAAGAACTCCCAGAATGCAGCATATCCAAGTACAATGGTAATGTGCCTGCACACTGAAGCTGCACTTTTTATACCTGACCAGCGGGAGGCAGCTACCTTTCCTCAGAGTCAGGTTAGGAGACTTGGGTGCTGTTCTTTTTAATCTTTTTAATCAGTTTTTACCTATTACAAAAACATTCTAAACTGAGTAAAAAATGGATTAAAAATGAAATAGACATTTATCCCTGTAATACAGAGACTCATTGCTTAAGGTCTACATAAAACATAAACTGATTATAACTAACTAGTGAAGAATTTTCATATCTTCTGGTAGTTTAATGGGTTTATCCTGGTTTGTGTTCACCGAAGGAGGACCGGTGAAAACAGCAGAGAGGCAGAGAAGAGAGGAAGGGACAAGGAGATGGCAGATGCCCCACCACATTCCTTAGCGTCCTCCTAGTGGATCAGACATTTTCATAGTTAAAAAAAATAATAATTTCACAAAACATCCAAAAATAGTATCCCACTTAGTTTCTTTATACGTAGAACATGACGCTATTTTCACATTGTTTAATCAGAATAAAACTAACATCTGACCTTTGGGTGGTAGGCATGGCAGGATTCTGGACGCCTTCGCACCTTCTGAGACTTCATCCTGTTGCACTTCACAGTTGCATTATGTTTCCAAATGTTAAGAAAAGCTACTGTATGGGTGTGCTAATAACTTAGGAGTAAGGCTCTGACAATGTAATTAAAATGAGCTGTAGGCTCTGTGTTAATTAATCTTTAGCTTAACAATATGTGGAAACTAATGAAGAGACGATATCAATGCTCTTTTTTATGTTTTCCAACACCAGATACATGTGCTGAACTAAATCCTGTATTGGTCTTGTTGGTGGGTTGTCTTTTTGAGAGAAAGAAGGATATATTTAATTTCCTTTGGCTGCAGCAGGATGGGTCCGAACTGACGGGAGCAATCGCAGGTAGCTTGGGTCACAACCAAAACCATATTACTGTCTGGAATCTGCTGCACCACAAACATCCTGAAAAAGAAAAAAAATGCCAAAGAATTTTCTTAATTTATTTGGATTTTCTATTAGAAAAGATTTAAACTTCTAAGAAAATAATAAAATGAATGCATATATTTCTCTGTACGTAAATACATTTTACTTAATTAAAGTATAATTAATGATACAAATACTTTCATTGCAATTAAAAAAATCTTTGTACAATGTAAGCTGTAATGTTAGAAACAAAACATATCAGGTCATGTTTGATATAGAATCATTATCCAGGTGGACAGTATTAGTGGAGCATTCCAATCTCCAAACTGGCTACATTTATTTTCTATAAATTATAAATGAAGGCATTAAAACAGTTTTCCTCATACGCCACTAAAAAACACAAACTTCTTAGATCACTCAAAAAATGGATCCGTAAATTAAGCATCTGCACACATTTACTGATCCACGTTTATCTTTTGTAATAACAAGAGATTTTTGAGAAAACCAGACCAGTATTATGTCTTCACCTTTGCAAAAATAATGCAATATAATAAATGCCTTTGTGATGACGCACTTGATGACGCATACACTGGTAGCAAAAATAAAAACTTTTGTTCATGGTTGAAATTATTCACCCAACTTTAACCACTAGTGGCAAACACAGAAGATAATTTTTAGAATACAGATTTGCAAAGCTGGTTGCTTCACAAAACCATGCAGAAATCAGTATCTAAAATAAAAGTTTGAAATGTTTGGTTAGACAGGAGAATCGGAAAAGAAATGTAGAGGCAGGTGTTTGTGAAGATGAAGAGGTGGGAAGAGAAAGGTGAGAAAGAGAAAATGCTTGATGATAGTAAAGCAGGTGAGATTTGAATAATAGAATTAAAAACATTTCCAGGGGAGCATGTCGCCAAGCAAGCCTAGAAGTTCTGACTCTTGACCTCAAAGTTTTTTAGCCCTGGTACGGCACTGAATCTATGGCTGTCTCTGATCATAAGCCCCAATCCCTAAGTAGATGACTATACAGTGTTTAAACCATTTTAGATGAGCGTCTGAACGTCTAGTACAAGAAAAAAGTTGAGGACTTGGAATTCCCAGAAGGCGCCTTGAAAAATAGTGTAAATCCAAGGTCACTAGACATGCAGATATAAGCAAGAAGGCTTCATGGGATTTGTTGTGGCGGCGGGAAAGAACAAAGATGGCGCAGGCAGCTTGCGGGGAGGTGGATTTATGTAACTAATGGGGTGGGAAAAGTAGTGATGCTGATCATTTGTGCTGATTTGGTTTTTAAGATAGATTTTTAATTTGGGTCAATGATGTTGCCATTCTAGTGGACGCTAGTGCTTCGCACGTTTCTGGATATAAAGTTACTGCATAACATCACATGTCATTTCTGTGCTGGTAATGAATATAACAGTTGGAATGTTCACCTTATTTAGACGCTATTGTTACGGCTGCAGTGGGTCTCTGCTTTTTCTTTCAGGGTCCTGGAGGCAGGCCTTCTGCAGGTGTTATGTTTTTTTCCCTGATTGGTGCTCTGCTGCTTTAAAAGCTGTCATGCTGCAGCAGTCAGGAGGCTTTTTTCCTCCTCTCCCTCTTCAGAACTCCAGTTGGTTTGGTTTGGACTTTATGATTGAGTTTTGTTAGGTTTGTTTTGCGCTTGTTTATTTCTAATTGGTTATGGGTTTTGTACTAATCTGTTTTGGCTTCTTATTTCAGGTAATCCTTTTTTAGGTTTTACTTAATATAATTTAATAAATTTCCTTTTTCATCAACTCTAAAAATCCTTGTGTGGTCTCCATGAATGTTACCCCACCCAACAAGCCAGGTGGACGTAACACTATAATTATTGTTTTAATATTTAGTCAATCACTGCCTCCCAGATTCTTATGTTTGGACCAGCTGTGACCCCTGGAAACCCCGTGGCATTTCCTGTCTGTTGGCATTTCACAATAAAAACACAGGTGAAACCTAACATCACTTTTTTTTTTTCTTTTCCAGTTTTTTATTGACATTAGACTGTCACAAGTACAGAGTGGACTCACAGTGGACACTCCTTGAGAGTGGGGCTTTAATTCAAAACCTCTAGATCAGTGTTTTTCAACCCTGGTCCTCAAGGCACCCTGCTCTCCATGTTTTGGATTTTTCTGAGCTTCAGCACACCTGATTCAGATAATTGCAGTTCAGCAAAGCCTGATAATCTGCTATCAATTGATAACAGGTGTGTTAAAGCTGGGAAACATCTAAAACATGCAGGGCAGGGTGCCTTGAGGACCAGGATTGAAAAACATTGCTCTAGATCAGGCATCCCCAAACTCGATCCTCGAGGCCCACTGTCCTGCAGGTTTTAGAGGTTTCCTTGCTCCAGCACAGCTGTTTTTATTTGAAAGCTGATTAACAGGCTTTTGGTCTACTGCAATCATTATAATCAGCTGTGCTAAAGCAGGGAAACCTCTAAAACCTGCAGGACAGGGAGCCTCGAGGACCAAGGTTGGGGATGCCTGCTCTAGATTACAAGCACAAATGCCCCAACCTGTAGGCTGCCACTCCTTTTCCCTATGAACAACATGTTTGGGTGCCTGGAGGATTAGTGAAGCTTGCCCAGGCAGAAACCAGTGGAGCCAGGTAAAGAAAGCATTATCTATGCTGCAGGAAATACATCAGGTCCTTATTGGGCTAAATTTATATGTTTTTTTTTTTAAAGCCACCTTATAATCTCTGAAAAGCATTCCCACTTCATTCTTTGTCAACATTATTTTCTATATCTACCATTCTTAATAATAAAGCTCGTCTTTGCTGCGCTTCTTCACTGTAGCACACTGCTCACATCTATTCCCTGACAAGATTTTCACAAGCGAATGAAAACCTTTTTTTTTAGATTTTTTAACTTCATTCGCAGGCAATCAGATGTCGAAAATTTGCCGTTCTCCTCCCTATATTGCTCAACTTCGCTCCAATTTTCTTTGCTTCAGATCCACCGTTCTACATAGAAATAACGTGGGAATCCTTCTGCTCCACCTGGTGTGAGTGTACCTAAAGGGTTTACACTCACCGGCCACTTTATTAGGTACACCTGTCCACCTGCTCATTAACACTTAATTTCTAAGCAGCCAATCACATGGCGGCAACTCAGTGCATTTAGGCATGTAGACATGGTCAATACAATCTCCTGCAGTTCAAACCGAGCATCAGTATGGGGAAGAAAGGTGATTTGAGTGACTTTGAACGTGGCATGATTGTTGGTGCCAGAAGGGCTGGTCTGAGTATTTCAGAAACTGCTGATCTACTGGGATTTTCACGCACAACCATCTCTAGGGTTTACAGAGAATGGTCCGAAAAAGAAAAAACATCCAGTGAGCGGCAGTTCTGTGGGCGGAAATGCCTTGTTGATGCCAGAGGTCAGAGGAGAATGGCCAGACTGGTTCGAGCTGATAGAAGGGCAACAGTGACTCAAATAACCACCCGTTACAACCAAGGTGGGCAGAAGAGCATCTCTGAACGCACAGTACGTCAAACTTTGAGGCAGATGGGCTACAGCAGCAGAAGACCACACCGGGTGCCACTCCTTTCAGCTAAGAACAGGAAACTGAGGCTACAATTTGCACAAGCTCATCGAAATTGGACAATAGAAGATTGGAAAAACGTTGCCTGGTCTGATGAGTCTCGATTTCTGCTGCCACATTCGGATGGTAGGGTCAGAATTTGGCGTCTACAACATGAAAGCATGGATCCATCCTGCCTTGTATCAACGGTTCAGGATGGTGGTGGTGGTGTCATGGTGTGGGGAATATTTTCTTGGCACTCTTTGGGCCCCTTGGTACCAATTGAGCATCGTTGCAATGCCACAGCCTACCTGAGTATTGTTGCTGACCATATCCATGCCTTTATGACCACAATGTACCCAACTTCTGATGGCTACTTTCAGCAGGACAATGCGCCATGTCATAAGGCTGGAATCATCTCAGACTGGTTTCTTGAACATGACAATGAGTTCACTGTACTCAAATGGCCTCCACAGTCACCAGATCTCAATCCAATAGAGCATCTTTGGGATGTGGTGGAACGGGAGATTCGCATCATGGATGTGCAGCCGACAAATCTGCGGCAACTGTGCGATGCCATCATGTCAATATGGACCAAACTCCCTGAGGAATGCTTCCAGCACCTTGTTGAATCTATGCCACCAAGAATTGAGGCAGTTCTGAAGGCAAAAGGGGGTCCAACCCGTTACTAGCATGGGTTACCTAATAAAGTGGCCGGTGAGTGTATATATTTGCATTAAAATTATCAGGTATAGCCTTGTCTGTTTGCCACATGTACCAAACAAATACCTGAACACATACAGAAGATTAATGTACGTAACCAAGAGTAAAATGCAGTCCAATGCTGTAGTGCAACTTAAACTCTGCTATATGGAAACACATTAGGAAATCCTTTTTGTTTCTGACCTGGAGAAGATGCTCTGTGTTAACCTGACTATTTTTTTAACAGTGATATCTGTTTGAATAAAGACTGATAGGGTTTTCATTAAGCATTATCATTATATCAGTATGTTCAATGCATTATGACTGTTGTCTAAATGATCTAAAAATAAGAATTAACGGTAATGTGTACAAGTTAGTACTCATACTTCTGGCAGCGTCCACACTTGATGAGACTGTTGGCTTCCCTGATAGAGGAGTCATACATAAAGCCAGGATATGCAGTGTCACAGGGCTGCAGCGCCTCCACCTTCTTTTGCTTATGAGCTGAAAATACACAAAATTAGATGTAATATTTTATATTTTTTGCTTCATTCAGGTGGCATAAAATTGGAACAGGATCAACTCGGTAGTTGTCCAGAGCATCATCATAGATTCAGTCATGTTGTACTCACATGTGTGATAACCAGCTTTGGCTGAATGCATGGAGGATGGCAGTGACCACACAGAGTGATGGAATAGCATTGAATGGGATGATGAAGGGATGACATGAAAATGAGGCAGAGGTAGATGAGTTGCATTTGAAAATAAAAGACATCAATGTTGTTTGATGATGAAACAGAGTGAAAATCATAAATTTTTCAACATCATGAACATTATCTGAAATCTAAACTCCTTAATCCAAGAGAAGAAACTTTTATCAACTGGATTGAGTTTTGGATTGAGCATTAGTTACTGAAGGACCAGTACTTCCCCATGTTTTCCCATGCTCTTTGCATCAGGTAGTGACAGATGACCACTCATGTGGCCCCTGTTTGTGATGGTTTCTTCATTTTAAAATGGAGTGTTTCCTTACCTATGCTGCATGCTGCCTAAAGAGAAGTGATTACTGCAAAATAAATGGCTGAGATAGTTACTGCTAACTGAATTTAAACTGAATGAAACTGTATTATTTATAATTTCTCTCAGTATCCCCATACAAAATGTATATTTCTAATCATAGATTTTTAGATTAGATTAGATTTAACTTTTTTGTCATTACACAGGTACAGGTACAAGGCAACGAAATGCAGTTTAGGTCTAACCAGAAGTGCAATAGCAGCAAGTGCAGGATAAATAATGATTCCATAAATACAGGACATGGGTTTCTACTGAATAAATATAGAGCTGAAGACCATTATAAACAGAATTTTACTAATAGATTTGTCCTATGAACGTAATATATAGATAACTAGTGTTACGAACAAAATTTACAGCTGGATATGTACCGAATAAAAAATACAGGTGGATATTACTATAAATAGGGTTTTTACAGATCTGTACAATAGCATAATATACAGATGACTGTCATTATAACAGAGTTTGCAAAAGAATATGTACTATGAATATTGTACAGATGGCTATTACTATAGGCAGAATTATGAGCATAATATACAGATGGCTTTTACTATAAAATTAATAAATAAAGTTTGGACAGAAGCTATCTAAATTCAAGTGCAGTGGAAGGTAACTGCATATTAATTGCATATTACAGTTAAAGTACGGTATTGCAAATTTATATAAAGTAATATACATATAACATATGTATATTACTTTACCCATTGGTTTATATTTTTTCTTGCCCCCATATAAAAGTATTCTAGTTTTTAAAATGTGTAATATAAAACGGTTACACTTTACAAAATCCATCTTAACCATCATTTATAAATGGTCAACAGAACATTTATTGATGATTAATATTTTTGATGTTATATTGTTTTTGGTAATCATTTATAAACTGCATCTAAACCATTTATAACCGGTAAATAGATCATTTATGAAGGCATTAGACCAACTGATGTTGGGTAAGTCCATCACGACAGGGCAAGTTGAAAAAAAAAAAAAAAGTTAGGTTCAGGTCAAATGTCTATGGGTGTTGCACTGTAAAACGTCTCACTGTAAATGTACATGCTGCTGTATTTTAAAGTGCCTTGCTGTAATTTAGACCTACATTAAATTATTGTAAATAATTATAGTTATTTACTTTAAAAGCATAAAAATTATTTTTCTGTAAATTTATGATTGTAGGTTTATGCTAATTTACTGGCAGCAGGTTCTCCAGTAGACTGCTTTATTTTTGCAGTGCTGTTTTCCAGAGAAACAGTACTTTT
Source organism: Cyprinodon tularosa (assembly GCF_016077235.1). Lineage (NCBI taxonomy): Eukaryota > Metazoa > Chordata > Actinopteri > Cyprinodontiformes > Cyprinodontidae > Cyprinodon > Cyprinodon tularosa. The sequence continues at coordinate 1,706,478 of NW_024038438.1, read as the reverse complement.
AATAATTCTATACAGTTCATTATTGTAATACTGCAAATATTTCTAAAGTTACTACAACTACAATTAGAAATGTTAATAATAAAAACATAAATATAACAAACTAGTTAAAAAAATACTCAGTTTCTTTTCAAACTTCTTTTTTATTTAACAAAATATTGCAACACAAAAATGACATCAATAAGCATGAGCTTTTTTTCCCCCCCCTGTTGTGTGTCTGTGTGTGCGTAAAGATCAGACACTGATCCTCTTGATGAGGATGGTGACGTGCAGATTCATATGTTTGCATCTTCTGGACTATTGTGCCACTTTTCTTTCTCTCTTGCCCCTCTCTGATTTGATGTCAGCGTAGCTACTGCAAAACAATATAAAGACGAAGCAATACTTTTTTCTTTGAGGATATCTATCTATGAATGCATCATATCAAATAATGTTCAGTATAATGTAGTGATCCAGTTGCTGTAGCGCTGTTAGAAACAGCAGAAAACACGACCAGAGAAAGGTGAATATTGAGTAATGTGCCTCCACCTTGTTACTCTCTGGTCTCTGTTTATTCACTGGATTACAGATTGGCCGTTGGTAATACAAGGTGCTGAGAAATCACCAGCCGCCCTATTGGTACTCCCTAGTTACACCAGTCAGAATGTAAAAAGTACGTGCGCTACAGCATCGAACAACAATGATGTTCTCATTTTCAGGGGGTCCTAAAACTTTGGAAACAAAGATAAAGTCAACACTTTGACACACACTTTCTGTTTCATACCATTAGTAGACTATTGTAATTTATGGTATAAAATAGGCACATCACATTGCATTTTTAGTATGAAGTCCATGAATTCTATAAATCATGCAATATAACATATTATACAAATCCATCACAACAAAATGAGTGTGTCAATGGAGCATAATAATACTGTAGTCATATATTAAGAATATTACACTCACACACACACACTATCTGATGATGTGCCACAAGTGTTAAAAGGATGATGTACAGATAATATACATGTATTGATAACATTTTTATGGTAATTAGATTACAGCCTAACCCTGACCCTAAAAGCCTCAAACCCACTTGCTGATTTTAGCGAAGTTTAGCACATTGCTTTTTTTGTGGTTCTTTTGATATGGAAATCGACACCTAAATTACTAACCTACACTCACCATGTTACTTATCCAACCACTTTTTTTTTTATGTTGGTAAAACATTAAACTAAGACCAAATACTAAGACATTCTAATTTTAGCTTATAGCTTGCAACAAAAACATTTTTTAACAAATTTGTTGTAGCACAAATGGTGTAAAAATCTTAAGAAAAAAATCCCCTCTCTAAATAAGGAAAAATGTAAATTTTGTTACCTTACTCTGTGGGCAGTGTGGAGAAAGTCACGCATCTCCAAATATCCATAAAGTTGTCTTATCACATTTTCCTGTGAGTGATGGCCTAGAGTTGCCAGTTGTCCGGCACTTTTCTTTCACCTTCCCATCATGCTTAGCTGTATACAGTAAAATTTACAGTATTCTTGTAGACCAAAAAAATAAATAAATTTTGCCGAAATCATGTTATTTTTCTTCCAAAATGCATTGCAGGTTACAGTATGACACTGTATGGCAGCAATACAGTAAAATACTCTTAAGATTTAAGTGTAAATTTATATTAAAGGTTTACAGTGAAGTTTTAGGGCAATATGATTACTTTTTATAAATCGTTTAGATGCAGTTTATAAATGATAATCAAAGATTATTCATTGATAAATATTCTCTTTAACATTTATAAAGGATGATTTTTGTAAAGTGTCACCAAATGAAATTAACTTTTAGGATGCAAGAGACAAGAAAACAGCAGTACTGTTGGGAGCTGGAGAAGTTCCACCTTTCTCCAGCAGAGTCCGCCGTGGATCCTCCTGAGTGAGCCTTCTGCACAGCTGCAGCCCATCAGATCATCAGAGGATCCACTACTTAAGCTGTCTTCAGACCTTGCCTCAACGCCGCAGCGTTGATTCAGTTGGTCAGCGCCTAAGCCAAGACTCTCTGAGAATCTTTGTTGACTTTTGAATCCAGCCTGGATTCTAACCCTTGTCTCTGTCTTCCAGGAAACCAGTTTTTTCCCCTGTGGAGCTCAGGAAGAGCTGACCTGCCAAGCCTACCCTCTCAGCCAAACCTGATGTCCCACGGTGAACTTCCATGCAGCTCAGGACTAAGAGCTGGAAAACTCAAAGCCAAGGTCAGCTCATTAATAGAAGTAAGACGCTGAAGCGGCTTGCGGACTCTGCTGATCAACTCCTCTTCAGATCCAACAGTAGCCCTCTCAAAGCTATCTGCAAGAACCCTCAAGGTACAATCAGTAACAATCAAGAAATCAAACTCCGAAGTGCAACGCTAACTGAACTGTCTCTCACGCAGACTCCGGTGAACCAGTTTCCAGGCCCAAACCAGAACCTGTCATAACAGTGTGCTTGTGCAAAATAAACTTGTTAACTTTTACTCCAGTGTCCGTCTAGTGGTGTTCTGCATATTTGGGTCACTCTCCGTGCACCCATCATGACAGAACACTGCGGCCAAATTCAAGGCCCAGCAGAACATCTCCGTCAAATATTGGAGGAGCGGGATGCCCAAATCCATAGGCATGTTCAATCTCTCAGTGAGTTAAACACCCGCATTGAATTTCAAAATCATGTTGCCCAAGACTTTGCTAACCGTTTGAACCGCGCTAATGCTGCACCGGCACCTCAACCATTTCCGGGTCCAGTTCCCCCTCCGAGGTCACCGGCAGTGACGTCATCCGAGTTCCGCCCAAGTCTACCAGAAAGATTTTCTGGTAATAGGAAGGACTGCAAAGGATTTTTGTTTCAGTGTCGTTTAATTTTTCAGAACTCTCCTGGCAGTTTTTCCACGGATTATAAAAAGATAACTTTCATTCTTTCTCAGTTAACAGGAAGAGCCTTGGAGTGGGCTCAGGCGAGATTTGCCTCCGATGAAAGTCTCAATTGCCATTATTCAGATTTCATTTCTGAATTCACCCAGGTATTCAATCAAGAAACAGATCAAACTATTGACTCTCGAGCTCTTTTCAATCTAAGGCAGGGAAATTCTTCTGTGGCAGAATTCTCCATCAACTTCCGGGTTAAAGCGGCAGCTTCCGGATGGAACCAAAGCGCTCTGAAAGGAGCTTATTTTATGGCATTAAACGAGCACATTAAGGATGAGCTCGCAACCCTCGACGAACCAGCTACCCTCGAAGAATTAATTTGTTTGACGATCAGATTGGATAATAGAATTCGTGCTAGAAGCAGTTCCAAATCAAGAAGCCAGGGGACACCTTCCTCTGCCTCACATAACGCGACTGTTTTTTCTTCTCCCACAGAACAGTTGCCCATGCAGAGACCTAAGACCCAGTCTCTCCTTCTGCCTATTCAGGTCTCTCATTCTGGTGAAAGAAATGTCGAACCCATGCAGGTGGGACACACCAGGCTCACCCCAGAGGAAAGACAAAAACGTTTTTTGAGTAAATTATGCATCTACTGTGGTGAGAGTGGACACTTCATCGCTTCCTGCCCGGCTAAATCAAGAAACCTGGGTCCGCCAGAGGATCTGAGGAATCTGGCGGGCTTAACAAACTCAAAGAAATCTCCTCGTCTGATGTTACCTGCCACTTTGTTTTGTGCTAATCAAAGCCTCTCTTTTTCTGCATTTATCGATTCAGGCTGTGAACGAAACTTAATTGATTCAAACCTCGTCCAACAACTACAAATTGAGACTATTCCTCTGACCCAATCTCTTTGTGTTTCTGCTATTGATGGGAAAAGACTCCACCAAGTTACCCATCAAACTCAACCCCTCGAGCTACTTCTTTCAGGTAACCACCGAGAAACTATAACATTTTTTGTTTTTCCCTCCGCATGCTCTCCCCTGGTGCTTGGTTTCTAATGGTTGGAGAAGCATAATCCACATATTAACTGGACTGATCGTCACCTAGAGTCATGGTCTACTTCATGCCATGAGACATGCCTCCGTTCGGCTGCCCCCTTGGTGGGGCCTCCTAGAGGTGGGGGGGAGATGGACTCTCCTGACCTTTCTTCTGTTCCTTCCGAGTACCATGACTTGGCTCCTGTCTTCAGTAAGGTCAGTGCTACGTCCCTACCTCCACACAGACCATATGACTGTGCTATTGAGCTATTACCTGGAGCACCACTACCTAGCAGCAGATTATACAACATTTCCAAATCTGAACGAGAAACCATGGAGAAGTACATTAACGAGTCCTTAGCTGCTGGAATAATTCGCCCATCTTCCTCTCCGTTGGGCGCTGGGTTCTTCTTTGTTGGCAAAAAGGACGGTTCCCTGAGACCATGTATCGATTACAGAGGTTTGAACCAAATTACAATCAAAAATAAGTACCCACTCCCTCTACTCGCCTCAGCATTCGAACCTGTACAAGGGGCAACTGTTTTCACAAAACTGGATTTGAGGAATGCATATCATCTTCTTAGGATCCGAGATGGAGATGAGTGGAAAACAGCCTTCAAAACCCCCTTGGGTCAATTCGAATATTTGGTTATGCCTTTTGGTTTAACTAACGCCCCAGCCTGTTTTCAAGCCCTCGTGAACGATGTTCTCAGAGACTTTTTAAATGTGTTCGTGTTCGTCTATATTGACGACATACTCATTTACTCGAAGAACCTTTCTGATCATAAGAGACATGTCCGCCTTGTGTTGCAGAGACTACTGGAGAACAAGCTGTTCGTAAAAGCAGAGAAGTGCGAATTTCATCAGTCTTCAGTCTCCTTTTTGGGGTTTGTGCTCGAGGGCGGCCAGGTTAAACCATCTGAGGACAAAATAAAAGCCGTGTTAGAATGGCCAGTTCCAGAGAACCGCAAACAGCTACAGAGATTCCTGGGCTTTGCAAACTTTTATTGTCGGTTCATCAGGAACTATAGCCAGACAGCTCTTCCCTTAACCTCACTGACCTCTGTCAAACGTACTTTTCAATGGACACCTGAGGCACAAACTGCATTTGAGAAATTGAAGTCTTTGTTTTCCAGAGCACCAGTGTTAATACAGCCTGACCCATCTAAACAATTTATCCTCGAAGTGGACGCTTCAGATTCTGGAGTTGGAGCAGTCCTATCTCAGAGACTAGACACCGATCAAAGGATCCATCCATGCGCCTTTTTCTCTCGTAGACTTTCATCCGCAGAACAGAACTACGATGTGGGAGACCGTGAGCTGTTGGCCATCAAATTGGCGCTGGAAGAATGGAGACACTGGCTGGAGGGAGCTGAGCACCCGGTTCTAGTATGGACGGATCACAAGAACCTGGCTTACATCCAGTCAGCCAAACAAGCCAATCCCCGTCAATCCAGGTGGTCCATTTTCTTCTCACGGTTCAATCTCATTATCTCCTACAGACCCGGATCCAAGAATGTCAAACCCGATTTTCTCTCTCGTCTTTACTCCGTCGATCAACCTGAGACGCCTGAACCAGTCCTTCCTGCTTCCTGTACAGTAGGAGTGGTTACCTGGGAGATCACTGACCTAATCAACTCCGCCCTGGCTACAGAACCCGATCCAGGTAACGGTCCAGCTAACCGAACCTATGTGCCATCTTCTGTCAGATCTCGTCTCATCCAATGGATGCATGCTGCCAAGTTTTCCGCCCATCCGGGGGTCAGTAGAACCGTCGCCTTGATTTCAAGACGCTTCTGGTGGCCAACCCTTCACAGTGACGTCAAGGAGTATGTGTTGGCTTGCTCCACATGTGCCAGAAATAAAGCCTCACATCAGCCTCCTTCAGGCCTGCTACAGCCTCTTCCGGTTCCCTCGCGTCCATGGTCCCATATAGCAATTGACTTCGTCACCGGCCTCCCTGTTTCTCGAGGTATGTCCACAATCTTCACCATTGTTGATCGCTTTTCGAAATCCTGTCATCTCATCCCTCTAAGGAAACTTCCCACGGCCTTCCAGACCGCCCAGCTCTTAGTGAAACACGTCTTCCGCTTACATGGCATTCCCCAGGAGATCCTTTCGGATCGAGGCCCCCAGTTCATATCCCAAGTTTGGAAGGCATTCTGTTCCGCACTCGGCTGTAAATCCTCTCTGACATCCGGCTATCATCCTCAGTCTAACGGACAAACAGAGAGGATGAACTAGCAGCTGGAATCAACCCTTCGTTGCCTCACCTCCAACAATCCCACCGACTGGAGCCAATATCTAACCTGGATCGAATATGCACACAACTCCCTCAAATCTGCTTCCACCGGCTAATCACCCTTTCAGGTCAGTCTCGGTTACCAACCTCCACTTTTTCCCGCAGACGAGAGAGAGATTTCGGTCCAGTCAGTCAACCATCACATCAGACGTTGTCAGAGAATTTGGAGAGAAACCATCACAACCCTCAACCGATCATCAGAGACAACCAAACGCTTCGCGGATTCCAGGAGACGTCCCGCCCCCGAGTACTCAGAAGGCCAAGAGGTATGGCTGTCCACTCGAGACATTCCCCTCAAGGGAATGTCTCGAAAACTTTCACCCAAGTTCATTGGTCCTTACAAGATTTCCCAGGTCATCAATCCATCTGCCGTCCGTCTTCAACTGCCTCAGTCTCTCCGCATCCACCCAACCTTCCATGTCTCCCAAGTTCTGCAAGTGTTCTGCATATTTGGGTCACTCTCCGTGCACCCATCATGACAAGTACAGTTCATGAAAAGCATATATATGCCAGCAGTTAAATGTTGCTTCCCATAATGAACCAAGGGATGTGATTTGTCCTGTATGTTCATAAATTTCCAACACACCTCCGTCACACACACTTAATCTAACAGAAATTAAGACATTATAATGCAAGAACTATAAGAGCCAACTAAATTGTCGTGGAACTAAGGAGGACTTCCTCAGCTCTGCATCAGCTACTGTCATAGTTATCTCGAAGTGGGCTTCCCACGCCTACACTGCTGTTTGCCACCAGTATTGCACCCAATTCACCATGATTTCATCAGAAGAAAAAGGTTTTAAAAAACTGATCTGAGAGAGATGGGTTTTATCCGTGCCTTAACGGGGTCAGTGGGAGGAGTAGGAGGAAAATTATAACATTTATTGGCTGTCTGTGAGTGTTTACAGTGGTGTACAGCAGGCTGTTCATGGTTCAGGAGTCAGCAGGACAGAAATAAAAGAGACCTATTAGAACGCAGAATCTCCAGCATTAGTCCCTCACACCCCGACCATATCCTTGAATTGATATGGTATGGGATATTGTGATTATTGTGGTTCTACTGATGCTTTATGCAGAGTTTATCATCATTTATTTAACAATCTGTATATTAGCCAATATAAATGGCCATTCAAAGGGTAAAGTATCTTAAGAGTAAGAAAATAGTATAAGCAAAATATTTTTTTAACATTTACTAATTTTCAAAAGTGTTTTTAGCAGCTTCTTTGTATTTCATTTTTAGCCTTAGTCTGCCCAATATTCAGGCCATGGGTTTCCATTATTGTTATTTATTAAAGGTATGGTGGAGGATTTTTGCAAATATTTAAATAGACACGCCCCCTTCACTTTGAAAAAAAATGCACATGCACAATCCTGTACCTGCTCCCAAGATGGAACAGCTAATAAGCGCGTGTGAGAGCTTACTTTCCAAAAGTAGATTTACAATTTTTCCACTATGTCAATCGCACCACCGGTAAGTGAAAATTAGAGGAGCACATAGGATGGCCTTGCGTCAACATATCACCACAATGATTGACAATTAGGAGGACCACTTATTTTGATGATCCACCCAGAAAAAAGAACACCCTCCACTATACTTTTAAAGGTGGCAACCCTAGTCTACTGGTGGCAAAAAAGTAGCTACTCCTTAATTTTGTCGATATCTAGAGTCATAGCTATAACTAATGTTTAAGAAACAAATAGAACTTTGACAAGAAATGCTGGGCGAGGACCAAAATTTAACTTGCCACCATGGAAAGTTTACAGGAGCTTTTTTACCTCTTTTTTTTTTAACCTTCCTAGGTAAAAACTCTAAAACTTAATCATGGAGAAATGCAGCAAATATTGCCAATTTGGGACTAAATCTAAAGAGGATACAAACCCCTGCTGTTCTTGCAATCTGAAATACAGAGCGTGGACCCTTAGCATGGCAGTTTAGAGACCGAGCCATAGGGTTCTACTCCACTACAGATAAAAACCATCAGCTCCGATTTTCTGTGCAGTCTTTTTCATAATGCTTTCTGCAAACAATTATTGATCTCTTAACTTTCATCTATAAATATTTTTCTAATATAAATATTCTATTCTTATTCTAGTTTGATCATTTTTTATAGGTGCTTCAAAGAAAATAATGAGAGATTTAAAATCCTCTAAAATTCCTCTTACCATCCACAAAATAATCCGAATGCCAAAGACCACAGAGGTTAAAGTCGAGCAGAAACCTAAATGGAAAAGCAAAGATATGCCTTAAAAAGACACTTTGGTTACACAAAGAAACAAAAAACGAAGAAATAATCGCCTTTCTGAGCCAAAAAGTTCTAAATTTCTTTAGTAGCAATATTTCTGTAATTAGCCATAAAATACGCTTTACCATTCTTAATTACTTACATCACAGCATTGGAGAAAAGCCATCTCATCAGAGCCAAAATCGTGTAGAATGGCTACAGAAAGGAAAAAATTTGCTTTAATTTGCTAGAATTCAAAGAAAATGCTTCAAGTAAACAATGACAAAATGTTATATTATGCGTTTCAGTGATGTTTAAGCAGCATTTGTTAACAGTGAGTAGGTGCTGAGAGGCAACGATGAGACTTACACTTAGCAGAGGTCGAGCACTGCTTGTATGATGGTGGCTGCTTTTGCACATAGCCTGATAGTCAAACAAAGACACTCTGAAAAAAATATATAAATAAACAATTAATATTCTGTTTGGATGCAGGAGAAGACAGAATAATTCAACTAAAGTGTGTATGAGGAAGTCCTACTTTTTAAACATTCCCATTTTAATCAATGAAGCCATGACAGACCCATCCACTTCACCAAAGAAACGTCCAACCTGCAAAGATCATGGTGTGGTATTACACTTCCGCACAGGAGACTTAAGGCACAGTTCTGTTCAAATGTAAATATTTATATGACATTACAAACAAGGAAGCTGATTGATTTCTTTTTTGTGTGCAAAATAAGCAATATGACTTTGGTTCTTACCAGGGCACTTAATTGCACTCCCAATTAGAATTTTACAAAAAGCAATATTTAACTCAAAGACGCCCTCAGTTTTGACCACATAACGTTTAACAGATGTGAGACCCTGGCTTTCTCATTCCAGCCCTTTTGGTGGCAATAATATGCTTTAAACAGGTTTCCCACCACACAAAAGGGAAGAGAGAGTTGCAGCTAGGCATCAGATCCATGCATGCGAGTAGAGTTAAACACTTTTCCACACAATATTATCATTGACGTCCTGCCACAAAGGACTCTGTTAGTTTTCCAGGTGATGAGAAAAATGAAACCCTGCAGTGAAACATATAAATCTTTGTTGCTAGTGCAAATGAAAGTAAAAAAAAAATCACAATATTTGTTGAAAATAAAAATCCATCTTGATCTTTTGGTTAAATCCTTTAGCCCTAGTTTTTACATTGCTCATATGTAATCAGCAGTCTAAACAGCAATTGTTGCATAAAAAACATGCTAAGAAAGACACGATAAAACAAGAAAAAAAACAGTTTGTGCAAGTCTGCAAGTAGACCAATTTTTTAAAGAGGGAAGGCAGGTTGTAATTGTGAAAAGGTCCCATAAGTCCATAAGTTTCCAGCAAATTAACCTCTCTACACACCATTTTTTGTTCTTATTGCAGATTTCATTAGTGATGTTTTGTAGATGAATTGGAAGGAAGGGTGGGTGCGTGGGGGGATATGCAGAAAATGCAAATGGATATATACTGTCTAGAAAATGCAAATGCAGTTCTTGTGGAAAGTTGTACTTAAGATTTCTTTCCTACGAACCAGAATTGGTCCACATTCGTCACAGGATTGTTAGGGATGGTAATGCTAAGCAGTGTGGAATGCAATCCTCTGAAGTCCACCCCATCTTCAAAACTTTTTGTGGGTTTACCTCCCTGTAGTTCTGAGCTCCCCCATGATGCTGGCATATCTTGTGTTTGTGTTCAGATTCATTAAGTTTCACTGTTCAGACCAATGACAGTTGTGTTATCTGCAAACTTCAGGAATTTCCCACATGTGTTCACCTTGGTACAGCCATTTGTGTACAGGGAGAAGAGTGGTGAAGCTGGAAGCAACCACTAGGATCCTCCATTGTTGATGGTTCTTGAGCGACAAGATGCTGCTCAGCCTCCCTTACTGCTCATGATCAGTCAGAAGACTGAGGATTCACCGACAGATAGAAACTAATGTGAGCTCAGTGACATTTTAGTGACAATGTCACTAAAAAAACCCTCATATATCCTTTCTGGGTCAGATTATACACAAAGATCATACATTCTCACGTCAGGGTTAATTTTTTAAGGATCACATTTGGTGAAAATGTCCAGTTTCAATCTCGGTATTACAGACCGTTTATAAATGTGATTCTGTGACTATATTGCCATTGTATTTTCTGCATGGATCATTTTGTATCAGTTTTGTGAATAAATTATTCTAGAGTTTAGACTTCTTACTACACTGAAAAAGTGACCTTTTTGTGCAGTAAACCTTTTTTTTTTAAGGCTGCACTTTAAAAAATGAAATTGTCTAGAGCTGTTTTAAACAAAATTTCTTTTTGTATACACGCGCGTATACAAAATGAAAAAAATAAATCTGTCTAAATCTAAGTCCATTAGAGTATTCGTCATAATCTCTGCTTTGTATTTTGAAGCTCCAGTGAGAACTAGAGTTTCTGAAGTAAAATGAAACCTTTTTTGTGTAATACATGCATTTTGGGGAAAGAGTAAGTTTTACTTAGATTTCCTTATACTACGGTATTTAAATGTTTAATAGTAGTATGTACATAAACCTAGAAATGCTACATAAACTTTACTCTAAATATACAGTATTTACAGAAAATACACAGGTGTATCTCATATCTGAATATTAAATAAAAGTTTATTTCATGAATTCAATTCATTAAATTATGTTATATAGGTTAAGAGATACTTATACCAATAATGCCTAATAGATCTTCATATTTATTATGACAACTGTCTGCTTGCACTTAAAGACACTTTTTTTCTTAAAATATTTGAATATTATATTAGACCAGTAAAAAATTATATACAGGTGCTGGTCATAAAATTAGAATATCATGAAAAAGTAGATTGATTTCAGTAATTCCATTTAAAAAGTGAAACTTGTATATTATATTCATACATTACATACAAACTCATATATTTCAGATGTTTATTTTGTTTAATTTTGATGATTACAAATGACAACAAATGAAAATCTCAAATTCATCATATCAGAAAATTAGAATATTACTGAAGACCAATAAAAACAAAGGATTTATAGAAATGTTGGCCAACTGAAAAGTATGAACATGAAAAGTATGAGCATGTACAGCACTCAGTATTTAGTTGGGCCTCCTTTGGCCTGTATTACTGCAGCAATGCGGCGTGGCATGGAGTCGATCAGTCTGTGGCACTGCTCAGGTGTTATGATAGCCCAGGTTGCTCTAATAGTGGCTTTTAGCTCTTCTGAATTGTTGGGTCTGGTGTATTGCATCTTCTTCTTCACAATACCCCATAGATTTTCTATGGGGTTAAGGTCAGGAGAGTTTGCTGGCCAATTAAGAACAGGGATACCATGGTCCTTCAACCAGGTACTGGTAGCTTTGGCACTGTGTGCAGGTGCCAAGTCCTGTTGGAAAATGAAATCTGCATCTCCAAAAAGTTGGTCAGCTGCAGGAAGCATGAAGTGCTCTAAAACTTCCTGGTATGTGGCTGCATTGACCCTGGACCTCAGAAAACACAATGGACCAACACCAGCAGATGACATGGCACCCCAAACCATCACTGACTGTGGAAACTTTACACTGGACTTCAAGCAACGTGGATGAAGTGCCTCTCTTCTTTTCCTCCAGACTCTGGGACCTTGATTTCCAAAGGAAATGCAAAATTTACTTTCATCAGAGAACATGACTTTGGACCACTCACCAGCAGTCCAGTCCTGTTTCTCTTTAGCCCAGGCAAGACGCTTCTGACGCTGTCTGTGGTTCAAGAGTGGCTTGACACAAGGAATGCGACAGCAGAAACCCATGTCTTTCATACGTCTGTGTGTGGTGGTTCTTGAAGCACTCACTCCAGCTGCAGTCCACTCTTTGTGAATCTCCCCCACATTTTTGAATGGGTTTTGTTTCACAATCCTCTCCAGGGTGCGGTTATCTCTCTTGCTTGTACACTTTTTTCGACCACATCTTTTCCTTCCCTTCGCCTCTCTATTAATGTGCTTGGACACTGAGCTCTGTGAACAGCCAGCCTCTTTAGCGATGACCTTTTGTGTCTTGCCCTCCTTGTGCAAGGTGTCGATGGTCGTCTTTTGGACAACTGTCAAGTCAGCAGTCTTCCCCATGATTGTGTAGCCTATAGAACTAGACTGAAAGACCATTTAAAGGCTTTTGCAGGTGGTTTGAGTTAATTAGCTGATTAGAGTGTGGCACCAGGGGCCATCAATTTTGAACCTTTTCACAATATTCTAATTTTCTGATATGATGAATTTGAGATTTTCATTTGTTGTCATTTGTAATCATCAAAATTAAACAAAATAAACATCTGAAATATATGAGTTTGTATGTAATGTATGAATATAATATACAAGTTTCACTTTTTAAATGGAATTACTGAAATCAATCTACTTTTTCATGATATTCTAATTTTATGACCAGCACCTGTATCCTAATACCTGTTTAGGTAAAGTTTTTAGAAAATTATCCTGTCAACATGTGTGTTTAAAATGTTCTACCTTATGTATAATTTTACTGTGGCCCTTCAGAAAAAACAGTTTTAAGACACAATATTTAATATTTTTGCTGCACAAACCCATAACTATCGACAATAAATTTTTTTTGCTGGGTCACCATCCAACTACATTTGTCTCTGCCTTCATTTATTCATTGTACAAGCTGCACCTTCTCACATCAGTGGTGTAACCCTTTGATGTTTCCACAAGTGACGGCATAACCTGGAGCACAGCAAACTTTTAAAATCATATTTGCTTCCTAATGTCGGAGGGAATGCAATATTTTCACAAGAAAATAATCCTTTTCTGCAAAAGATTCTCAATGAATTTTCAGATCAGATCATTTAGGTTATTATTATTTTAAACATTACTACAAGGATAGGTTTTCCACACATAACAATTAGTACACTTAAAAAGTAATATTTATCAACCTTTACCGTATAGCTGTCCTGCTGAGTGTGTGTCAAAGAGCTGAAAGATTAAGCAACGCCCTGGGTTAAGGATTAATCCTTGTTTTATGGCTCTTAACAGTTAAATGCAGATGTAAAATGGTGCTTCTGCTTTAAAATGTGCTTATCTCTAGAGATGCTGCACTTTTGCAACACTGCAGTAGAACATACCAGTTTAAAAGACTTAAGAAAATTTAAATTGTGCTAAATTAGCTGATAAAACACTCTATGGATGATATTCATTCAATTTCAAAGTAACAGTACTAACTAATATGTAAAAGAAAGGTATAAATTGCAGATTGGACCTGAATTCCGTAAGCTCAAGAGTTTGCATAATCAGCAAATTCATTGACCTTGATAATAATCTCAAGCAAATGTAGATATTTTCACTTAGAATGTCTTTAGTAGTCCCATGCCTTTATGACTTTACTTTAGTCTCCTTTTTTTAATTTTTAGAGTTTTTAGTAAGCAGAGTTGGGTAATCTAGTCCTGGATCTATTACACTTTAAGGGTTTCTGCAAAGTGGCACATCCCCTTAATGCTCTACCAAGGTCAGCTGAAACTAGGAGGTGCAACAGCTGCTGTAATCACTTTAATGCAGCACAAACGCGTGGGTTAAATCCTAATCTGCTCTTAAATCCTATGAGCCATACAGATGTTTTTTTTTTTTTTGAGATTATGAATTGATCCAAAGGGTCAAATAACACGGAAATATCCTTTTCATACAAACACAAGTCTGACAAACGGTTAAGATCAAGTAAAAAAGTCAATTTCTTGTGATTGGTAAGAAAACATAGAAATTCAGGTAGGCAAGAGGAATAAACTTGCTTGAAAACAGATTTGGACAACTGATTTTATATCATTGGTGATTTCTCATTGAATATCAGGAAGGTTAAATTTCTACTGTAAATTTTGTAAAATTATTGGTAGAATATGCATTGTCAAACTTTATAAATGTAGTTATTAAACTGCATTAAATGTGCCCTATAACGCATCTGAGTATGTTGCACATTATTCAGCTGCTGGCCCCCCCTCCACTCTGCAGCAGCAGGGTGCCGCCTGTCTGTCTTTATGAGAAATCTCTGTTGAGGTTTTAAGTCTTGCTCTATGCTGATGTAAAAGTATTTGGCCCTCTGGAACTTTCCAACTTTTTGCCACATTTCAGACTTCAAACATATAGATATAAAATTTTAATTCTTTGTAAAGAATCAAAAACAAGTGGAACCACTTGAAGTAAAAATACATTTATGGGATATAAAAATATAAAAAATAAAGAAAACTGCAAAATTACTCAGCCCTCCTCAGTTAGCACTTTTTAGCGCCACCTTTTGCTGCGATTACATGTTCAAGTTGCTTGGGGTATGGGTCTATCTATTTTGCACATCGAGAGACTGACATTTTTGCCTATTGTTCCTTTTAAAACCACTGGAACTCAGAGAGGTTGGATGGGGAACATTTTTGAACAGCAGTTTTCAGTTATTTCCATAGATCCTCGATTAGATTCAGGTCTGGACTATGACTTGGCCATTCTAACACCTGGATATGTTTATTTATGAACCATTCCATTGTGGATTTATCTTTTATGTTTTGGATTATTGTCTTGTTGGAAGATAAATCCCTGCCCAGTCTCAGGTCATTTGCAGACTAAAAGGTTTCCTTCCAGAATGGTCCGGTATTTGGCTACACCCATCTTCTAATCAATTTTAACCATCTTCCCTGTCCCTCCTGAAGAAAAGCAGACCATGATGCTGCCACCACCATGTTTTACATTGGGGATGGTGTGTTCAGAGTGATGAGCTGTGTTGCTTTTACGGCAAACATAATGTTTTGCATTATTACAAAAGTTCGATTTTGGTTTCATCTGAGCAGAGCACCTTCTTCCACCTGTTTACTGGGTCTCCCAATTGGCTTGTGATAAACTTTAAACAAGACTTTTTATGGATTTCTTTAAGAAACGTCTTTCTTCCATAAAGGCCAGATTTGTGCAGTATACGACTGATTGTTGTTCTATGGACAGAGTCTATCACCTCAGCTGTAGATCTTGCTGCACCGAAAGTAAAGGGGCCGATTCATTTTGCATGCTCCATTTCATGCCCCACTTGTTTTTAAAATATTGAAAAATTACAATTTTATATCTTTGTTTGAAGCCTGGAATGTAGCAGGAGGTCAAAAACTTCAAGGGGGCTGAAAACTTTTGTAAGGCACTGCATGTCAGTACTGAGCTGGGTAAAAAGGCCTTTGCTTACTCTGCCCCTTTTACATGGAATTTGCTGCAAAATAACTTGAAACTTAGTAAATTGGTTCCTTTGAATACTTTTAAGCTGAGAATTAGATGTTTTGAGTTAGACTCCCTCACATGTCAATGTTTTAATTTAACTTTTAATGTAAGTGCATATTTGGCTTTTATGTGTGTGTCTTTGTACATATGTAATGATGTGATGTGATGTAATTTTGATGCCTATCTTGGCCAGGTCTCCCTTGCAAAAGAGATTTTTAATCTCAATGGGTATTACCTGGTTAAATAAAGGATAAAAAAAAAAATAATAATAATAAAATGTCACTTCCAGTGAGGCTAAACCTCTTAGGGTGTCAATGGAGCAGGGTAGGGTCATTAAGCTGGGTGCTTGATGCTGATGGGAGACATACCTAAGGATTTGTGACTGACAGTGGCCAGACATTGAGGAGGTTTTACTTATGAGCTGAGAGCGAAAAGTAATCACTCAGTCAGAACAGTGATCTTGTGCTGAATTCTTGCCATTTATAATTACAGAGTGCCTCATAGCCTTTTTACCCTGTTGTAGTAATGTATTTTATCTGTTTCAACATTTGCTATGCAATCAACACCATTGAGCCTTCCGTTTCAGAGAGCAAGTGTTGCAACTGGTTTATGTACTGAGCCATTAGTGGAGTAATAAGAAACAAACCAGAAGAGATAATCGGGCGAAATAAAGAGAACAGCCGAATGAGAAGAAATATCTCACAGTATAGCAATGGTACTTCCTGAACTCTTAGGAGAACTCTGGAAAAACACACAGAACATGTTTGGAAACCATAGTAGAGATTAAGGTCCCCTCTTCCTGCCAGTGGTGGTAAACTCTTTTCTGTAGACCATTACATGCTGCTCCTTCACCCAGTAGACAGTTGATAGACATTAGTTGAGTGGAGAGTCTGGAACTGTGTTGAAAATGTGAGGCAATGCAAACCTTCTGGGTAACTACGGAAGCTGAGAGTGATCTTGTCCCTCTGAATCTTTTCCCTGTGGTTTTCTCGAGAAAACAAGTTCATTTTCTCAATTTCTCATGATAACCAGATGATCAGAGATGGGAAGTAACGAAGTACAAATACTTCGTTACTGTACTCAAGTAGATTTTTTTGATATTTTTACTTTACTTTACTACATATTTTCATGGCGACTTTTTACTTCTACTCCTTACATTTTTACACAAATATCTGTACTTTCTACTCCTTACATTTAAAAAAATTGGCTCGTTACTTTAGTTTTGAATCATTTCAATGGAGTTACCGTTATTTTTAACGTCATCAATATCAAATTCAATCTAATTGGATGGGAATCTACGTTGCATTTGACGCACCACTACAAGATGAATCGACAGATTCGGCGGTATTCATTCGCGGGAAATCATTGCAGCTTGGTGACGGTTGGTGTTAGCATAGTAGTATGGACGACGAGATGATTGAAAATGAACACAACGGAGATCTAGTCCTATTGGCAGATATCCATGTAAAATGTAGACAAAAGTGGTTTGTACTTTTACTTTTATACTTTAGTAAATTTATAAGCCTGTACTTTGTTACTTTTACTTGAGTAAAGAAGTTTAATCAGTACTTCCACTTTTACCAGAGTATTTTTTAACACAAGTATCTGTACTTTCACTCAAGTACGGAAAGTGAGTACTTTTGCCATCTCTGCAGATGATTAATGTGGTAAAACTGATTACATCCTTCAATACCACAACAGCGGGAGAGGATTTATAAGTGTAAATCATGGCAGCCTATGTGTAATTCTTTAAATAGTCCTGTGTTTAACATTTAGGTAATGGTACAGCGTTGGTTTGATGATTTGCCTCCACTTCTGATTCATAAGCAATTAGACCTATGCATCCAGGGCCTTAGTGCCAGGTGTTTTCTGAACAGCCCCAATGTTACGGCTGTAACAGATATGAGATGTATTAACATCCAAAATAAGTCCAGATCAAAGATTTTCATTATAAAACAGTCAGAATTGTTTCTTCTGTATTACATGCCATCCAATCATCCACCACGACCCGATAATGAGTGAAAAGAAAAAGGAAACAAAAAAATGGATTATTTGCACACACACGCACACATTTGCATATATAAAATTAGGGGGTCCCCGCTCCATCTCACCATCAGTTTGGGGGTCCTTGGCTTGACCCCTCCTCTAGGGTTACTTATGGAATACCACAGAAATTATTGCGAAGGTTATTCTCTTCAATATATATGCTTTTAATTGTTAAAATATTCAGACATCATGGAAGTTATTTCAATTTTTAGACCTAAAATACTTATATTTACAATTTCTCAATGACCTAAAATCCTGCATGACTTTGAACTTTCTGCTTTGAATTCAGAGAAGACAGAAGGTATTGTGTTTGGACCAGAGTATTTGAAAAACAAGCTGCTTGTTCATTCGCTGCATCTGGATGACATCATAGTGGCCTCCGATAACAACGTAAAACTCTGTTGTGATACTTTTTTAATAAGGGTATGTCATTTAAATCGCAAATTTAAACGGTTTCTAAAGTTTCTTACCTTTATCCCTGAAATATTGCAAAAAATTGATATATATCTCAATCAGGTATGACACTAAAAAAGGCCTATGCAGCTGTTATTTGATGGTTGGTCCTAGAATTTTTAAAAGTAGACTAGGAAGCAGATCTGTTCTTTCCTGTGGAGTGTTATTCTATGATGCAGACACCCTGTTGACTAGGTTGAAAATAGCTTTGATAATGCTTATATATTTACATTATTTTTTAGTTCTACTTCTAACTCTATGTTCTGTATTTTTCCTTGTTGTAGTTACTACTGTACATCAGGCCTAGAGTTGTGTTTAGCTGTATAACCAACTGAGATAATATTGGGCCTGTTTTGCAGTGTTTGTCCCTGTTTCTGTTATAATAATGGCTAAGGGCTTAGCTTTTACTTTGACTAATTATATGTACTTTATTTTATCCTTTTAACATAAAAAACAGCTCAGAGCTAATCTGTTCAACTGTTTATTTTCTAGACAGAGCCACCTATGGGGCTAGTTTAGTATTGTCCTTTTCCAAAATAGAAAGTATTTATAGATCAGTGCTTCTGTGTTCCGTTTGTATCTCCTTCTGTCCTCTTGAACCCCTAGTCTGTCTAAGCAGAAGGGATTGCTGCAGGGTTGACAACACAATACAATCGTCAGCTGTTGCTGCATACAGTACACATCAAGGAGGAGTGGCTCCAGTACATTCAATGGCTCAGTGCAATCAGCAGGGCTTCCTTTGACAGAAAACCGCTAAGAAAAATGTCTGCATGTTTCGTTAAATTTTTGCTGTAAATTTCCTTGGGATGATGTGTTGTGAATTGGCCTTTTATAAGTCAACTGATTTATTTGCAATTGAGTCATACTTTAAATAGTTATTTTATTATGTTTCAAAATTAATCCCATTACATAGAAAAATAGATGCACACCTTTCCTTTATTTTTCACTCTTACTTAGAAAATTTATATTAGATGTTTTTACTTTGCTGTAGGTTATTTTCTTACCATGGTTTTTATAGAAATACTTTACAACTTCCTTTGTATTGCCCAAAGATAGACTGGGATTTCAAAAAGGTCATAATAGTTGAAGAAACTTACATCATTCCTCTCTTTGGACAGTAGGATGAAGCCATTGTTGTCGACTAGGAAACAACTTAGGTCCTATTAAGTAATAAGCAAAATCAATTAATATACTTATTTGTTTTTAAAGCCAAAATGATGAGCTTTGCAAAGAGAAACACTTTCAATTATATACTTACATTACTTTCACAACTCAGAGGACACACACCCTCGACATTTGAGCACTAAAAGGATAAGAAAATAAGTTACCGGGAACTATATTTGAAATGGAAAAAAATATATAAATTCAAAATAAATAAATTTTTTCACTCACATCTGTGTCGCTGGGCTAGAATAATCAGACAGGAAAGTGATACACAGAAAAGAATAGTTAATAGCAGTTATGACTCAAAAAGGAAACAGGACAGTTAGGGAGAAAATGGAAAAAATATAGATTTTAATAAATTAAGATGGCAGCATGAACAATTATGATTCAATTGATTGATTATCTTCATGTTAGTTTATAACCTACATGTGAGGAATGCAGGAGGCTGAAATCCAAAACTCCAGAAAGGAGACATCCCACAGTTTATGTCAATCATAAATAGTCTTATCTACAAGCTTAGTTCTTTTGGTATTTGTGACCAAAAATAGGTTGGCCAATCACGCTACAATAGTTTAAGGTTGGACATATACCTGTGATGAAAGCAAAAGCTGCCACCAGCAGAACCAACATAAACATGGCAGTTCAGGAGGACATATGCATAGCTGCTGCTACCACATGTGGCTTCTAATAGCATCTTCTGCCATCTCACTTGTTACTGTGGTTAACTTTCGGAGGCAGGTAATATGTATCTGTTAGAAATATTTTATTTATACTCCGTTTGTGTTTCATAGGTTGTGTACTAATGAACTATTATGTTGTATAATGTGTGATTCATCGCTTATCAACTCTTGCTAAAGATTGTTCCAGATAAAGGCCATGCAACGGACGGGTTGTAAAAGAGGCCTGAACATCCTCTATCACATGTTTATTCTAAACATGTGTTCTTGGAACAAATTTAATTGTAAAAAAAAAAAAAAACACATGCTTTATTTTCACATACAGGTGCTGGTCATAAAATTAGAATATCATGAAAAAATAGATTGATTTCAGTAATTCCATTTAAAAAGTGAAACTTGTATATTATATTCATACATTACATACAAACTCATATATTTCAGATGTTTATTTTGTTTAATTTTGATGATTACAAATGACAACAAATGAAAATCTCAAATTCATCATATCAGAAAATTAGAATATTGTGAAAAGGTTCAAAATTGATGGCCCCTGGTGCCACACTCTAATCAGCTAATTAACTCAAACCACCTGCAAAAGCCTTTAAATGGTCTTTCAGTCTAGTTCTATAGGCTACACAATCATGGGGAAGACTGCTGACTTGACAGTTGTCCAAAAGACGACCATCGACACCTTGCACAAGGAGGGCAAGACACAAAAGGTCATCGCTAAAGAGGCTGGCTGTTCACAGAGCTCAGTGTCCAAGCACATTAATAGAGAGGCGAAGGGAAGGAAAAGATGTGGTCGAAAAAAGTGTACAAGCAAGAGAGATAACCGCACCCTGGAGAGGATTGTGAAACAAAACCCATTCAAAAATGTGGGGGAGATTCACAAAGAGTGGACTGCAGCTGGAGTGAGTGCTTCAAGAACCACCACACACAGACGTATGAAAGACATGGGTTTCTGCTGTCGCATTCCTTGTGTCAAGCCACTCTTGAACCACAGACAGCGTCAGAAGCGTCTTGCCTGGGCTAAAGAGAAACAGGACTGGACTGCTGGTGAGTGGTCCAAAGTCATGTTCTCTGATGAAAGTAAATTTTGCATTTCCTTTGGAAATCAAGGTCCCAGAGTCTGGAGGAAAAGAAGAGAGGCACTTCATCCACGTTGCTTGAAGTCCAGTGTAAAGTTTCCACAGTCAGTGATGGTTTGGGGTGCCATGTCATCTGCTGGTGTTGGTCCATTGTGTTTTCTGAGGTCCAGGGTCAACGCAGCCACATACCAGGAAGTTTTAGAGCACTTCATGCTTCCTGCAGCTGACCAACTTTTTGGAGATGCAGATTTCATTTTCCAACAGGACTTGGCA
Organism: Cyprinodon tularosa; assembly: GCF_016077235.1. Classification (NCBI taxonomy): domain Eukaryota; kingdom Metazoa; phylum Chordata; class Actinopteri; order Cyprinodontiformes; family Cyprinodontidae; genus Cyprinodon; species Cyprinodon tularosa. The sequence continues at coordinate 1,685,119 of NW_024038438.1, read as the reverse complement.
CCTGCACACAGTGCCAAAGCTACCAGTACCTGGTTGAAGGACCATGGTATCCCTGTTCTTAATTGGCCAGCAAACTCTCCTGACCTTAACCCCATAGAAAATCTATGGGGTATTGTGAAGAAGAAGATGCAATACACCAGACCCAACAATTCAGAAGAGCTAAAAGCCACTATTAGAGCAACCTGGGCTATCATAACACCTGAGCAGTGCCACAGACTGATCGACTCCATGCCACGCCGCATTGCTGCAGTAATACAGGCCAAAGGAGGCCCAACTAAATACTGAGTGCTGTACATGCTCATACTTTTCATGTTCATACTTTTCAGTTGGCCAACATTTCTATAAATCCTTTGTTTTTATTGGTCTTCAGTAATATTCTAATTTTCTGATATGATGAATTTGAGATTTTCATTTGTTGTCATTTGTAATCAAAATTAAACAAAATAAACATCTGAAATATATGAGTTTGTATGTAATGTATGAATATAATATACAAGTTTCACTTTTTAAATGGAATTACTGAAATCAATCTATTTTTTCATGATATTCTAATTTTATGACCAGCACCTGTATGTGCTGAGGTTCAAAGTAAGACCATTTTGTTCCCTTTCCCTTAGTACAACCTCAGCTTGTGTATTTGGGACATCTCCTGACTTTAATATCGAAGAGAAAGCAGAAGACGGGCAGAGTGGGGTGGAGACCTGTACTGTGCAGTCCCTTCCTACTCTCCTTGCGAGTAAAACTAAACTAATTGTCTATGTGCCTTTTTCTTTCCCAGTATGTATGTATGTATGTATGATGTTTTAGGTGCTTAGACCTGACAGTATCGCTTTGGCCAATTACTTTTGAATGTTCCAAAACAGATGAAATCAGGAAAAGGACTTGTGATTAAATGTATGAGGTAGGGAGCAGAAATTGGTTGTTTAATGGGTACAAAATACAATTAGACAAATGTTATTGACAATAAAATTGATGGTGTCTGAGTCTTTGGCACGCAGACCTTGGTGGGAAACATTGGCACTGAGCTTTGCTTTGGTTGGCAAGAACAGGAGTACAGAACAGGGATGTTTCCCCCCAGGCCTGTAACTGGTTGTGGAGTGGAGATGGATGAAGTCCGTCAGTCCATCACTGCTGTATGGAGAGATCCAGAGGAAGCTGATACTAGTGCTTTACTAGGGGACCTGAAGATGGAAGTCCAGCTTGGATAACACAGGTTGCATGAACCTGTCCAGGATGAGCATGCATGAAGCGACAGTGTAGAGGAAGAACTCCCCTTTGGGAAGAAACCTCTGGCAGAACCAGGCTCAATATGGCGGCCTTCTGCCGGACGGGTTTAGATGGGACAGGTAATGAAGTAAGATACCAGGAGGAATGACAACCTTGATGAAGCTTTAGTTAAGATGGTGGAGAAGGGGATGGAGGTGGGTTGAATCAGGGTAGTCTGAGTCAAAGTCTGACATAGTGCAACAACTGCATGCGCTTCAGTAGCAGACTGAGATGCTTATTTGGTGAACCTTTTAAGAGAAACTCTGGATGCTGATTGGCTTCAGTGGAAGCCTGGTTCAAAGCTGATTGGCCTATTATGGTAGGTAATGATTAATGAGTTTCTTCAATTGAACTTCCACCTAGGCTCCATTAATCACAACGGCTTTCTTGTAGAGCAAAATCTACTTATCTGCCACAAAACCATGTCGAAATTAACAGTCTTTAGATTGTTTTGCACTGAGCCAAAGGATCAGAAACCGAAAAGTTATTTTGGAAATGTTATTTATTAACAAATAGTATTGCTGTAGCTGCACAGTGAAATACAGTAGTGAGTAAGACTAAGACTGCTGCCTTGTAGAAAAAGGTTCCAGGTTTGATTCCCGACCCTGCATGGAGTTTGCATGTTCTCCCTGTGCATGCGTGGGTTCTCTCCAGGTACTCCGGCTTCTTCCCGCAGTCCAAAAACATGACTGATGGGTTCATTGGCTTCTCTAAAATTCTCCTTAGGTGTGAGTGTGTCCGTGAATGGTTGTTTGTCTCTGTGTTGCCCTGCGATGGACTGCCAACCTGTCTGGCGACCTGTTCATGGTGTACCCCACTTTCACCCATTGACAGGTGATAGGCACCAGCACCCCTGGCGACCCCACCGGCGATAAGTGTGACAGAAAATGGCTGAATGAATGGATTACTTGCTGTGTCATTAAATGTAACATAATAGTTATACGTTGTACAACAACCTTATTATTTAAGAATATGTTTTTTAGTGTATATTTACATAATGAAAATCTTCCTTTCCTTTCAAATGACTGTGGACGATGAAACAATATTTTAAACAAAGCAAGCAGGCTCAAAGGTGGTGTGAAATATAGATGCACTTTGGAAAAATATGGCCTCTAATAAAAAGAACAGATCTATACATTGGCTTCGAAATGAATAAATACTCCACAAAGTCAGTAGATGCATTACCTCTTTGGCGATGCTCCAAAACCTGTTTTCCAACCAATCCAGGGACATCTGTACTCCGATCGCTAAAAGTAGGAGACACAAATATGTACACAGTATAAAAACAAATGCAGGATAAAACTGAATCTGGTTAGGTAACATGGCCTTGTAAACAATCACTTGGGTCTGACCTAGAATGTGTTTAGGAGGATGGAGCTTCATGCTGATTAAATACATACATAAGGGTTCAAACTAAAGATTACTCTTATGCGAGCCAAGATAATTAACAGACTCCTTGAAAGGGGACAAAATGCCCTCAGAAAGCTTCCAACTTAAGCCTGTTTTGTGGTTGCATAAGTAACACTGAACGAGTGTTATTATCAACGTATGAGAGACGCAATTAAATGTAACTGTTTAAAAAAATAATATAAATAAGAAAGCTTACTGTTTATTTTAAATATGATGTAAATGTTTCCTTGTATTGTCATTACAATGTTTTCTCTGTTTTGTTAACAAAATACTTCATTAATTTATTAACATATTCATTAAATTTAGGTCTGAATCGGCATGGCATTACAAGGCAATTAAAACCCTGTGAATTTAGATCTACTGTGATGATAAAGAGGCAAATTTAAGAAATAAAGCCAAAATTGCCATAGTGGAAAGAATAATGTTTTTGTTTTTTGCTTTTTTGGAGCAATGAATATTTTATTGATCTGTGTGTAATGCATAAAGCATGGTAGATCAGGAAGTGTGCTTTCTCTGAACCCGTTTTTTTTTTTTTTTTTGCCTTCTCTTCCAGTCCTCTCTTCTATAATCTGACAGGGCAGATGTTAGAGTATGAGGTCTTAACTATCCCAGGAAACTGAGTGAGCTAGTGATAATCATGAAGATGAGGTAATGATTAGTGGTGGCTGATTCGGACTGCAATCAAAGTCCAGCATTGGATTTCTGCTTCAAGCCTTTTTTGAGGCAATGCTCTTTCATTGCCCCGAAGATTTTTTAAGACCAAAACACTTTTCCTAAGAGCTGCTCCTTCTGGGAAAGGCACAGATGAAAAGGAAAGTTTATCTCACACTGCGACTCTTTGGAACTGTGGTGAGTTATTTCTGTGTTTGCGTGGATAATATATTTATAGTTGCCCAACTAGAAAAAATAAAATAATGCTGATTCATATAGCTCCAAACCACCGTTGATATTAATAAATGTTGCAGCCCTGTGACAAATGCTATTATTTTAAATTTAATTATCTACTAAAGTTAAGCATATTCATTTGTTTGGAGTGCAGAGGGAAAACTTAAGAGGTTGTGCAGAAGACCTTTGTGTCAGGAATAAGGATATGCATGGATATGCTAAACTTTTTCCACTTTTAATGGTCTATAACAGAGCAGCAAAATGAACCTCAGAAAACACACATAACAGACATTTATAAACATCCTCGTCTAGTAATCCTTGTGATATCCCTGATATTAATTTTGGTGATTCATTTAAAGACAGGCACAGTAATAATACTGTGTATGTGAGTATATCTGTGTAAATGCATTTGCATACATTTCTCTTTGCCTCAGTCTGAGTACTGCAGTATGGTAAAACTGCAGACCTTTTATTTTGTTATGTTATTCTAAAGCTGTTTGTTTGAAAAGAAATTTTACCTACAGGCGGTGGGGTTGCTCTGGTTAGAGTGGGCTGCTTTTCAGTGACCAGGGACCCTTATGTATAAATAAGTGTTTAGTGGTAGTGAGAAATTCTAAAATTTGGCGTGCACAAGCAGTTAAGGGACATAGTGACAGGATCACACTTTCACAAATGTAAGAACATGAACATTTATAACCATACTTCTAATCATAGAATACATGAAGTTCTATTAATGTTTAAAATGATTCAAAGGTAACAACAAATACAAATCAACTAGAATCCATCTATTGTGCACATTAAGCAGCAACCTGTTTGTAAACTGTTATCAATGCACTTATGAAATACTTTAAAAACTGATAAGTGAAATTTGCATACAACAAGGCTAAAAAAATACTGCAAGTCCAAAGATTCTTCAGGATGAGTGCACAAATTGTATTCTTTGAATCACTTATCAAAAAAAATATTTCAAGGTTTTTCTCCAATTGAATTGAAATAACAAATTGTACATATAAAAAAATATCACAATATATTTCTCTGTCAGACATACAAATCCCTGTTATATTATCAAAACTGAATATGCTGCTGTGATCGCAAAAGATTTTTGAAAGACCTTTATTGGTCTTTAACTTTTCTCCAAATGCAAATCAGTTTTTGATCTGAAGGTAAGCTGCATGTCCTCACAGCATACTAAATGTCATTGCCTTAAGCAGACTTAGTATGCACTGTAAACCCTGTATAAACTAAATTGAAGTATGTATTCAGTTTATTCTTCATATACTTTTTTGGTCTTTTTGTCAACTTGGTGTTTTAATTTTTGTTTCTTCTTTATAAAGTAAAAACAAAAAAAGATACGAGATTTTCATTCTGATTTTCCATGTTTGGTGATTGCTTTCTTATCATCACTGCCTGCTTGACTTAAGGCAGTGCAGTTACCTTTACAACTTCAACAAACTGTTATATAGAAATATTTGAGAGCCTTTAAAAACCAATTAAAGTAAAAGGAACACAAATTCTCCAAGTCTTCTGTTACCCAGTTGACTGCACCTTCTTTGTCTGGTAAGCAGGTTTCAGGGGGCCCAGCAGAGGGGGCTGTAATGCCCTTAAAATGCTTCAGCACCAGATGTCCAAACTAGGATTTAATGAACACAGATGCCAGAGGTACAGGCATACATTCATTTAATCCTGTGAGGGTGTGTACTTTAGAAAGCGGGATCACAGTGACCTATTCTCAAAATTCTAATTTGCTATAATATTACCTTCAGTTAACATTGGGTTATTTAGTTAGGAAAATCACAGAAGACATTATTCCAGATGTGGCATCTTTTCCACCACCACCCTTAAATATATTGAGCTCATACTGTGACTGATGTTTTTAGAAATAGTCTTTATGCTGGATTTTATACACTTGAAGCCATGGATTATGTGACCGGGGGGACTAAATGCAATAATGTTTGTTGTCCCGCAAATAACTGCTTTTTTTTTTTTAAACTTTTGTTTATACTTAAAACCCACTACTGCCCATCTTTCATCTCCATAATGTTTTAGCAAAATAACTCTTTTTAAATACTTCTGTTTTCTCTTTTTGAGGTCGATCAATGAAACGGATTGTCAGCACAAAGGAAAATTCTTCCAAATGTAAACTTGCACTTATTGGAAGGGTTGATATTGAAGACATGGGGTATGAAGGGAATTGCAGTGGCAGTTTAGGTAAGTATCAAAAAAGAAATACTTTACCCTTTAAAAATACAACCACTTAGGCTGTACAATTCTAGACAATGAGCTTGTAAATATCTTTGTACTAAGGAGTGTTTCTAAAAATGCTATTCTTTTCATTTTCATGTCATGTAGTGCATAAATCTTCCACCCGAGGAGTGCTGGTTCTGCTAGGGCTTCTGAGCACTGTTGGCGGTTGTCCTATCTGCAGATGCTACAGTAATGCAACTGACTGTTCCGCTGTAGGCCTTGTCTCTTTGAGGCCCATCCAAGAGCAGCTGGGTCTGGGCTCACTTGTGCTCAATCTTTCTCAGAACAACCTGTCCTCCTTTGGAAGTTGTGACATGTTAAATCTAAGCAATGTGGAGTTCCTAGATCTGTCCCATAATCATTTTTACAGCTTGAAAACTAGAGCTTTCCAAGGCCTTAGCAGCCTGCAATGGTTAAATCTCTCTTCCAACTACCTTGGAATTGGTGAAGCCAGCCAGGATCTCCCCAACAACACGGTGACTCGCAAAGACCTGAATGGAAGTCTTGGAACAGTCGGTTTATGGAAGGAGGTCTTCCAGGGATTGTGGCAGCTGCATGGGCTTGATCTGTCCTCTAATGGCCTCCTATTGCTGCACAAGGGCTTGTTGGATGGGCTTCAGAAGCTCACATGGCTGTCCTTAGCTTACAACCGGCTAGTGACCCTGGACCGAGCCACATTTGACCCCCTAATGAACCTCCAGAAGCTCCAGCTGGCCGGAAACCCCTGGGAATGTGACTGCAAACTGATGGATTTCAAACACTGGGTGGAGTGGTTAATTTACAGGGGTAAGCAGGCCTGTTAAAATATGTCAAAAACATATGTTTAGTTTAATACACACGCTTGAAAAGACTGTATTGTGTTTGGTTCTAATTTTGTTTTACAGAAGGACAGATAGATCGGATGGAGTGCAGTTTCCCCAGGAACCTGAAAGGCAGGGAGATCCGCAGCATCCCAGCTGAGATGTTCAGCTACTGTCAGAGTTCAACGAAGGAAGATCCATTGAATCGTGCCACTAAGCCTCTCTGCCCACTTGGGCGGGTCAGTAGCATTGATAACTGTGTGCGGCAGCGACATAGGTCAGTCAGTGTACGCAGGGCACATGGCACACAAATAGTTGCAGCAGTGGTGTGTGGCACAGTGTACATCATGATGGTTGTTGCTGCAACTTATGGCTGTGTCTATGCCTCATTTATGGTAAGGCATCATAGAAAGAGGAAGAGCTGTGGGCAGTCTCTGATAGCCAAGTATGGAGCTGAGACAGAGCAGGATGATCAACAAGCTTCCTCTCTTATCAAATCAGAGGAGGGAACTAAAGAAGGCGATGACTTTGAGCACGGCTATCGAATCAGCAGCTTCTGAAAAACACCACAGTTCACCCACCGTGCTAAAAATCTGGCTACGGACTAATCGTGAATTTGCAGTTTAGACTGGATGAGTCTGAAAAGCTGTGGCATATTTAAACTGCATAGGTGCTCTGTATATTTTTTGTGAAAACTCTTTATCTTATAAGTTTGAGGATAAGAAGCACAAATTTTTAATTAATGTAGATTAATGTAGAGTAATTTTATTTTTTCCAGAGCACAGCCATTTTGTTCAGAAAAACTGCATCTTAACAGTCCTGTACAGGAGAAGATCCCAACTACAAAACAATCCATCCAGGTATATATATCTTTTATCAGAGCATTTCAAATAATAATTCTAAATATAAACAGACAATAAAAACATGTGAGGATTTATATCTAAATTGTAGAGCAATTTTTTTTTTCCCGTTTTCTATTTTCAGAGGTAAATTGCTTGTGAATATCACATAACTTAAAGGGTTAAAAATAGAGGTTACATTGGTTGACTTAAAACAATCATATTAAAATGTCTGAAGCTTATTTCAGTTTCACTGGATCTCTGTGATTAACATTCAATGTGAAGTCCTGATGATTGAATGTTAAAATCAAACAAAAACAAGGTACTGGTTCAAAAATATGCAAACTTTTGCTACCAGATTATTGCCCTTTTTAACGTGTTTCGTAAATAATTCATTTTTCATTTGAATCGTACCGAAAACGTGCCAAATAAGGATTTTTTTTAAGATGTCTTTTTTTCAAATATCCTTAAAAAAATATGGAAATTGGACACCGATACCTGGATAGGACATTGGCTCCGATATTGACGAAGTAGCTGGATTGGATATTGGTGGTTTGTTATCAGATATCGGAGATCCAATCCAATGAATTGTTATTTCTTTTTGCTCTTTGTTTCTTTGATAAAAAAATATAAAGTACATTTATATCTGGCTTAATTTTTTAGCTTTTATAATAATAATAATAATATTCATATCAAGGCTAAAGCCCTCACTCACATGGCAAGATATATGTTTCATTCAATTGTTAATATATGGTTAATTTGATTGTTGAATCGGATATCAGCCGATACACTCAGCCCAGGTATCGGATTGTATCGGTGCATTTCTACTTATCCCATCTGGACAGAGGGGGTTTATATTGTAATCCACTATCAACAAAATCCTTTAAATCCCACCAGTTAATACACTGTTGTTGCATTAAGATGTGTCGGAATTTGTTGTGTGTAAACAAGAACACAATAGGATCATCTGGAGATTTCAGTGGCATCCTGATAATTTTAAATTATGTCTCTAAACAGAACAACCTCGGAAAAGAGCTACCTTTAAAATAATTGAGCATGGACACAATATCTAAATGTAGTTTTAGATTTTTTTTCAAACCTTATGATCCTGAACCCCTTTTGGGTGTCGACACATGAAACATTCAACAGGCAAACACCAGGAAAGGGGCGACTGTTTTAAAAGATACCAAACTACAGCATTGAAACTGACCTCCAGCCATTGCCGTTCTTTCTCCAGATGATACCGTAACCGCTGTTGTTGCTATGACGTACTTCACTCCTGTTAGGGGAACAATTATTTTCAATAAACTGTCATATGTACTCAATGATTCTTTTCAAATTATAAAGACTCCAAATACTTTTGGATAAAGAAAATATGAGCACAGACCTTTGTCATTAACAGGGTAGTAGTAAAACCTGCCGGGAGTGTTTTCCACGGCTAAGCGGTACCAGAGAGGGAAATGATCAATAGTAAACAGGTTATCTTTGTCTGATGGAGTCAGGAACTTCCTGTAAGAGACAATTTCAACCTTTGATCAGATTTATTTAAAATTTTCATTTTGAAAAAAATCAACTTAGGGAGCAGTAATGAGCTGTGATACAGCTCACCCAATCTACAGATATATTTTATTTCCCTTTTTTTCCTTCTACAGGGACATCTTAGGAAATTGGAATTTGTTTGTTGATCAGATTAAAAGCATCTTCAAAAAATACTTAGACCGTGTATTAATAAGAATATTGATTAAATCCCTAATCCTTCAATTTGTATTGGGCTGATGTTTCATTCTAATCTTCATTAAAAAAAATCGGCATTACATTTTTATGAGCTTTAAATGTATTTTCAAGAATTAAAGATGGGCTTGAAAGCAGTCTGTGTGTAGTTAATCTATAAAATGTTACTGAAAGAAGAAAGAATCTTAGAGGTTATTCTTATTTATATAGATGCAACCATATGATGGATTATCTCCAGCCCCCCTTGTTATGTAGACGGGATTCATTTTCTTCTTAAATTAGTCAGTTGTGGGTACGAGTCTGGAAGGACAGACAATAACTTGATGTTATCGTATGTGTTCTCATTCTTACTTTGCCACTCTGTTTTCAGTTCCTGCATATCTCATTAACCTCATTAGGCCTGAACGAGTCCCAAGAAACGCAGTCTCAACCCCTGGCTCCAGCCTGCATATGACATGAAAACATGGATTAGAAAAACATAGCACAGACTAACAATTATTTCTACAAACAACATACTTCAGTTTGTTATTTGCCTCTACAATTGGTCTCTTTGTTTGCTAGCTCTCCGAGAAATTTACTTGTATTCCATTAGTGAAGGTCAAATGCAACAACACATAGCTCTTTAACAGTGAACATGCAGAGTACACACTGTTGATGTGTCAGTGATCTCACCTGTCATTAAGCATTAATGTGTTCCAGTAAGCCTCTAACGGGGCAGTGACCACAGCATCAAATAATGTCTGCTGGAGCAATAACTCGTCACCTACATGCAACACAGGTGGAATAAAAAATAAATACATGTACCAGAAGCTTAAAACAAAGATTATTTGTGAGTAGGTAAAACCTACACTCTAGGTCAGGCTCCTTCCCCTGCAGGTATCGGATGACTGCTTGATACTGGGTATATTTTCGATGATCAGGGTCAATGTCTGTCTCACAGTAGGTCCTGTGAATAAAGGATTTTGCCAGTTCTTAGATAGAGGAACCCAGATTCTGTTGCAAGTCTGATTTGTTAAACAGAAAATTGATAATTTTTGGCACTAGGGCATGATATTCTAAAATCCCACATCAGGATGCTGTGTTGTTTAGTCTATGGTTGGTGTGGACTTGTCTTACAGCATAGGACATCAAGCTGTGACAAACGGTTTTAGTGCAATAATTGTAAAATCATGTTTCGTATTAATAAGCATAGGTAATGCTTTAATTGGGGGTTAGATTACAGAATCTAATTGTGTAAAAGTACCAGAGGCCATACAAACTTGTATTTGCTCTTTAAATGAGGCAGATAAACTATATAACAATGTCACAAAAGTAAAAAGGATAATGTATTGCACAAATTAAAAAAGAACTACACTTGGTATTCTTTAGCATAATAGCATTTTCAGTTTAGCTTGTGTGACATACATGTCCTTTAATTATTTAATAATTATGTTGACTAGTCTTGTAATAAAGATTAGTGGACCTATCAGAGTTATTTTTGCATACATGTATAATTTGGGGGCTTTGTGTTTAACAATGCGAAACCTTTGAGTTATAGTCACTGTGACATTATGTTGTGCCTGCATAAGAACAATATAGCACTTGTAGGATGACAGCAGTGATAAACTTTTGTACAGTTGTTTTTATCTCAGTCTCATTTCTATGGGCTTACCTAATCCTGTTTGATATTAGATCAATAATTAGGGTAACATCTGTTAACTGTAGGCTGCTATAATATAGAAATTTAGCTGGATTTTAAATTGTGTATATGGGGGAATTTAAGAGTAGGCTTAGTACACAGCCCTGTGGTACTCCAGCGCCATTGGATGTCACAAGGGAGGAAAGCTTACCTCATTCTTCAAAACTATATCCTTCTGAAAAGAAAGTCCAGAATCTCAAAGGTGGGTGTTAAGTGCCACTTCTGTCAGTTTTGTTGCCAGATTGTTTGGATACATTTTTAATTAATATAAAAAACAAACAAAAAAAACAATGGAGTTTAGCTGTTAAAATTAAAAAAATATTCATACTAAATTGCAAGACAATACTTTGCTTGTGATGTGATACATGCTACAGTGGTTATTTCATTTTGTTTTACTTCAAATTTGAAGTGACTCGAAAAAGAAAATACCACCAGCTAACCTGCACAGTGGTTTAAAACCCACCCAGGAAACCTCTAACTGAACCAACCATAGTTGGGCCTCAGCTCATTTAACTGAAGGGAAAGAGCTGTGGGTGAGAATATTATTGGGTGTATTAATAGGTTTATTATTGTGTCTGAATAAACAGAGACACGATTTTGCTTACTTATGCGAAAGCAGCAGGTTTACTTTACAACTGGAGCCTGAGATGTTTAAGTCTTCATCAATCAACATTTTGGAGGTTATCGACCTGGTTGATTCTTAGGTCGGATGCAAATATTTTGTAGCCTACCGAGTCTTATATTACAATTACAAAACATTTTAACAATTCTTTATCAGTCTAATGCTCAGAATTGCTTTCTTAGTAAGAATGAAATGCCCTACAGATTAGTAATCGCAAGTGGAGCATTGTGTTTATAATGCTCTGGCAATGTTTGTAAAATTGGCAGAGCATAACACATTATGCATAATGTAAGACATTATTCCACACCAAGAAGATGGAAATTAAAAAGAAAATATTCATACAAAGTTTGATAAAGATAATCTCAAAATTCCTCGTCCCTGAACAAGCCCTACATGTTCTTTCAAAACAGTGTTGTGGCATAACAGAGGCTATAGCAGTCCAAACTATGATCATCTATCCTATTTTTGTCATAGTTAAGTATGAGGCCCCTGAGCGATGGGTAGAGGAAAATACCTTTTCAGTTGTAACCATGTAAAAATATAAAACGTCCAAAATGTTTTTCCACTGTTTGCAAAATGATGTTGTACAGCTAAAATACTTATATTATGCAGATGAGAATGTGTAGTCCATTTAAATGTCTGTCAGAATTTGGTTGAGGTTAGAGGACCCAAATGTAGAGGCAGGGAGGGAGGGCTGAGTTTCTTAAAACATTTAATGAATTAAACACAGGTAACAGAGGGAGGATTCCAAAAATCCAACATGAAAAATATAAAACAAACCTGAACCATGGAGACATCTGGTGAAAACAATCACGAGGAGCCAGGATAAGACGAGGTACGTCAAAGTAAGACGAGGAAAGACAGGGTAAGACGGGGAACCAGCACAGAGGAACTGCACAAGGAGAGTATTTGTGGTAGACTTAACAAGGAGAGGGCTAACGAGCAGATTGGGAGCAGGTGTGAGGAGAGAAGTCAAGGAAGGAGCTAGGGAAAGGGAGACCAACACAAGAGGCCAACAGAGGGCAACAAATAAAAACCTTAGAATTCAAATATATCCAGAAAAAACAACAAAATAGGAATTAAACCAATAAAACTAGAAAACATGGAGCAAAGTAAAACATAACAGAACCAAGACAATATCATGCATTCTTGCGAGGCGCAGCCTTGAAAATTCTATGAAAACTAAATTTGTTGACAGAGAGCTTAGCATTTTATCATAAAATATCATAAACCCAATGTCCACAGAACGGTTTGACTGTGCATTAAAGCATAGCATTATTCAATTCGATTACGTTAAGCTTATCTAAACACTGGATTTCACAACACATAATGAAAATTAGCTGGTATTTGAATTGTGAATTAGTTTCAGCAAATTCCAGTTATTATTAAAGCTGTTTTAACCTTATTTAATCTTCAAGATACACTTAGATTTTCTAACATAATAGCAATGTTGAACTGTGATACATTGCATAACATTATTGATAACAGTTTTCAACTATTTTCATTTGTCTTTTCTGATGTGTAAATAGCAGCTTTTAATTTCTGTGTAGTTTTGCTAGCTTACCTAAAAATGTTTAACTGAAGTATGTTTAACTTGTAGTTTAATTTTTTTCAAATAAATGTATGTTTGGATGTGGTTGTGAATTGATTCCATATGTATGCTTGACCATGATCGCATTAATCACTGTTTTATCTGATGTCCTACACACAGCCATTTGGTGGATGTTCACAGGGAAACATATGAAAGATAACAAGTTCTTTGATTGAATATTAAACAACATCACAGGATTTAAGTGGAACACAATTCACCCAAGCCCACAGCAGATTGTCACCAATTCTAAATAAAGCTTTGTATAACCAGCATGCTCATGGAGTTAGTTTTTTCTGCATACTTTGATGGCATGGCTGATAGGAAACTATCCCATGTTGAACAAACCTCTTTGGGTTACATGGCACATTTACATTAGAAAATATCCAGATGTGCAAACTTATTTTTTCTTAGGAAATTGATTTTTTAAATATACAGTTGTGCCTGAAAGTTTCCATACCCTTCCATTAAAGAAAATAATAAATTTACACTAGTTATTCAAATAACAGAAAACTGAATAAAGTCATTCTATAATGAGCATGTACAAACATAGATATAGATTATATTGCTCTATATTTGAAAAAGAAAATTGGAAATGCAATAAATCTACTTCAATCTAATTCACTCCGTTACAGATTTACTCTGAATGTTAAAGTTATTAACCTACCACTCAGAGGCAATGCTGAGGTCAGGGGAGGTCAGATCATGCAGTCCTGTATTAGAAGGTAAAAACATGCCAATCACTAAAAAACAAATTACAACAAAACATTCTGGTGTTAAAGATGCAGTTTTATCTGATTTATCTAATTCACCTTGTACACATACACAATGTGTTGGAAAAATGTTTGCTTTTTTGTAAAAAAAATAAATAATAGTTGTGCAGAACATTCTACACTAAACACAAGGTTTTTATTAGGAAAAATAATCTAGATGTTTACCTTCTTCCACTGACACATTTCCTGTAAACATTAGACTGCCATGGCCCTTGGTAAGCACCATGCCAAAGCTGAAGAGGGCAGAAATAGCAGGGGAATGTTTACTGGAGAGTGACTGACTGTTAGTCTCTGTTTATAGCCATTATATCTACATTGTTAAAATGACGGCAGTATGTTGAAGTAAAAAGTATGCTATACCTGAAAGGCGTTTCAGCAATGTTGGTGTAGAAATAGTTGTTGATCAGGTACAATGGTCTCTTCTATAGGATAAAGAGATATGCTGGTCAAGCATTATTCACAACAGCAATGTTCATCAAACTGGCCTTTGTGTATTGAAATACGATACAGTATACACACACACACACACCCATATATATATATATATATATATATATATATATATATATATATATATATATATATATATATATATATATATATATATATATATATATATATATATATATATATATATATATATATATATATATATATATTTATATATGCGCTGATTTCAAAACAGCTCGGTGGATGGATGAGAAGTCACTGAGCTGGAAATTGCTAGTTCAGCAACGGGTTCATATGCAAGGAACTGCAACCAGACCATATTGATCAGCTGAAGCCATACCAGTCACATACATGTTTTAACAGTAATGTTCTATTTGTGATATTTGTACGCTGAAAAACAGTAGTAAAAAGAGCAGGTAAATCTACATGTGATTCATCCTGTTACTTTTATATTAAAGCTGTAATCTGTTACGTAAAAGGCAAAAAAGCAGTTGAAACAGCAGGTTAACCTACTGTTCAAATATTTATTAAATTTAGTGCACTTTACTTTAAAAATGCTTAGTTGTAAAAAAAATAATACAACAAAGGCTAACCTCATATTGATTTAATTGAGTGTTGGATGAATGTATTTGAAATGACCTTTTTTCCACATATTTGTTTATGCCCATATTCATTATTGCTCTAAGTTCCCTTGAAAAATAAATTTAAAATCTAGGAGATTTATAGGTATTTATTTCACAGTCACAGAGGTAATTTTTTTAGCTAAAGATTAACTGGATCAATTTCAAGTCACTGAATCCCATCGGATCGTTTTAATCATGAATTGTGATATAAATTGAATTGTTGTAAAAATTTACTATTTCCCCCTATTGGAGCTTTAATGGGGGAAAATTACTTTATCCACTTAAGGAAGCAGCATTTTTCTTTAATGAAGTAGAAATGCACAGGTGGCACCATGGGTACTAACTACAGCACTTTGAGAGCCATCTGGTGGGTTATGTTGTCGCACAGTGCAGTTATACAACCCATTCAGAGTTGAGCAAACACAAAATGGACGCAAAAGTCACCATTAACTTAATGTGTTATGTTGATTCCATTTAGAATATATGCAAACGTAGTTTGCAGTAGACAAAAAAAGGCTTATATAGTATTTTCAAAAGTGAGTCTCTGTATGATGAAATATGGTGCTATTGTCATCTAAATGAAAAAATAAATGAATAACTTTCTTACCCCTTTATCCACAGAGGCTCTGATGTTCAGGGTTATACTCCCAGTTTCACCTTTTACCATGGGTGTCCTAAGCTGTAAAAATACAAGTGCATATTTAGCTGAACAGAAGGAAAAAAAGAGGCAGTGCAAAAATCACTATTACATTTAGTATCTGTCCACCAGTGGCAATTTCTCATTGAATAGGATAGGGAGGCCAAACCTCCCCTGTAAATTCCTGCATTGTCGAACTTCATAAATACAGTCTTTAAACTTCATTACATATACACTAAAATGCACCTAAGTATGTTGTGCATAAATGTTGAGCCCACTCTAGGACTGAGCCTTCCCTGTTTCATAGAGCATCAACCGCCACTGGTGTCCACCTAAGTAATATTTATTTCAGCCAATGACAGTGAAAAAAGTCTTTAATTACCGTACATCAGATCAAGTTACATACACTTACTGAAGATCATCCAGCCAAATACATCCTGATTTGATTTTAAAATATTTAAATCCTAATTCTTTAGGCATGTTTACCATCTCATCTGTATCCTCCCACTCCACCTCTGAAAGATCCACACTGTTGTAGTTCGGCTTTGGTTTCAGTTTCTTGCCGTCTTTAAACTGTAGGACAGAGAGGCACAGTTACTGAGAATGAATCCCTATTAAAATGTTAAACTGGTGACAAGCTGTGTGATTGTTTTAAGGAAATATTGATAACAAAACAGGGTTTTGGATAGCCATATATAATGCACATCCATGGCATAATTACATTGTGTGTGAAAATTTACTGTAAAGAATCATTTTTACAAAGAAGACTGAAGGTTCAAACAGAAATTACTCAAATGTGGGTGCTAAGTTTATATATGAAATAATGGACATTTTTTATTCAGTAGTTGAGACATTTGCTAATGTCTTAAACCATAAATATATATATCTGAACTACCTTGGAGGCAACATTAAGTTACACTGACTTTTGTTTCCTTTTTCGTACCTTTGCTTTGCCTCAGTAGGTCATAATGATAATGAAAGAGAATATACAGAAAACCTTCTTCTCCATGAGATGGCACTGTCACACCAGCTTTATCCTAAAATCACCACAATGTAAAGAAGCTTCGGTGAGACTGATATTCAGTTTACACAAATCCCACGACAAATTGAATTAGCGAGCCTTGAGAGTATCACCAATCAATTTTTAGGGTTTGTTCTCATTATTTAAAAAAAGCTAGAGATTTGAAGGAAAAACTAAGTGCAGGTAGAAATTTACTAGTTTTTAATGGAATTTGAAGATGATAACTCAAATGTTCTGCTCTTAACCCTTTACCTGGGAAGGAGAGAAATTTAAGGTTGGCTTAAAGTCTACAGTGTTGATAAACAGTCAATGACTGTTGGGGAAACTCTTCTTCTACATTTTATTAGATCAGTTTATACCAAAGTGTTCAAAATATTTGAATTGAATAAATAATAAACGTATATTAAATATGGCAATGTAATTTTGAATTAACTGAATACAAGTAAAATTCTCAGCTAATTATTATGAAGTATACCTAAGAATATTGAAATTTCATGATAAAAATAATGATTTACTCTGACAATTTATCCCAATAATCAAAAATAATTCTTGAGGCATTTTTATTTAATTCCAAAAGTTTTCATTTAAAAATGTTACCTTTAAAAAGCCAGCTTTTGTTTTATAATGATGTTTTTACCCATCGCCTTCTTATTTTGTAATGACATTGTTCAACTAAATGACTTATTCGGCCAATCCACATCAGCAGGTTGGACCTGCACCCACATTAGCTGATACCAAACAGTGTCTACTCTTCTTTTCAGTTACTGTAGCAGTGACTATCTTGGTGGGGTTTCATGAACAGAAACTCATCATTGCATTGATCTATATATTTGAAAAAGCTATTTCAATTCAATCTAATTCAGTTCAATTAAGTTTATTTATATAGCACAAATTCACAACACATGTCATCTCAAGGCACTTTACAGTACAATTGATTTCTAAGTTTTCTTTCTAAGGAAAAGCAGTTGATTGCATCGACTCATTGACTCGAAGGCAATCCCTCACACTAAGCATGCTTGTAGCGACAGTGGAGAGAAAAAAACTCCCTTTTAACAGGAAGAAACCTCCAGCAGAACCAGGCTCAGTGTGAGCGGCCATCTGCCGAGGCCGACTGGGGTTCAAGGAGACAGAAGCAGAGATACAAAAGGCAGCTGTAAAAGGCGGCCCCGTCCAGGAAACACACAGCCAGGCAGATGAGCTCCGACCCAGCTCCCATGTCAGAGAATGAAGAGAGCACATCCAGCCAGTCACAGTCAGAGAAACAGGACTACACTGAAAAACAGGCCGATCTCAAACATCTATAAACAAATTGATTGACTAAATGCAATTGATTGGTTTTCCTTTTCCTTAGATAGAACATGTTGAATCAATTGGACAGGTTGAAATGTAAAGTGCCTTGAGATGACCTGTTGTGAATTGGCGCTGTATAAATAAACTGAACTGAATTGTATTTTTTGTATTATTTTCTGTTGCCCCCTTGTCCCAGTCTCTTTTCCCATAGCTCCTTCTAGTTACTTTTGTCTACACCTGCCAGATCCTTGTCGTTCTTTTGGTTTATTCCTCCCTAGTGTCTCTTAGTTTTTGGGTTCTTGAGTTTCCTTGTAGATCAGTTCTGGACTTTGTATTTTTACATGTTTCATAGAATTTTGCAAGCAATCTTCCCTGCCTCCTACTCTGTATTTGGGTCCACTACTACATTCACTAACCCTGACAGTCACATTAGTTCCACTTAAAGATTTGCATGTTATAATTTAATTCCAATGCACTAACTGGATGCCCTTTCCAATGTGTTAAAGCTATATCGGATCAAATATCTTATTGATATTATGCTGGAATGTATAAAGCAAAAATGTACATAAAAAGAATGCTAAAAATACCTAAACAATAATTCTCATTATAGGTGTAAATTGCCATATTATATCTTTTTTTCTTTTTTTTTTTTTAATGAAATATATTTCATAATAGTGAGTTTTCATTTGTTTAGCTGAAAATATTACCTGCATTCGGTTATTCCACAATTTAATTGTCATATGTCAGAATTTCAATGCCCATGTCTTTTATTCATCCAGCTAGTTATTTAAGAATGATTTGATTATTTAATTTCGAACACTTTGGTGTTAAGAAAAACAAGCTTAAATAAGAAGCAACCGGACTTTCAATCAGTTTTTCTGAAGATATTTCAAAACCTATGTTGGAGTCTGCTTATTCTGTTGGCACGCACTAGAGTGAGACTAATCTGTAGTTGGAGCAATAAAGTTTTAAGCAACACATAGGTCATCCTCCTAAGCAATTCAAATCTAACACTTACCTGTCATCCTGGGCTGTTGAAGTCTTTTGTTCTATATTGGTTATGTGTTCAGCATTTGACTCATGATGAGCATTCTTGTGTAACCTTTTTTGATTGGGTTCCACTACAGCATTGTAGTTGCATGTAAGCTGAAACCATGATCCTCCCTTTATGTTCAGTGATGGCTGCTCCCTTTAAAAAAGATGGCTTCCTTCACCCTCTTTCAAAACATCTGTCCTCTCAGATTGCTGAACTGCGAGCTGACAAAATTGACAAGGATGTTGAAACATCTTTATTAAAACTGAGAGAAAGTCTGGTTGCCCAAAACATAAGGTTGCTTGTAGTTGCAATGACCCTGATGACTGAGAATTTACATGTTCAGAAGTTTAACTTACGAGAGGTCGGAGGTCAGGATGAGCCAGGATGTAACCGTTGTTGTTAAGAAGAAAGGCATAGCCATGTGGTCCAAGCTAAAACGAAACACAACCCTGTTTTCAGCTTTATTTGCAAATATGCAGTCTAGTTTTGAAAACAGGTGTAGCCAAAAGTTGCTCTCACAATGTATCTGGGTGCTAGCTTCATCACCTCCATTAGTGGAACATCAGTGCCAACCACACCAAGCAGGATTCCATGTGACAGCTGAAAACAGTAATATTAAAGGTCAAACAGTTACACACAACTTATCTAAAAATATGTGACCATAAAGTGATTCAGTAATTTCGCTTTCTGCTCTTTTCAGTGTATAAATGCTTTTTTACTTTTATTTTATTCATTTATGATTATCTCCGGTGTGAAAAGTACAGGAAATAATCAATGCAGATTGTTTGTTGCGAAGACTGCAAAAATCTATGCAGTCTTTTTTTATTTAGTGTTGTGTTTTTTTTCCAGATTGGGTTGGAATCTGGTTTACATCAACCAAGCTGTTTGCAAAATGAATCTGTGCTTATTTTACTATCAGGAAAATCATTATATAAATAATTTGTGATATAAGTAAGATCGAAATGAGACACTTTTCTATGGAATACATAAAACCAGCCAGTTGTCAACTTTAGCTTGTAGAGAATATGATGAGATTTCTATTGTGAGATGTACTGACCGTTTCCTTCTTTTTGCTGAAAACTGGCATAGCCACAGAAGTCATCAGCAGCAGACTCTGAGCTTTGGTATAGAAAAGCTTAAAGACAGCATAGCACAATTTGTTACAGATTATTAAAATACACATATAACAAAAGCCCACAAAAAACTAAGCAAACTGCTAGGATAATGCATCCGAAACTTGTGTATACAAAAAGCACCTAATGAGGATTTGCAACTGTGAAACAGTAAAATTCCTGCTTTTGTGAGTTTTAAACAATTTTTTGACTCACTTTTAACTCATATCAATTGTGTCGGAAAAAATGCTGTATTAAATGCTGATATTTCAGTTCTGTTTTTGCGTATAATGATGGAATTAAGTTATGATTTCCTTTTTTGCAAGGTCATGACATTTAATGCTCATGTTAAAGAATAAGAACCCAGTTATGAAGATTTAAGACATAATGCTTTACCCTACCCTCACGGTAGCATTTAAAGATTTGAATTACACTTCACACTCTTCCATAGGAGCTATTTTAGCTGTCATATGTGCTCTGATTCCTGGTATTAAAAAACGTTGCACAAATAACTTGTCCCTTTCCTTTTTCAGTTGATGGAGGAAAATAACCATATTGCAATGTTTTCTATACTTAAGATTTTGCTAGAACTGGGTGAAAATTCTTATGAAATATACCTGAAATAATATAAGGCAAATGGTTAATATTTATCACAAACAATTATTTATTTGTTTACCTCCTTTGTGTTGGGAAGCTGCCGGAGGGGAAAGATAGGTCCAGATGTTCATGAGAGAATAATTCGATTTATGAATTAAAAACAGGTGAGCATGAAGTCACAAACACAAGGATGGTGATAAAATGTGGAAAAAATTATAGAGTGGGCAGCTCTGCTCACCACTGTGTCCATGTAGGCTTCTGTCCAGATAATGTCGTGGTCATGGTTGATGACCATTGGTCGACTGAGCACATGGAGATACTCATTGACATTCTCCTGAACATCAGCCAGTGTAGAGATGTGTGTGTAGTAGCCTGAAAAATTCACAATATCAGATTTTATAAGACTGCTCGTACACAAAATGGTAAGAACTTTCATGCACTTATCTAAACATAGACACTGGACTGACCCTTGTTGTTGCAAGCTATCCACTTGGTGTTTTGAGCAAATGTCATCTCTCTGCCAATCAAGTAGGTGAACACTCGCACCTAAACAGAGAGCCATGTTAAAAATTGACATATTGATCAATTATTGTATACTTTGTAATAGCCCATGACCAACAAACTTCCTAGCAGACATGATGCTGAATCTGATGCAATTGCAAACCTTCTTTCTTTTTTTCTTCATTTTCTTCATTTATTTATTTGCTTTTAATCATTCTATGACCCCTTTAACCAAACCAGCCCAGAATTTGCATATCCAGCAGCTTTACTTCTAAGAAGTTTGAAAGCAGCCATCCCGACAGCTTAAGTTCTTTTGAAAAGAATAAAACCAGGAAAAAAAACTATCTCAGTTACTACAGCATACATGAGCAATACAATTCAGGCTTAAACTGTGATATTTAAAGCAGGAATCTCGATGATTTTGAACATTCTTATTCCAACATTCTTAACATTACTTAAGAACTAGATGTAAACCTTGATCCATAATCTGTATACTGAAAAAAGTTTTAATGTCCCTTCCAATTGCTTACCCTGCGCTCTGGCCAGTTAAATTCTTCAAAGACAGACTCAAAGTCTTCCATGGCCCCATCTGTGATTAGCATAATTGCTTGATTACACATGCTGCCCTGGCCATTGATCCTTGCCTGCACACAAAAATATATTGATAAAGATACTGATCATCACATCTCTCTCCCAGCTTTATGTTTTTCTTTAATGAATTATGATATTGCCCCAAATATTACTGTTATATATACTGTTACTATATATACTGATAGACTTTCAACAATGAGGCAAAGACTAACTTGCCTCATTTAAGATCTTAAAGGACTCCTTCATCGCATTCTTTATTTTTGCTTCTCCTTTAACGTGCAACTCCTCCACCAACAGCTTAAAGTGCTGAAAGACAAACAAAGAACAAGATTATTTCACTAGCAGCTACATGTACATCCGTGGTTTCAACCTTTTTTGACCTGTGTTTTTTTGAGCCATTTTGTCATACCATGAGGACCCTTTCAGAGAAACCTGTTGATTTTAAAAATCCACAAGTGATTATAAAAGGAAAAAAATATTTAACATTTAATTATCAGGCATTTTCTTATTTAGTCAATGAAATTAAAACATACCTTAAATATGTTGCCTAGAAAGTGAATAAGTTTAAAAAAAAAATCCAAAATCAAAAGATAAATGTACATTTAAAAAACAAAACAAAAGTCCTATATTCATTATATCAGTTTTACTTTGTTTTCATCATTCAAATTAGCTTTATTTAGCTGAGCTTGTTTTTCTTTGATAAGCTCTGATAGATCTGGGGGAAATTTGGAAACAGCTCTTAGTAGGCTGTTTTCCACATCTAGTCTTTTCCTCGGCTTGGTTATGATGTTGGTCTAAGCTGAGTAGGTAACCTCACACATGTAAGCAGAACCAAAAGGCAAAAGTTCAAACATTGCATTTTTCTCCAGTTAAAGGTATTCTCTCTTTTCACATCACAGAAAAACTCTGTCAATGTCTTTTCAGCTAATCTCATTTTCAGCCACGATCGGCCGACAAATCCATCAGATGCTCTTGCAGCCTTGTGGGAAGGTTGTTGCTACTCTCACACACAGTGAAGTCTCTCTGACATTTTCTTCATGGTACTTAAAATACTGACTGAAATCATTGCAGAGGCCAGACATTTGTGCTTGCACAAGTTTGACCACTGGAGTCCGGAAAACATCAGTGGTAGCAAGAACTCACATCTCCCTCATCGCATTTTCTCTCCCATAGTTTGAGCTTTTTTAAGAATCCTTTAATTTTGTCATATATTTTAAGGATGTGTGATTCCCTCCCCTGAAGTGATGGGTTGAGCTCATTCAGTTTGACAATTTTATGTCAAGTTGGGTGGAGGATTTGAGGACCCAAAAGCAGAGAGGAGTAGGCACGGATGAGTTTGGATGAGGGAAAAAGAGGCAAAAATCCAAAAATACTGAAAACCAAACAAAACCAATAAATGTCATGAAAAATACTCGAGGGAAGCAACAAAACAACATCTACAACACACAAGAAACCAGCCCTGAATGAAGGCTCTGGTGCTCTTTTAAGCCCAGCACTATGATTATAAAGATTTCTTTCACCTGTGTAGGCTACCCAAGTTCTCCACAAAGATCCTCTATAATAGAGATGCACAACTCACACTAACCCACACGGGAACCCTGACAATATATATTTACACGTGATATCTGCTAGGCGTGCCACCCACTTTGCATCCTCAAACACCACAGCGAGAATGTAGTTGTTCCTTCAAAAACCCAAACACTTCACTGCGTCGTTCATAAAGTTTCAGTTGAGTCTTCCAGATGCTTTTTTGTTCATCATAATTTCAGTTATAACAGTTGCTGCTGGGAGAAGCAGGTCTTCAACAATAGAGTGAGGATGTTATGATTCAGCCACAAGCAGGGATACGGTGTAAGAATCCTCCTTTGCTTGAGACAGTCCAGGCCTTCATCACTATTGAATGCTTTGATGTAAATTCTTACAGCTTTATTAAGATATTTGCCAGGATTTCTCTGCAAAAAGAGGAACTGTGGCTGCGGGGAGTCTGCAGAAGCACAAGTGAATCTATAAAAAATATAGGTCTTCCCTTTACCCCCGAGGTTAAGGTATGGTCTCTTTTTTTTCCCCCTTTCTTGGACTCAACTGAAACCTCTCTCTTTCCCGAGGAAAGGGACGTTTAAGCTATTTATCCATGAATACAGCTGCTTGACCGTTTAAAAATATGATAACAAATAAGATTGCTTTGACCTTTTTTGTCACTGATGTATTCTCATTCCGTATTAGAACAGGATGGTTTCATTAACATACATAACTCAATGTAAAACCCTATAGCCGTAGCGGCAATTAGGGGATGCCAAAAAAAAAAAAAAAAGGTGCTTTCAACCTCACTTACTAAGACTTAGAAGCTATTCTATTCAATGCTGTAAATTTTACTGCTCAAAAATTTGTCAGAAATACAGAAAAGGTCTATTTTTTATGGGGTAAAAACAAAACAGTCAGCTTCTGTAAACTAGGCATGGGAAAAGGTAAATACATCTGGTAAATTTGAAAACAGGAGGCAGAATTTTCTCAATGCATGAGCATATCCTTCAAGCATTGAGTGTGGATTGGCACACAGTACATTTAACAAAGAATGACACACAATTTGAAAAATATTTAAAGACAATTCTTCAAGCAATAATGCATTGGTAATTGTCAAAGTTAGGGTCAATAATAGAAAATAACTCAAAATGAATGAAAACCCATACGAATTCCTTGTTATAACAGAAAAACCTAATGTGAGCCAACATTTCTGCCTGTGAAATGCCAGATGAGAAGCCTTCATGAAGATAATGATCTTACCTCTCTGTTGTCCAAGTCAGCCTGCACCAGTGTTCCTCTAAAGCATGGCTCCACATAGCGTACGTAGTCAGTGTACTACAGACAGACAAAAGAAAAATGAATAATCATGAAGCATCACAGGAGTGTCATGCTGTTTCCTATGTTGTTATTTATGCAAATATATTGAAAAGCCAATGCTGAGTGATTGTTAGGAAACTAAAAAATCTAATCAAATGCTTGCATGAGTGCAAAATATCTATTCCAAATAAAAAATGTGCGTGTTTGCAAAGAAGAAGACGACTCACAGCAATGACATTGACAAAATCATTCTCTCCCAGCGTATCCAGGATGGTGTTGATAGTGTGCTTTGCTATGGTCATCTTTAACCCCTTCATGCTGCCACTGATGTCCACCATTATGATAATATCCTTGGGAGATGTGGCTGCCTGAATATACCTATAAGATAGCAGAGTAAAGGCAATATTTTTTTATGGAAGTCAGGCATACAGTTTAATTTGCTGAAGTCAAAAAAAAATGTTCTTCAGATTTTATTTATATATGATCATATTTAGCTTTTTGTCTCAGTTAAAACCCCATTAGCAGTATTGATTTGTAGCTAAATGTTTAGGCACATACAGCTCTCTGGTAATGTTTAGAATGAGCAGTTATATACTCTATGGTGCCATATGGGTGGCAGTGACCTGGCTGAGGAACAGCTTAACGTCTTTTAGAGAGGATCAGAGTTTCAATGTTGCTACTCAGGCGACCCACATTCATGGGGACAATGGTCTCTGACTGAATCTCTACTGTGCAGCGAGTCCCCCTGCTTTTTGGACACCATTAGTTTATTGTTTTGCATGTTATTGTTAAGTATTTAGAGGGTAAACAAAACTAAAATATTCAACACCATGCTCTTGTACCGAAGTTGGAAAACAGGGCTTGGTTTATGCTTAAAAGAAACAAAGCCTCAAACCCCTTTATCTTATTCTTTAATAGTTTAATTACTAATAATAAATGAAAACAAGCAAAAACCTCTTAGATAATAAAGGTCTGTTAATTAACAGAATAGAAAAAAATACCACGTTTTGACCTTCATATCTACTTCAAAAAGAAAAGAAAACATGGTAATTAGAATTTGTTTTTAATGCACTCTTCTAAAAGAAAAAAATATATAAGAAATTAAATATTGGCTTAAGTGTGCTATGAAAACTTGATGAAACTCACCAGTTCCTGTTCCTGCAGTCAAAGGCAACTACACCATTGGTGTCTGGAGTCCATTTAATACCTTACAGACAGCACAGAGGGTTCTCAGTATAGAAGTAGTTTTCAGTAGAAAAATATATTAACAGTATAATGAATAATACAATACAATGATTACAAATTAAAGCTCACAAGACCAGACTTGTAAACCAGTTAAGTCATAAAAAACAATAAAAGGTTAAAATTCTCCTTAGGTTAGGATGGTAGTGTTGAATGTTTAAGATATTTACGTCATTCTTAGAAATTTTATGTATTTTTTGTTGTCTGTTTTGGAACTAACTTATGATTGTTAAAATCAATCGAAGTTATTGTGTGAGTATTTGCATGCATTGTTAAATGTCTCTGTATTTTCTTGCAAAGGACTTGTTACCCAGTGGTGTCAAAAGTACACACATTTGTAGTAGAAGTAGAAGTAGAAGTATAGATACTGCAGTTTAAAAACACTCTGGTAAAAGTTGAAGTATCAACTTGACCTCTTTACTCAAGTAAAAGTGAAAAAGTATGTGCTCCAAAAACGACTTAAAGTATAAAAGTAAAAATTAACCTTTAAAAAAACAGCCAAATGTCACTATATGAACTGAAAGCTCAATTTTTCGACTATTTCGAAAAATTCTTTGAGATAGGACCAAGGATGAGGGAGGTCTTGTTGGTCTCCGGCTCCGTCTCCCGATACACTTTTTCTGAATCCGACATTGTAGCATGGCATAGACAATTCGTGTTTACAGTTTGAAGAACACCTGCTTGCTTCTGATGATGTCCTTTAGCTGACCAATGAGTGTTTGCGTTATATGACTCATCTAATCACACTAGTTTTCACTAGATGTGGATGGCGCCAATGATCTGCATTGGATGGAGCACATGACGTGAAATAAATATTTATAAACATTAAACAAGAGGTAACCACTTAAAAATCAGAGGGGTCCGAATAAAGAAAATCATCAACCAGTAAAGGTCCGGAGACATTTTTAATGATCTCTTACTTTAAACAGAATTGTACATATACAAACAAATAAAATAAAATGAGGTAATTATGCATTCATGGTATACAGTGAATTTTGAAAAAAAAAAAAAAGAAAGAAATTGCTAAAAATGGCATCGCGTGCTTTCTCAGAGGAGTTAACAATTGTATGACTGTATTCCTGTGACCTAAAGAGTTGATGCATAGAAGTTCTTTTAAATTATTCCTCAGGCCAATTTATAGCGCTTGAAAGTATCAATGCCACATACTTCTACACATTAACTAAGTAAGTAATATTTATTTTGTCAAAAGCTTTTTTGAGATCAGTAATACACCAACTGCAGATTTCTTATTATCTAAGGCACTGGTGACTTCTTCCATCCATTGAATGAGTTGATTTTATCTAAATGAATTTGTGATCTAAATCCACACTGACTCAGAAAGCAGTTTATGTTTATTAATGAATGTATCTAATCTATCCACAAATAATTTCTCAAAAATTTTGGAAAACTGTGCAAGTAGAGAAACAGGCCTATAATTTGTGAAATGGTATAAAGGGAAATAACTTTGGAAATTTTCATCTTTTCTGGAAATGTACCCGACTGAAATCACAGATTGCAGGTGTAAGTCAGAGGCTGAATAATTTCCTCAATTACCTCCTTAATTATTTTCATATCAATGGCATCACAGTCAGTTGACCTCTTGTTTTTACATTTAATGACAATACCTATAATTTAGCTTTCTCCTTAAATAAGAATTCCTGTTAATTGTTTCATTCAGAGCTCCAGTTGTTGTAGGATCTGGATTTTTTTCTGCCAGTTTGGGTCCCAAACTCACAAAATATCCATGTTCTTATTGTTTCTGGCCATCATCTTTATCTTTTTGATCATGAAGCAATGTATTTCAGATATCATAAATACATATTTGTCAAGCAAATAAATGTCAAAAAGGTCACTTAAAATGCGTAAACATTTCTAGGTATATACAACTTAGTTTTTACTTGTATAATTTTGTTTTTTACTTTCTAAAAGTCAGTTTCTGCAGCAAAAATGTAATTAAAAAATCTGTTATTACAGTTCTGACTATAGGAATGTGATTTTGACTAGGAAATGGAACAACAGCACTTTAATAAATGTCAAAATGCCCTGCCACAATAGACTTCATATAAACGTACGCTTTAACTCGAGCAGCAAACTTCTCCTTTTCCATCATCCTCTCTTTTGCTGCTGTAGCGCTGTTTCTCTGTCTTTCAAACACACTCTCCAGCTGTTTTATCTCACTGGGTGAAATAGGCACTTTCTGTTGCCTGTCGTCATAGTGACTCATCGAATCGGTGCTCCACTGATAATGGCTTTTCATACTTGTTACGCACGTGCTTAACTCTGAGTGGATCTACTCAGAATTGAATAAACTCACTCACAGCAGCTTTCGTGAAGCCTGAAACTCTGAGTTTTCAACCCTAGACTAGATCAGTTCAGAGTTGAGAATTTGAGTCTGATTTAGTTAAACCTTCTTTATGAAATGAACCCAGAACACAGAGCCACATCAAGGGGAAAAAAAACGAGGCAGCCACCTTTTCTGTCCTCCGATATCACAGGTCATTTGATGCAGACCTCCACCCAGTTAATTCTCATATTGGATTTTTGTTTGTTTTATATGTGTGGGGATGGGGTTGATGTTAAATAGGGTCTATTTACACTTAATTTAATACCTTTGAAAATGATAAATGGTCTACCCCTATCCTATGCATGGGATTTTCTTATGATGATCACACACCTTTGTGAGGACTTAACTGTGGTAATTTTGTCCTTGATGTTCAGGATTAAAATTATAATAAAGAAATAATTTAACATTTACTTTTGGCACTCAAAATTTGTGAAACACCTTATATTTGCATTGCGTATAGTATATGAACGGTTACATGTTTCTTAAACCTGTGATCTTTTATTTTCCTTTACTTTCCTTTCCTTTATTAACTCAGTACAAGACACTAAATAGTTGTTGGAGGTCTTAACTCTATTAAACCTCATTCTAAATACGTTGTACTTTTAGTAATAGGTGTTGGTTAATTTTGAAGCAAGTGTTGTTGTTTTAAATTGTCATATAAATACATTTGACACTGAAATTAACATTTAGATAATAATCTTAAAAAATATATTTCTCTCCCTGTATACATAGACGTAAAGAAAGAAGTAGTATTTTAAAACTTACAATAAACAATGAAAGAAAGATAAACTTACCAGGGTATATTCTAAAAAAGCCCAATGAACTGCCAAAGTACTGCCAAGTAAGTGTGGGATCTCTCTGAAAATTGCTGATAAAGACATCGTTTATAGCTTCAGAGTTGTAGATGGCATTAAGAAGCTTGGGATCTGTTTGGGTAGAGAAGAGATTGTGAATAAATTTTGGAACACCTCAACAAGCAGTTGTCTAATGTGAACTGCCACTAACCTTTGTTATAAACATTTGTGGGAACCTGGATGGTGCTCAGCTGAGTGTTGACAGGCATTTTGTTAAAATGTTCATTTTCTTCAAGTGGAAATTCTCCACCTAGTTCAACAGAGTTCCCATCTTCATCTAGTGTGTTAATAAACATGGAGTTGTAGTAATCAAACTGAAAGAGAGGGAGAGAGCAGAGAGGAATCAAACTTTCCTTCAAATAGTACTGTGAATGTATGCTTTGTTAATGTTAAATCACCAGAAATTGTGACTGATAATAAAAAGTACCCACCAGGAAGAAAAGCTATGCATTTTGTTTTTCCTATCTATCTATCTATCTATCTATCTATCTATCTATCTATCTATCTATCTATCTATCTATCTATCTATCTATCTATCTATCTATCTATCTATCTATCTATCTATCTATCTATCTATCTATCTATCTATCTATCTATCTATCTATCTATCTATCTATCTATCTATCTATCTATCTATCTATCTATCTATCTATCTATCTATCTATCTATCTATCTATCTATCTATCTATCTATCTATCTATCTATCTATCTATCTATCTATCTATCTATCTATATCCATCCATCCATCCATCCATCCATCCATCCATCCATCCATCCATCCATCCATCCATCCATCGCTCTCATATAACTGACCTGAAGTGAAGAGTTGAATTCATGGTACAGGTCCGCATCTTCTGCAGACTCTGCTAACCTCTGGTAAAATACAGGTCAGATAATAGAATATAACATTTAAACTGGACATAGGACATACAACAGCAAAGACTAGAGAGTCTACACTTTGCAGTTTACTTTTGAAACAACAACAAAACTGGGTTTTATTCCCACAAAGTCTCAGTGCTAGTCAGGTTTTTCCTCTCACTTTAGTACATTTTTGACATCACTATCAACATTTGACTAGGCTTTAAAATTTTTTAAAAAGCTGTGTTTTCAGTGTACTTGAGTTAATTTAGAGTTAGTGGTTCAACCCAAACATTTTTCATTGATATTAGGGTCAACTGATGTCTTGTTTTCAAGAAAAGATAACCTAGATAAATTATTTTTTTCACTTGTGGTCTTTAGCCTATTTTGTGCCAATATAGCAAAAATCTGTAGTCTTTAGGAAAGAAATTCCATGCGAGCCTCTGTGTTTTCCAATACTTTGATAGCTATGACCTTTTGGGTGATGCATACATTTCACTTTATTTAGTTGGTTAAATTATACCAAAGCAAAACACACCTTTCTAAAGGTTCAATAGTTCAAATGATAATAGTTCAAAGCTGCTTTTCTCTTTTTATTTTAGAGTTAGCTTACTGAGATTTTTGGCCAAAAAAACAATATGTAAAAGGTAAATGTCTTGACATTTTTAACAGATGTTATGTTAAAGAACTGAAAATGTAGCAGGTATTATCTCTACAGCAATAGAACCTCCTGCACACATCTACACACAGTGATGAATCTGAGCCCAAAAACATTGACTGATTGATTGATTCATTTAGTATCTCATTAATTCATTAAGTACTTATTTATACATTCATTGATTAGAGGGGATTTACCTTTACAGACTTCATCTTACTCCCCAACATTTGTTCAATGTCCCCAGAGTAGTCCCTCAGTAATTCACTTCCATCCAAATCAATAATCCTAACAATAGACCCCACATCCTGTAGTTTCTGAAATAAAAAGGAGGAGTTAGTTTAAAGTTACATAGTTTGCAGTTACATTAGTTTAATCATAAGGTCAGCAAAGATAGATTCGTTAGTACAACAGCAGATATTTTCAAAAAAAGTAAACTATTGATATTACACATTTCAAAGATAAAATAACCTAGTACATTTAGGTTTCAATAATAATAATAATAATAATAATAAAAACATTCATCAATCAGAAAACAAGCAAGCGAGTTCTTGGCTTTCAGTTTTTGCAATTTTTTTCTTAAATCGTCCTGACTACCACTAGTTCAAATTTGTCCTCTGTGGAGGACATTTATAAACCTGAATATCTCCTATCCACTGAATATTTCTCAGTTAACTCATTTTGATTTCTACAAAGGAGATTTAGGGCTTTTCAATGATACCAAATGTGAAGGGGTGGGCCTTTGGTACATAACTCTTCCTCACTCAGAAAGATGGCGTCCATCAGTTCAAGCACATTTTATGTAAAGAGGAAAAGTTTATATAGGGCCACTTAACAAAACACGTCAATTCAAGGCACATTATAGTTCAACAGAAAGTATTTGCCAGATATATATACTTTTTAGCAAATTTAGGCTTTAAAGTGTCTTAACAACACATTGAAACATATTTTGAATAACTTTAAATGTCTTTTAACATAGTATTTCAAAAAAATTTCCTCCGTATTGGACATTTGAAGTTATTTCTGCCATTGTGTGTGTTTCTTATAAAATTATAAGAAAGGGTGTCATTCTCAGAAGCAGAGTGAATTTTTTTGCTGCAGATTGTAGATGATACTGAGTTGTCTGATGAAGAAGCTCAAGATCCAATGTTTGAGGGAGAACCAGAGGAAGATGAGTCAGAGAGTTCTGAGGATGAAATTCAGACAGAGCAAGCAGATGCCCTGTCTGAATCTCCCGAACTTGCTGTTATAAAGTGGTTGGACAACAAACCAGTTGTCACGGCATCCTCTGCCTATGGCATTGAATCTCAGGAGACATGCAGAAGATGGTCCAAGAAGCAAAAAGCATTTGTCCAGGTGTCAGTGCCGCTGGTAGGGGCTCAGTACAACAAAAACATGGGTGGTGAGGACTTGGTTGACCGATTGAGGAGTTTCTACAGGCTGGCATCTCACACTCGAAAATGGAAAATGAGTGCAATTTTCCATTTTTTTGACCTGGCGATCGCCGATTCACGGCTTCAGTGTAAGAGTGACTGCCATGTTCTGAGGAAGAAACCAAAGAAGTTCCTTGACTTCAAACTACTCCTCGGTGAAGAGATGATTACTCAGGCCCAAACTGGAATCACAATAACAAGTGAAAGGGAAGATGAATATACTCTTCCTAACAAAAGTGGAAACCAGCAAATGTGGCTCTGAGACACTAGGGTGCCATTCATCTTCCGGAAATGGTGAATGAAACACATGCAACAAGGTGTTACACATCCTGCTGCACAGCAAAACATATGTGATGTGCAAGAAGTACACAGTATTCCTGTGTGTTTTAATGAAGGGAAATAACTTTTTGAAGTATCATACTAAATAAACTCAGCAAAATTAAACTAAAATGATGATGGAGAGTTATGGAGAGGGATGATGTTAAATTCACTGCTGTGTTGAATTTTCAAAGTTATTCTTTCTGAGTAACTCGTTGCAATCGAGGCTCAGTTCGGAGTGTGGAGTTCCGATGTCCACTGTATTAAACATGTGATATTGAAATATCTAATAACGTTTTCAGCTTTCTAAGTGACTCACAAAGACAGCAGATTTTAAAAAAATTAAAAATATATGTATTTGGACAATATTTTTTTTCCTGGTAGCACATTTTCCTCTCTAGATGTAACCTACACATCTTGACACTACAAATGTTTAGTTTTTGTGTGTTGTTTTAATATAGCTCTAGGAAGAGGTGTTCCAGGGCTGAACAGATTTGCTTTCACAAGCACACCATTATGATATTTTTGTGGTGAAGTTCCACTTAGTACTTATATATAAAGCTCTATTTAAACATATTTAGGGAGTGAAATCATATATAATGGAAGATGTACAATAACTCCTAGAAGTCTGCTTTCACACATGTATGAGATGAGAGGAACATAAAACATAACAGCAAAAAGAAGACAACTGACAACCAAAGTGAACATCAAAAATAGCTTAACGAGCAGCGGGCATCCCATAGATATCCATGTAAGCGGAAGAAAACACCTGTGCTGATATATAGAAACCTCAATATTACTGAGATTTCTATATATCTGTAGCTGCAGCTTAGTATTTAGGATTAATTTGTATCCGGGAACACCTGGATTGTGTATGTTTGATTGGTATGGCATTGTCCATAACTTTACAAGCACCAAAAGACTTTTCAAAGTATAAAAAATTGAGGGTTAAAAGTGACAAAATGAAATAAGGACATATATACTGACTTTATTATTAAATAAATGTACCATTAAGGTTTACGATAATATATGAATACACTACTTGTTTATTATGATACATAATTAAATAAATAAATGTACCATGAAATGAACACTCAATACTAAAGTCTAGCATTAAAAGCTTAAACATATTTGAATTAATTTAATTATTTTAATTAATATAAAATACATATAATTATTTGCCTCTGTTTTTATTTAGTATGTCTTTAGTGTAGTAGACCTATAATGAAACAAACAAAACTGTCATGGAGTGGGATTGGTGCCTTGATGTCAGATTGGCTGTTTTACAGAGGATCACAAGACAACTTTTCCCTAACTTACTGTGCCTCTTAGGTGAGTTTTTAATACTTTTATTTACTCTAGGTAAGCAAGCCTAATTTCTTTTTTTTTTCTTCTTCTTCTAAATATTTCTAACATCACTAGAGAGCATGAGCCAGTGTCAGTTAACAGGCAGTCTGCTTCCCATTAACAAAGATAATGTTTTAAAGCTCCAATAGCCCACAATTGATTAAAGGCACACTGTGAAACGTTTGGCCAGTAGGGGTGTTAGAACTGTAACTTTCACATCTAGTGGCCAGCACCACAGCACTGTTGCAAAAGTCAACAAACAGTCAGCCAGCCAGCCAGCCAGCCTCCTGTGTCTTTTGATTGGGGATGCTAGGCATCTAGGCTCAGCTCAAAGGGTGTGAGAAATGCTGATGCTCTCTGGAGAGCACTGACGGGGCAGGCCGGACCGCACTGTGTGGCGCTCAGGACCAGAGGTGGGGCTCGACCGAAGAGCCACTGGGTCGGACGGGGTCCTCAGTTTGCTTGTGTTTGCAGCTTTCTCTGCCTGTATTTTGCTTCTACTAAACATCGAAAATAATAGCAAGGATATATGACTATATACTAGGAGCAAAGTGTTATCTTACCAGTCTAATAATAAAGTTGTTTAAAGAGAATCAGTTTTACATACGGCTTCTTCTTTCAGCCTGCTACAACAAACTCCTTTCCAAGATCAAGTATTGTTTTTCCTGGCACACATTTTTTCTCTCTTTAGTTTCCTGATAAGGACTTTTTCCTTGCCTCAGCCATGACCAAGAGTCGAGCAGGCGGAAAAATAGTAGAGCAAAAGCCTTAGCTCCATGACTATATAAGAACCTGTGGCCATAAAGTTTTTCCAGGTCACATTAACTGGCCAACGACGGTACGTCTTCGCCCAACTTAATAGTCTGCATTTCAAGAGGGGAGCCCTGCTTGTAGCATTGATAGTGTCAAGCGCTGTTTATTGACCTGAGGAGTCATTTAAAATAAATCATATGCATAAACTCTTTAGGTCACAAAGTTTGCGGTGGTCCTTTACGGAACCATTAGATAGCTTTGACCCTTTTCTAGCCCCAAACCCTCAACAATAATACTCTAGCACTGCCACTGGGGACTGCTAGAATATCTCAAGAATCTACTCTGAAGGTCTCATGACAACATATACCCTACAGTTATAATGAAAGGTGACATTTCTTACCTTCACAATGAACTTAACTGAACTGCCCTCTGTAGTTGTGTCATCTTTAGTACCTTGAGAAATCTAGCTACGTATAACCTTTTTTTTTCACACCAGATTTTGCATCTCAATCACAAAAGTTTCAAAATTTGTCTGTGATTTAGATGCTTTTTTTGCATTACTTCTACAATCTGATTTGAATAGTGCATATTTAAGCAATTTGAAAAAAACAAAAGAAAACTGCAAATAAAAAGTAAAATTTGTGTTGAATTATTTTTATAATCAATTCTTATCTTTGTTTAAATGGTTTCCTCTCATTAACAATTCCTGGAGGAAAGGTCTGTAATCTTTCCATAAGGGCTAAAACCTGATAGAAATAGATCAATATAAACTGTTATATTTTACCTTCTGAAGTAACATAGAGCCAGAGTATTTGGTTGTAAACTCTCGGAGCTGAACAGAGAACACTGATGCCCACTGCTGCACCCTGGGAAAAAACAGACATGCAGTGAGAAAGTTAACATCATTAAATAGTTATTTTGTGTGGAATTAATTCTGTTGATGCTTTCTGTTAACCCAAGTTAATACGACGTCATCTTAAGGGAGTCATCTCAACCAGATGGGTTTAAAAGTTATCTCCATAATCAACTTCATACAGATTGCATTGAGTCATGCAGAATTTACTTCTCCTACTGTAGATCAGCATGTAGCCAAGTGGACTGTGTTTTTTTATTGCCTCATTCACTTTGCAATAGTCTCTCATACAGAGCTTGCGTGTAATGGATAGGAATACTCACTCTAAACCGGAATAATCCTTCAGCATCATCATAATACCCATCAGGCAAATTTTTTGAATTGTATTTACATGCAACCTATTGCAACTTTTTTGAAAAAAAAAAAAATATATGTTTGAGTAAATATGTAAATTCTCAGGGAGTATGGAATATGGAAGTAAATACAATAATTATTCTTTGAAATTAAAGTACACGATTGCCTTTAAATAATTCAGTATATACTTTGTAGAAAGGACTGCCAAATATTAAGAGAAAGGAAAAGAACACATTTACCATCACAACTACTAATTCATTTCATTACTAAATCATTTATTTTACTTTATTTATATAATTCCAATTCACAATTTGTTCTAAATACACTTTACAGTAGAAGTTAATTTAATTGTTGAATGATTCTAAGTATTTATCCCTCCTGGTTTGTAACAACAATAAATAGACGCTGAATTATGCTGCTTGTTTTGCACCACTATCCTACACAGCTTAATCCTTTATAGGGCAAGATACTGTTTTTGATCACTTGCATACCCATTAAAAATGGAGTCCCCCTGTCTGTCAGTCAGGTCTAGAAGCACAAGATCTATATCAGCCATTCAGCAAAAATACTGCTACATGGCTGTACATCTTATTTTGGTGTTTGACCAATTAGATGAGCCCTTGAATGATATATTACCTACTAAAAAAGTTAACAAGTCAAGAAAAAAAGATTAAAAGCTAATTAAAAAGTTAAAAAGTTAATAAGCATACTTAACAATTATATTTAGGTTTATAAACTAAAAATGTGTTTCTTTCACTCTCAGAGTGTTTTTTTTAATGAATTTCTTATAGAAGTACTTTTGTTATTTTTCTTAATACAGTCGTAGAAGTTGGCATTTCTTGTAATTACATTGACATTAATTTTTCCCGTATTTTTTTAATGTTATAAAGGCTTTGGATTCCAATAACACTATTGGCTTGAAATGTCATCTATTTTAAATGCATTTCACTGAGTGCCCTACAAAGGGTTAAACCTCTAACAACAGTAAACAGAGAAATTTAGAAACATTTAGGAAGCTGCAGTTTAGCCTATGGCCATCTGTCATGGCTTCCTTAAGTTTGAACAGAAAGAGCATATACAAGAAAACAGAAAACCAATAATACAGAAGGAATACCAATGTAAAAAAAAAAAAAAGAATTTCCCTGACATGCAAAGAAATTACTGTCTACTAATTTAGAATGTTTTTATTTATTTATTGTAGTAACAAAGTTTACCCTGACCTCAACAATAAGATAATGTTACAGAGGTACCCTTACTTGACAGAAAAAAAATCTCTAATTTCTTAATTTTTATTAGGTTTTCATAAAAAGATTAAAAACCCTTCTAAATAGTCAGTTGAAAAGTCTTAAATTGCATGACATTTATCAAACCCTTTCTAAAATTGCTGACAAGCTTTTCATGTCTTTTGGACCATTCATCTTTTGCAATAAGTAACAGGTCTTCAAGGCTTACTATGATATTCATCTTTACCTACCTCAGCAGATTAGATATCAGTAATATTACTTCTAGACAAAGAAACATGTTTTACAAATGGCAGTTGTCTAAATTTCCAGGGTTATACTGTTCCTAATCTAGATCCTAATTTTGACCCTAGCAAATCCTTTATGTATTGTTGTCTTCTTATTGTGACCATAAGAGGAAACGAGCACCTTGGATGACAAAGGCAAAGAGGTACTTACGTCTCTGGTGGGATCTTCATTTGAGCTTCAACCATAATCCACAAGCAGAAATATCCCAGAATCTTCAATAGGTTCTTCATT
Source organism: Cyprinodon tularosa (assembly GCF_016077235.1). Classification (NCBI taxonomy): domain Eukaryota; kingdom Metazoa; phylum Chordata; class Actinopteri; order Cyprinodontiformes; family Cyprinodontidae; genus Cyprinodon; species Cyprinodon tularosa. The sequence goes on along the minus strand of NW_024038438.1, from coordinate 1,647,816 downwards.
CCCAATGTTCTTGAATTGGTGTTTTCCCAAAGTTATTCTTCGTTCAGGGCAGTTTTGTTAAATGTGTGCAGGGGTTTAAAGTTTGAACGGATGGCCATATGCTCTAAAGTAATGGCTTTCTCATACTTGCAACACAAAGAAGATGCCAATTTTTCTCTTGGTTAACTTTTGACCCTTTACCATTCCGTAGAGTCTTGGTAAATTTGTTCTTTAAGTGGCATCTTCTCAAGCCTTTGATCCTTCTCAGGAATCCTCCCACCAGTCCGTTAAGATTTCATAGACATTTGCACAGAAATTAATGGAAAGGAAAATCCTTTCCCAACTAGTTAAATACACAATCAATAATGTGGAGAAATGCAGATTTGTATTTGTAAATAGCTCCTTTAGTTTTATTCCTAATCATAGTGGCTTCTGCTCCTATCCAAAGATGCCCAGTTTGAAAGATAGCTCATTTGGATCAAACTATGCTCCAATATGCAAGAGACGGGTAGAGAAAGAGAGAGAAGGAGATTGAGAAATAAAGGTGGGAAGGGGAGGGGATTGGTGTAGGGGATTGGAAGAAGGCTATGTTTTATCTAAGAGGATTAGAGAGATTGCCAGGGATAGACTCTCAGGCAGCCAATCAGAGCTGTAAGAAAAGAGCTGCAAGACAGTGTGCTAACACACTGACACACTCAGGCAATTATTTAATTATTAGCAGAAACACCGCTTGATTTCCTGTGTCTTGCTAGGCTGTTGAATGCTTAGAAGGATGTTTGACACCTAGGCAATTAAGTGTTATATTAAACAGGAACTCACTTTAAAATATGTCGCTATATACTGATGTGAAATGAAACAAAAGTGCACCTCTGTCATTACTCAACAAATATTTGTCTGGTTGTGTCAATTTTAAAATATTCAAATGATTGATGAATTTGTGTAGAATTCGCTTTATTGCAATTTAAATATTCCATTTTACATCAAAACAAAGCAATGTATTTTATTCATATGTATTTATATATCTATCTAAAAGAAAAGTCAGCCAAAAGTTCTCAATGACTACAGTCCTGTTGGCCTGACATCCCACACCATGAATGTCCTAGATGGACATCTTTTGGTTCACCTGAGCTAGAAAACAAGAGGCAATCAGGACCCCTGCAGTTTACTTATTACTGTGTAGTTGAAATTGAAAATGCCATCATACCCTTAGTTGAACCAACCAAATGTCTCTGTGAAAAAACTTATGGATAATTAGGCATATTCATATTTGCCTAAATCAAAATCTACCTGGCAAACACCCCAGTTTGTTAGTCTGAAGGGTCACTCTTGTAGTCGGAAAAGGGACAGTGCCCTAATTTATATATAGTTTTTATTGCTCAATTTGGTGGTGGTGGAAGCAATAAAAATATGCATAAGTTTAAATAACTATTAAAATTACATTATTTATTTAGGATATAAAATGTTTATTTATTTAATGTATGCATCGCAAGTAACATTTTATTTTTTAGATTTACAATTACAAATTTTCCACTGTGCAACTTTTTACGGGATATGCAGCAGTTGTGATTTTCCATACCTGCACCAGTTGTAATTGGTCACATTTATAGACTTCTGCTACTGTTGTCAGAACAACTTCAGCAGAAGTCTGAGGGGAACTCTATGGGCAGAAGCTGCAGGAAAGAAGCTGAGCCGGCTGATGAGCAGATGAAGAGGAACAGAAGTATTTGTAGGGAGAATCCAGAACCAGAGTCGTAGTAGGAGCAGTTTTCCAGGCCAGAGGGATATCCAAGCTGGGGTCAGAAGACAGGTCCAAGGTAGTTAGCAGGCAGAATCCTGGTAACAGTCCGACAACAGAAGCGGCAGAACAGGGGCAACCAAAACTCAGAAGTGAAGGGACAGAAACTAGTCAGAATCAGGATCTCAGAAACTCATAGATTCCTAGAAAACACTCACACTCAGTTTGAATAATCTGGCACTGATGGTTGGAAAACAGGCAGCATAAATAAGAGCTGGAACAGATGGTTCAGATGAGCAGTAATGAGGAACCGGGCAGATTTAGACAGGTGAATGGAATGAGCAATTAAGCCATCCATCAGCATCAAGATCATGACAACTGTGACATGCCTAGACTTGAGTAAAAATATCATTGTCAAAATCTTCCTTAAACAGTTGAGACTGTACAGTAGGATTGTCTATTTGTTTAGCTACACCCATCTGATCCTGATGTTGGAGTTGAGGACACACCAGGTGGTCATGTCTAGCCTGGGTGCCATTCCAAACTTAGTCCCGCCCACAACGTTTGAGGTCGGGAAGTTCGGTCTGGCATTGCTTAATAGTAGCGTGAGTATGCTCGCACAATATCTGGCGGGCCAATCAAATCGTCAGGGCGGGCTTTATACGATGATGGACAGATGATCAAAAGTAACGTAATCAACCACGTCACCAAAGCGCGCTTGGGTGACAACAATAATGGCTGCCTCTGTAGAGTTGAGGTGTGTAGATTCTGCTATTAGGTCTGTTCTAGAAGATATCGACAGCAAATTAATTTTAAAAGAGGAACAGAGAAACGGGATCAAGGCTCATCTTCTTATTCTAGGCGTGAAACTGCACGCTTTGATTTTTGTTGACAACAACTATGCGTTGCTTAACATACGTCACGCACTCCGTTTTTCCTGGTTCGTTCGAAACACGCCCCATAATCACAGCTCTATGGAGCAGTATCAGACTCATATTCTGACTAGAATTGAGTAGGACTACGTCAGGCTAGGTCATGTCAGCAAGACAGAAACAAATTTAACGATACATATGGTAAAGGTCTTAAATATTACTTCATCTTGCAAAGATAGACAACAAATCCCTGACAGAAAATGCTGAGTTTTTTGTGCCATTAGAGCTATGACTGCCTTAACAGAGAGCAGACATTTTGCAGGTCAGAGCGATCCAATGTTGTGTTCCTCAGATGAAGCTGCCTTACTCTTTATTCATAAAAGTCACGGAGCCGCTTTTTTAACCCAGGAAGGAGCACTTTTTAAGCACTTTCTACCTGCAGAGCAGCAAGCAGTCTGATAAACTTTAAAGATGCAGCTAACCCTATCTCACCAGAGATTTAGGAGAAAAAGGTTAATGAGTATGTTTTCAGCACGACATGAGATGTCTTTTCCGTAACCACAAGGTTCCAGTCAGGGTGTTTCTGCCAACCATTCCACAGGAGAGTTTCAGAGAGGAGGGACTGGGAGCTGTTGGACCTAGTTCACGTTTATTTGGTCACCTTCCAGTACCTGTCAGACCAATCCAATCTTATCCAATCTTATTTGTTAAGCAATTATACAACAACCACAGCCGATCAAAGTGCTGCACAGAAATTTAAATAAAACATAAAAAGACAGTAAAAGACAAAACAGCTCATGCCTTCTTCTTTCTGGTTTTATTGATATACAACAGATGTCACATAAAGTGGTGTGCTTTTCACACATTTTCAAAACATTTTTGTAATCCATGGTGTCGTATGAAGTAAGGTTCTCTGGAGGCTCTGTGCTGGAGCCACTGGTAATGTTTATTATGTAAAATGCAATTCACAGTGTGCATATGTAATGTTTAACTTTGAAACTTCAGTGGATACACCTTTCTCTTTAGGCACTGACTTCCTGCTTGAACAATTCACTGTACTCCATATTGACGTGGAGTTTAAGCATCAAGTGTGAAAAATAGACCAGCCGCAGAATTTTGAGATGCATGAAAGGGCCGATGTTTCAGAAACACTCTGCGGCATGTCGGGTAAAACCACTCTGACTAACTGGAGCGGCTGTGATTGTTGATATCAAATGTCAGTGATTTAACAGGAGTGATTCCCACCTGAAGTCACACACCTGCAACAGAGTTTATTTAGGGAAGTGGCTCCTATTTAACTTGCCATTGCCAGTAGAAGACAATCACATAAAGCTAGACACATCATTTCTCAGCTATCTAAGGAAAACCAGTTGATTGCATTGACTCGAAGGCAATCCCTCCCAGGTCTTTAATGTGGACCCTGCGCAGGAACGCGTAAACAGAGGATTAATGCTTGGGGGAAGTGTTCAGGGGCCGGATTTTTGTCTTGAAGTACATCAGCTCCTCCTCTGTCACCACCTCGTAGCTGCTGTCACACTCCAGGAACCAGGGCAGATGATTGGCTCTGCATAGATGAATGGCTGTCATTTTTCTTCTATTAAAGAACTGTTTAGCAGTTCAGCAGCTAAAATCACATCTCCACTACTCCAATGAACACAAACTGTTTCAGATTTTCCCATAGGGAAGAAAGCTGCATAAAGTGGTCATTTTCACAAAGCTAGTTTAAAGCTGAAGTCTGTAAGTTTTTAAAAATCACTTTTTTGTCATATTGGCTAAACTGTCCCTATGCCCAGACAGCAGTACATGTGATATGTAACCTGTGAAAAAAACTGCTTCAATTGGTACCGCCTACTGCCTGTATTTCAATCTGGAAAGAATAATTTGGGACGAGTCAAAACAACCAATCACAGCCAGAGGAGCGTCTGATGGAGTGTCAATCACAGCTCACACACGCTGAATCCCCCCCCCCTTCTGGTCGCATGCGGTAGCCGCGCAGATGCTGTGAGAGGGGTGGAGCTTGGAGGTGGGGCATGAGTGAAGCAGAGAGGGTGGGGGAGTGGCGTGAAACCTGTTTTTCTTCAACTTTTCAGTCGAAGTCTGCTCTCTCCTCAATGTTACAGACTGCAGCTTTAACAACCTAGTAATAATTCATCTAGCTTGATCTAGCTTAAAGTAGGGAACTTTGAGTTTTTGGTTTCATAACAACCAGGTCATATCCATTTTGAATGGATATGACCTGAATCTTCACCAGCATGTTCAGTAAAACTATTACATATTAAAACTGCTTCCATGGCCTGATTTGACCATGACAACAATACAGGTTTATCGCTTAAATGTTAGTGGCTCAGTGTATCTATTTAGGGTGAAATTATTTGACAGCAGGGGGAAATTAGGGTCTAAAAACTTTGTTCTAATTGATATAACCTGTGCACCTTTTAATGGGGTTCATACTCATGTTGAGTCTGTCTTCTTTTACACAGTAAATACTAAGTGACTTTTTGCAGCCGCTTGTGATGTTAGCACCTCAATAGTCATTATTAGCGGTTGAATGGCTTCAGATTGTGCCAGTTGGCTCAATAGGTTGATATCACCGAGTGAATCCTAATCCTAACCCTAAAGTAATTCCATTTACCCCAGTAGAATTAATTAATCTATTTATATGTAATCTAAAAAAAAATATATATATATATATTGCTCTATAAAAATCTCTCTGTGAAAAAAGTGCCAATTTTTCCTTAATAACATCCTCTTCAAACGGACATGTAATGTTTGTTCTTTTTCATAATATTCACTCGGTGTCTCGCTATGGGATGCAGCCTCCTGCAGCCCTGATAAAAGCATTTATCTCAATCTGCCAATCCTGATTGGCCGGTGAAAGTGCCCGTCATACGCCACGCCCCGTAGCTCCGACTACTAAAGCGTGTGCGGATCACGGCACTTCAATTCAAAACCTCTTCTCACCTGAGAGCTTATCTCACGTCAGAGCCTTCTGCTAGTTCAACTGCCCACAGACGGACCTTGTTAGTTTCCGTCGCCGGACGCTAGCACTATGCTCTGGCTTCTGCCCTGTTCGCTCACTCCAGACCGAACCGGTATTCTTATTCCGTTCACTTCTCGGCTCCCCTCCGCGGACGCTCGACTCAGACGAGCATTTAGCACACCAGCTACTTTCTCGACCCCACCACGCTAGCACACCAGCTAGCTACGGTTCCTTTCCCTACCAGCACTCCAGCTCGTCGGAAAATGGCAACCGTCAAAAAACCCCACGCCAGGGGAGACTACCGTCTTTGTGGCTGCGGGAATAAAATATCAGGGAAAGACACCCACCCGGTGTGCAGTACCTGTCTGGGAGTCAACCACGCCAGGTTGGCCCTCGAGATTACCGGCTCCTGTGGGCACTGCAAAGTGTTCACGGTTAAGAGCCTCAGACGCAGGGTAGCCCGCCAGGTAACCAGGTCCACCTTGCCTCCGCCCATTCAAGAGCTCGTCCAGTGAGTTGAGAGAGAATGAAGGAGATTTTCTTCCTATCATTAGGAAAACTGACGGGAGAGTGCTCAAAAAGCAAACGACACTGGAACAAAAATCCTTTACAAAATCCTGGCACAGGTCCGGGACTGGAATCACTGATGTCTGCAGAGACGGATAGTTTGATTAGCCAGGCAGTCAGATGATTTGTCGAGTGAATTAATTCTGAATATACCTTGAAGAGGTTCTGACAGATCCTTTGTGAGGGAGGGAACCGGTTGGGTCCAGAGACTGTAGGTTCAGCAGAGAGCTCAGCAGCGTCTAGCTTCTGGCTTGTGAGTTGCAGACCTTGATGTGAGTTTCCAGCTCTCCCTTGAGAGCAGTTGGAGAAGTCCAGACTGAAATCTTCAGGTTTGGCTTCCTTGGGCAGGCAGGCAGGTTTACAGGCAAAGCTCATCCAGAGCTTCAGACTTCAGTCGGGTTTTCTGTGAGCAAGAAGACAGAGGCAGGTTAGAATCAAGTTTCTCTCAAGAGGCAACTAAGATTCTTCAGATCAACAGAGGCTCAGGTTCGCTAACCAAACTTGGTCAACACTGCGGCGTCGAATGAAGGTCTGACTGCTGCTTATGAAGGAGGTCTCCTGATGGGCTGATGATCCTCAGGTGTGCTGAGGGCTCCAGCCCAGGAGACCCACAGCGCACTCTGCTGGAGAAAGGTGGTAGATCTCCAGATCCCAACAATTTCGTTTTGTAAAGCTTTACAACATTTCCAATCAATAAAGTGTGTAGAGTGTGATCAAATGCAAAAACTGTTGAAGAAAAGACATGGTGCAAAAACGCATTGACATGGAAGTTCACAACATAAAATATATATGGTGCAAATATGCAGTATTTTGGTTTGGTGTTATCAGTGTGATGCAGAGTCTGTGACATTATTTAGAGTTTTCTCAGCAGTTCAGATGGCAGTGGGGACGAAGCTGTTGTGGAATCTGCTGGACTTACATCGAATGCTGTGAAGCATTTTCCCAGAGGGCAGGAGGGAGAACAGTCCATGGTGGGGGTGTGAGGGTTCATTGATGATGTTATGGCTCGGGACACGCAACGCTGGGAAAAATGTCCTTAGGGGAAGAGGAGCCGCAATGATCCTCTCTGCTGTTCTCACCACTCTCCTCACTTTCTTCCAGTCTGAGGCACTGCAGCCTCCACACCACACAGTGAGACAGCTCGTCAGAATGCTCTCTATGGTGCTTCTGTAGAAGGTGGTGAGGATGGGTGGGGACAGGTGCGTTCTCGTCATCCTTTGCAGGAAGTACAAGCGCTCCAGTGAGATGGTGTTTACAGTCCAGATGCCCACCAGATGCTCTGCATCGTCTCTGTAGTCCTGGTCATTGTCTCTGATGAGGCCCACCATTGTGGTGTCATCGTCAAACTTCACAACTTTATTGTTGGTTAACATGGGGGAACAGCCGTGTGTCATCAGAGTGAGCAGAAGGGGGCTCAGGATGATCTCTGTGTTGTGCTAAGGGTGATGACATTAGAGATATTCTGTCCAACCCGGACTGATTAAGGTCTGTTTTTGAGGAAGTCTAGCAGCCAATTGCAAAGGGTCAAATTGTATTCCAGTTTTCCTATCAGATGCTGTGGGATGATAGTGTTGAAAGCTGAACTGCAGTTCAGGAACAGCATCCACATATGTGTGTTCTTCTACTCCAGGTGTGCCAGGCTCATGTGAAGAGTACAGGGGATGATGTTCTCAGTGGAGCGGTACTCTAGGCGAACTAAAACGGGTAGAACGCTGTGGGGAGACTAGAGACGATGTGTTCTTTAACGAGCCTTTTGAAGCACTTCATCATGATGGGAGTGAGTGTGACAGGCCGTAGTCATTGAGTGAGGTGACCTTAGGCTTCTTTGGGACTGGAAGGATGGTGGCATCTTAAAGCATGCTGCTACTATGGATTGGACTAGCGAGGTGTTGATGAACACCAGCCCATGTATGTTATCGAGACCTGGAACCTTTCTTGGGTTGACTGTTCTCAGCGTTTTCCACACTTAAAGCTGCAGTCTGTAACATTGAGAAGAGTGCAGACTTCGACTGAAAATTTGAAGAAAAACAGGTTTCACGCCACTCCCCCACCCTCTCTGCTTCACTCATGCCCCACCTCCAAGCCCCACCCCTCTCACAGCACCTGCGCAGCTACCGCATGCGACCAGAAGCGTCCAAGCATGGAGTGTGAACCGGTAAGAGTGATAACACTCACCTCCAAGCAGCTAGATATAAGATGCTGGTTATACCGAAGTTTGCCGTGTAAGCAGTTGTCGGCTGGGGCAGTAAGGGCAGTTTCTCTTTCGCTGGTGGCTGTCGCTCCGCCATGACTTCCACGCGCATCCTCCTGACTGCGGCAGCCGGGCGCTGCGGCAGGTTAACCGGTGGGGGGGGGGGAGCTGTGATTGACACTCCATCAGACGCTCCTCTGGCTGTGATTGGTTGTTTTGACTCGTCCTGAATTATTCTTTCCAGATTGAAATACAGGCAGTATGCGGGACCAATTGAAGCAGTTTTTTTCACAGGTTACATATCACATGTACTGCTGTCTGGGCATAGGGACAGTTTTAGCCAATATGACAAAAAAGTGATTTTTAAAAACTTACAGACTTCAGCTTTAAGCAATGTCAGGGTTTTTATTGCTGAAGTACAGCTTAGTGCCTCAAACCTTCCAAAGAATTAGTTTAGTTCATTTAGGAAGTCAGCTCAGCTGCACCCACCGGACGGAAGGGTGTATTGGAGTCTGTGATTACTTGTATGCCTTGCCACATCAGATCACTATTAGCAATGATCACCATCATTCTGTTTCCACTATTGGGGTGTTTTAGATCCCTGTCGGTGTGTTACAGTGGATTTTTAAAAGAACTTACATCAGCTCTGCCTGAATTATAAAATAGAAGATGTAGAGAAGTGTAAATACTAAAGCAAGCTCTCACAAAAGGGGCAGGATTCTATCAAAGATGCATTTTTTTTTCTGGACAGGTCGTACCAATAGTAATCTATCAAATCCACACGGTTCCAGCTTATTTTTTGATAGGATTGTCCTGTTGAATCAATCCTTTGTGTAGTAGCAGCAATTATACACAATGTCATTGAAAGAGTTGTTATCTAGATCCACATCCTGTACCATGTCCTGACTTTTCTGACCTGTTCTCTTTGCCCTGAACACATTCTCTCCTGGATGGTGTTTGGTTCTCGGATAACCAGGCTCTGACTTTGGACCGGCTCCTGGAATCCGTACTCTGGTTTTTCCCCTTTATCATTTTGCCTGTTTTTGCTCTCATGGATCTTTCCCTGGACAAACGTGTAACTGTCAAAGTAAGATTCCTCCAAACCAAACCTTGGCGTTTGACAATTAAACAGGGGTTACACCATTTCAGGAATAAAAACGTTGGCTGGACTGTTTGATCCCTGTAGTTTTGCATGACAATCATAAAAAACTAAAATCATTATAGCTCTGAGAAAATAAAGAACATATGTTGATTAAAGGCAGCTGGGGTCAGTGTCAAGATGAGGTGCTGAGCTCCTTTAGATTACAGCTTCTAACCAACATTTATACATTCTTTGTTCCCACACATAATAGGCAAATCACAGCAATATGTAGCCTGCAGTGAGTGCTTATTCTGTAACGCTGAAACGCTGTCGTTGAATCAGAAGCCCTGCGCTGTCGCCTCTCCTGTGTTCAAGGACTGCTGAAGTTATCAACGTTGCTGTCGGGCGCTTACATTAGAAAACCGTTGTCCTTATTTATACATGTTAAGTAACGAGTAATGAATCTGTTTAAAGTGTAATAATGATTAACTACTTACTGACTTCACAAACTAATTAGTTACAGAGCTAGTTACTGCAACAGTAACAGAATTACTGTAAAGGCTGATTTATACTCTGAAACCAGGCCGTCTCTGTGTGTGTCGCAATTGAAGCAGATGTGCCCCCATCCCTATGTAGACACTCTGGTGTGCCTTTTAGGCATTATTTAGTGACACGTTGGTCCCTATACTGGCAGTTTCACACTGTCTTCTCCTATTTAAGTTGTCAATACTTCTTTTTACGGGTGTGTGTGCATGATTTTAGCTGTGGGAGGGTGTTGTTTTATTGAATATATATTCACGTCGAAATTCTTTCACTGATTTAAGTCCCACCGCCTTTTGAGTGGTGGCAGTTGGTTAGTTTGGCACGTCCAACATTACCACGCATAATCAATCACATCCACTAAAATAGCCAAAGTTTAATCAAAAGCGTCAAAGAAGATACGTCTGATTTCTGTGACCAGCCCAACACTTTTGAAACCAGTGTATAGTCTATGCTTTTACTAACATGATGCTAAGGCAGCGCGAACAGATAACAGTTGTTATGAAATATTAATGTTGGAATGAAACATCCTAAAAAAAAAGAAAATTATTTGGTTTTGATAAAAAATGTTATTGAATAAAAAGCTTTTAAATATGTTTTAAAAGTGCTTTAAATACTTGGAGAAAAATGGAGACTTTTGTATAAGAATCTAAACAATGCTTGATCATATATTGTTCTCTTTATGTTTATAAGGTTTTTTTATTTTATTATACATTTCTTTATTTTTTTGGACCCCTGGAAGAAAAGTGAAAGCTTGCTGTGATAATGGGGATTTTACTAATGAACAAAACAAAATAAACAGCTTCTTTAACAGAAGAAATGCAAATCTCCTAAGTATCACATCCAAAGTCTTTCTATTATGGCATTGAGGGGAGGAACATGGATCAAATAATAGTTCAACACTGCCTTCTACTGACCAAATTATCATAACGCAACAAGTGACCTCATGCCTGCCCTCTGTTGAAAACTTGCTTCCATCCTCCAAAAATGGAGACAAAAGCTGCAATTAACCCTGATTTATTATAAGATTGAAACAGCAACTTTCTGAGATCAGATGGCATATTATCAGCCACAAAGAGTTTTGGTTTATGTCAGATTTTTTGAAACTTCTCTGCCTGATGTTAGTAGACCCAGACTGCTTTTCTTGTTGTTTTTTGTTTTGCAAGGGAATACCTGTAATTAAAATGTAACCGGCTTTGTGGAGGCCTAAAAAAAAAGTTTTTTTTTAATATACGAAAACAAACTGAATAGATTATTTTTCTTAAAATCGAAATATCTTTGAAATGTTTTACAATTACTCCCACAGTTAAAAAACAGTCATGTTTTTGGACTGTGGGAGGTTAATTGGTTTATTGGCTTCTCTAAATTCTCCTTAGGTTTGAGTGTGAATAAATGGTTGTTTGTGTCATGGACCGCGGACAGATGGACCCAGTATTCAAGGCGAGACAGTCAGTAGGAAAGTTCAAAAGTTTATTAAATAAAACAAAACAAAAGCGGAGCTGTGGCTCGCGGACACTGCAGGCGGGGGGGCGGGGCACCGCCCAATCTCAGACACTCTAGGGAGGAAACACAGGTAAGTGACCAAGATCAACTGATTTATGATTATCTGGGTTGGTCACTTACCTGGTTTAACAGTCCAGACCAAGAATGTCCCCAGTGCTGCAGTCCCAGAGGTTATGCTGGAAGCTGATCCTGGTGAGGGATCCAGAACAGACAGGAACAGACGGAACAGGCAGAATCCAGATCAGGCAGGAACAGAAACAGGTGGCAGGATCCAGACTTCCAGGCATCCACAGGCTCCCAGTAGGGTTCAGAGTCTGACTGGGACCAGAAGCATGACCAGGTGGTCACGCACAGGAGCAGACAGGATCAGGTGCAGACAGGCAGGCACAGTGGAAGAGGGTAGCCGAGACAGGACGTAGGAACCGGAACTTGAAGCAGGACTTTAAACTGGTCTCCTCCCTGGAGCCAGGCTTACTTGGAACCTCCCCCCATAATGAGCCAAAAACCCAGAGGACTCCGCGGGGGAGGAACAGTGGACGATCAGGAGACGAGACAAACACTAAAACCCTCTTTCTACTGGCAGCTAGGATCCAGGACATGAACCAAATAATACTGAACAGAAAGACTGACAGAAAGACAAGCAATGATCTGGCACTGAATGCTCAGGCTGAACTGAATATAAACCAGAGGATACAGGTGAGGGGAATAAATTATAATTGAGGCAGGGAAGGAAGAGGGCAGGTGAGAGGAATTACTAATTAGGGAGGAGCAAACAGGCCAGATCATGACAGTTTGTCCTGTTTGTCTCTGCCTTGCCCTGCGATGGGTGTACCAGGGTGTACCCTGCCTCTCGCTTTTTGACAACTTGAGATAGACATTAGCACCCCTTGCGACCCGAGCAGGAATAAACAATAAAAAAAAATGGATGGATGGATGGATGGATGGATGGATGGATGGATGGTTGGATGGATGGATGAATGGATGGATGGATGGATGGATGTGGCATGAAACACGTTTAATTTATAGTACTTCAGACGTCCAACAAAGACAGCCATATTGAAAATTATTTTGGATAAAAACCTTTTGGCTGTTTCTAGCCCTCAAGATCTGGAATCAAGCAAATGAAAAAAAAAAAATTGCGCGAGTTTGCTCATATAGCATGGAGGGGCTTAAGGTACAAAATCCAGTCTTTTAGTATATTTAAGTCCTGTAGGTCTGCGTCTGTCACCTTGAACCCCAGTCGGCCTCTGCAGATGGCCACTCACACTGAGACTTGTTCTGCTGGTGGTTTCTTCCTGTTAAAAGGGAGTTTTTCCTCTCCACTGTCGCTACAAGCATGCTTAGTGTGAGGGATTACCTTTGAGTAGATGAGTCGATGCAATAAACTGGTTTTCCTTAGATAGAAAGCTTTAATCAATTTGACTATATGATCTTGTTGAATTGTTAAGTTCCTTGAGATGACGTGTTGTGAATTGGCGCTATATAAATAAACTAAATTGAATTTAATTGAATACTGTATATCTAACGGTGTGGTTTGAGCTATAGTATCTGACTATTTTCAATGAAAATTCTAAGATAAAAAACAAACAAAGTCCAAGAGGAGTAAAACCTGTGATTGGTAATTATCTAGTCCCCTATAAAACAACAAAAGTACACCTCCTTATTTTACTCATCAGAACAAATTTATAGACATGTCTCAATTCTCTTCACTGCATGCAACTTTTTTAGGGACAGAGACCAAAATGGTTCAGGCAGCATGTAGACTAGTCCATTCCTTTTATATTTCTTGATTCAATATTAGTGAGATATATTTGTTTAGATAGCAAAACTACATTTTCAAAATGTTTTCACGATACCAACGGACACTTTATATTGGTGTGAATATTTCCCTGATATAATGTGGAAGCATGTGATTGTGTGCATCATAGATCAAAACCATAGTATTGGTCAATCAGGTCATTTAGTTTTTGTTTTTTTTTACAGTGTCCTGTCTGGCGATGTGGCAATAAGAATAATTGTCTTGATGCCAAAAAAAGCCCAACAGATTTTTTATTTTCACAAGTGGAGCAGTATGGCAATAGTGGTTGTGGAGAGCCGAAGAGGCGCCCCTCCCATAGCACTGAGTCCAGCCCTGGGAGACCCAAAGCCCCAGGCGCCCAAAGGGACCCCAAGAGCGAAGGCACCAAGGAGGGGCCAGCCCCGGAAATCAGTCCCCCACCAAGGGAGGAGGAGAGACCGCCCCGAGGAAGCCCCCCAGCCGCCGCCATGCCGGCGGCCCGGGGAGCCGCGGGTACAAGTCCGCGGGCTCGGCCGGCCACCCTGAAGTAGGGCCGGGCACCGAACACCGGCCCCCCCACAGCACCGACCGAAATGCCCACGGCCCCACAGAACACCGAAACACGCCCCGGCACCAAGCCCCTGCAACCGGCTGCAACACCCAATGCGACCACACCACCCAGGAAAAACACACAGGCGGTCGCGCCCACAGCCCGGGCCCACGCGCATCCGCCGCGAACCAGCGTCGCGGAACCCCCCCAAAACGCCCCCCAGGCCAAAAGCGAGGCCCCACCCCACCAAGACCGATGCTTACAGCGTGCAACGCAACACACCGTGCACAGAAACAACCCAAGAGCAGAAAGCCGCTCGGCGCCCGACCGCAAAAAGAGCAGACCGTAGCCGGCGCATCCCAAACCCCCCACCAGCACAACCGTCCCACACCGGACGCAGCAAGAGCAGCACAACCGCTCCGCCGCTCCGGCCCCCTGACGCGCGCCGGGCAGAGCCACTCCACCCTCCACCCGCCCCGCAGCCACACCCGCTGCGATCAGCGGGAACAAAGCTTCTCCACCATGCCTCATAGCGGGAAAACACACCCGAAAACCCAGTCAGCGCAGCCAGCCCATCCACACCAGCCCCTCAACACCACCCCCGCTGGAGCCACCCAGACCCCCACCCACCCGCGGCGCGCCGCCAGCAGGACCCCCACCCAACGGGCCCACCCGCCCCCCGAGAAAACAGGCATGCCAATCCCCCCAAAGAAAAATTGACAAGCAAAAAGGCCCCCACAATGCAACAGTGAACACCAGACACTGACCCCCCCACGAAAAAAGAATTCCCCTATGCAAGAGGAAAAGTGCAAATGGAAAAACCAGAGCCCAAAATAAAACCCAAGACCTGCACCTCACCACACCGTGCAGCTCTCCTCCTCCCCGAACCGATACTAAAAAACTGGCATCGAAAAAACGCATCGCCCAGGAACCGGCATCGAAGCGAAGGCACCGGCACCGAAAATCCCCGAACAACACCCAGCCCCACCCCGAAGTGAATCCGGTCCCGGGCCCCAGGGATCCAAGGCCCCAGGGGCGCCCAACTCCCAGACAGGAGCCCCAGCAAGGCCCCGGCCGGCCGGGGCCCGCGGAGAGGCCGCCAGGAATGAGCCAGTAGCCACCTGGGTATCCACCCCCAGACCCGGAGCTCCACCAGTGCACAGGCAAGCCCCGACGCCAGCCAGCGGAGGGAGAGCAGGACGGGGGGAATGGGCGCCGCACTTAGCGGAGACTTGAGATGTATTTGGGAGAGGGGGCAGTTGAGACCCCAACCTGGGAGAGAAAGAAAAAAACACTCACAATCTCAATCATGCCTTCCCTTCAATCACCGCCACATCAACCCATCTCATTCCTGCTTCGAGCCCGGCCCCCCACCCCGAACACGGAACGGACCACCCCCAGCAAGAGCTCCCCCCGGGACCAGGGCCCACCCATCCCACGCAGACCACCCAACCAGAAACCGTGCACCCCCCCAAAGAAAATACTTCAACCAGGCACTTCATCCCCCTCCTTCCAACCTTCTTTGGGGAGAGCAGAAGTGACAGCCCCACCACCGGCAGGCCACCTAGGCCCCGCAGCCGGCCCCAGCCTAAACCACAGACCAGGTGGCTCACTCTTCCTCCAGGCCCCAGACTCCGGGTGGCAGGCGGAGAACAGGGGTGTGAGAAGTCCCCGATCCTACCTGCGCCTGCTCAAATGTGGTGTTGTTGCGTGTTGCTCTCAGATGTAATTAAAACAGGGAGTACCAAGAGGGGGTGTCCGGCACAGTCCACCCCCACTCCGGGAGATAGGCGGTGCCAGCGCACCCCCCCATTCGACAACCCTGAACCCTCAATGTCTAGATGCGAAAGGGGATGGAGGAAGCCGACCGTGGTGAGGCCCATAAAATTGCCCCCCCCCGGGTGGCCTTGACCCCCACCCCCCAGAAAATACCCTACATAGATGTGTGTTGTGAAAATGTTGTAGATGGAAGTGTCTAAAATGCAAAATAAAATTGGGGTGGGGGACATCATCAGAAGGTGGGGCCCTCCAGTAACGACCCCCTCCCCAAAAACCTACATGTGTGGCAGTGTGATGGAGCAGGCAGAGGGAGGATTTCGGGGATGGGGAGCAAAGGACTGGGGTGCTTACTGCACTCCCACGGAGCCAGCTCCCCCGCTGACTCCAATAGGCACCCCCGTTCCCCGGTAATTTAGTTTTTAATAGATTTAGTTTAATGAAGAATTTTTTTGTTGTTGAATAATATTATTGTTTATGAATAAATATATGATTCATAGTTATTCCCACATATTTCCACACAATAGCTAAATTATGGACAAACAAGAAGCCAGCAGCCTTTGTTAACATGTTGGAACTTTTTTTTCAGTGTAGTCCTGTTTCTCTTACTATGACTAACTGAATGTGCTCTCTTTCATCATCTGACTGGGAGCTGGCTCAGAGCTTGTCTGCTCTGCACTTTAATTTTTTTATTACATGAAACACATCATTGATATACATAATGAACGATTTTAGTCCTAAATGTGAAACCTTGTGGAACTTCATGTTTATTAGCTTTTTGATCTGAATCAACACTTTAGGTATGTACAAATCAGTTACTGAGATAATCATTCAATCAAGTGACACCATACAACACCATACGTTTCTTTTTTTATTTTAGTAGCAACTTACGGTTAATGGTGTCAAATACCTTGCTCAAATCAAAAATTCCATCTGTGTATTGTTTGTCAAATGCTTTTGTAATATCTTCCACCAGTTCCATGACAGCCGTAGAAGTTGACCTGTTTGATCTAAAACTGTACAGATGATTGCTGTATTGATTTCTCTATGAAATTATTCAACCTTTTTGTGAAATATCTTTCCTAGATTTTGAAAAATTGCGAGTGTTAGATATGCCTGTAATTGGTGCTCTTGAAGACAGAAATGACTTCAGCACTTTTCATTACAAGGAAAAATGAAGTTCAGATTCTGAATGGTTTCACTATATAATGTATTGTATCATCAACCCACATCATATTCATGCCAGAGCTTTCTGTAAACTGTTTATTTTAAAATATTCTTACTATTTGTTATTTATCACTTTTGTGTACATGCCTAATAAATATGGAGTTAGGATTTCTTGTAATGGTCTTATCATTTAGTCGTTTTGTTTCCCTAGGCTCTATGATTTTATTTGATAGAGCAGGCCCATTATTTACAGACGTTTTTTTTAATATACATTTCATAGTTTTTTTTTTTTATGACAATGTTATCTTTTACAAAGGGGTTTGGATTGAGTTGTTTTTCATATCCAATTCCAGTTATTCTATTTAATATTTTCCAGGCCTCTTGAATATTGAATCTGTGCTTTTCTAGTTGCCATCCATCCATCCATCCATCCATCCATCCATCCATCCATCCATCCATCCATCCATCCATCCATCCATCCATCCATCCATCCATCCATCCATCCATCCATCCATCCATCCATCCATCCATCCATCCATCCATCTTCTTCCGCTTAACCAGGGTTGAGTCGCAAGCGTAGCAGCTTCAGTAGGGAGGCCCAGACGTCCCTCTTTTTTCTTTGACGGATGGCAACTCAGCATAATCATCCTCATCTTCCACTGCCCGAATAAAGTACTGCTGGCTAAGGGGTGGTTCCCATGATTTCCACTCCTTAAGGAGGTTAATATGAAAAGTTTGTTTAGAGTTCTTCTTTCAGGTATCTCAATCTCATAAGTAGTAGCGCTTAGCTTCTTTATAACAGTATATGGCCGCTGCCATTTTGCCAAGAGTTTGTCAGATGTTGAAAATAGTAAAAGAACCTTCTGACCTTGTTTGCGGGATTGGCACCTGGCGCTATTGTCATACCAGGTCTGTTGCTGCTGATGAACCTCCTGCAGGTTCCTCTTCACCAGGTTGGTTGTCTTCTCCATCTTCTCTCTAATTTTTAAGACGTAGCTGATGATGTTGACTGACTGGTCCTTCTTGCCAACCCAGGTCTCTTGAAAAACATTCAGCCCCTTAGCCACTTATCCACTGGCCATAAAGAAGTTCAAATGAATGCCTGGCAAACTTTATAATTAAGCAAACAAAAGATAAGGTAACCACTTATCCCAGTCTTTGCTATGGACAGAAATAAACTTCTTAAACATACTCTGCCAAGCTGAGTTTTTGCTGAGTAAGACTGAGTTCTTGTCTACCTGAGTTTTAACTATGTTTTTTGTCATTGCCTCTAGGCAGGAAGTCATCCTGCAAACTGGACCTTTTCGGCCCTCCACTCCCAGGAGGGATCAAAAGAGCCTTAAACTGAGCCGGGGATTCAAGCAGGAGGTTTGGATCCAGTCTCCTTGAGAGGACGTTAAAATTACTCTCTGAGCAAGGGAATCATCTTCACTACAACTCATTCAAGTACAGCAGGAAATCTGAGTGACAATCAGCACCTCTGTTCACCTACACCGTCTGAGTTCTGGGTAAACCCTGTTCCGCCCTCCACCGTATCATGACAAACTCTGGAAAACAACATACTTGATTAAACTTTTAATCTGTGTCTCTCTGTTTGGACTTCTGCATTTTGGGTCAGACCTTTGATTAAATCATGACAAGTTCAGGGTTTGTGGGACCTTTGAACGATGACTTGGAGAAACAGAGAAAAAGGGACTCATGTTAGTGGAGAAAACTTTCTTCCCAGAATCCAGTCGGTGTGGGTTTATCCAGAGGTAGGAACTCGCTGGAGAGCGGACAGGTTTTGACTTGGTTGGATACTGAGGAGCTATGGAACGGACTGTCACTTGGAAATCCACAAGGACTTGAACGGAACTTGTGGAGGTTTATTCCCTGCTCAGTGTGAGATTAAAAACAATCCTTCCAGGGGAAGAAGGCCAAAACATAAAGCTGCAGGATGGCTTCCTCCCGAAAGGTAAAGACAAAAAACAAAGTTAGGCTCAGTGAAACAAAGACTCAATTAGACTCATCTAATCTCAGCTTGGCTAGAGTACCCCAAACTGGCAAACACTCTGGCGCCTAGGTATTGACAGTCCACTGCTCAAATAGTCCTTAGCGATGAGCCAACCAGCCGCAGGTGTGCAAGAGGACCAACGAGGACACGGCACCACTTGGTGGTGGAGGGAGAGAAAAACACAAAAAACACAGCCCACACAAACTGGATTCCTAAAACATTAATTTAATACAGCTGAATTATTTTTACAGTATAACCATCCCTATAAACAAACAAAAAAAAAACCCAAAACAAAACACAACAGGAATTTACTCTTTTCTTTTTTCCTTTTATAACCATTTTCTGCCTAAAGTTGTTGCAGGGCTTGAGCTATCTATACAGACTATCTGCTATTTGCTATAGACTTTGACTACTGGAGGACATAGGAACCCCTTTTCATCATTTGGCTTCATTACATCTCTATTATCCAATTATGCAGTATTTGATAGATCAATCTTTAACTGTATACTTCCTCTGATTTGTCTGATCATAGAAGCTTCATCTAGTCTGCTCCTGTTTGGCTGTGACACCATCCTTGAGAGAATGACATCTGTGCTGCTGCCATCAACACCTAAATAAATAAATTTAAATAAATTGAACTTCCCCCTTCTAAATATGAAAAGCATATAGTTTATTACAAGGACTAGCCTCACCATGCTTCCTGAAATACTGCACTTTATGGAATGGAAATGTTCATTTACTCTCTAGAAAGCTGTACTAAAAGAAAATTCTTACACACTGTGTATACAAATGGAAAATAAAGTCTAAGCCTAAAGTCTAAGGAACTAAAAGCCATTTAAAATAAAGTATTAAAAAGACATTTAAATTGACTCTGTGCTAAAAATATATTAAATTAATACACTTCATTCTAGTTCCCTTATTTTCTATTTCTTGTATGTCTTTAGTTTCTGACTTTATCATTGGTATTCTAACACCACAAACAGCTGCCGAGTGTTCAAAACATATGCCCACTTTAACAACTGTTGCTGTGTGTGTGCTTGTGTGTGATTTGAGGTTTCATCCCTCTTATATCCTGAGCTTAACTGGCCTGGAGCACAACAATGGTTGTATTGAGGGGCTTGCTTCCCCACGTGGCTTGGCATGGACAGAGTTTTATGTAAGTGTATTGGAATCACGTTGAGGATTTTTTTTTTAGTAGGAAACAAACCCTGAGTCCTGCAGCTGTTGCCTGGCACGCTCCAGCCTTAGAGAAAACCTACAGCTCTCATCAGTTCCAAGTGTTCTGCTGTGGTCAATAGAGGGGGTCTCTGTCATCACTGGGCATATGGAGGTGTGACAGTGGGTGGTGGACCAGTGACCACCACTGTATCCCCTAAGCTTAGCCACCTCCTATCAAATGTCTGAAGTTCAGCACACCAAAATGGTCTCTGCTTTTATTACCAGTTATGATGGAATGTGTTATATTTTACTGTTAGGGTGTTTATCTCCCTATAATTATTTATGACAAGTATGTGGAAGCTTAGCCTTAAATGCCAAACATTTTCCTGCATCCTTAACAATCAGAAAAAGACAGCCAACCTTATCTTGCAACCTTTTATACAGATATGAACCGAACAAGGTATTATAGAGCTAACTATTCAATCTGAATCATGCCAATCTAGACCAAATGGCCTCTCAACCAAAGGGATTTAGAAAGGACCCCATAAGAAATCAGAAGGGTCTCAGTCACCCTAAGGTTTCAATAGGTGCTGCAACAAATTCAGTTATATTGTGAATTGAAAAGCAGCTGTTGCTTCTAATGGTAAAAAGTCATTTCAAAATCTGTATTTCACAACCTTTTATTATCACCTATCATACCTTACAAGGATGCACAGAAATCACTGGTGTTTATCCCTTTGTTTAAAAACCTGTGAATTTTTTTTTTACAGGTTGAAATATTGTGCTTTTTGTTTTAAGTGCTCTGAAAAGCAGCAGAACATTCATTTAGATTTGTGTATTATGATCATAAGAAAGCAAAGGTCAAACAAAGAAGACGTTTCCAGTATTTTTTTTTCTCTGAAAATAAAGCAAGACTGATTTTTTTTCATTGCATGAGATTCCATTTTGTCAATGAAACCAAACAATTTGTATTTGATAGAAAGTGTTTTAAGGCTGGGACGTACAACTTGCCTCCAACTGTACAATTTCCAATGGGATTATTTTCTGTCACAATGGTAGCATCAAAGCTCCATGTATTCATATAGTGACCATAAGTACTGATTTGTCCTAGACTAGGCCAAATGTTTCACTTTTGTCCCACTTTCTGACAAAATTAAACAATATGCTCCATCTGACAGAATCAAATTCAGAACAGTCAAAACAAATATTCTACAGCCCTTTGTCTTAAATGTAAAGAAAGCTGAGCTGCAGTCATTGCCATAGAGCTGCACCAGCTGTCAATGACAAAACTCTGCAAGGTGCTCTTGAAACAAAACAGAACAATTTAGTTAATTGAACATATACATATATATATATATATACAAAATATATATACAAAATATATACAAAATATGATGGAAAGTATGTTTTGGAAAAGAAAATGCGGCTACATCAGATAATTGTTTATAACTGAGTCAGGCCAGTAAATAAGTATAAACTTTATTTAAAATGCTCAGTGTACAGTTTTAGAAATTAATTACAAACTATTTAAAGCTCAATGGATTGTGTTCATCCAGTATTCTACAATGAAGGTAATACACAGCTTTTTGTCCAAGTCTGTTTCAACAAAGACTCCTGAGGTCTGTGAACACCCTCCCCAGCCTGTGCCCTCCAGGTGACAAATTAGAGCATATGTGACAATGCCACATAAATGTTTCAGTTTCCGAGTGTTGTACTTCTAGATAACACGAAGGACATCAGGGGGACTTTCAGCTGCCTCCTCATTGAGTTGTCACCAGGGCCAGTCATGGTAACTTGATCTCATACCTGGCACATTTGTAAGACCAGCTTTCCTTGGTGACACTACCAGAATCTTATTCAATCCTATGTCCCATGGTAGTCAAACACATAAACCACAACACCAAGAACAAGCATCTGATGCAACATGCATTGATGAAGTAGTAGCTTTGGACCTACAGTTACCCCTGGCAACCCCTGTTAAGGTCTCGCTGTTGACATTTCACAACAAAAGCACAGGTCAAACTTAACATCACAGACTGCTGCTAAGTTGGTCTCTATAAAAAACTTTTGAATCGGCTTGGAGATATCATACTTTTTTGGGAAAGCTCTGAAAAAAGTGTCCACTTTGTTCATCCAGATGCAGCTCTGATTCGGTCAGATTCAGAGGGATTTCCTAGTAAATCTATCACATTCAGAGGTGAATGAGGATGAGCAGTGGTTCTAGCACTAAAATAAAATGGCTCTTTTTAAATTCGTAGGGAAGATGTATATAAATGTACCCATCTACTACTTTATCAGCTGATCTTTAGAGTTTTTTTTTTTACTTTAGACAGATTTTATTTGTCATTTTGTTTACAAAAGTGTAAAACAAGAAAAAATTTCGTTTGGAAACAGTCACTGGAAAATTTCATCTTTTTAAAAGTGCAGCCTTGAAAAATAGTAAAAATGACTGTAAATTTACAGTTTTAACTTTTTTATTTATTTATATATACATATACATATACATATATATATATTATATATATATATATATATATATATATATATATATATATACATATACATATATATATATATATATATATATATATATATACATATACATATATATATATTATATATATATATATATATATATTATATATATATATATATATATATATATATATATATATATATATATATATATATATATATATATATATATATATATATATATATATATATATATATAATATGATAAAATATAATAATAAAATACAATACAATAACCCATTCTAAAAAACATTCAGCAGTCTAACGGCAGTGGGGAATGTACTCCGCAAGAAGTACATGCGCTTCTGTGCCCTTTTGACCAGTGAGGTGGTGTTTACAGTCCAGGTGAGGGTGTCTGTGATGTGCACCCCCAGGAATTGGTGCTGCCAACCACCTCTACAGCTGAGCTGTTGGTGACCAGTGGAGCGTGGTTAGGATGGTTCTTCCTGAAGTCCAAGATGATCTCCTTCATCTTTTCCACATTCAAGATCAGGCTGTTATCTTTGCACCAGTCCACCAACTGCTCTAACTCCTCTCTGTAGTCCAGGTCTTTTTCGTTTCTGGTGAGGCCCACCACCGTGGTGTCGTCTGCAAACTGCACAATGTGATTGGTGGTGAACCTGGGGACACAGTCATGTGTCATCTGGGTGAACCACCAATCACATTTTGCCCAAAAATTTAGAAAAATCCTGTTTTGTTTTGTCTTGTTTCTGAACTTTACTCTTAGAAGTTCTTATTGTTATGCTGGAAATATCAACATGTTCTTTGAAGCAAAAATGACTGATATGTGAACTTTTGACTAAAGAAAATAGAGGCAGACAAATTCTGACTTTAAACAACAAGAAAAAGACTCTCTAAAATGTAGTTCAAGGACTTAAAAGAAGTTGAAAATGTTGAATCAATCTTTGAATCCAATTTTGGAGCTAAAAGTCACAACCAACTAGCAAGCAAATTCAGATGACTTCTAATAAATCCCAATATGAACACATTAGCTTGACTGCAACTTGTGAGGAAGCTTGGCCATTTGGTGTATAGGGAAAGATGTACATTTCTCTTCAAGGAGTAATGTACATGAGTTTGTGACTACTGCTTGAGGAGTAAGCAATATAGCAATGTGCTCATTAAAGGGTAAATAAACAATAGCCGAACGTCACTATGGATGTTTGGTGGATGTGTCTACAATGTCTGTTGTATTTTTCGCTGGCGTCAGGGTTCCCGTGTGTGTGTTTCAGTGCGAGATATGCATCTCTCCAAAAGAGGATCTTTGTGGAGAACCTGGGTATTCCACACAGGTGGAGCTCATCAGTCTCATTAGAGTACTGGGTTCCAAAGAGCAGCAGAGCCTTCACTCAGGGATGATTTCTTGTTGTTTTGTTGCTGTGTTCTTTCCTGGCACCTCATGTGTGTTTTCCCAGATGTTCACCTAGATTTTGGCTTTCAGTATTTTTTGATTTTTTGATTTTTTTGCCTCAGTTTTCTGTGGAAACTTATTAAATCTGAAAAATCATCTCTGCCTCATTATCTCTGCATTTGGGTCCTCAAAAACCTCCACCCAACCTGACAGCTGGTGGTTGTGCCAATATTTGCAGATGTTTGGCAAACATTGGCTCATATATATGTTCTGTTAAAGGAGAGCTCTGTGCACCTTGAAGCCTTCTCTCTTCCGTTCTTTTTCCTGAAAAGAGATCACTCAAGACAAACTCTTTAAATAACACTTAATAATTTATATGTATTAAATAACCAGGAGACATTGTCATGATCTGGCCTGTTTGCTCCTCCCTAATTAGTCATTCCTTTCCCCTGTCGTTTTTCCCTCCCTGCCTCAATTATAATTTATTCCTCTCACCTCTTTCCTCTAGTTCAGGGGTGTCAAACTGGTTCCAGAATGGGCCGTGTGGCTGCAGGTTTTCTTTCCAACCAAGCAATGGCACACTAGACTCTAGTCATCTCATTAGTGAGTCCAATCTGAACATGAAGACTTGATGAGATGAATGGAATCTGGTGTGCTATTGTTTGGTTGGAATGAAAACCTGCAGCCACACGGCCCTTTCTGGAATCAGTTTGACACCCCTGCTCTAGTTTATATTCAGTTCAGCCTGAGCATTCAGTGCCAGATCATTGCTTGTCTTTCTGTCAGTCTTTCTGTTCAGTTTTATTTGGTTCATGTCCTGGATCCTAGCTGCCAGTGGAAAGAGGGTTTTAGTGTTTGTCTCGTCTCCTGATTGTCCACTGTTCCTCCCCCGCTGTCAGGAGGCTCTAAACCTTGGATCCAATATTCAGACAGACAGAGCTGGAAGAGTTTTAACAGACCTTATTTAGCAAGCAGCGTGAAAACGGCACGTCAGCAGGGGCGGATTACACGGATCCTCTGTGGAAACAGAAACTCAGGTCAGTGACTAAGAATGGTTGGCTGGAAGCAGTTGAGAGCTAAAGTCACTGACCTGGTTCAAAGTTCAGTCCGATACGGTCCGAGTCGGTCCTCCGCCGCAGGCGGGCGCAGCCCCCGAAGCGCAGTGAGGTGAGCGGAGCTGAAGCCGAGAGGCGCCGAGGAGCAGGTGTTGCCAGAAAGGGAGATCCAAGCCGAAGTCGAAAACAGAACCAAGTTCGTTTACCAGGAGATCTGAGAGCCGAAGAGGTACCGATGAGGGAGTCCAAGCCGTGGTCGGGAAAACAGTCCAGGTTCGGTAAGCCAGTAGAATCCAATACACAGTCCAGGGCCGATCAGACTAAATGGGCAGACAGGGGCGAAGCAAAACTCGGGATCCACAAGACAGAAACAGGTCACCAACAGAATAATCAGAAAAGTAGTTTTAACGCTAGAGTTACTCTCACCAAAACAGCTAGAATAATCTGGCACTGGAAGCTTGAAACCAAACCGTATATATAGGGGCTGGGACCAGGTGGAAGGGATAAGAAATGATGAGAACAGGCAGAGCTAAACAGGTGGGTGGAATAAGCAATCAAGCCACCAGTGCCAGGATCATGACAGAACCCCCCCCCCCTCAAGGGCGGATTCCAGACGCCCCAACAGGCTGCTCTGGGTGATTTCTATGGAAATCCCTGATCAGGTCCTTGTCCAAAATGAAACGGGCTGGGACCCAAGAGCGCTCTTCAGGCCCGTAACCCTCCCGGTCTACCAGATACTGGAGCCCCCTGCCTCTCAGTCTAGACCTTAAGAGACGGTTAACAGTGTAGGCCGGACCCCCATCAATAAAACGTATCGGTGGAGGCGAACTAGAGGTGGGCACAAACCTGGAGGTTACAACAGGCTTTTGAGGTGTACCCGTAAGGAACGAGGAAGGTCAAGGCGGACGGCCACCGGGTTCACCACCTTGGAGATGGAGAAAGGCCCGATAAAACGGGGAGCCAGCTTCTTACTGTCCACCCTCAATGGCAGGTCCTTTGTGGACAGCCAAACCCTTTGACCCACCCGATAAGCGGGCGCAGGAACCCTCCGGCAGTTAGCAGCTTTGGCCTGGCTTACCAGGGATTTGGAAATGGCCCTTCTAGCCCTTCTCCAGGCTCGCTGGCACCTGAGGGCCGAAAGATGGGCCGAAGGAACCTTGGATTCCTTCTCCTGAATGGTGAACACCGGTGGCTGGAAACCAAAAACAATGTAAAAAGGGTACAACCCAGTGGTGCTGGAGGGAGTAGAGTTGACAGCATGCTCGACCCAAGGGAGTTGGCTGGCCCACTTAGTAGGATCAGCCTCACAGAGAATGCGGATCTTAGTTTCTACCTCTTGGTTGGCCCTCTCTGTCTGACCGTCTGTTTGGGGGTGAAAACCTGAAGACAGACTGACCGTGATCCCCAACAGAGAACAGAACTCTCTCCAGAAACAGGACACAAATTGAGAACCCCTGTCTGAAACAATATCAGTGGGGAGGCCATGAAGCCAAAAGACCTCACGGATAAGAACCTCCCCCATCTCCTTGGCAGAGGGAAGTTTGGGCTGAGGAACCAGATGAATCATTTTAGAAAACCTATCTATGACAGTGAGGATGACGGTGTTACCTTCTGAGCACGGTAACCCAGTAATGAAATCCATGGAAATGTGAGACCATGGCCGGGATGGGATGGGAAGGGGTCGAAGGAAGCCAGAAGGAGGTCTTTTGGATGACTTAGACTGGTTGCAAATGGGACAGGCTGCCACAAACTCCCGCACGTCTGCAGACAGAGAAGGCCACCAAAACTGAGACCGGACCACACAGATGGTTTTGGACACACCAGGATGACAGAACAAACGGGATGCATGGCAGAAACTTAACACTCTCTGTCTGAGGGCATCAGGGACAAACAAACGGCCACTAGGACATTCGGAGGGAGAAGGTTGGTTGTGGAGGGCCTGCCTAACCTCCTTCTCAATGTCGACCATAGTGACAGAGCACCTTACAGTCTCGGGCAAGACAAATTCCTCAGCACCAACTGAGCTCACATCATCCGCCTCAAACATCCTGGACAAAGCATCGGGCTTGACATTCTTAGACCCGGGTCTGTAAGACAAAGAAAAATTGAAACAGCCAAAGAACAGTGCCCACCTCGCCTGTCGGGGATTTAGTCTCTTAGCAGACTTAAGGTACTCCAGATTTTTGTGGTCAGTCCAGACCAGGAAAGGAGTACTGGCTCCCTCCAGCCAGTGTCTCCACTCCTCCAGAGCCACTTTGACTGCCAGCAATTCTCTGTCCCCGACATCATAGTTTTGTTCAGCAGCTGACAGCTTCTTAGAGAAGAAGGCACATGGGTGGATCCTCCCATCCCTGGCCTCCTGACTAAGAACAGCCCCTACCCCCGTACTAGAGGCATCCACCTCAACAATAAACTGCTTGTCCGGGTCAGGAGACACAAGAACTGCAGCAGAGGAGAAGGCGGCTTTGAGCCTAAGGAAAGCCCGATCAGCCTGATCGGTCCAACAGAACCTAACCTTGGCAGAGGTGAGGGCGTGGAGGGGTGCAGCCACCTGACTGAAATTCCTAATGAACCTGCGGTAGAAGTTTGAAAAGCCTAGGAACCTTTGTAGTTGCTTCCTATCCTTGGTGTGGCCATTCTGTAACTGCACGCACCTTAGAGGGGTCCATAGAGATTTGGTCAGGGGAGACTACAAAGCCCAGAAAAGAAATAGTGTCTACATGAAACTCACACTTTTCTGCCTTAACAAATAACTGGTTCTGCAATAAGCGGAGCAGGACGGCTCTAACGTGCTGCCTATGGGTGTCCAAGTCCCGAGAGTAGATGATAATGTCATCGATGTAGACAAAAACAAAGTGACCTACCATGTCTCCGAGTACCTCATTGACCAGGTTCTGGAAAACCGCTGGTGCATTGGTGAGCCCAAAAGGCAACACCAGGTACTCATAGTGACCGGTGGGAGTGTTGAATGCGGTCTTCCACTCATCACCCTCCCGGATTCTAACCAAATGGTAAGCGTTGCGCAGATCGAGCATAGTAAAAATCTTAGCTCCCTGAATTTGATCAAATGCAGAGTTAATAAGTGGAATGGGGTAGCGATTCTTAACCGTTATGTCATTTAGCCCCCTATAGTCAATGCAAGGCCGAAGGGATCCGTCCTTCTTTCCCACAAAAAAGAACCCTGCGCCAGCAGGGGAGGAGGAGGGACGAATGATTCCCGCTCTGAGAGACTCAGAAATGTACCTCTCCATGGCCTTAGATTCAGGGGCAGACAAGGAGTATAACTTGCCTCTGGGAGGGGTGGACCCAGGCAGTAAATCGATCGCACAATCGAAAGGTCTGTGGGGAGGTAGGGCTGTGGCCCTTCCCTTATTAAACACCTCACGGAGGTCATGATAATCCTCCGGAACATTGGAAAGGTCAGGATAAAACTCAGAGTCCTCTAAGGAAACAGGCGTCCAGGATTTAGCTTAACGCAAACAGGAGCTTGAACAGAAAGAGGACCAACCTAACACCTCCACTCTCTGCCAATCAATATGAGGGTTATGCTTGGCTAACCAGGTTGAACCTAAGATAACAGGAACCTGAGGTGACTCGATAATAAGAAAAGACAATGTTTCGACATGATTACCACCCACTACCAGTTCCACAGGCTCTGTTAGGAGAGAGGACTGACTAAGCTGGAGCCCATCTAAGGCTACTACCTTGTGGGAGTCCCGAGCAGGAAGCAGCTTGATGCTGAGTCGTCTGGCCAGGGCCCCATCCATGAACTCGGTATCTGCTCCTGAGTCCAAAAAGGCAGACAAAACATGGCTGCGAGAGCCAACAGACAGAGTCACAGGGAGCATAAAGTCTGGAGAGGCAGATAGTCCGGCTCGGCTCAGCAGGATCCTCCCCACTCCTACTGAGCCTGTCCTTTTACTGGGCAGTGACTTGACCAATGGCCCTCTCCGCCACAGTAAAGACAGAGCCGAAGCCTGAGACGACGATCCCTCTCCTGCCTGGAGAGCCGAGCACGTCCCAGCTGCATAGGCTCCGGTCCAGAGGAACGAGGAGACTCTGATGTCGATCTGTGAACCTCCCTGCCGGGAGAGGAGGTGAAGTGATGAACCGGTGGGCCCCGCTCTCTGCGTCGCTCCTGAAGGCGAAGGTCGATCCGAGTGGCAAGCTCCTCCAGCGCCTTTAGCGAGCGAGGATAATCACGGGTGGAGAGCTCGTCCTTAATCCTCTCGCCAAGCCCAGTGATGAAAACGTCCATCAAAGCTTCCTCATTCCACGGGCTCTCAGCTGCCAGCAGGTGGAAGTCAATTATATATTCGGACACAGACCGACTCCCCTGCTTAAGAGACAGGAGGCCCCTAGAGGCTTCACGGCTGGGAAGAATGGGGCTGAAAACTCTGACTAACTCCTCAGAAAAATCCTGATAAGAGTCACACAGGTAGGAATATTCTGCCACTCCGACGTCCCCCATAACTTCGCCCTACCAGCCAATAGTGAAATTACATAAGCCACCTTGGCCCGGTCAGACGGGAACGCGGAGGGCTGTAGCTCGTAGTGAATTTCACACTGGGTTAAAAAGGCTCTGCACTGCTCAGGTTCTCCCCTAAAAAGCTCTGGGGTGGACAGACGAGGCTCATGAAAAGCTGAGACAGTGGGCGGGGCGGTGGACACGGGCGCGGCTGCTTGGGAAGGATCAGAGGCAGCTGAAGTCTGGCTGCGCAGGTGAGCGAGAATCTCAGTAACCCCGGATTCTAACTGAGTGATTTTCTGATCAACGCCCTCGCGCCAGGATCTGTCTGTCAATGGATCCATTATTGGCCAGATTATTCTGTCAGGAGGCTCTAAACCTTGGATCCAATATTCAGACAGACAGAGCTGGAAGAGTTTTAACAGACTTTATTTAGCAAGCAGCGTGAAAACGGCGCGTCAGCAGGGGCGGATTACAGGGATCCTCTGTGGAAACAGAAACTCAGGTCAGTGACTAAGAATGGTTGGCTGGAAGCAGTTGAGAGCTAAAGTCACTGACCTGGTTCAAAGTTCAGTCCGATACAAGAAGGAGGGGAGGAATCCGCGAAGGAGTTGGTCCTCTGCCGCAGGCGGGCGCAGCCCCCGAAGCGCAGTGAGGTGAGCGGAGCTGAAGCCGAGAGGCGCCGAGGAGCAGGTGTTGCCAGAAAGGGAGATCCAAGCCGAAGTCGAAAACAGAACCAAGTTCGTTTACCAGGAGATCTGAGAGCCGAAGAGGTACCGATGAGGGAGTCCAAGCCGTGGTCGGGAAAACAGTCCAGGTTCGGTAAGCCAGTAGAATCCAATACACAGTCCAGGGCCGATCAGACTAAATGGGCAGACAGGGGCGAAGCAAAACTCGGGATCCACAAGACAGAAACAGGTCACCAACAGAATAATCAGAAAAGTAGTTTTAACGCTAGAGTTACTCTCACCAAAACAGCTAGAATAATCTGGCACTGGAAGCTTGAAACCAAACCGTATATATAGGGGCTGGAACCAGGTGGAAGGGATAAGAAATGATGAGAACAGGCAGAGCTAAACAGGTGGGTGGAATAAGCAATCAAGCCACCAGTGCCAGGATCATGACACCCGCAGAGTCCTCTGGGTTTTTGGCTCATTATGGGGGGAGGTTCAGTTTTTATCAAAGTAAGCCTGGCTCCAGGGAGGAGACCAGTTTATAGTCCTGCTTCAAGTTCCGGTTCCTACGTCCTGTCTCGGCCACCCTCTTCCACTGTGCCTGCCTGTCTGCACCTGATCCTGTCTGCTCCTGTGCGTGACCACCTGGTCATGCTTCTGGTCCCAGTCAGACTCTGAACCCTCCTGGGAGCCTGTGGATGCCTGGAAGTCTGGATCCTGCCACCCTGTTTCTGTTCCTGCCTGATCTGGATCCTGCCTGTTCCTGTCTGTTCTGGATCCCTCACCAGGATCGGCTTCCAGCATCACCTCTGGGACTGCAGCACTGGGGACATTCGTGGTCTGGACTGTTAAACCAGAGTGTCTGAGATTGGGCGGTGCCCCCCCCCCCCCCCCCCCTCCACTAAAGTGGAGCCGCAGCTCCACTTTGGTCCCAGTCCAGAGTGTCTGAGATTGGGCGGTGCCGCAGCTCCACTTTAGTTTTTGTTTAATAAACCTTTTTGAACTTTCCTAATGACTGTCTCGCCTTGAATACTGGGTCCATCTGTCCTCGTTTCATGACAGACATGACAACAGATTTTGATAGAAATTGTAATCTTACTCAGATCAAAGAAGTTGCTTACTAACCAGGCTCACATCTCATGAAATGGCCACGATTCATAGTTAGAGAAGCATTTTATTCAACTCCATGGTGCCACATCATATATTGTTAGCAGATGAGGAGACATCAATGGCTCCAGCCTTATCAAAATATTACACCTTGTTCTTGTGAGAAGGACTCCGCTTTCATTCCATTCTCAAATCTTTGCCATGTGCACAATGAAGATGATAACTGTATATCCTGAGAGAGGAACTGTTCTAATTAGATAAACTACTGGGGAAAACATTAGTTCTGACACGCAACAGGCAGGCAATATTAGAGTGTAATAAACTTACACATCATCAATGATAATTATCCAAACAATTCCCCCTGAAAAGGTGACATTTTTAAGTCACCTTTAAAGAAACACTTGAATGTCTGCAAACTCATTGTCTGTTCTTGATCAGGATATTAAGATAGAAGAAAAGCTTTAAGCAATGCTTCTTTCAACATCATAGAATCAGGGAATAAACAATAAACAGTCCCCCTGATGATGTAGCATTAATGAGGGATCAAAAGTAACCATAATCAAAACTTCACAGACCAAATGTCACTCAAGACCAGAGTTTCAGCATTTAACAAAAATTATGGTTTCATCTAATTAAATGAAGTCTGTTTTAGTTTCCTATGTGCACGTTAATTAAATTTACATTAGAATAGGGAACCTAAGCCTATTACTGCACTAAGGTCAAATCCACCTGATCTCACTTCCACATGGAGGCCTCCTAAGTGTGACTATTCATCACGGATAAGCCATCCATCCAAATTTACCAATCGTTCAGTCACAGTAGGGGACAACACAGGACAGGCTGGGCCTTTCTCCACCAGAAAACCCTACCTTCTCTAAAGGGTAGTAAAAGCCGGGGTGGCCCCAGGGAAATCCTGCTCTTGGCCAATCTAAGCAAGAAAACCAAGTTTTGACTCTGATAATTATCATTACCATCTAATTAAATAATCTTTAAGCCAATCAGGTTTTGAGTCACTCTATATTAAAGCAAAAGTTGCATAAAACCTGATCTTGGTGGGTCTGGAACGAAATGTTTCGACATTCTTCATAAAAACAAAAGAAAATGAATCAAAGACATACTGTTGGGATCTGGAGCTGTACCACCTTCCTCCAGCAGAGTGCGCCGTGGGTCTCCTGGAGCTGGAGTCTTCCAGCACACCTGAGACGCATCTACTCATCAGGAGACCTCTCCTTTATAATCAGCTGCCAGACCTTGCTTCAACGCCGCAGTGTTGACCTTAATTTGGTTAGCAACCTGAGCCTTGAACCTGAAGAATCTTAGTTGTCTCTTGAGAGAGATCAGATTCTAACTCTCCTCTGTTTTTGCCTCACAGGAAACCTGTCTCTAGCCTGAAGCTCTGGATGAGCTTAACCTGCCAAGTCTGCCCTAGAGAGCCTAACCTGAAGATTCCTATGTGGATTCCCCTGCTGCTCTTAGTGAAGAGCTGGAAACTCTGATCAAGGTCTGCCATTTAAAGTCAGAAGCTAGACGCTGCAGCTGCTCTTGAACTCTGCTGAACAAACAGTCTCTGGACCCAACGGTTCCCTCTCTCTCTCAAAGAGAAGCCCGGACCCAGTCAAGGTATAATCCTGAATTATAAAAGACTCATAACTCATCTGCCTGCCTTCTAATCAAACTATCATCTCTGCAGACTTCAGTGAACCAGCCCGGACCAGTTCCTGATCCAGTACATTATCTTGTGTTTTTGTGAAACGTTCAATAAACTCTGTCAAACTTTTACCCAGCCTCCGTTGTGTTCTGCATGTGGGCTAAGAACCTTAAACCCATCATGACAGAACACTGCGGCCAAACAAAAAGCCCAGCAGATCACCTCCGTCGGAGGCTTGAGGAAAAGGACGCTCAGATCCTTGGACATGCACACACCCTCCGTGAGTTGCATACTAAAATTGAACACCAGAATCAAATGCTTCAAACATATGCCAGCTACATGGGTAATGCTTACGCCACGCCAGCGGTACGTCCAGTTCCGGATCCACTTCTGCCTCCAAGGTCACCGGCAGTGACGTCACTTCCTGAGTTCCGTCCCAGTCCGCCTGAAAAATTCTCAGGTAACCAAAAAGATTGTAAGGGATTTTTGTTCCAATGTCGATTACTTTTTGAACATTCTCCTGCCAGTTTTCCGAATGATAGAAAGAAAATATCATTTATTCTTTCTCAACTCACTGGTCGAGCCCTTGAATGGGCGGAGGCATGGTTCTCCTCTGAGTCCAGTTTCACTTGTACTTTTTCTGAGTTTATTTCAGAGTTTTCCCAAGTATTTAACTACGACTCTGATAAAACTATTGACTCCCGAGCTCTGCTGAATTTAAGACAGGGAAATTCCACAGTGGCTGAGTTTTCCATCGACTTCCGGGTCAAAGCCGCAGCCTCTGGGTGGAACGAATGTGCACTTAAGAGCGCTTATTTTAAGGCCCTAAATGATAACATCAAGGATGAACTAGCCACGATCGACGAACCAACTAATTTGGAGGATTTAATCAGTTTAACCATCAGATTGGATAACAGACTCCGAACTAGAAACAACACTAGACATAGAAGTCTGAATTTTTTCTGTCTGCCCCTGCATTGAATAATGCTTCTGTTTTTTCTGGATCCACAGAACCCGTTTCCAAGCCAGGGTCTAAAAACCAGACTTTTTCTGTGCCTGTCCAAGTCTCTCACTCAGATGGAGCGGAAGTCGAACCCATGCAGATTGGACACACAAGGCTAACCCCTGAAGAAAGACAATGACGATTCAGCGGCAATCTGTGTCTATACTGTGGTGAGACTGGCCATTTCATAGCTTCATGCCCGGCTAAGTCAAAAGCCAGGGCCCGTCAGAGGAACTGAGGAGTCTGACGGGCCATTTGAAAACTGAAAAGGCTCCTCATTTGATGTTACCTGCTACACTTTTTTTTCCAACCAGAATCTCACCTTGTCTGCTTTCATTGACTCTGGATGTGAGCGTAATCTCATTGATTCTAACCTGGTCCAGCAATTACAGATTGAAACTGTTCCGTTATCCAAGCCTCTCAGAGTATCCGCTATTGATGGAAAGAAACTCCATCAAGTCACTCATCAAACACAACCTCTAGAGCTGTTGATCTCTGAAAATCATCGTGAGACATTAACCTTTTTTGTTTTTCCTTCTGCATGCTCCCCCTTGGTGCTTGGATTCGAGTGGCTGGAACGACATAATCCCCATATCAACTGGGCTGAAAGCCACATTGAGTCTTGGTCCACTTCCTGTCATGAGACATGTCTTCGTTCTGCAGCTCCCGCTGTTCAGTTTCCTAGAGGTAGGGGGGAGATGGACTCTCCTGACCTTACTTCTGTTCCTCCTGAGTATCATGATCTGGCACCCGTCTTCAGTAAGGTCAGTGCAACGTCTCTTCCACCTCACAGACCATATGACTGCGCCATAGAATTATTACCAGGAGCTCCCCTGCCCAGCATTAGACTATATAACATCTCTAAGCCTGAACGTGAGACCATGGAGAAATATATTAATGAGTCTCTGGCTGCTGGGATAATCCACCCATCTTCTTCTCCTCTTGGTGCTGGTTTCTTTTTTGTGGGCAAAAAGGATGGTTCCCTATGACCCTGTATAGATTACAGAGGCCTTAACCAGATAACCGTCAAAAATAAATACCCACTACCATTACTGGCATCAGCATTTGAGCTTGTTCAGGGTGCTACAGTCTTCACCAAGCTCGATTTGAGAAATGCTTATCACCTTCTTAGGATAAGAGAAGGAGACAAATGGAAGACAGCCTTTAAGACCCCCTTAGGCCAATTTGAGTATTTGGTCATGCCTTTTGGTCTCACAAACGCTCCTGCCTGTTTTCAAGCTCTAGTCAATGACGTCCTCAGAGACTTTTTGAATATATTCGTGTTTGTGTACATTGACGACATTTTGATCTACTCCAAGAACCTATCAGAGCATAAGAAACATGTCCGTCTGGTCCTTCAGAGACTTTTGGAAAACAAGCTCTTTGTGAAGGCAGAAAAGTGTGAATTTCACCAACCATCTGTCACTTTTTTAGGGTTTGTGCTCGAGGGCGGGCAGGTTAAGCCATCCGAAGACAAGATAAAGGCAGTTCTGGACTGGCCGACACCTGAAAACCGCAAACAGCTTCAGAGATTCCTTGGTTTTGCAAACTTTTACAGATGCTTCATAAGGAATTACAGTCAAACAGCTCTACCTCTCACAACCCTGACTTCCGTAAAGAAGACATTTCAATGGACACCTGAAGCTCAAAACGCTTTTGAAAAGTTAAAAACCCTGTTTTCTAGAGCTCCCATTCTGATCCAGCCAGATCCCTCTAAGCAGTTTATCTTAGAGGTGGATGCCTCAGACTCCGGTGTTGGAGCAGTTTTGTCTCAACAATTCGACTCAGACCAAAAGATTCACCCCTGTGCCTTCTTTTCCCGTAGACTCTCACCAGCGGAGCAAAACTATGATGTTGGAGACTGTGTTGCCTTTAAGGCATTTTGTTAAATAGATAAGTTCATGGGTTAAAGAAATAATATTAAAAAATGTTTTAATGCTGCTAAAAGTGATTAGAAGTTGAATAGATTTATAATTCATAGTTTATTTACGTTTTTATAGAAAAATATTATCAGTAAAATCTACTTCCGGTTTGTGGTGACGCACTTCCGGTTCCGGGTTTCGCTAGGAAACAGAGAGGTCCATGTGCTGCAAACGGTATGGAAATGTGAAATCTGATGCCATCCACGCTGAATTATCAGACAGGAATGCCGTAAGTTGCATTATGTTGTTGTTTATGCTTAAATGTCACTTTATTCAGTTTGATGGGCTTTTAATTTGTATGCAACGACTCTATGTATAGAGATTGAGTTTATTTTCTGTTATTACAGTTTTCACCGCATTTCGATGAAGGCAATAAACACGCTTGAATCGCACCTGGGTCTTCATTACCGGTTTAACTCGGTGTCACCAACATCTTCGAGGTTGAAAACACTACAGTGAAAAGGCACCATTCGATTATTCATCGCGGTCAAAATGGCTACCAGCAACAAGTCTGCACGCAGCTTCAGGACCGGCCACTCGTCTGGATCAGCAGCAAGCGCTGCCCACGCTCGAGCTAAAGCAGAAGCTGCTAAGGTTAGAGCTCTCTATGCAAGTAAAGAAGCACAATTGAAAGTGGAAAAAGCACGAAGTGATCTGGAAAAGGCTAAAATAGATGCAGAATTGGAAATGTTAACGTTGCAAAGAGAAGCTGATGCTGCATTAGCTGAGGCACAAGTGCTAGAAGAAGCTGAGGCAATACAAGAGGAGCCAGAGAGCAGGAAATCATCTGAAAAAGTCAAATTAGAACGTACAAGCGAATATGTACGATCTCAAAGGGACATTGAACAATCACAGTCTGCTCCAGAAATACCGACCACCTCGCGCCCACAAGTAAGCTCACCCTACACCTTTGTAACATGGCATCCCCCAGAAGAAGGCAATTTAGAGCCGCCACCCATTAGTTCTGAACCCAAGCTTACTAAGGACAATGTTGCTGCCTTGACTAATCACAGCATGCCCAGCCAGTTTAGAAGTGAAACCAAATTCAAATTAGAGAAACCAAATACCTCTCTCAACCCATTCAGCTCCCCATTCACGCCTCACTATAACGCACCGGCCAGTATCTCACATCCAGCTGAGCCATTTGCCCAGTATATGGCACGCCGAGATCTCATCACTTCAGGCCTTTACCAATTTGACGATAGGCCAGAGAATTTCCAAGCATGGTGCTCTTCATTTACTAGTGCCACAGCTGAGGTTCAAATCAGTCCCATTCAAGAGCTGGATCTCATGACAAAATGGTTGGGAAAGGAGTCAAGTGACCAGGTAAAACGCATACGCTCAGTATACGTCAACAACCCCACATTAGCCTTGAGCAAAGCATGGGAGAGACTAAACGAATGTTATGCAGCACCCGAAATAATCGAAAAGTCACTTTTCCAGCGATTGGACAGTTTTCCCAAAATTACAGTCAAAGATCATGTCAAACTCCGTGAGCTAGGGGATCTCTTGCAAGAGATTCAAGGCGCCAAGGAAGACGGATATCTCCCTGGCCTACTGTATCTGGACACTTCTCGCGGAATCGGACCAGTCGTAGACAAACTTCCATTCGGACTTCAGGAGAAGTGGATGTCACACGGCTCTCAATACAAGGAGGAAAATAATGGCTGTTTCCCACCTTTTGACTATTTCTGTAAATTCATAAGCAAAAAGGCAAAGAAACGCAACGATCCTAGTTTCAACCAACAAAACAGCCAAACACATTATAAACCAGAAAAACCTTACTTAAAGAACTTTAATACAAGTAACACAAGTAGACCAATAACTGTGCACAAAACCGATGTTTCACCCCCCAACAAGGACATCAACAGGAACTGCCCGCTGCATAACAAGCCACATCCGCTCAAAAAATGCAGAACGTTTAGGAACAAACTGCTGGACGAGAGAAAGGCCTTCCTCAAAGAGAAAGGAATATGCTTCAAATGCTGCTCTTCAGACACTCATCTTGCTAAGGACTGTAAGGCCACAGTAAAGTGCTCTGAATGTGATAGTACAAGACACGACACAGTCATGCATCCTGGTCCTCCACCACAGGCTAACAAGGCTCCTCCACCTGCACAAGAGAATGGCGGGGAGGGAGAAAACAGTCCCGACACAGTCAACGTCACAACAAGCTGCACAGACGTGTGTGGTCCAGGTCAGTGGGGTCGTTCATGTTCTAAGATATGTCTCACATGGGTGTACCCTAAAGGTTACAAGGACAGAGCTATGAAAGCTTATGTAATATTAGACGATCAGAGTAATCATTCCTTGGCCAGGCCAGAGTTCTTTGAACTTTTTGACATCAAAACCGAACCCTTCTCCTACCATCTTAGGACATGCTCTGGTATTGCAGAAACATGGTGTAAAATGGCTGAAGGCTTTCAGGTTGAGTCACTAGATGGATCAGTGGTTATCCCTCTACCTCCGCTTATTGAGTGTCAGGACATTCCCAACAATAGGAGTGAAATCCCAACCCCTAGTGCAGTGCTATGCCAGCCACACCTTCAGCATATAGCCGAGTACATCCCAGAGCTAGACCCAAATGCTGAAATACTCCTGCTGCTAGGGCGAGATGTTTTACGTGCTCACAAGGTCAGGCAGAGAGTCAATGGCCCCCATAACGCACCCTTCGCCCAACGCTTAGATCTAGGGTGGGTTGTAGTTGGGGAGGTATGTCTGGGTAAAGTTCATAGGCCCACAGTTAGCAGTCTCAAAACTGTCGTTCTGGAAAATGGCCGTCCTACAGTTGTCGGTCCATGTGACAGCCTTCTGCAACTCAAAGAAATGTCACACACAAATAGGCCAGGTAAAGCATCTGAACAAACCCTGGGACAAACAGTGTTCAGTCGGACAGAAAATGATAATAAACCAGCTCTCTCAATACAAGACACTCTGTTCCTAGAAATAATGGACAATGCTATGTACAGAGACGAGGACAACAGTTGGGTCGCCCCGCTTCCTTTCAAAGAACCGCGCCAGCGATTGCCAAACAATAGAGAGCAGGCAGTCAGTAGGTTCTCATTCCTAAAACGCAACCTAAATAGGAAACCTGATATGCAGGGACAATATTTGGCATTTATGGAAAAGATCTTATTCAATGGTCACGCAGAAGTGGCTCCTCCACTAACACAGGGAGAGGAGTGTTGGTATCTCCCAACATTCGGAGTTTACCACTCAAAAAAGCCAAATCAGATCAGGATTGTTTTTGATTCTAGTGCCCAGTACACCGGTGTCTCACTCAACAGTGTTCTCCTCACTGGTCCCGATCTAAACAACACGCTCATTGGAGTCCTTCTCCGCTTCAGGACAGAGAGCATTGCTGTCATGGTGGATATACAGCAAATGTTCCACTGCTTTATGGTGCGTGAGGAACACCGTAACTTCCTCCGTTTTCTGTGGCATAAGGACAATGATGTAAACAAGGAAGTTATTGACTATCGCATGAAAGTTCATGTATTTGGAAACTCACCATCTCCCGCAGTTGCCGTTTACGGACTACGCAAAGCCATTAAAGCAGGTGCAAAGGAATATGGTGCTGACACAGTCAACTTTGTGGAGAGGCACTTTTATGTAGATGATGGCTTGATCTCTTTGCCCTCTCCTGCTGAGGCTATAGACTTGTTGCAAAGAACACAAGCCTCACTCGCAGAATCCAACCTGCGCCTGCATAAGTTTGCGTCTAACTCACAGGCAGTCATGCAGGCCTTTTGCCCTGAAGATTGTGCACCAGTCATTAAGGATCTAGATTTAGGTGGTGAAGAAACACAATCTCAGCGAAGCCTTGGCCTCATCTGGGAAATAACAACGGACACGTTCACTTACTCAGTGGCCACCACAAACAAACCATTCACTCGGCGTGGCGTTCTGTCGGCTGTTAATAGTGTCTTTGATCGTCTGGGCCTATTAGCACCTATCACAATCCAAGGAAGAGCTCTACTCAGAGAACTCACTTCAGAAAACTCGGATTGGGACACACCCCTTCCAGTGGACAAACAAGGTAAATGGGAAACATGGAGAAATTCCCTTCAGGACCTAAAGGATCTACATGTTCCTAGGACCTACACTTCTACCTCACTCAGTAAAACAACGCACAAAGAACTATGCCTATTCTCAGACGCATCAACTAAGGCGATAGGAGCCGTAGCCTACTTGAAAGCAGTTCAAACAGACGGCAAAGTTGAGGTCGGATTCATAATGGGCAAAGCAAAGCTAGCTCCCTTGTCAGAACCTACTATTCCGAGACTAGAACTGTGCGCAGCCGTCTTGGCAGTAGAAATGGCTGATCTCATTCAAGATGAGTTAGATCTACAGTTCGACGCAGTGCGCTTTTATTCAGACAGTAAGGTAGTACTAGGCTACATCTGTAACGAGTCAAAAAGATTCTACACATATGTCCACAACAGAGTACAGCGCATTCGCCAGTCTTCAAAGCCGGAGCAGTGGTATTATGTGCGCACAGAGGAAAACCCGGCAGACCATGCGTCAAGGTCCTTGCCAGCAGCTCAACTCACAAAGTCCACATGGTTCACTGGACCATCCTTCATACACCATTCTTCTGTGGAAACAACACATGTCAGTGAAACATTTGAGCTGATCGAACCAGACAAAGACTCTGAAATCAGGCCACAAGTCAAAACTTACGCCACTAATCTCCAAGTACTAAGCAGTAAACGCTTCGAGATGTTTTCAACATTCAAGTCGTTGGTCAGAGCAATAGCAAATCTTGTCCACATTGCAAAATCCTTCAATGGGACTAACCCAAACAGCGTATGCAAAGGCTGGCACAAATGCCACCTCCCACGTACTGCAGAGGAAATAGCTCAAGCAAAGAACGTTATTCTCAAAGAGACACAAAAGGCTCACTTTCAAAAGGAGCTTTCTGCTCTTAACACTGGAAAGCCAGTCTCAAAACAGAGCCCCCTACAAAAGCTCAGCCCAGTCTTACAGAACGGTCTCATTACCGTGGGAGGCAGACTCAAACACTCCGAAATCGAGAACTTTGAGAAAAGCCCAGTAATTCTCCCCAAAGACAGTCACATCTCCCTTCTGCTCACTCGTCACCACCACGAGTTGGTGAAACACCAAGGCCGTCATCTGACGGAAGGAGCAATCAGGGCTGCAGGTTTGGGGCTCATTCGCGGCAAAAGACTAGTAAACTCAGTAATCCACAAATGCATAATCTGCCGCAAGCTGCGCGGAAAACAGGAACAACAACGCATGGCAGACCTACCACCCGAACGCCTCAAAACATGTCCTCCTTTCACCTACGTCGGCCTTGGTGTTTTTGGGCCTTGGACTATAACAACAAGGCGTACCAGGGGCGGACAAGCCGAAAGCAAGCGTTGGGCTATCATGTTCACCTGCATGAGTTCGAGAGCTGTGCATATAGAGGTGATCGAATCTCTAGACACATCCAGCTGCATTAACGCACTACGTTGTGTCTTTGCACTAAGAGGCCCCGCCAAACAGCTGCTGTCCGATCGTGGCACCAATTTCATTGGAGCTTCAAAAGAACTAGGAATGGACAAATCAATGCAACAATATCTATCAGATCAAGGTTGTAACTGGGAATTCAATCCGCCACATGCCTCACACATGGGAGGCTCTTGGGAGCGCATGATCGGCGTCGCCCGCAGAATCCTGAACTCCATGCTACTTCAAAATAAGTTGCAACTGACTCACGAAGTGTTGTCCACACTCATGGCCGAAATCACAGCCATCATAAATGCAAGACCACTCCTCCCAGTTTCCTCTGATCCAGAGAACCCCTTTATCCTATCTCCCTCAACACTCCTTACACAGAAATCTTGTCTTTTACCACCCCCTGGAGACTTCCTGGACAAAGACCTTTACACCAAGCAATGGAGGCAGGTCCAAGCTCTTTCAAATCAGTTTTGGACCGGCTGGAGGCGAGAGTATTTGCCCACACTGCAACAAAGGCAGAAATGGACCGTATCCCGCAGAAACCTCCAAGTCGGTGATCTGGTTCTGCTTAAGGACAAGCAGGTCACACGGAACAGCTGGCCCATGGCAAGAGTCACTGCCACTTTCCCAGGCAAGGACGGTCGAGTAAGGAAGATCGAGGTGAAGGCA
Source organism: Cyprinodon tularosa (assembly GCF_016077235.1). Classification (NCBI taxonomy): domain Eukaryota; kingdom Metazoa; phylum Chordata; class Actinopteri; order Cyprinodontiformes; family Cyprinodontidae; genus Cyprinodon; species Cyprinodon tularosa. The sequence continues at coordinate 1,606,049 of NW_024038438.1, read as the reverse complement.
TGGGACCAAGGCTGTGTAAAGACTTTTATGCGACCGGTTACCGAGGTTATTCTTCTCATGCCAAAGGACTGAATGTATAATGTTTGTTTAGTACAGTGGCCTCAGGAGGCCAGGCGGGGAGTGTGTTGCCTTTAAGGCATTTTGTTAAATAGATAAGTTCATGGGTTAAAGAAATAATATTAAAAAATGTTTTAATGCTGCTAAAAGTGATTAGAAGTTGAATAGATTTATAATTCATAGTTTATTTACGTTTTTATAGAAAAATATTATCGGTAAAATCTACTTCCGGTTTGCGGTGACGCACTTCCGGTTCCGGGTTTCGCTAGGAAACAGAGAGGTCCATGTGCTGCAAACGGTATGGAAATGTGAAATCTGATGCCATCCACGCTGAATTATCAGACAGGAATGCCGTAAGTTTCATTATGTTGTTGTTTATGCTGAAATGTCACTTTATTCAGTTTGATGGGCTTTTAATTTGTATGCAACGACTCTATGTATAGAGATTGAGTTTATTTTCTGTTATTACAGTTTTCACCGGATTTCGATGAAGGCAATAAACACGCTTGAATCGCACCTGGGTCTTCATTAGCGGTTTAACTCGGTGTCACCAACATCTTCGAGGTTGAAAACACTACAGAGACCGAGAACTTCTAGCCATCAAACTCGCCTTGGAAGAGTGGAGACACTGGCTCGAGGGGGCCGAACATCCAGTTTTGGTCTGGACAGACCATAAGAACCTGGCCTATCCAATCCGCCAAACAAGCTAACCCACATCATTCTAGATGGTCGTTGTTCTTCTCCTGTTTCAATCTCATAATCTCTTAGGGACCTGGTTCCAAGAACGTCAAGCCCGATTCTCTCTCTCGTCTTTACTCTGCTGATCAACCGGAGACGCCCGAGCCTGTTCTTCCTGCCTCCTGTACTGTTGGAGTGGTTTCCTGGGAGATCACTGATCTCATCAACTCTGCCCTAGCCTCTGAACCCGACCCAGGTAACGGCCCTCCAAATAAAACCTATGTTCCTTCTTCTGTCAGATCCCGCCTGATCCAGTGGATGCATGCAGCTAAATTTTCCACCCATCCTGGAGTGAGCAGAACGATTGCCCTGATTACAAGACGTTTCTGGTGGCCATCCTTACACAAGGACGTAAAAGAGTACGTTTTGGCATGTCCCATCTGCACCAGAAACAAAACCTCTCACCAACCACCTTCTGGCCTGCTGCATCCTCTACCTGTTCCTACCCGTCCCTGGACTCATATTGCTGTAGATTTTGTCACTGGTCTCCCGATTTCCAGAGGTATGTCCACCATTTTAACCATCGTCGACCGTTTCTCCAAGTCTTGTCACTTAATTCCCCTCAGAAAACTTCCCACGGCTTTCCAGACGGCACAGCTTCTGGTGAAGCATGTTTTCCGACTCCATGGCATCCCACAGGAAATTCTCTCTGACCCCGGTCCACAATTCATCTCTCAAGTCTGGAAAGCCTTCTGTTCAGCATTAAGCTGTAAGTCCTCTCTCACCTCTGGTTATCACCCACAGTCTAACCGGCAGACGGAAAGAATGAATCAGCAACTAGAGTCCACTCTCCGCTAGGGATGGGAATCGAAAACCGGTTCCTGTTAAGAACCGGTTCCGTATTTTCCGATTCCATGGCATCGTTTGGCAGCTCACTGAACGATTCTTTTTTCGATTCCCGCAGCACCAGAGCCTAGAGCGCCGGCTCTGGGGAGCACGACTTACGTCACGTTTTTTACGTAAGTTACGTAAGTTACGCAAGTTACGCAAGTTACGCAAGTTACGCAAGTTGGAAGAACTATTCGAGGAGGAAGACAACGAGCTGCGGTCACTTTGTGAATCAAAGCCCCGTCTTTCCTTAGCCCAGAGGGTAGATCAGGAAATCCAGCTCTATAAAAGCTTGCCCTCCATCCCCTGCAGGGATAGCGCCACACTGTGGTGGTGGAACAAGCAAGATACGCTGCCCTTGCTATCTGACTGGCTGAAAACTACCTCTGTGTGCAGGCTTCCTCCACCCCATCTGAGAGGGTGTTCTCCACGGCTGGAGACACCATAAGCCCTGAAAGATCCTGTATCCTTCCAGAAAAAGCAGATATGCTCATCTTTCTGCAAAATAACTGTTAATTTTCCCTACTACTCTTATATAATTAGTATTTTTTGTTATTTAAAATAGGTTATTATCCCATCATTTGTTATTAGACATTGTTGGTTATTAAGTTTGTTCTTGTATATTTATTTTTCATTTAAACACAGATGTTACTCCAGTTTCACATTTCCTGTGGACATCTTGATCTTGTTGAGTTTGTAAGATTGTGCAATAGTTAAGTAAACAAAGTTGATGCTGATAATCAAACTGTTTGTTCTCCTTTTTCCCCCAAATTGGAATCGAAAAAAGAATCGATAAAGAATCGAATCATTTCATAGAATCGAAAAGGGAATCGGAATCGTGAAAATCTTTTCAATTCCCAACCCTACTCTCTGCTGCCTGACCTCAAACAACCCCACTGACTGGAGTCAGTACCTGACCTGGATCGAATACGCCCACAACTCACTCAAGTCAGCTTCTACTGGTCTATCCCCGTTTCAGGTATCTCTCGGTTATCAGCCTCCACTTTTCCCTGCAGACGAGAGAGAGATCTCGGTCCGTTCAGTCCATCAGCACATCCGTCGTTGTCAGAGGGTCTGGAAGGACACCATCGCCACCCTCAACCACTCTTCTGTCTCTACAAAACGCTTCGCTGACTCCAAGAGATGCCCGGCCCCTGACTACTCCATAGGCCAAGAGGTATGGCTGTCCATGCGAGACATTCCCCTCAAGGGCATGTCTCGGAAACTGTCCCCCCGGTTCATTGGTCCTTACAAGGTAGCCCAGATTATCATCCCCTCTGCTGTACGTCTGCACCTTCCTCCGAGTCTCCGCATCCATCCCACGTTCCATGTCTCCCAGATTAAACCAGTTGTTTCTAGCCCCCTGTGCCCTCCATCCGACTCCCCTCCACCCGCCCTGGACATCGATGGACATCCTGCCTTCACCGTCTGCCGGATCGTGGACTCCCATCGGCGAGGTCGCGGTTGGCAGTACCTTGTTGATTGGGAGGGCTACGGTCCGGAGGACCGCACATGGGTTCCTGGCTCTTATATCCTCGATCCATCCCTGATCGAGGAATATGAGAGCTCCCTCCCGTCGACATCTTCTGGACCGCCAAGAGGCGGTCGTTGAGAGGGGGGTACTGTTGGGATCTGGAGCGCCGTGGGTCTCCTGGAGCTGGAGTCTTCCAGCATACCTGAGACGCATCTACTCATCAGGAGACCTCTCCTTTATAATCAGCTGCCAGACCTTGCTTCGACGCCGCAGTGTTGACCTTAGTTTGGTTAGCAACCTGAGCCTTGAACCTGAAGAATCTTAGTTGTCTCCTGAGAGAGATCAGATTCTAACTCTCCTCTGTTTTTGCCTCACAGGAAACCTGTCTCTAGCCTGAAGCTCTGGATGAGCTTAACCTGCCAAGTCTGCCCTAGAGAGCCTAACCTGAAGATTTCTATGTGGATTCCCCTGCTGCTCTTAGTGAAGAGCTGGAAACTCTGATCAAGGTCTGCCATTTAAAGTCAGAAGCTAGACGCTGCAGCTGCTCTTGAACTCTGCTGAACAAACAGTCTCTGGACCCAACGGTTCCCTCTCTCTCTCAAAGAGAAGCCCGGACCCAGTCAAGGTATAATCCTGAATTATCAAAGACTCATAACTCATCTGCCTGCCTTCTAATCAAACTATCATCTCTGCAGACTTCAGTGAACCAGCCCGGACCAGTTCCTGATCCAGTACATTATCTTGTGTTTTTGTGAAACGTTCAATAAACTCTGTCAAACTTTTACCCAGCCTCCGTTGTGTTCTGCATGTGGGCTAAGAACCTTAAACCCATCATGACACATACATCACAATGAGTCAAAAATCAAGATGTGTCCTGGTCCGAAATTAAAAGCAAATGAACTCAAAGCTGTATGTTCCCATAATTCTTTTAAGCACCTCTATAACTCATCAAGCTAATTAATCAATCAGTCTCGTATGGTCTCCTACACAGCCCCTTTGGTCTCCATGCTGTCCGATGGCATTGTAGATGTTGAATCCAAGTGGTGCTCCTCATGGTGTGTTCTCATCACAGTTCAGCAATCCATTCCTCCAGTACCCTCTGACACACAAGAGAGTGCAATTACTTTACTGAATAATTCATCATTTACTCACAACATATGTGCAGTCAAAACCAAATATTCTTATCCACAATAACTGTAACTTTATTTCTGATTTAAAATAATTACATTAAAATGATCAGTCATCTGGATAATTATTCAGCACATTATTTCAGGTTCTAATCAGAAAACATCAAACATGTCTTACCTTTCAATGCCTGGCAGTTGAAAGTTATCTATCAGTTCGTATACATGAAATCTTGTATGAACAATAATAGAGATGTTTGAGAGATGTCTGAATGTTTAATATTTGCTGGGTATTACCTAAAAAAATAAATAATAGGAATTTATGCAATCTGTACAGTATACTTTGCTTAGGCCTTTTTTCCCACCAATTAATGGAGTTTTGTGTTTTGCCAGTTAATCTCAAATGATTTCTATTTCCATTGATTCTGAAGTTCTAGGCATTGAATCCAAAAGAATATTGCACATTTTAATTTGCCCTATGACCCTTATTTTAACTCAATGCATCAATGAAACTGTGCATTAAACTCTTTAAACACTTGAGATGTAATATCTATGACGTATGATTATAAAAAAAGTTGCTTCTTTTAACACCATAGTTAAGTTTTCCAAATTGGACTTCTTATCAAAGCAGAACCTACTTCTACTAAAAGCTTCTTCTGACAACACTGAGTATCCTCTTCAAATGACAAGAGAAGAGTCACTTCAGTCAAAGTATTCTCCAGACCTGCTTTAGGACAGGGCACAACAGGAGATCCTTTGTCAGCCATTAACATCTGCAACAACTCATTTGATTGAATTGAATGATAAAATCCCAAAAATACTTCATCTAAGAAGGTACTAAAACACTAAGGCCTGGTCTTAATACAAGACCTTTCTGAGCTTTCCGTGTAGCGTTTTAATGTCACAAGTGATGCACACACATGCAAGTAGGCCACAGTCAAATCCCCGTAAAACTGCAGTTTTATTGCAATTCAGAGGGCAGCTGTCTGTTGCTTGAAGTATTGAGAAAATGTGCAGCTGCAGGAACAAATGTCTCAAAGCAAAGAAAGGGTGAACAGAACTGCACTCTGGATCCTCAGTACTCCAAATAATTTATTAATCATGCAGACAATGACACATATAGCATGAACATGTGCATGCTTGTGCACAAGCATGTCAGGGCTCAAACGAGGCAGCAGTAGCTGTCTTACTTGGAATAGCATGTTAAGCTTATGTATTTTAAATAGCAGAAAATCTTTTATTCCACCTTTGAAGAGCTCAGATTTTTAACTGCAGGTTTTTAGCTGTTTACAAAGCTTCAGCTCTATCAGCTTAGATAGAGCATCGGTTCCATCCTAAAAATTGGCTTAACCCTGTTGTATGCTGGAGAAGAGAATTTGAATGAAAAAGAAGCAAACTAGGTACATAAACAACAGACATGCACTTAAACAGCAAGCAAGATGAGAAAGGAAAAGAGTATGTCACAAAGAAGATGTGTGTTCTTGTTTGTTTTGGGGTTGCCAATGTGTGGACATGTCTTCATTTGGCCTGTTATCAGTTCACCATGTGTTTTCTATTAGGAGGAGCAGCAGTAACTGGCTGGCAGGAACCTGCCTCACAATTCACAAAAACACACTGCTCTGCATAACTAAAAACTCTGTAGTTAAAACGCATCCATTACAGCTTATTAATACCACTTTCACAGCTTCTAATGGCGTAATTTTCAGATTGAGCAATCAACCAGAAGATATTTTCCCTATGCTTCTTGCCAAACCCTTTTAGTCCCACATGTACCTTAAATTCAAAAACAAATATTATTTTGAGCATAAATAGTTTTGTACCGGATCAAATTTCAAATAGAACAAGCACGAAAACAGACTCTGTCTTTCAAATACCAAATGAGAAATTTATTAGACACTACTCTCCACAAAAAAGACTAATACATGGAGATTAAAAAAGAAAGAAAGGCAGTTCCCTTTTTGTAAAGGAATATTATGGGACTTGAAAATGATCAGAAATTATGAATCTCTTTTTCCATAGAAGCAAATATGAACTTATTATTATCCTGTTGAAATGACTTGCAGCTAAAAATTAAACATGTAACATTTTTGCTTACCATATTAGGCATGACTGATTATTATTCAAGTTTGGTAATGATGTTGTTGCCGTTGGACTAAAATTAGCAATGATGAGTTGACTGAATGATTTTCACCCTGTCAATAATGTGTCAGTCAGTAGGAAAGTTCAAACATTTACTAGATAAAACAAAACAAAAGCGGAGCTGTGGCTCGCGGACACTGCAGGCGGTGGGGGGGGGCACCGCCCAATCTCAGACACTCTAGGGGAGAAACACAGGTAAGTGACCACGATCATCTGATAGAAGATTATCTCCATTGGTCACTTACCTGGTTTAACAGTCCAGACCAACAATGTCCCCCGTGCTGCAGTCCCAGAGGTCATGCTGGAAGCCGATCCTGGTCAGGGATCCAGAACAGACAGAACAGGCAGGATCCAGATCAGGCAGGAACAGAAACAGGTGGCAGGATCCAGACTTCCAGGCATCCACAGGCTCCCAGTAGGGTTCAGAGTCTGACTGGGACCAGAAGCATGACCAGTTGGTCACGCACAGGAGCAGACAGGATCAGGTGCAGACAGGCAGGCACAGTGGAAGAGGGTAGCCGAGACAGGACGTGGAACTGGAACTTGAAGCAGGACTTTAAACTGGTCTCCTCCCTGGAGCCAGGCTTACTGGATAAAAAAACTGAACCTCCCCACATATAGAGCCAAAAACCCAGAGGACTCCGCGGGGGAGGAACGGTGGACAATCAGGAGACAAGACAAACACTAAAACCCTCTTTCCACTGGCTGCTAGGATCCAGGACATGAACCAAGGAAATAAAACTAACAGACAGGCTAACAGAGAGACAAGTAATGATCTGGCACTTAATGCTCAGGCTGAACTGAATATAAACCAGAGGAAACAGGTGAGAGGAAGAAATTCTAATTGAGGCAGGGAGGGAAAAACGACAGGTGAAAGAAATAACTAATTAAGGGAGAGCAAACAGGCCAGATCATGACATAATGAAAGAAATAGCTATATACACCCCCCCCCCCCCCACACACACACACACACACACACACACACTCTCTCTGCTTTGTTTTCATTACATATGGTGAGATTTTATGTAATTGCATTCATTTTATATGGCCTAACCCAGACCCTTACCCCAACTATTACATACCGTACATATAACTAACCCTAACCTTAACCTAAACTGAATTCACACCTTAGTTCTAAACCTAACCCCACCTCCAACAAGAGAATGAATATATATATGGAATTGGATCTGCAAACACTTTAATCCCACTTCAGACATGCAAACTATGTGCAACACTTCAGTCTTGGTATTAACCTAATTTACACATAAGCTCACTGAGAGCTATGAAAGGGATCTAGGGTTAAAACTAAAAACAAAATGAGAACAAAACAAATTACAGCCCTGTGAAAGTTTTCTCTTTTATATTTCCAAGTAAGAAAATGTCATACCTAGTGGTGTAGGTCTACAACCATAAATATCAAACAATTTCTAGACCCAGATGGGAGGGATTATGCTGGTTTAAATTCATTACCATCACATCCTTTCCTTAAGCTTCCAATTCCTCTCAGCTGCATTGTAATACCCTACCATGGATCATTTTCCCATTTCAAACTCACTGTTTGCTTATCACAGCTATTGTTTTCCTCCTCTGCTGGAATGGTTTTTATCACTCAGACATACAGGATTACTGAGCCTGATTCATTTTACTTTAGTGTCAAACTGATAAGAAAACTAAAAATAATTGGTACAACAAAGCACACTTTAATTTTGTAGATCATTTGGACCTCTTTTGAAAAGAAGGCAGGGAAGTTTCCTGCTAAAAGCGGCTACCAAAAGTCAGCCGGACTAATAAAAGGCTGTAACCTAAGATTGCAATGGGGCTTAGGCTTCCCCAAACTAAGTTTTGATATCGGTTAGATTTGTGGTAACCTGATACTCCAGTGGCCTCAGACTGAACATCTGCACAGGATAATGAGAGGAGGAGAGGGGCCTTCACCTCTTCTGTGACATGTTGGCACCCTGGAAAACAAAAAACCCAGAAGTCAACACTAATGGAGATATTCAGGAACAGCATAGTGCAGAGTAGCAAATAATGGAAATATATGGCATACACCTAGATGAGAAAAGAACTTGGAAAATAAACTTTTAGGTAGAATAAAGTAGATATGATGTAATTTAACTTACTAACCAAATAAAAAAAATGTAAAAACACAAAAAGTGTCTTCATTAAATGTTATCTAAATGACTCGCATCTTTGACCAAACTTTCTGAAGATTTTGGTAAAAGCTACTAGATAAATGTTTTGAGAGAGAGGGAGAAGGGTGGATATATATATATATAGGCCCAGTAGGCTTGGATCATGTCTGGACCTGGTGCTGTCCATTTCTTTCTATGCAAGATTCTTTGTTTGTTATATATTTTTATATAATTAGCGAAGTCTTTGTCTAGCGTTCATGTTTGTGCTTATGATACTTTGAGTTCTCTTTAGTTTTTCTCGTTACCACCACAAATAAAAGCAGTTTGAGAGCGAAATATGCTCAGTAAACAAGTGCAAGTGTAGATCACGTGTTTAAAAGTGCTTCTGAACAGCTGGAGTAATTAAGAAATATCCCAGGAAAGAGAATCTAGCTCTCATGGAGAGAGCCTGAGCAGCACAACAGAACATAGATCTACAACAACCAAAACAAGGGATGACTCGATACACCTTATCACAAAGCCAACAGCAAACATGTCCCTAAGAGAGCACTTTGTTCTCAATATAAAGGTATGCAGACCTTCTTAGAATTTCTAAAAGTAGAAGGAGAGGTAGATTTTACTTATCAGGATCCTCTCTTGAGGTCATCTTCAGCTATCTCTATACTGTAGTTACACTGGACACAGGGACCACTCTACATAATAAAATTTAACTATTCTCCCTTTCTGTATTTGTTAGTTCAATCCCTAATTTTAAGTTCCCTCTGCTTTGTTTCATCATAGTAGCCTTATCTAGTCTGTTTCTGTTTGGCTGTGACTCCATCATGGAGAAAATTAATAACTGGCCTACTGCCAACAATAGGAAGATCCTTCCTGACTACAGCTATCAACCCCTACAACAACTCCTTGAACTGCTGAAGAGTTCCCTTCAAAATTTAATTTCCCTTTGGGTTGATGAAGTATTTTTGAATAGAAATCAATTGAATTTGTTTATAGATTATAGAGATTGGCCCTTTTTAATAAGTCTTGTTTCTATTCAAGAAATTGTTATAGGCTTAACATTTACTCTGACTAATTATATGTGCTCTCTTTCTTTCTTTTTAAACCCTATTTCTGCCTCAGCAGATGGCCATTCAAACCGAGCAGTTGGTTAGCAACAGTTTAGTAACCTTATCATATGTAAAGTATGTAAATAAAATATAGAAATTATAGAAATCATGATCAGTGACAAAGCAGAAGGATATAAGGGTGTGAGCAGCCCAACCTTTGTTGTGGAAAAATTCATCATGTCTTTGTTGGTAAGGGTAAAGAAGTTGTTCTGGGATTCTTTCCAGAGAACAGATCACCTGGGAAAAAAAACCTTTTAATGACACTTTTTAATGTAGATATATTAAATGACTACAAAATATTACAGCAGGTTTATGGGATCATAATAACTCATATTACAATGGTACTGCTTTCATCATCAGAACAAGAGAGTTACATTTTACATTTACATTTTAAAGAGTTTTTTTTTAACATCTCGAGTCACACCCTACCATATCATTACATCATACAGATGCTGTTGATAAATGAGGAGAAATCATTGGCTCCAACCGTATCCAGATAATGCAGTGTTCTTGATCAAGGAGAATCCAAATTGGAAGAGCTATCTGTCTTAATTTAATGAACCGCTGGAAAACATTAGCCTTAATACTTAACAGGGAAGGTAATGTTAGCATTTAACAAGCACCTGCAAAGATAATAAAAAATAGTGCCCTAGTGTCCAAAGTGTAAATGTATGTAAATTGGAGGGCACTCGGACCCTGTTTAGCATGTGTACCACCTTCACTAACCGGAGATGTGCTTGTCTTGAGCTATAAAAAACAGAATTATTGTAAGGCACATTGATGCACAACAAACATTTTCTTTCCCTCAGTAGGTCTGCTATGTACAACATGAGAAGAAGACAAGCACATGTATACAGCTTGATATGTTATTTTAATGACCACCCAGAAAGTGGATTGTGGCATAAAGATCTATCATTTAGCGTTTACTTTCATACGAAAAAGTATTAACTAAAAAGGCTAAAAGGCAAACATATCTCAAATATAACAGATATTGCTGCTGCTTAGTGTCTAGAAAGAGGCAACTAAGGCAGACAAGTTAATACATCTTAAAAAAATATGCTGTTAATTTTTACTGATTTCAAAATCCAATATTTTTTCATAAAAATTAAGAACAGGTTAAATGGTTTCTCAGTCTGATTGCTTATTTTACATAATGTTTTATCTTATTATAAGCATAACTTAGTCAATCAAATGTGTGACCATATTTCACGTTAAAGAACTTTTTGATTGTTATATTTCAAAATAAGTTGAAGATCCATGTTATTCTCAGTTGAAGTATTGGTATAGAGAATAACCATGAGGAACAAACTGTGGCTGGATGTTTAAGGCCTGACTGTCATAAAACTCATTCTAATAAATTACAGCATACATCTATGTTTTGAACTGATCATGTTTCCCACTCCCAGCACCTGTTATCGCCATGATCACTACTCTCTGAACACTCAGCGTGCTGAAATCCTCTGACTCAAAGCCGGCTCAGAGTTGGCCTGACTACTAACAGTTCGTACTTACACACAAGCAAATGCATCAGATTACACTGAAAACACTCCTATCCCCACAGCCTGGAAAACGCTGTCCGTTTATTTTCACGTTCCTAACAATTTCACACATCTTTTCCCATCACACTATGAAAGGCTGCTAGGCCTCTTGGAACACCCCCACTCCAAGTACTGATGACTCATTTGGCTATGCCCTATTCTTTCCACCTTTTTTCTGTATTTAATATCAACTCACACTGTTTAGTGCTGGTTCACTGCTGCATTTGTGTTGGCCCCTGAAAGCTTTACACAACAAGCGACAAAGAGTAATTAAAATGAGTTATTTAAAAATATAGACATTGTCATTAAAAAAAAATATGAGCACTGGTCTTGTTAAAAGAAAGCCACAAGTCTGATTTAGGTAAGGTGCCATCTTTAATCCAGTCTGAATTATTAAGGTTAATAAGGACATCACCAACAAAGGAGGCCAGAGAGCCCATAGAAAACAGTTATTAAACCAGATGTCATATTCTATCTGACAGGTTTTCATGCTAGTCTGGCAATGATTGTCATTGTCAAATGAGAGACAACACTTTCTATACAGTACAGACCAAAACTTTGGACACACCTTCTCATTCAAAGAGTTTTCTTTATTTTCATGTCTATGAAAATTTTAGATTCACACTGAAGGCATCAAAACTAGGAATTAACAAATGTGGAATTATATACTTAACAAAAAAGTGTGAAACAACAGAAAATATATCTCACATTTTTTGTTCTCCAAAGTAGCCACCTTTTGCTTTGATTACTGCTTGGCATTCTCATGGTGATCTTCCAGAGGTAGTAACCTGAAATGGTTTTTAATTCACAGGGTCCCCTGTTAGGTTTAATAAGTGGGATTTCTTGCCTTGGCCCTAAATGGGGTTGAGACCATCAGTTGTATTGTGATGTCAGGTGGATGCACAGCTCATATTCCTGCTGAATAGACTGTTTTAGAATTTGTATTGTGGCAAGAAAAAATGCAGCTCGGTAAAAAAAAAAAAAAGTGGCCATCATCACTTTAAGAAATGAAGGTCAGTCAGTCTGAAAAAATGGCAAAACTTTAAAAGTGTCCCCAAGTGCAGTTGCAAAAACCATCAAGCGATATAGAGAAACTGGCTCACATGAGGACTGCTCCAGGAAAGGAAGACCAAGAGTCACCTCTGCTGCGGAAGATAAGTTCATCCGAGTCACAAGCCACAGAAATCGTAGGTTAACAGCAGCTCAGATTAAAGACCAGGCCAATGCCACACAGAGTTCAAGCTGCACTAGCAAGTACAGCTAAGGACAGGCAACAAGCAGAAGAGATTTGCTTTGGCTAAAGAACACAAGGAATGGACATTAGACCAGTGGAAGTCTATGTGCGAAGCAGAAAAGGTGAAAGGATGGACTCTACATGCCTGGTTCCAACCCTGAACCATGGAGGAGGAGGAGTGATGGTGTGGGGGTGCTTGGCTGATGACACTGTTGGGGATGTATTCAAAATTGAAGGCATACTGAACCAGCATGGCTGCCACAGCATCTTGCAGCAGCATGCTTTTCCATCCGTTTTCCATCCTTTAGTTGGACCATCGTTTATTTTTCAACAGGACAATGACCCCAAACACATCTCCAGGCTGTGTAAGGGCTATTTGACCAAGAAAGAGTCTGACAGGGTGCTGTGCCAGATGACCTGGCTTCCACAATCACTGGACCTAAACCCAATTGAGATGGTTGGGGTGAGCTGGACTGCAAAGTGAAGGCAAAAGGGCCAACAAGTGCTAAGCATCTCCGAGAACTCCTTCAAGACTGTTAGAAGACCATTTCAGGTAACTACCTCTTAAAGCTCATCATGAGAATGGCAAGAGAGTGCGAAGCAGTGATCAAAGCAAAAGGTGGCTACTTTGTAGAACCTAGAATATAAGACATTTTTTCAGTTGTTTCACACTTTTTGTTAAGTATACAGTGGCTTAAGAAACAAATCTTTAAATACTCCTTTGGTTCTTTCCCCCAGATTTTCAGACATGCTTGTGGTAAGGTGGCTTCGAAAATACAAGTGAAACTAAGCTCCTGGATTCTGATTTTTTTTCCTTCCCAGACAAACCTCTCAACACATACTGTACCTTTAAGCAAAGTTCATGGAGAGAAATTATAACAAAATATAAAATACTCATTCCAACTAAACATATTTTCCCAGATTATTCCCATGCAGAATTTGATCCTGGATTTCTGTTTATTTACAGACACTTTGCAATAGGCTCTTAAAATCTTTCAAGCCTCCTGATTAGTGTTCTGCATGTTGGTAAGATATTTCTCTAATAATACAACAAGAAAACTGTTTTATGACCAAAGTATACTCCAAAGGGGCAAATTTTGTATGCTAAAGCTATCTGCCCAGGGCCCTTTAACAACGTTTTTTGCTTGATGTGATTGTTGCAAATCACATCAGGTATCTTACCTAGGGCTAACCCATCCTAAATATCGGGTCCTAAACGCAGATAAGTGAAGATGTAAGGCAATAAGTGGTCTGTTTTAAAACTAAATTTCTGGGACTTAGTTTTGGTTTATAAGATAACTTCTTCTCTTTTTTTTTTTGCTTGTAAATAGCTGCACAGCAGTTACAGCTCAGGACCCAAAGTTGAAGGCATTTTGTTCACGTAAAAATCATAAAAGAAATTTTTGTGAAAAAATCTATAATTCTCTATAATATAATTCTTTTAAGTGATTACTTAAAAGGCGTTTATTTAAACCAGGGGTAACCATTTAAAAACCAGCAGGGTCCGAATAAAGAAAATCAACAACCAGTAAAGGTAAGGAGAGATTTTTAATTATAATCTGTAACTTTAAACAGAATTTAACACTGCAATAAAATGAGGTGTTTATGCATCCATGTTACACATGGACTTACAATTTTCCATGGAGCCACATAGAAAATTTTTCCATTCAAGTTTTTTTTGAAGTAGTGAACTACAATTGTTGAGTTTCAGATTCAGAGATTTTATAAAACATATGAACTGATGTACTGATTTTTTTTCTTCTTACTTTTTTATTGCTTAAAGAGAGAAGTCGCTGCCCTGCGAAGCTTTTAAAAATGGGTTTGAATGGCGACAAAGCCATTCTCAAGCACATATCAAGGTGCTCATTCGTGAGTCTGGATCCATATATTCATTTTTGATCATGTTCATTGTGGGGAATCCTGCTTCACAGCAGTAGGTTGAGCCAATAGACTGCAAATGTGCAGGGTCAACCTTGAGCATGCCGTTTCACTTTTCTTTCACCAGTTTACCGCTGTTCTTCCAGCAGTCCACACTTTCTCTGCTTTTTTTTCTCTTGGTCTTCTCCTTCTTTCCCATCTCCTGGCTTGCCATGGGTTTGACTGCTGTGTCTAACAGTAGCTAGCAGCAGCAACCCAGACTGACACAGCTCATTGGCTAATTTTTATCACGTGTAGCCTGGTCCCGGACGCTCCAGAGGGCTTTACCATGTTAAAAGGACAAGCGACATACGTGAATCTAGACACTGTCGTTGCACAGCATGCGGTAATTTATACATTTTTTAAATCAGGTTGGGTCCGGCTTAGCCAGCAGGTGGGTCCGGATCCGGACCCTTGTCCGCTTATCTGTGACCTTTGATTTGAACTGATGCCGAGCTATGGATCTGCAGTAGCTGGAATGGAAACTATTGTGGGGGAAAACATAGGTAAGTTACCATGATAAACTGATGGAAGATGATTATCCAAGTGAATCACTTAACTGGTTTATCAGTTCAGCCCATCTCCATTTAACACAGTAGGATCCAGCCGGAGGGCTGCCAACTAGATGCGGCAGGCCCCTACCAGAATGTCCCCGATGCTGCAGTCCCAGAGGGCAAGTTTGAGTCCAAGCCAGGTCAGGGAAACAGATCAAAAGACCATAAGTGCACAGCCCGGTCAGGGATTCCAATTAGAAAAGGAACGGGCTAGTTCAGGGTTTCAGGAGTCCAGTGGTTGAGAGGCAGAACAGTACTACAGTATGCTAAAAGTGGCTGTCTCCACTGAGTCAAGACAGGAACAGGACATGCTGAGTGGATAAGAGGCAGATCAGGATCACTACGAAAACGCTTAAACCCTCTCGCACCACTGGCTCCTCAAAACGATAAAATGAGCCATGGCATCAGTAACAGTCTAAACCTTAATGATCTTCCCCCTCTGGCTGGGACTGAGCTGTATATATAGAAGCAGGAGCAGGTGGATTAGACAAGCACTAATTTAAAACTGGGCAGAGATATGCAAGTGTATGAAATGAGCAATCAGGCCAGCCCTTAGAGCCATGATCACAAGATTGAGGAAGTATACTCTGACATTACAGAGTAATTAGCTATTCAACAACAATATACATACTATGTCACCATACAGAAGTGGAATACCAGTAATATTTTATATAGTACACATTTAATCCAAGTTAAATTTAAAAATACTTCATAAAATCTGGTTTTAATATAACAACTATTTTGGATAATAAAACTGACTGTGTAGAAAGATGATTGTTTAGTGAAACACTTGGCTTAAGCTTCATAAGCTTCCCCTTATGAGATAAAGCCGTGTGGCAATTTGAAAAAAAGAAAGCCATTCACTATTCCATTCCAGACATGGAGACTGGATTTGGATAAAAAAAGATTTCCAAATCTTTTAACATCCCAATAAGCACTGTGAAAGCAATGATATTGAGTATCATACACCTGCTGAATTAAAAAGACCCTCTAAACTTTCAGTCAACCAGGGAAACTAATCAGTGAAGCAGCCAAGAGGCCCAATGATCCCTCTGGAGGAAGTGCAGAGATCTACAGGTGAGGTGGGTGACTTTGTCCATAGGACAATAATCAGTTGTATACTGCACAAATCTGGCCTTTATGGAAGCAAGCCTTTTCTTAAAGATATCCAAAAAGTCTTGTATCTGGTGGGTGCAGCTGAAGATGAACTTCCTAAATGGGCTAAACAACTTCTTTGGAAGGTTTGAGACACTAAACAGCACTCTAGCAGTGAAAGCCGTTCCACACCAGGGGGAGGAGGCACTCTAACTTGACACAGCTGATGTGTGAAAGTCTCTGAGGAGGAAGAAAGAAAGGTCCCTAGGCCCCGATAACATACATGGGCGGGTGTTCAAGGAGTGCGCAAGTCAGCTGGCTGGTGTCCTCTAGGACCTTTTCAACACCATGCTTTAAGTCTGCCACCATGATTCCAGGCCCCCAAAAAACTCTCAGGTCAGCTCAGTCTGTGACTACTGTCATGTTGATGTGCTTGGAAAGGCTGGTTAAAGAACACAATTGCTCCAGTCTTCCCTCAACATTCGACCTGTTCTGGTTTGCTTACTGACTGAACCGCTCCACTGAGGACGCCATCTCCTCTACTCTTCACATGAGCCTAGCATGCCTGACGGACTAGAACACCCACATACAGATGTTGTTCATGGACTTCAGTTTTCCACACCATCATCCCACAAAATCTGATAGGCAAATTGGGACAGCTGGGCTTCAAACACCCCTCTGCAATTGGCTGTTTGACTTCCTCACAAACAGACCTCAGTCAGTCCGTGTTGGACAGAACAACTTTGATGTCATCACCGTAAGCACAGGCTCCCTTCAGGGCTGCATCCTGAGCCACCTGCTGTTCACTCTGATGACACAGGACTGTGTCCCCAGGTTCCCCACCAATAACATTGTGCAGTTTGAAAACGACACCACGATGGTGGGCCTCATTACAGATGACTACGACCTGGACTACAGAGAGGAGATGGAGCAGCTGGTGGGCTGGTGGAGAGATAACAGCCTGATCCTGAATGTGGAAAAGACAAAGGAGATCATGGTCAACTTCGGCCTAACCACACTCCACTCCTCATCAACAGCTCAGCTGTAGAGGTGGTCAGCAGCACCAAATTCCTGGGGGTGCACATCACAGACAACCTCACCTGATGTGTAAACACCACCTCATTGGTCAAAAGGGCACAGGACCAATTGTACTTCCCACGGAGGATGAGTCCACCTACTCACACCCATTCTCACAACCCTCTACAGAAGCACCATAGAGAGCATTCTTCAGCTGTCTCACTGTGTGGTGTGGAGGCTGCAGTGGCTCAGACTCGAGGAACGTGAGGAGAGTGGTGAGAACAGCAGAGAGGATCATCGGGCTCCTCTTCCCTCCATTAAAAACATTTAATCCCAGCACGGTGTGTCCCAAGCCTGTCTTCATCAGTGACCCCTAACACCCCCACCATGGACTGTTCTCCCTTTTGCCCTCTGGGAAGAGGCTTTGTAGAGTCCGCTGCAGGACGAGCAGATTCTGCAACAGGTTTTTCCCCACTGCAATCACACTGCTAAACTGTGCTGAAGAAAACCCTCCAAATCAAGTTACAGACTCTGCATCACACTAATAACTCTAAACTAAAATAATGGATATTTGCTGCATATATATTTGTCTTGAGATGCTCTTAACTTCAATATCGTTGTGTTTTGCATGTTTTTTTCTCCCACACTGTTTACATTTGATCACAGCTGCGTTTTATAAAATGGAAACTTTCATTTCACTACTAAGCTACTGCTCATTTACTGCCTGAAAGCTGTACAAAACAAAATTTTGTTTTGTACATAAAAAATGAGAATAAAAGTTGTCTAAGTCTAAAGTTTGCCCCAAGCCACCAAGGAGACACAGCCAAAATGTGGAAGATGGTTGCTCTGGTCAGAACCAAATTCAAACTTTTTGGCAACAATACAAGCTCATCATCCTAAACGCACCATCACCACTGTCAAACAACTTTGTGGCAGCACCATGGTTTGGGCCTGCTTTTATTCAGCATGTACAGGTAAGATGGTTAAAATTGATGGGAGGGAAGATGAAGCCAAAAACAGGGCCATTCTGGAAGGAAACCTGCAAAAGACCTGAGACTGGGAAGGAGATTTTTCTTCCAAAAAGATAAAGCAAAACATAAAGCAAAAACAATGGAATGGTTCACAAATAAACATATCCAGCGGTTAAAATGGCCAGGTCAAAGTCCAGACCTATACATTGTCATTTGTTGATGAAAGAACCATTGGCAACAACACTTCCTGCTGGCATGTCGGTATCCAGGGGACATTGTTTATCATTTCTTGCCATTTTTCATAAGAGTGTGCAGTCAGTGAGCTTTATGTGGGCTCATGCTACAATTGAAATAACATCTTCAACAGAAAATGGATAGAAAGTTCAGGAGGGAGGTTCAACATGTTGCTGCTTCAACTCTTCTAATGGTACACATTACACAAAATTACACAAAATATGGCATGTTTGGTCTAGTTTATCTGAATTCCTCAAATTAGTTTTGCCGTTAACTTTTATGTTTATGTGTTTTAAGGGAGAGAAGGAGAGTACGATGAAGGAATGACAGACATGGTCTGGAAATGTACATAACAGGGTTGTGTGTATTAAAAGGAGATTTTGCAGAATGTTGTGTCATGGTGGTTGATGGCGAACTGAAGCATTTACGTCATTTGTTGTACATGTTGCTTGAGTAGTTTTCATTGGCTGTCTTGCTTTTGCTAGACATTTTCTTGACAATTTTTGGATAAAAACAGTTTTCTTTTTATTATCTTTTGTACAATTTCTGTTTTTTATTTTCTCTTTTATTTTGTAACAGTGCAACCACATAATTATTGCTCTTGTGATTTATTTCCCACTGCTTGTCTTTTACCTGCCTTAAATCTGCTGCTTGGCCCTCAGTCTTCAGATCCTCAATCTCCAAAATGGGATAGTCTCTCTTCAATTCAATTCAATACAGTTTAATTATATACTGTTATAATTTACAGAGACAATTCCAACAGATCACAGAGTCAGATTGGTTAAACATTTTCTGTCTAGGGAAAACTAGCAGTTTGCATCGACTCATTGGCTCGAAAGAAATCCCTCACAACAAGCATGCATGTAGCGATAGTGGAGAGGAAAACTCCCTTTTAACAGCAAGGAACCTCCAGCAGAACCACTCTCAGTGTGAGCGGCCATCTGCAGAGGCAGACTGGGGTTCAAGGGGACAGAAGCAGAGATACAGAAAGAAGTAGAGATACAAAAGGCAACTGTCAATGAGGTCCACGGGTGGCTCCATCAGAGAAACAAACAGCCAGGCAGATAAGCTCCGAGCTCCCATGTTAGAAGATGAAAGAGTGCACATACAGTTAGTCACAGTCGGAGAAATAGGACTACACTGGAAAACAGGCCAAGCTCCAATATCTATAAGCAAAGGTTTTGATGGCAGCAGCACAGCTGATATTTCTCTCCAGGATGGTGTCACAGCTAAACAGGAATCTGACATCTGTAGCGTTGTGCTGTCTGATAAAACTGCACTTTTCACAGTGGCCTTTTATCGTGGGCAGTCAAACACATACCTATGCACTAATCATGGTGTCTAATCAGCCTCTTCAAATAGCACACCTGTGATGTGGGATAGATTATCTCAGCAAAGGAGAAGTGCTTTTACAGATTTACACTGGATGTCAACAATATTTGAGGGAAATGGTTATATTGTGTATATGGAAAAAGTTTTAAATCTTTGGGTTCATCTCATAAAAATGGGAACAAAACCAAAAGTGTTTCATTTATATATTTTTTGAGTTTACAAACAAATGTGCTGTATTGCTTATGCTTACAATACAAACATTAACCGATGGGTAACACCCAGAAATAATGGAGAAGGTATTGGTCCTATGGAATTCTGAGTTTTTTTTAACCATCTTTTTTTTTTTACATATTGAAAAAAAAGAAGTCTAACATTAAAACACTCAATTTCTTTTATCACTCTATAGTTAATATGGTGTATGTTTTTATAGAATTAAATGAGCAATGTATAAAGTAGTAGTTTGTTTATTCAGCAGAGGTGTCAGACTAGGTGGTAGGTATGGAATTACGGGTGGCAAAAGTGCCTGTGAATTGTGGTGGTGTGCTTCATCAGGCAGGCATAGATCAGGTTTTATTTATGAAGTTGGAAGTTGGTCATGGGGTCAGAAGTCGAGGGAGGTGGAGAAAGCATTTATAAGGGTGAATGTTCGCGGGATGTAGGGGGTTGGGGTCAACAGGTGGGACACTGCTACTAAGGAGTCACACCTGCCACGTCTGTCAGTCAGCATGCAGCCACAAGTGTGCGGCAAGAATGGTGTATGTGACCATTTTCTTTTAAATGAGATGAGAGTTGAACAGATTAATATTACAAAACCAAGACAAGTACACAGGAGAGATAATGTATACTTTATGATTTCATCTGTTTTATTAAGGTTTTTGACTTGTACATCCTCCTTCTGTCTTTAGATAGACATGCTTTACGCTGTCACTTTAATTAGCCAATTTTTCTTAGTTTCTAGTGTATAAGACTTAACTAAAAACATGTTGAACATTTATGTCACAAATCATCTTAATGTTTATAATGAATTATTAATGGGCAATAAATAAATAGAAAGAGACTTTACTGTTTTCAGTTGATTAATAGCTAGCTGGATGTTAGTTATGCAGTGTCGCTTGCAGTAGACAAGCTGGACATTGTAGTCCTGTGTGTGAACATGCATTTGTTGTGTTCACGGCAGGTGCAGATAAGATGACTGGTTATTTTGACAGTTGCAGTTAACTCAAAACAACACATGCAACATGGCCTCAAAGACCGAACGGCAACATGTGTGTGTACTCCTTGTGCTTGTTTAAAACTGCTGCAGTTTTTATACCCCAACGAGTTCATAAAACATGTTTTATTAATCCTCAGGGAGAAAAGACAATAATTTCTATACAACCTTTTCTAAAATGTTTTTAAACAAGAACGTTTCTTGCTCTTTTTAAGTTTCCTTTTTATGAAAACACAGCAAACACTAATTGATTTTATTAGTGCAACAAAGATGACTATGGATAAAAATAAAATCATTACTTAAAAAACTTGCATAAACAGTATGTTTACCTTCTATCCTATACAGCAAAGATGCATTTTCCAGTTTATACCATCTGTGAGCTACTCCATGACCTTCGTTGAATGAAGGTAGGTAATAAACGATATTGGACAATAATATTTTAAAACTGGAAATGCATTTCAATGATTCTAAATATTGTATATGGGTGTTTCTTTCAAGACTGGGAGAACATATGATGCCTGCCATTGAATACAACAGGGCAAACAGTCTTTTACACTGATAATATTGTACGTTTTCCCAAGAGAAAACCGAAGCAACATGTGATGCTCTCTGTTGTTCAACGGGTTACAATGGTCAGTTTCAGGTCAGGGTTTAAAAACCATCTTCTATTATTAAAGAGTGCTTACAACTCCAGCATCTCCATCATTTATGAATCAGCAATTTTTTATATTTAACACTAGTGTAAAGCAGCTTTGGAAATATATGTACAGGCATTCAGGCGAGAAAAACTAACATTGAACTACAGATGAATATCTATGGAATAAAAATCTAAAGATAATTTTTCTTTAGCATTTTTCTAGTAAACAGGCATTTAATTTTTGTTGAAATCAAGTGATAAACAATACATCATAGTTTTTTCTTGAGCAAATGTATTCAGAAGCCAAATAGTCTGTTAAAACTTTGAATCAAAGTTATGAAAAGGTACTGTGTTATATTAGTGTATTCTATTGCAAGGCATAATTCGAATTTAATTGTAAACTGTAATTTATTAGATGTTGTAGAGAGGTTAAGACCTAAGATGCTGAGACAGATAGGTACTTAATGATCCAAGTGGGATATTCAAGCTATCCAGTAGCACATAATGTAAAAACCAAGCTCTAAAAAGAGTAAAATATAATCAAAACATAACTTTTTCAACTTAAAGTTGAGCCAAAACAGCCCTTTGTTCAGAAAGTACTTTCAATTCTGTACAATTACTCAAACATTTTTCCTGTATTCATAGTCACAGTGTTAATATAGGGGACAAATGGTCTGTATCTCTAGATGGAGCTGGTAGTGTTTTGCTGCCAGAGAGTTAAAGTGTGCATGTATATTAGTGTGCCCTTTGAAGACCACGAAAGACCCAAGGGAGTCTCCAGTTGCAGGCCTGCAGACTGGCTGGCACCCTCAAAGTAGCTTCTTCATCCTGGAAACAGCTGTTGTCTTTGTGACGAAACTTTTGACCAATGAGCATGGGGTGGGGAGGGGTCTTGAGTGTTGTCTTGTGTGTGCTTGTGGGATGCATGGTATATATGTGTGTGTTTGTGTATAAGTTGGTGGAAGAAAGTGTACAGTAAATATTGATGTTGGTAATTCGAGAAAGCACGCCTCATACACAGACCGAAAGCTAGCATAATTATGATCCAGTGTGTTTCTGAGGCCCGGGTTTTCGTGCATGTGCTGCAGTGTGCATAATAATCTCACAGGCAAGTTGGCTACGTGCAGTTAACACCATTCCTTTAGTCCCACTGTGGCAGAGGAAAAGGCTCCCTATAAATTCAACAGCAAGGAAACATAATACTTGATCTGATTACATAGTGGAAGTTGGCTATAAGCCAAAGAAAGTGGAGTCAGGCCTTTCTTAACAGCTCAAGGGACGTGTACAAAAGTCCTGTTCCTTTCTGGACTTATTTAGCTTGACATACAACTCTGATAATAATTTACATATAATGTAAATGGTGCAATAATTATTATTTTTTCCCTTTTACAGGTTGCTCTTGCTTTTTGGTGCACATTAGTCAAAAACGATCAGACTCAACAATGTATGTTGTTGTGTCCAAGATGAGCCAATAAATCCAAACATTTCTTATCAATTGTTGATGCTCAGTTGGTATTGTTAAATGTTTAATCCCTTTACAGCCGGGTTTATCAAAGAACAAAGTGTAAACCTTTACTGATTACCTGTGCAATGCCATGACATTTGATCCTTAGGAAGTGACCTACATCTCTGGTTATGTTTTACACTGGGAACTTATGACCTCCACAGATGGAAAGCATTGATTTTATCAGGGGATAGCTAAGATCTAGGACAACTAAGATCTGCTCAACAACAGACTAAAATACAAAGAAAAATGTATGTAAGGCAGATCTGTTTAGTTTCAATATGGCCTGTGTGCAATTTTGACACATGTTTAATAAAAATTAATAAAAGGCAAAATATTTTAGACCCTTTGTGTCATAAAACCAGGCAAATGGACCCAGAATTTAGGCGAGTCAGACAGTGGGAACTTTCAAAACGTTTGATGACAGAAATTAAAACTGAACACAACAGAAATGTGGGCTGCTGTTGCTAAGCCGAGCGCAGCGGCTTCAGGAGGGGGGGCGGTGCACCGCCCAATCACTGACACTCTGGTTTAACAGTTCAGTCTATCCTCTCAGAAGAAGGCACAATCCAGCTGATGGGCTGCCAAACAAGCTGTGGCGCTGAGCCGGCAAGAGTGTCCTTGAAGCAGCAACCCCAGCGAGCAGGCAGGAATCCCGATCCAGGTCAGGGATACAGATCAGACAGGTACAGTTCTGGAATCCAGGATTTCGTAGTTCGACCAGGGGTTCCGATCCAAGCATGAACGGACAGATCCAGGGACCCAGGAATCCACAGAGCAGGATTCCACAGAGACGGCAGGTTCAGAGTTCCATGAGTCCAGCACTGAGCTCAGACAGACATGCTCAGATGGAGACAGACAGGCTCAGTGGTTGTGGGCCAGAGACAAGACATGGTACCAGGATAATTGCAGAAACTTTAAACTAGGCTCCACCTAGGACTAAAACTGACCTACCTAAAAGCCTGAGGGTTATGCAGAGAATATATTCATATATATACATTGTGGCGCCTCAAGGCAGCGGCCAAGAACAGCTCTTGACACGGAATTTGCCATTCGAAACATTACAACTACTACAAATCAGGCATCGATCCCGCATCTCCGACCGCCAACACCTGCTGGAGCTCCGGTCACAAAATGTTCTAAATACAGACATTCTTGACTGCTAAAAAAAAGCTGCGGAATGCTACGGGAAAATGTAAACAAAACAACAGTGGGCTCACTTACCAGGCCAGGCTGGAGGAAGAGATGTGCGAGACGAAGGAAGCAAGGTTGCAGAGTTAACAGCGAAGCTAAGGAGGAATCCCCACAGACCATCAATCCTGCTCTCCAACATCTCTGACTCGAACTCTCTTTAAAAAAGAACATATGCAACCGCTGCCCCATCATTCTGACGGAGTCTTGGCTGCATCCATAAATACTGGAGAATGCTATTAGCTAATGCTATACCGCACTGATAGGAACAGAGAACTCTGCAGTAAGACTTGAGGTGGTGGGCTATATGTTTACATCAACAACAGCTGGTGTAAAGGACAAAGGAGAACAAAGGAGATCATCTTGGACTTCAGGAAGAACCGTCCTAATTACACTCCACTCCTCATCAACAACTCAGCTGTAGAGGTGGTCAGCAGCACCAAATTCCTGGGGGTGAACATCACAGACAACTTCACCTGGACAGTAAACACCACCTCACTGGTCAAAAGGGCACAGAAGCGCTTGTACTTCCTGTGGAGGATGAGGAGAGCCCACCTGCCTCCACCTATTCTCACAACCTACTACTGAAGCACCATAGAAACTGTTTTGACCAGCTCTCTCATATATATATATATATATATATATATATATATATATATATATATATATATATATATATATATATATATATATATATATATATATATATATATATATATATATATATATATATATATATATATATATATATATGTGTGTGTGTGTGTGTGTATGTGTGTGTATTAGTGGTAGCACGATAATGGCAGACTCTTATAAACCTATAAAGTTGCCAGGGAATTTTTTTTTAAGAACTCCCATCAGAGTGGTTGAAGATGATGGGCTCAAGCTTGTTCCTTAGTTGGCCACAGGTGAGCCATTTTATAAACTACCTGTGAGATTAACTATCATGAGGAGAATACATAACAAGATGAGAAGTTGGTCGAGGCGACATGTTTAGCACTGCCGAGGGACCACTGGACATGTGTTAATAATGACAACTACCTAAGCGTTACTGTACACCTTATCAATGCCAGCTGGGAACTTCACTCCTGCACTTTAGGTAGGCAATGTTATAGAATTTAAAATGTAATCTTACCATGACACCATGAATGATTACCACAACATTATGTCTGCTTCCTGACGATGGCTTTGGTGACCACTTTTTGAACATGTAACTTCTGTGGAATTATGTGATGCATTCTGAAAAAAGGAGATGAGCCCTTGATCTACTGCGCCCCCGTCTTGAGAAATCTGCTCATAGACTTACTTTCACTTATTTAGGTAGCACACACATGTCATCCTTAGCTTACTTTATTCTTACCCTTACTTTATTTTTTTCCTTATCTTATTTTATTTTTATATCTTATTTGTACTTAAATCCATATTTTCCTTCTTCTATAAACGGTTACACAGGATTAATTAAAGTAATTCTGATTCATGAATCCCTTTGGCAGAATTCAAATTAGCCATTTTAGTCTAGATAAATCAAAATTAATTCCAAGTATTACAGTGAGATTAATCTATACTACAAACTACAAAAATAAAACTAGAAAAGGTACTGGTGAGCAGGCAATGTGAAGGTATTGGAAATTTACTACGGTTTTAGTAAAAAGGTAAATTTTTCAACACATCATCTAAAATGACCTTATAAAAAAGTCAAATAAAAAAAATGGTTATGCAGAAAGGTTAGAATTCTCATTCATATGATTAAAAAGTTCTTTACTATTCACCAGTCTACATTAAGTCAATGATTTGAGATGAGTGCTTAATAGGACCTTTTAACATGGTGGAAATCAAATCAAATCAGAGTGTTTTCTTTTACAATCCTGCAGTTTTATAATGCGGGACTGTCCTCTCTTCGAAAAGAGAGATTTGTCCCACTGGAGACAAATACAGTATCTTATCATACACAATCTAATACATAATAACACCGACAATTCTATAGACATTTGTATATGGCATTTACATTTGTCCAGTATGAAGCAAAGCTAAATGCTAATTTGTTCTTGTTTTTTTCTGCCTGCCTTGTCTCTGTTGGATATTCTTTTGATTGATTTCTGATATCTGGACATCAACCAATCATTTGCCTCTCGACCAAGTCTGTTTTCCTCTGCCCATGTCAGGATTGTCAAGCCTCTGCCTGGGATCTGCCTTCTGTCTCTGTTACTCTAAACACTTCTGCCAGGTTAGTGCCTCCTGCTACTGATTCCCCCACCTAGATTTCAGATTCCCCTCTCGTCTTGTCCCCCTTGATACCTCTGTCCTATGGACTGCTTCTCTGTGCATGACTCCTGACTGTGACTCTCACAGTATCCATAGCCCTGTCTGGCACCTTCAAGATTTGGATCAGTCAATCATTGATCCATTAATTCATACAGAGATTACAGGGGTTAATCATCAGAGCCAGCTCAACCTAACGGCTTCTGAAAAGGTCAGTAGCTTTCATTCAGTCTACCTCGGACATCAACCCTGTTCTCATCCTGAAAGTGATTCCAGTTTCAGTCACTTCCTCATCCTGCAAAAAACAAACAAAAAAAAAAAAATGTACAAATGAATACTTCGTTATAAGGTCTTCTCTTTCTGTTCAGGCGTTGTAAAGTGATTAGTATAAGGTTCAACTTTGCAATAAATTAGCCTATTGTTTTCATGTCTGAATAATGCACTTACTAGCTACACAACCCTTATATCAGGTTTGTATGGTAGGCATGGTTTTTCATGTCCTTCAGAAGAGAAGGAAGCAGGGGTTTACAATTTCCTTTTACTCTATTGTTTAAGAGGTTACAGACTAGAGCTTTAATAATGCTCTCATCTTAAATATTTGATTTTCATTACACTTGTGAAACAGGTCTTTTCATCTTTGTTAATAAATATAAAACTAATTTGATAATACAGTGTATGACTCTCACCACAAAGAGGTACCTTACAAGTCGGAGTTCCTTGTAAACACACTTTATAAAAGTTTTTCTAAGGTCATAAAAGTAATATTGAATCCTGCGTGAAGGTTGACTAACAGGTTTACTACATCATCTTGTGTTTCTTTTACTTTTATAATGGATCTGTGGTGATTAAGACTCTCTTGGTTTGATCTAAATTATCTTTAATTTGATGTCTGAGTCAAAACAGTTACTCTAACGTCTAAGCATATTGACCTTAAATCAATGTTAAATTCTTTCAGAAATTTCTGGCTGAGAATAAGAGTATTAAGTTATATAAAGAAAAAAATTTCATGCTGGCAGGTGATATACTGATAAAAATGAGTCAGAGTTTATCTGAATTTACACTCATTAAAATCCCAAAGAATAAGAACGGAAACATTCGGATACTGTGACTGTAGTCTGTCTAAAGATTGTCTGATCATGTGTTGTATTTTTGGTTTTAGCTTTAGGGTGACTATAGACCACAGTGATAAAAATCTGGGGGTTTCGGCGGTGTATATTCTATAAATGAGATCTAACAGGACAAATATAGATACAAGTCCATTATCTGAGGCGATCATTAGTGACTTTCACCAGAGCTGTTTCAGTGCTATACTGACCTCTTAAACCTGATCGAAGAAAAGGTCAGAAAGGTCATTATAGTGTAATTGCTCATACACTTGCTTAGGAACTTTTTACTCAAGAATTATAGATAAGACCACGTCGTTGGAATAGAGAGAACATTTCATAAGTAAAGATTTATTATAGCTACCTTAAAAGCCTGAGGTCCATAGCCCTTGGGCATGGACAGATTAATGAAACAATGGAGGTGGAAATCAGAGGAAATACTTATTTAAATAAAGTAGTTGAAGTTGGATGTAAAATACAAAATGAAGGCCTAATTAAAGATAATGATGTTGCTAACTCTGGATCTAAAATAGTCCAGTGTTTAGTGAGTCTGTTTTGGTGATGAGATCTTCTGGAAGTTTTATACGGAATGTTGAACTGTAATCCACTAAGTACATCCAGACGTAGCTCCATAATGCTGCTGTACACATATCCAAAATATTTTCCTTCTACTATAAAGGTGCACTGAAAGGGAATGCCCCCAGTGGAGCGAGGGAATTACATTTTATTCCAATGTAAAGGCAACTACAGGAGTGAATTATTATGAAATATCAGCTGTGCTGCTTCCATCAACACCCTTGTTTATAGATGTTGGAAATCGGCCTGTTTTCCAGTGTGGTCCTGTTTCTCTGACCGTGACTGAGTGGATGTGCTCTCTTCGTCCTCTGGCATGGGAGCTGGCTCGGAGCTCGTCTGCCTGGCTGTGTGTTTCCTGGACGGGGCCGCCTTTTACAGCTGCTTTTTGTATCTCTGCTTCCGTCTCCTTGAACCCCAGTCGGCCTCGGCAGATGGCCGCTCTCACTGCGCCTGGTTCTGCTGGAGGTTTCTTCCTGTTAAAAGGGAGTTTCTCTTCTCCACTGTCGCTACAAGCATGCTTAGTGTGAGTGATTGTATTTGAGTCAATGAGTCAATGCAATCAACTGGTTTTCCTTAGATAGAAAACTTTGTACCAATTTGACTGTATGATCTGGTTGAACTGTAAAATGCCTTGAGATGACATGTGTTGTGAATTTTGCGCTATATAAATAAACTGAATTGAATCGGTCTTTGACAGTGTGCGTCACTTCCGCAAAAGCGCCATGCATTTAGGGTAGTTAGCGCCATTTCTGTGGTGAAGAGACAGCAGCAACTAACAACAGAAAACTAACAGAGAGTAGAGGTGTTCTAGTTGCTTCCGTTGGAAATAATGGGACACTGGTGCTGCGTCAAAGGATGCAACAGTTATTCTAAACAGAAAACAGCAGATGGGGCCTTACGGTTTTTCGTATTCCCCACTTGGAAAAAAAAAATACGGACCGCAGACAGAGGACTTCACAAAGAGGCGTCGGGCTGCATGGGTCGCTGCTGTAAGAAGGAAAGACATCACGTTTCATAAAATATCTCCTCATGCTCGTGTTTGCTCTCGGCATTTTCAAAAAGGTAAGTCCTTATAAATATACACTAATAGAAATCAACACGCTGAAATGGTTTGCTTATAAAGTTGCAGGAGTTCATGTAAACCTACTGAAACATGCTGTGGAAGAGAAGCGGAAAGTGATGTTTGTTTTGTTTATTTCTTTTTTAGACCGCTAAAATTTAATAAATAATGCATTCTCTGTATATAATCATTTACACAATCTGCAATACAATTTTTTTTTTAATGAATAAATATATGTAAATACACTGTACATATAAAAACACCGTACATACCCACTCGTCAGCCAACTCACTGTATTTATTTATCCTGTGCAATCTACTTAAGTATATTATAATCCTTTGTTCGTCTGTAAGCTTTTCAGTTTATTTATTTACCTCTGGCCTTACTAGTCCGATGTACTTGTGCTGTTTCGGTATAGCAAATTTCCCCACTGTGGGACACATAAGGTTATCTTAATTTATTACACATCTAATCTAATGGGCTCTGTTATTTAGGTGCTTTATATAGTGTTTTGAATAGATGTGTAAAACACTCAACCTTTCATCTACTTTGCAGGTCAACCCGCATATGAGATGATGAAGACTGACCCAGACTGGGCTCCATCCCTGCAT
Source organism: Cyprinodon tularosa (assembly GCF_016077235.1). NCBI lineage: Eukaryota > Metazoa > Chordata > Actinopteri > Cyprinodontiformes > Cyprinodontidae > Cyprinodon > Cyprinodon tularosa. The sequence goes on along the minus strand of NW_024038438.1, from coordinate 1,576,405 downwards.
CTGGGCCACACTGACATCAGACCAACAGACACAGAACGCTCTTTAAGACGTGGTTATCGGGAACAGCTGAAAAAGAATGCCCTGCAAGCAACTGAAACGGGGCTCCATCGGGCTGATGAAATCCTTGAGCAACAGGATGAAGTAACACATGAGGCGACAGAGAACCCTAACCAGCAACAGACTGACACGCAGAAGGCTGCTGAAAACGTTGGCCGGCCAAACACCAAGGATGACACAGAAGGTGGTCGTCAGGAAGGACAGACAGAATGTAACCTGTGTGTGCTCAGGTGTGCAGAGATGAACCATCTTTTGGAAGAAAACAGAGAGCTGCGGCGTGAACTTGATGAGCTGCGGATCTCTGATTGCTTCTTTGGAGACACTAATGAAAAAGTCCAGTACTATACGGGTCTACCAAACTTGGTGACCTTTATGGCTTTGTTTAATTTTATGCTGCCTCTCATGTCTGCTCAAAATAAAATTCTCAGTCCATTTCAAATGCTTCTGTTAACCTTCATGCGTCTGAGATTGGATCTGCCCTCACAACACCTTGCTTATCTCTTCTGTGTTTCACCAAAGACAGTGTACAGAACATTCAATGAAATGGTGTCATTTTTATATGCAAATCTAAAGCGTGCAATTGTGTGGCCAGATAGAGACACCTTGCACAAAATTATGCCTCATCCGTTTGTGGAGGCCTTTGGACATAGGGTCACAGTGATTAGTGACTGTTTTGAAATTTTCACAGAGAAACCAGCTAATAAATGAATGCCAGATCAAGTACTGTTTCAACTTTCTTCTTCTTTTTTTATTCTTCTTTTCACACAAATAGAATTTTGCTTTTTTTAAAGTTACTTTTGAAAAATAACAGCAAAACAAATATAAGTTTCACCATCACTTCAAATATTAACAATGTTTCTGAAGTTGTAAAAATGTGTGTACAATAAAGAGTGGAGTTTGAAATTTGAAACAAGCGTTGTTATTATCTTTTCAATCAAGCAGAGAATTTATGAAAATGCAATACAAAACCTCAAATACATAAATAATGCAGAACAGTGCAAAGCTTCAAATGTTTTACTTTGTCTTCCTCCCTCGTATATAGCAGATTGCTCTTTAGATTAAATTAGAAGATTTTCATTTTCCCTGGACTTGTTTTCACTGTGGTCTTCCGTAGAGATATGACCTAACAGGTGATATCTGTGAAGAAGACTGCAGATCCCAGTGAAAACAGGCCTGGGTAAAGTAAACAGCAAATACAGTGTGCAACTTATCAATGTGCAAAAATTCGGACAAGTTTTTCCGTTCAGTCTGATGAGCAGCACAAACTACTCTAATAACTGCAGCGATCTGTGCAACTGCCCACAACATCTGCCTTGTCACTGTAATAATAATATATAATATCGTTCCCTAGCAGCTTTAGAAAGTTTGTCTGGGTAGGGTATCCGTTCAGTTTTCTTGTTCTTTTCCATTTAACTGATAATCCTCGCTGCTGGCTTGCAGCGCTCTCCTCTTGTTTTCTGCTGTTTTGTTTTTCTTCCGCTCACCACAAAAATGGCGCTAGGGGCCGTGTCAGTCACGTGGCTGACAAAGCAATGCAAATGGGGCAATCAGATGAAAGTGAAAGAGCAATAAGCAAAGTGGACACTTGATAAGAGTGAGCTGAACTGCAAAAAGAGTAAAGAAATTTCTCTAGAATAAAAATCTGAGCTTTCCACTACTTTCCAGTACTCTGAAATACGTATTACTATGGGTATGTTGGCCTGACAAGGTACTGTATGCTGAGCTGACAGAATGCTTGCTGGTAAATTGCATGCTGTTTTTTTTCCACAATAGCCTGGCACTTTCAGTGATCTTCCAAAGTGAACTGCCCAGCTTCCAAAAAAGTTTAGGCAAGTAGGGAAATCTGTTCGAAAAAATGCACTTCTTACACCCTAAGGGGGTATAAATAAATTTCTGCCTCAGAAAAACACACAAAAGTAAATCACTTATAGCCTCACAGCTATTAGATTCAAGAAGAAACTTTTGGTACCTCTGTAAAGCTAAGATGTCATAGAATGGTTTTCTGGTGTCAGCACCATTGTAGCCTTGACCCTGCCTGAAGTATTAGGGACAAAATACAAAATATTTTGCATTTTTTGAACCTCGCCAAAATTTTCTTTGAAATAAACATTGCAAAACACTACCAAAATATTATTTATAGCACAAAAAAGTAGTACAGACTTTTAAATCTAAATGTTGTGTAAAAATATACCAAATTTGGACTCAATCAGATGAATCATATTTATTTTAGAATGGTATTAGTGAGAAATTTCTTAGGCGGAGAGGCCATTTTGGCACATTTATCCAAAAATGTCACCAAACTGTGCCAAATTTTTTTTTTACATCAATACTGGGGGTTTGTTAAAATTACGAGGTCACGTAGCAGCTGGACCCACCGGTGGGTCCGTAGGGTTCTAGGGGTTAAAAACCCTTTAAAAACTAGATCTGTTATTTTTGCTGGTTGAGCGGTATGGACAAATTGAAAGCTTTAGTCATTCTTTTTAGATACAGATGAAGGTGAGAACTTGGTGAAATTTGTCTTCTAAGTAGTAGTGGTGCCAACTGGCCCTCTCAGCCAGGGGAAGGGGGGCTCTCTAGATCCCAGGCACAACAGAAACAGACAGAGTTGTGTATCTGTGGATGTGTGTGAACTAGAGAACAGTATGGGGTCCTAATGATGAGAGAGAAGGAGGAGCTGTGAAAATTAAATTGTCTAACTGAGCCAAAATCTTCTTTGTGCACCTGTAGACATTTTCTTTTACCTTTATTGATATCCTCATACTAAGAATATATTACATCAGCAAAAAATGATGTATGATGATAAGGAAAAAATATTTTTGGGTAGTTATAGAAGATAGATGTAAGACCGCACAATGATGCACTTTGACTTTTTAGAGTCAGTGATAACCTTTTGTTTTTTTTTGTGTGTGTTGGTGGTGGGGGGGGGTCTACACAGAGTGGAGATATATTACTATGTTTTATTTCAATTTATTTAATTCCAATTGAATCTCCATGTCACTTCAGAAAGAACTTACAAGTGACAAGTCAAATAATAAGTCATTATTAACTAGTAATTGATGTTTGTTCACAATGTTATTGGGTATGTTTTGTACTTGTTCATTGAATTCTGCAAATGATCCACTGTTGCAGATATTAGCTGCTTACAATTGATGTGTCACACCCATCAAGATCCACAGGTGTTTTCCAAATCTAACGTCCTCTAGCGTGGTGAACTGAAAATGCTCCTCACTATCTCCTTGTTTTCCCCCTATAATTATTACAGGAGCAATTTCCATTTGTGTACTTTAATTTAAGCATTTTGGCCCATTTATAAAACTTATAGGCTACAAAATGTGTAGTATGCTATATGTAAGGGTCCTGTTTTAGTAGTAATGAGACATTACACCTGTCAGACAGAACTTTTTATTCACATTAACACATTTACATTTTGCACAATGAAATGTGTGCTAAAGCTTTTAATACAGTATAAATTCTTGTAACTCTTTGTAAAATATTTAACAACCTAGTTTTTAGAGTTTCTAATATTGCAGTATAAATTATATAATAGTTTAAGTATTTCGTGAATAATATTCACAAATGAAAAAAAAACGTAATAACCGCCGATGTCCCTCCAGTTGCCTCTGCATTGGACTTCTAGAGACAAACATGCAGTGTTGGGAAAGTTCTCTTTCTACGTGAACTAGTTCAAAGTTCAGTTCACACATTTTAAAATGAACTAGTTCAGTTCATAGTTCATAATTCAAAACCAAAAAATGAACTAGTTCATAGTTCTTTTTTTTTTTCATATATTGCTCAATTACACCATAGCCTACTGTAGAACCACAGACAGCAATTATTTTATCAGTTGTAACTCTGAAACTGTGCGTCAGATTTCATCTTCATATCCAGTTTTGAATCCTTATCCAACCAGGGTTTACATTAGCATTGAGGGGACAGATTTCCCCCATTGTTGCTTTAATGCTGTGTTGCTGTCCATTCACTTCACACTAGTAGCAGCTGCAGCTTTCACCCCTACAGTATATTCTCAAAAACATCAGGAAAAATGTGCTGCTTGAATGGTCTTTTTTATGAGTAATTATTAAAAGAAAAATAGGAAAGTAGTCTTTAAGGTGCAAATGTTTTTTTTTTTTTTTTTTTATAATTTTTTCCATTTGAAATTCCATTTCAATACATACTAAAAAGGAATACTGGAATCCTGGAAAATTATACCAGGCAGGTTTAACAAACAAGTTACATGGATAGTAAAACCCTCAAGAACAGGGGTCTTCTATGTTTTCCAGACCAAGGACCCCCAAACTGATGCCGAGATGGAGCGGGGACCCCCTAACTATATATATTGTATGAAATTGTGTCCTATAGTCACTCTATTACAGATGGAGTAATGTAAAGAAATTAATTTCTCCCTGGGATTATTAAAGTTTTTCTGATTCTGATTCCTGGTTGTTGTGAAGGAAACGGTGCCCAGCTTGAAAGAGCTCCTGTGTGTCGCTGAATGTGTGCATTGATGACTGAAAGACATCTTTTGTCTCCATTTATCTGTTTACTACACTGTGTTGATTTCATGTTAATGAGTATTTAAAGACATTTCAATTAGTGGGGGAAAAAATTGCAGGGGGGGAATATAAAAATATCAACTAACCATGCAGACCCTCATGCAGTACCTCCGTAGACCCCCTAGGGGTCGCGGATCCCCTGTTGAAGACCTCCGCTCAAGAAGATTTTACTAACACAAACTGAGGGACCAGGCTGAGGTAGGAATTTAAGGTTACTGAAGTGCGGATTTTTTTACTGAAAGCCGGCGGGCAAACTTGTTGCCATCATCCTCACCGACCACCTGGTCATAAAACTGTTTTAAGTGATCATACTGCTGCTTTGTCGCCTCCACGGTCGCCTCCATGCTGCTGTGGCTTCCACGCTGCATTTTGTTTTGATGACGCACGCGGCTGTAGGCTACGACGCTGGTAGCTGGTGTTGCCAGATCGGGTGTTTTTCCCGCTACATATTAAGGCCTGTTTACGGTTTGATTTAGCTGGGGTTTCGCCTGGAGGACTCTGTAGAAATCTGGCAACCTATTGAACGGAGCTGAACTGAGAGAGCGTGCCCTTCACAGACACCAGAATGAACGAGTTCACAATAACGTTCATCAGGCAATAATGCAGTACGTTCAGTTCACGTTCGCCCAAAATATGAACGAGTTCATTAACTTTCGTTCAATGAACGCGTTCAGGCACAACACTGCAAACATGTGACAGGTGGAGGGAGCAGCACCATCTTTGATTTGGCTGACAACAAACTCATAGAAGCAGGAGCGTCAATGACAGACGACGGCAGGATGTCCATGTGACTGTGGGCAGAAGAGAAAGATGCTGAGCTTGTTCCTGAACTCAACCGTTTGAAGAATGTATTCAGTTCATTGGCTCTGTCCTGAACTCCATCTGTCTGATGATCCTTCTGCTTAAAGCCTTTAATGGTCTTCCTCCCTGACCACACATCTCTGATAATGTTCTGCTAGGGCTAGCTTTCCAGCCTCTTCCTGTATGCCTCTTTGAGTTCTCTTAAATTGATCTGAAGTTGCTTCTGTATTCTCCTCATTAATTCCTTCTCTCCATTGTTCTTTTCTTGTTGCTGTTGCTTCAGATCACTTGTGATCCATGGTTTATTACCTCCAACATAGACACCATCGTCTTTCCCTGGCTCCTCCAATCTGCCTGTCTGGAATGCTTCTCTGATCCCCACTGTTCTAGTTTAATCTCCAGAAGTAAGCCTAGAGGCTAGCCTCGGTCATCCATAGCCCCGTTCTGTCTCCCTGGCGTGCTTCTCCAAATTTCCGCTGACCCCCCATAGCCTCTCCCCTGCCCTCATCGCTCTGTTACCAAGGTAGACTTGGCCGATGTTTCGTCATGTTCCTTCGATCCTCTGCAGTTAGACTCTATAGGTAGCATTGGTCAGCTGTAGCATCTACCTTCCCTGGTGCTGTCTCCCCTGCAGATTCATTTTTCAATATATGGTTTTCTTGGTATTAATAAACCATTATGACTCAAACTACTTGTAACATCTCAACCTATTCTCATTATGAGGGCGTATGAAATCGTACGAAAAGTTATGCACCGTAATTTCGTACATTTTGGACGTGTTTTTCGTCGTATGCGCATGCGCATCTGACGCACCATTCACGAATATAGAATATAAATTACAATTAGCCCTAACCCTGACCCTAACCCTAAGATATAAAACAGCAAGCAACGTAGTTAGAGACATGAATAAATGATGATTGCCCTGTTTTTCCCAGTTTTACGTCCGACCGCAGATCTGCTTTTTTTTTCTGTTTGCCAGCGCATGCGCACTGATGTGGTTTTTTGAGGAAAAACGTCCAAAACGTACGAAATAGTGTGCATAACTTCTCGTACGATTTCATACGAACTCATAATGAGAATATGTTGAACATCTACTGAGAGTACTGTCTGAATGTCTACATCTGTGGTTGCTAAGCTAATGTTTATCCCTCCTAAGATGGCAGTGATCACTGTTAGGCTCACACTTGGATGTATGGTGACAGAGTAACAGTATGTATACTTCTTAATTCCCTTTCTCACTTCTAAAAGGCTTGTTTTTTTCTTGTTGATCAGATCCATGGTTTATTATTAGGGAAGCATTTCAGTGTTCTGCTAGGGATGGTGTTATACACAGAGGTTTATGAAGTAAGTCTTACACTCAGTCGTTGCAATGATGTCCTCTCCATGTGGCTGACACTCTGTCAGCCACATGGAGAGGTTCTGTAGCCTAAAAACAACCTTGCAGAGCTTTTTCAGCTTCCTCTTACCATCTTCTGGCAATTCCTTTTGGGGATGCAGATTGCCTCTTATAAAGTGTTTCATACTCTGAGCAGAGAAAAACAGGTTTGTGATCCAATTTCTCAAGAGGAGATCTTACTTCAGCTATGTTGGAGTCTTAGACATTTGCATAAAACAAGTCCAAAGTTTTGTTTTCTCTGGTACAACAGCTGGGAAACATTTAACACCAGAAGCAAAAAAAAAAAAAAAAATCAAAAAGAACCAACTGTGTGTTTCACAAATGGAGGTTGCACCGTAAGTAGCACAATTCCAGAATATTTAATATGTAATGCAGATTGACCATCCTAATGTACACACAACGTCAGGGTTTCCTATTTTTAGTGTCTTGCTACACAAACTTTGGAAACATCTTTTTTATTTACTAGTAAGAACACAAGAATTTTTGTCGAATTGACAAATACTTTTTGTTTTCTTTTTGTGTCCTTGTGGATCTTTAATTATTCAATTTTTTTATATTAAAAAATAAAATGTTTCTGGTTCTATTGTGTTTTTGTTGGAATACTTTTATATAAAAAAAAACAATCTATGCCTAAAAAGCAAATCCTTAATTATTGTTTATTAGATTAGATTAGATTAGATTCAACTTTATTGTCATTACACAGGTACAGGTACAAGGCAACGACATACAGTTTAGGTCTAACCAGAAGTGCAATAGCAGCAAGTGAAGGATAAATAATGTTTCCATAAATACAGGACACGGGTTTCTACTGAATGAGTATAGAGATGAATACATTATAAAAAAATGAATATAATATATAGATCACTAGTGTTATGAACTAAATTTACAGCTGGATATGTACCGAATACCGTATATCCATATTTATGCACTACAAAAACAATGTAGAAATAAGTAAAAATCTTAAATTAATTGTATTTACCATTAATTCAATTAGGTAAATAAGATTATTTTTCCAATTGAATTAGCATTTTTACTCAAAGTAAGATAATTAGATAATATGAACTTGAAATAAGACAATACGGTTGTTTTCTGTTATTTCAATTGTAAATTGTCTTGTTCCATAAGCGAAGTGTCTCACCATCGTCCACAATTCAAGAACAAATTCACTTATTTAAATCAAAATTGCTTATTTAGTTTTCAATTTTTTGCATTGTGGACTTAAGTATTGAAATCATTTATTTCCTCCCCGCAGTTGCCTGCTATTATATGCATGCCGTAATTGAAAATAAACAATATTGACAAAAGCTTCTTGCTGCAACAAGTCTACATATTTAGAATAATTAAATTTAACTGATTACGTTGGAAGATTAGGGATGGCTCTTTATCTGAAATTATTTTTATCGAATACTCTAACTTATAGAATTTTCTTTGGAGGCCTTAACACTTAGCCTGTCAAATAGGCACATGACGTGTTAAACTGACAAATGATCTGCCATTTGTACAAATACAGATTGTAACAAAATGTGGGGACCACCAGGACAGAGGAGACATGACTCCCCCTGAGCCACAGTAGCTTACAACACAGGTGGGTCCAGCTTTTAAATCCTTTAGTCCTGGAACTGTATTGAAGTTTTTTTCAGCTGCCGACTCTGTCAGCATCTAGAGAGTTTCCTGTTATCCAAGGATTCCACTATGTTGCATGTAACCAAAAATCTATCTGTTGTGTGTTTGAGCCTTTGGGAACTCACAGGTAGAGAAAAACATCTTTGCAAAAAAAGAAAAAAGAAAAGAAAAGAAAAAAATCCAAGCCTCATGGAAATGTACCTCTCTTCTTTCAAAGCAGTTTTATTAAATTTTTATCAGACCTAAAGAGGATTTATCCCACCTTTCACACCTTTATAACAGTTGTTATTTCACTCCTATCAAGACCCTTAATATGTTTAGATATTAAACTGAATAAACTATGTTAAACTAATGGATGCATTATAATATTGTATATAAATATTTTAAATTACTTAAAAGAAATCCAAACCGTTTTTGCTTTAATGCATGATTATGAAGATTTTTGACTTTCAACTTTAAATACAAAAAACAAACTGTCTCCTCTGTCCAGTTATTGTAAGATATTATATTCCTTCACTCTGTCAAATCATCTCTTTCAGTCAGTGGTTAGGATTAGTAGAAAAAAATAACTTAATTTCTTCAAAGCAGAAATACATACTTCTCGGTTTAATCTCCCTGAAAATTTGTGTGTAAGAATGTTGTACTGGTGAGGATGGAAAGGGGCAGCTATATTAAATTCACATTATGAAGCCTGGATTGTAAACAGAGTGATGCTGCTAAATACATCATGATGTTTAAGATGTTAAAAACAGTCATTCTGACCAAACCCTAGTGTGTATCATTGTTTCTCAGTTGAAAGATGTTTTTTGCTCTATTTAATGTGTGAAAAGCAGCAGGAGGAACATTGACACCGTATGATTCAGACAGGGAAGGTCCTACGGCCTGCAGGTTAAAGGGTGACAGACCACACAGAGAGCAAGAGTACTTTATAACCACACAAGATCACCCATATATATCCCCCACCCCCTTCCAAAAGACACACATACAAACACACACATACACACTCACACACCATGCACAGCCAAAGAAAGAGAGAAATTTTACAAAGCAGTCCACAAACAAAGTTCACAAACCTAAGATGTTAACCTAACCTCATTTGTGTGTGAAGAATTCCTGTGATCTGGTCATAATATTATCAACTGTTGCAGGATGCCCAGCACAGTGTTTACAGCTGCTTCATGTGTTCCGCCCCACACACAAACATGCAAACATGATCTTTGAAGAGCCGTAGATGTCAGCATAGAGAGCCTGTATTTCCTTAATTTGGAATTATTCTGTGGTCTGGTATTAGTAACGCAGATAATTTTACTTGCCATATTAAAATGTAAGAAATGTCTTTCCACTGCTGCTATTTGCTTGCTAAAGAAAACATGCACTTGATTACACAGCATAACTGCAATAGTTTAATTGTGATGAATATCAATGAGTTTCATTTTCTATATAAGACTGGACTGGAATTGAACTAAACTATATAAGACCCATCCATCCATTTTCTAACACGCTTGCTCCCAAGTGGGGTCACGAGGGGTGCTGGTGCCTATCTCCAGCTGTCAATGGGCGAGAGCTGAGGTACTCCCTGGACAGGTCGCAAGTCCATTACAGGGCACTATATAAGAGAAGACAAGTCAATAAGTTCTATAAAAGGAGCTATGCGAATTTTATTGCAGAGGTGAGAAACGAAAAAATAAACAAATAAAAAAAGTTTTTGTATAATAGCTTAGTGTTCCAAAATCCACACGTTGCAGCTTTATAACTAGAGACCTAGGAGACACACACATAAATGTTACATCAAGGAGGAGCCAAAGACAAGGTCAGATGGGAAAAGATCAACTGAACTAAGAGTTAAAATCAAGTCGAGCCTGTAAACCCCAAAACCAGATGGCTTCCAGAGGATCTCCTAAAGTATAAAAATAAAGAACTAAGTATGATCTCTATTGTGTTCATCACAGAAACATATGAGCTAGTGCAGGTGCTGGTCATAAAATTAGAATATCATGAAAAAGCAGATTGATTTCAGTAATTCCATTTAAAAAGTGAAACTTGTATATTATATTCATACATTACATACAAACTCATATATTTCAGATGTTTATTTTGTTTATTTTTGATGATTACAAATGACAACAAATTAAAATCTCAAATTCATCATATCAGAAAATTAGAATATTGTGAAAAGGTTCAAAATTGATGGCCCCTGGTGCCACACTCTAATCAGCTAATTAACTCAAACCACCTGCAAAAGCCTTTAAATGGTCTTTCAGTCTAGTTCTATAGGCTACACAATCATGGGGAAGACTGCTGACTTGACAGTTGTCCAAAAGACGACCATCGACACCTTGCACAAGGAGGGCAAGACACAAAAGGTCATCGCTAAAGAGGCTGGCTGTTCACAGAGCTCAGTGTCCAAGCACATTAATAGAGAGGCGAAGGGAAGGAAAAGATGTGGTCGAAAAAAGTGTACAAGCAAGAGAGATAACCGCACCCTGGAGAGGATTGTGAAACAAAACCCATTCAAAAATGTGGGGGAGATTCACAAAGAGTGGACTGCAGCTGGAGTGAGTGCTTCAAGAACCACCACACACAGACGTATGAAAGACATGGGTTTCTGCTGTCGCATTCCTTGTGTCAAGCCACTCTTGAACCACAGACAGCGTCAGAAGCGTCTTGCCTGGGCTAAAGAGAAACAGGACTGGACTGCTGGTGAGTGGTCCAAAGTCATGTTCTCTGATGAAAGTAAATTTTGCATTTCCTTTGGAAATCAAGGTCCCAGAGTCTGGAGGAAAAGAAGAGAGGCACTTCATCCACGTTGCTTGAAGTCCAGTGTAAAGTTTCCACAGTCAGTGATGGTTTGGGGTGCCATGTCATCTGCTGGTGTTGGTCCATTGTGTTTTCTGAGGTCCAGGGTCAACGCAGCCACATACCAGGAAGTTTTAGAGCACTTCATGCTTCCTGCAGCTGACCAACTTTTTGGAGATGCAGATTTCATTTTCCAACAGGACTTGGCACCTGCACACAGTGCCAAAGCTACCAGTACCTGGTTGAAGGACCATGGTATCCCTGTTCTTAATTGGCCAGCAAACTCTCCTGACCTTAACCCCATAGAAAATCTATGGGGTATTGTGAAGAAGAAGATGCAATACACCAGACCCAACAATTCAGAAGAGCTAAAAGCCACTATTAGAGCAACCTGGGCTATCATAACACCTGAGCAGTGCCACAGACTGATCGACTCCATGCCACGCCGCATTGCTGTAGTAATACAGGCCAAAGGAGGCCCAACTAAATACTGAGTGCTGTACATGCTCATACTTTTCATGTTCATACTTTTCAGTTGGCCAACATTTCTATAAATCCTTTGTTTTTATTGGTCTTCAGTAATATTCTAATTTTCTGATATGATGAATTTGAGATTTTCATTTGTTGTCATTTGTAATCATCAAAATTAAACAAAATAAACATCTGAAATATATGAGTTTGTATGTAATGTATGAATATAATATACAAGTTTCACTTTTTAAATGGAATTACTGAAATCAATCTACTTTTTCATGATATTCTAATTTTATGACCAGCACCTGTATACTGTACAATACAGTATAAGTGATATTTGAGATGCTTGGCGAAGGTAACGTTCAGTGCAGACTCAATGTACAATGTCTACCATGGAGGAGAAGGGAAAAATAACAAGGCAACACAGAAATGGGTATGGGTGAAAGACGTCACATTATCTACAGTGTCTAATACCTGAGAGCACACCACACTAATCCTCCTGTCAACAAAGTCTAGTGAATGTCAAAATGGCAACTGCAATTAAGGACTCTTAGGTATTAAGAACTACTCCTAACAGAAATGAAATTGATGTGTGTGTGTATATATGAAGAACTGCATACTACTTGGATGTAAAGTAATTGCCATCGTCGCTTTGTCAAGCTTCTGCCTACCTTTGTGAAGCAGGAAAGACTAATGTGTGAATCCAGTAGAAGTATTTATTGCATACCTGGTATAAGTGACAATAGTTGAATAAACTTTTGGCTTTCAAAATGGTATCGGTGCCCTATTTGTTGGTACTTGACAATACCGATACCACCATTTTAGTGCTGGATTTGGGCCCCGCCCGATAATGGTATAGGTATCGGCGCAACAATAATACATACATATATATATATATATACATACACACACACACACTTAAAGAGGCTCGGGTTATCCTGGGCTATTTCTATAGTTATGCTGCTATAGCCTTATCCATACCTTTTAGCCTTATTCCTAAATGCCAAGCATTTCAGTTAGGTTAGTGCTGTCCAAATTCCTCTTTAATCTCTGCATGTAGGGGTAGTGGAAAGAACAAGGGTTAGGGGTATGAATATGCCCTTACTGGAAAAGGGCTAGACTAAAGATTTACAGAAAACATGGAGGACATGGATTTTAAAGATTGACTCACATTTGGGGTTTTTTTTTGTTTTACTTTTGAGAGCCAAAGAACACCATTGGAGTTGACGTTCTGGGTTCAACTGATTTTCCCAGACAACAGAGGTAAGGTGAGACTGTGTTTTGGAGCTCAGACAGGAGCAGAAGGAAATCAGTGTGAGAGCACCGTCAGAAAGGGGACGAGAACCGGGCAAAGGCAGCCAGCTGTGCCTCCCTCTGGAGCTAAGGAACCACAACCACCACAACAATGGAGAAGTCCGCCAGGGAAACAGTGATCCAGAGCAGGGAGTGCAGGCAGCAGCTTGCCAGTGGTAGGTCAGGAAGATAGTGGAGAAGCACAGCATTAGATCGGAGAAGCCAGCTGTAGCCTCTCCCAACAGCTCTACAGGGTGGAGAGGTTACAGCTCACCTGGGCTAGATACAGGCTAACTATGGAGGATGGAAGGAGTGCAACGGTCGATTGGATAAATTGCCAATTACCACTAAAGGCGGGGAAGAGGGGCTACAACTGGCTGGGAGTGGGATAGGAATAATCATACTAAATAAAAGAAAAAGATACTTAAGCAAGCCCAAATTAATCCCTTTTTTTTACAAGTTCAGGTTCAATAACTTTTTTTTGTAGTTGTTGTGCTGTTTTTTTAAAGCTTTGTATGCTCTCTTATGGTGGCACACAGATATACATATAAAAGTAGAGCCTGCATTGACTGTTGCGGCGCAGAAATTACGGGCTAAGAATATTTAAATATGCTGAACCAGTTGTTTGTTTTCAGCAGAAGAAAAAAAAAAGTCTGTGAAAATTAGTTCAATATTCAGAGAATTTAAGCTGATTAAAATTGATTCTGTGCCCTACTCAACAGATTACACTGACCGGAGCTGTCGATTGGTCCAAGATGGTGAAAGCAATCGATGCGGGGTGTCTCTTATATTATGTCTATGGTGGCACATATCTTATGTAATGCATACCTAAATATGCAACAAATATTCGGTCGTCAGTCAATTTCCATCGACTGAATCAACATCCATGGTGCAATTGACGAGGTTATGTTAGTGACGTCTTCAGCTAAAAATGAAACCTTTATTCAGCATTGGTTTCTCAGTCTTGGATGTTGAACCTGTTTTATATTTCTGCTGAATGTTGGTGTAGGTACCAGATCTGCTCAGGTGGTCAGATCTGCTCGGGCTCTACGCATGCCTGTGACGTTACGCTACATGATTGGCTGAATGTTACCACATGATGTAAAACATTGTGGTTGCCCCGACAACGATAATAACATTACCCAGCATCCGTGTGCCGAGTCGGGAGCTTCTGTAGTGTTAGCGTGACCAATGACGTTTTACCTGATAGATAACAAAATTGAAAAAAAAAGTTTATGGTGAACAAAGTAACTCCAAGACCATATTAGCCATATTAAGCTACACTACTTTTAACTTTGTATCAACAGCAACCGTTAGTTTTCTACGAGTAGAATAACTGTTTGATTTGTCTAAAATCTCTATGAATGTCATTTTTAAGATGTCCTATTTGTCCTCTACCCTCCGATCTTAATAAAGAATAAAAATAAGCTGAGACTTTTATGTCACCTTGTTCAATAGCAGAGCTTAGTATTAGAAAGCAGCATTTCCCTTTAAGGCTGACAATGATTGTTTTCTACTTTCGGCTACTTTAAATCACCAATCAACCAGCAAATATAGGTACTATGGTAAGAGTCTAAAAGAGATTCGATTCTTAAGAAACGGGTGCAATTCAGTTGGCACTGGAGTAACTTTCTGAAGGACAGGTGTGGACATGTCCCCACCAATAATTTCAGCTTTTTCCCCCCCTTTCCACTGATTTACTTTAGCCAACAGTAACTGGGGTTGGGTGCAGCTGTCTGTATTTAGAGCTTTTTCAGGCCATGTTTTTTCCTCGCTCTCCTGCTGCTCTCGTGTCCCACCTCTTGAAATATCATGCAATCTGTCGCTTTGGGACGTAATATTATTTGGGGTCGCTATTCACTGCCTACAGAGTCACTACGTGGAGGAGGAGAGACACAGCAGCACTCAGTGAATATTAACCAGCAGCTACTTTGATATATGTTTCAGTAAAAGTTAGGAGACTGGTTGGTTAAAGAAATTAGAGATGCCACCAAAAAAAAACGTTTGTTACACATACAACCTTTTTCAGCTAAAAATGGCAACAGACTGTACATTTATATAAGTTTAAAAAGCTGGGCTTCTCAGAGGACCATTACTCAGAGTTACAGATTAAAATGAACACATATCTGTTGTTTCAACAAGACTCAGAAATAGCTGTGCCAGCAACCCAGAAGCAGACAGACTCACAGGACACAGACTTAAAATTAAAATATAAAGAAACAAGAATTAAAGCACAGATAACACAAATCAGTGTATTTTGAAATATAAGGTTAAAAACATAGAGTTTGGCTCTCAACGACATATGGGACAAATTTCTTTTAGATTTAATTAGATTTTGCTGCTTGTGAAGGAGGATAATAACGGATGCAGCTCAAAGGGAAGCCATGCATGGATGGATGGATGGAATTGTGTCCTTTCTAGGGATGCATGATATATTGATCAGTATCGGCTGTTATTCGTCATATTTTATACATGAATGTTTTTTAACCCTTTATAAATAATGCACTAAAGGCAGGCATCTGTCTATAACTATAAATATCAGTGTATTGTCGTACTCTTGTGTTCTCAACAATAGGAAAGCATTCAATAAATATGTTTGAGCTCATTTTTGGAAAATATAAACCCTTTTGAAAGCGTTCGGGTTGAGTAGCTGTAGGTCCATCAGCCACTATCCTTAGAGTGTCCCCAGCAACTTTTATCGCAAAGTTACACCCTTGCTGAGTGGAGTTGCCATATGTTGACGTCATAAGAAGGGGCAGGGCCCAGAGCAGATCTGACCACCCGAGCAGATCTGGTACCTACACCAGAGCTCAAAACAGCAAGACGGTACAGAGCAGATTGTAAGTCATGCAGAGCAACAAAATAAAAAATCTGGTTAATTTTAAAATAATAATAGTTATCTGTGGTAACTTGCCATTACTTCAAGAGTCACCATGGTTCTTCAAAAAGCCTCAAAATGCCCCATTTTATTCTACAACTGCTGTAATGTTGTAGACTCCTCATTTATCTTACATACTTACTTACACATACATTAAATTAGCATATTTATCCAGTCTGTTTAATATTTACACCTATTAATAGCTAGATTTACTGTTTTATTCTTTGATACTGGGCTGCTTTGGAACCAGGGAAACTAATTTAGTTGCATTATATGTCAACATGTTGAAATTACAGATTTTGAAACATGATGTTGAAATGCATGTTGTTTTCATTTCTATCAATTCAGTTTTTGACTGTGTTGACATACTTCACTAAAGGAATAACAGGATAGTGAGGCGTCAAACTAAGCTTTCAGGCCAAGCAGCAAGAGGAGCAGTGAGAGGAGAGATAGAGGAAGAGCAGGTACTAGAAAAGGAAGAAACTGAATCTGAACTGATTTAAAAGTCGGATCTTTAATGCGTGATAACTGAAGTATTGTGTAAGATTATAATAGAAATATGTTCGATTAGGCAGCATCATCAACAATATAGTGTAGCAGGGTCTGGGTGTCTATTATAAAAACTCAAGTAAATATAAAGCAACTAATTACAACATGCATAAACAATTTGTGGCACAGTTCTAACCAGTTGTAGACAGAAGCTTGAAAGAAAGATGACATTACTGTAAATCATGGTTTACAGTGTCTGATATGTCTGGTAGGGGTGTAGATGGATAGAGGGGTAATTAACAGCCAAGCCTTTTTAAAAGTCAATACTAAGTTGTTGCTCCTGAAGACACTGAAAATGGCCAGATTTAAATAATGGAAATATAATCATCTCTGGTGGCACATGCCAACAAACCCGACTAGAAGTTCTGACTCTTGACCTCAGTATTTTTTGGGCCCTAGGTACAATCCTTATCACAGCACAAAATGAGCAAAGAACAATTTCCAGATTCTAATTAAACCTACAGTACAATGGGAGAGGACTGGTTTAATTCATGTGTATTTTAAGCAAATTTGAATATTCTCTAGGATTCGTTTTTTTTTTTTTTTTTTTTTTTTACCATTCAAAGGCTACCTGATAACGTCATATTTAATTTTCTGAGTATGTCTTGAAAGACAAATCTATGGAAGTGTTTGTTTACTTTAAATGACAAATAAAGGTCTAAATTTACCAGTCAACGACATTTAGAACATTTTATGGAAGAAAATAACAGATCAACTTATAAATGAATTATCATGGCTTAGTAAATGTCTCTTTTACAAGAGATTTTTAATCATACTAGGAGATGTTTATATTCTTTTTTTTTTTCTTTTAAGAAGGAAAACCATTTGCTGCTGAAGTAGAATAAGACACCTTTACAGTAGGACTAGTGCATTTCACACCTGCACTGTCAAAGAGTGATCAGTTCCAGCCCATAGAGGCCACCTCTGCAGCCTCGTTGGTTGCAGCGCCCTCCAGCTGCTGTTCGTGTGTGGTGCAGCAAAATGATCTGAGTGTTGTTGGAAAAGAAAATGTAGATCCGGATTTTCATCTGTTGGGGTTTAAATGACATACAGTAGGTAACAGCTGAGGTTACCCTTCAGAGATGAGACCCGAGGGAGAAAGAGGTCACAGAGAAAACAAGGGGAAAACACAAGCAAGAATCAGTCAAAAGAATATGTTATGACATAAAAAAAATCCTATGCAATATTCCCACTCGTGATGGACGTTTTTTGAATTTCAACACCAGTGTTGTTGAGTTGGGATGGATGAAATGTAACGTTCATATCTTAAACCTGGACAACAAATAATTAGTTAGCTTGTAAGTAA
The DNA here is from genome assembly GCF_016077235.1 of Cyprinodon tularosa. NCBI lineage: Eukaryota > Metazoa > Chordata > Actinopteri > Cyprinodontiformes > Cyprinodontidae > Cyprinodon > Cyprinodon tularosa. The sequence continues at coordinate 1,558,679 of NW_024038438.1, read as the reverse complement.
TATTGCAAACTCATGGATATGTAAAAGCCTTATCAGAATAAAACATACACAAAAAAATATCACAGTTGTGGTATATACCATCTTCTTTTTATCCATGTGTTTAATTAAAAGTTTAATTTTAAAGGTCAACAGGCCTAAGGCTTAACATTGCTTTGGTTTTACATTATATTCTAATCATCAGCTTAAATAATGACATATATTTGTTGCTTTTAAAGCATATTCTTTTTGAATAAATGTCAATGTTATTATAAATCCTTCTGTACTATCAACAAAAAAACAACAAAAAATGAATCATACCATTGGACAATTTTGTCTAGTTTGTTTAGTTTAATTTCTAGTTGTAATCAATAGCTCAATGCCTTACAAGCAATACTTGTCATTCTGATCAGAGGCGTAGCCAGAACATTTAAATAAGGGTGTCCAGGCAATAACAAATGAACACTGAGAGGTGGCCAAAAGCGGATAAGTGCCAAAACCTTGCGGTCAATCTCTACTGTTCCAAAAAGAACATTAACGAGAAAAAATTTTATATTTTCTAAATAAAGACAAACTATACTTTCCCACAGCCTTTGCAAACAAATGCAGGAATATATTCAAATATCTGTGCTTTCTCCATAAAAGGTATAGTGGATAAAACTCTTTCAGGTTTGAGTTTTGGGTGAACATCTTTTCCATTGTCATTACTTACCTACTTTTATTAACAATTATTCTGCATAAAATTGATATTTACAAGCACTAATATCTACATAAATTGATCATTTAATAAGCTTTTATTAAAATATTTATTTATCTATGATTTCACTGAAGACTTGCAGAGACACATCATTTTGTCTTTACCTCATAAAACCTAAAATCTAGTTCTGAAAAGAGCATGAATTCTGTACTTATCATCTTTAATGTTAGTATATTGATGTGCATAATTAACCGCAGTGTTTTTTTTTTTTTTTATGTTTTGCCACCATCTGTATTAGAGGGAAATAAAAGGTAGGGGTGGCCAATGATTGGCTAAGGGTGGCCATGGTCACCCCTGGCCCCCTTCTGGCTCCGCCCCTGGTTCTGATGCCCTCTTTTACCTATCTGGCCTTTGCTTATTACCGTGAAGCTGTAAACCCCTCCTGCTGGCAGCAGATTGGTCAGCTCCGGTGGACCCCCAGTACCCTCACCCTGCCAGCTGTTGCTGAGCCATGTATAAGATCCAGGGGCCCCAGGCTCACTGCTGCTGAAAGAACAGAAATCAAGCATCACTTCTCTGCTGTTGCCCAAATACTTCAATTGGAAGCTGGTTGTTTGCTTCTGCACTCTGTTCTGTATTCTTCGGACCCACTTATGGAGTTGTCGGATATTTCCTTCCCCAGCCCCGCTGTGGATGATTTCTATGATGACCCCTGCTTTAACACCAGTGACATGCGCTTCTTCGAGGACCTGGACCCGCGGCTGGTGCATGTGGTCCCGCTGAAACCTGAGGACTCCTCCTCTTCCTTATCATCCTCCTCCTCCTCCTCCTCACCTTACTCCCACCTGCATCATCACCTTCAGCGCGCAGAGGCGGAGGATGAGGAGCACGTCCGGGCCCCTAGCGGGCACCATCAGGCGGGCCGCTGCCTGCTGTGGGCCTGCAAAGCTTGCAAAAGGAAGACCACCAATGCAGACAGAAGAAAGGCCGCGACCATGCGTGAGCGGAGGCGGCTCAGCAAAGTTAACGACGCCTTCGAGACTCTGAAGCGCTGCACGACGGGCAACCCCAACCAGAGACTGCCCAAAGTGGAGATCCTACGAAATGCCATCAGCTACATCGAGTCTCTGCAGGCGCTGCTTCGAGGCGGACAGGAGGAGAGCTTCTACCCGCTGCTGGAGACATACAGCGGGGACTCAGACGCGTCCAGTCCGCGCTCCAACTGCTCCGATGGAATGGTAAAAAAAAAAAAAAAGATCTTTAGTGTTTACCTGCTTAGTTGTCTCATTGGAAAAAAATATAAAATAAAGGTAAAGACTGTAATTAATTTTGAACATGAACTCGTGGGATGTTTAACTTATCAGGGCAGCACCTTAAAATAAATTTATATTTTTACGCGTTTTCCTTCACGGTTTTGCGCACAAAATAAACTGCTTTGGCTGTTTCTAATTCTTAATTCGACTTTTTATGAAGCAGGCTGCGCAAAAAAAAAATCCCAACTAAAATTAACCTGCGCCCTAAAATCCGAATTATATAATATATATCCAAACTATGTAATAATAATAATAATAATAATAATAATAATAATAATAATAATAATATGTAGCCTATATAACTTTTTGTTGGTGCGGTTTTTTCATCGATGTATAAATAAAAAAATATTGTTTGGTTTGACACGCGTCAATTTACGCGTCATTTTATCTGCAGTCAGAATATAAAACCTGGTTTTAAGGCTTTCGGAGTCACATATGGTGGAAATGCTCTGATGTTTCATTTTTATTTTTGTTTGTTTGTTTTTGTTTCAGACAGATTATGACGGTCCAAACAGGACAAGAAGCTTTGGCAGCGGTTCAATATTCTCTGAGAAACCAATCGGTGAGAAGAATCTCCAGTTTAACAGAGTTTCTGAAAGAGGAAAACGTTGGATTGCTCTTTTCTAAAAATGAAATAATTCATAGTAGCCTAAGAGCCATGAAAATGTGGAAAGAATCATATGTATAAATAAATGCATGTTTGTTGTTCTGGCTGTTTGCAGCTGATCCAAAGAGGGAGCGCAGCTCCATGGTTTCCAGCCTGGACTGCCTGTCCAGCATTGTGGAGCGGATCTCCACGGTCAGCAGCAGCGAGGCAGGAAAGGCACCTGCGCTCATCCAAATCCCCTCCCCGACCACCAACCAGGACCCAGACCCCATCTATGAAGTCCTATAGAGACTCTGACTCAATGTCAGCTGGGAAGTCAGTGTGCTGCTTTGATTGTAGAGCTCACAGAAAACCACTGTAACTAAAAAAAACTATTATTTAATTTTTTTCTATTTAGAAGAGTCTTCACCAGCTGTTTGTGGCTACAAGCCTTGTTTTTACTTCATGTCAAAGCTCATTTCTGCCCAGAAGAAAGTCAGTTACCTAAGCCTGTAAGATTATTTTTCAAATCAGCTTTTTTCGTAATTTAAAATTAATTTAAAATTGATAAGTGTATTTTATATTTTATTTTAGTCTTAATTAAAAGATAAATCTCAAATTTTTCATGTCAAAATTGTCTAAAAAGCTAAATTAATAGAACAAGGTAAAATGTTATTATAACTTGTTTTTACTTTTATTTTTGTGATATTTTACTGGTATTTATACATATAAAAGTACTATTATGTACATTTTTCTTTCTAAAACTGGGACCTTGGCAGAAAATTGTCAAAAATTGGGCAAAAAAAATCCTAAACTGAAAATGGTTTATTTTCCAGCCGCAAAAGAATTTCAAAGACTATATTATTTCACTGCAATCAAAGTCTGTTTTACTAATATCCTTTCTTTTCAGCCGCACTTTTTTTTTTTTTTTTAGGTTAATGCATTTGATGAACTGAAGCTATAAACCATCCATTAACATTCCTTCATTTTTCCATATAAATCCTAAATAGATAGGAACACAGGAACAAACATTAAACTACAACTCATGTTCCTAAAGTGAAATCTGATGAAACAAAGTTAACACAGACAAGTTAACAAAATGTACTTATATTTATTTTTTACATTTCTACCACTGGGCTTCATCTTGCACCCATTTTGCATCCTGTCAAAATCCAGGTTCACAAGTCTTTTAGCTACTGCAGCACATTGTATATATACTTTTTTCGTTTCCTTATGTATTTTGTAAATAAGAGCCCATTTGTTGAATGGGAAGTTTTTCCATTGTATTTAACGTTTGTATTTTTTATTGTTTGTCTTGAAGAGATTGCCACCTTTATATTTATACAGCTGAAAATTGTTTGAAAGCCTAAAGACAAAATAAAATGATTTTACTGGAATATTTATAAAGAAGAGATTGATTGTAATTGTAACATTTGTTATTTATGACTTTACACCAGTGACTTAAGATGATTAATTCTTGTTTTTATTTGAATAAGAGATTTGCGGATAATTATCCCCAATGAACTGGTGTTGAAAATTTCTGCTTTAAAGACTGAGAAAGTCCTTGAAGTAAACTTTTCGCTTTGATCGTTTTTATCTTAGACTGTAATAAAGTGTTACATGGACAACTAATGTACTACAAAACAGCCCTTAACAAACTGCAATCTCTTTAAAAGAAAGGAAAAAACAACAGTTATTACAAATTGAAACATTTTTGTTTGAAAAGAGACTGCATGAACTCTTCCTATTTTTACTGATCCATTCTCAACAGTTAATTTTAGCCTTCAGTTTAAGCAATAGGAAATCTGACATTTTCACCTGTTTCACATTCGGTAGGTTAAATCTGTCAACGTTAAAACATCAGTTGATGTCTTGGAAACCCTTTAATAATACCAGGGATTCATCTAAAAACAGTCCATGTGAGTGCCTAGCTGAAATGATTGTTACCTCTTAAAAAAGTTATTATATTTCCTTTTAGCAGGGTAAAGTTAGAAATGCGATTCTTCTGTATTCCGAATATTTATTTTATTGTTGTACATTCTCTAAATCAGTGATCAATGTATTACTTTCATGTCCTTTGAAGAATGATTTTGCTAAATTAAGAATACAATTATCTGTTTGAAACAATGTCAGTGTTTTATCTTAATAGCAAAATAACAGATGAATTAAAAACTAGTCTGCTCAACAAAACTTGACATTTTAAAGGTATAGTGGAGGATTTTCATGAATTCTTGAAAAGACCAGTCCTGTCCCTCTCCACTTTTAAAAAGAAATGCTCATGCAGAATTCTGTGCCTGCTCCCAGGAGGGAACGCCTATTAAACACAAGCAAGAGCGTGTATGAGCCTATTTTTCCTCGTGCAAGCTCTGTTTAAAGGTTACTGTTTGCAACGCTCATACAAGCTTTCCTTCCAAAAGAAGATTTGCAATTTTTCCACTATGTCAGATTCACCACAGGTAAGTGAAAATGGAGACGAGCACATAGGACTGCCTAACGTAAATATATCACCAGAATGATTGACAATTAGGAGGACCACTTATTTTGATGATCCACCCAGAAAAACAGCATCCTCTTTTTTTATATCAATTCATTGATTAATTAATTTGTTGTTTTCTGGTTTGGAGGAATTTAGGATCATGACATGTACTGTAAATTAGTGGTTAGGACCAACCAAAACATCTCTGAGCTTCTAAACAGCTGTAGGCCATCTATTAATAAACATTGCACATTTTGCAGATAAATGCATCCAGACTTTAATGATTTGAGGTTTACATCAAATTTCAAGCATCTTACAATATTTTTCATTTAAAGCTGCAGTCTGTAACATTGAGAAGAGAGCAGACTTCGACTGAAAATTTGAAGAAAAACAGGTTTCACGCCACTCCCCCACCCTCTCTGCTTCACTCATGCCCCACCTCCAAGCTCCACCCCTCTCACAGCATCTGCGCGGCTACCGCATGCAACCAGAGGGGGGGGGGGGGGGGGGGGGGGGGGGGGAGATTCAGCGTGTGTGAGCTGTGATTGACACTCCATCAGACGCTCCTCTGGCTGTGATTGGTTGTTTTGACTCGTCCCGAATTATTCTTTCCAGATTGAAATACAGGCAGTAGGCGGGACCAATTGAAGCAGTTTTTTTCACAGGTTACATATCACATGTACTGCTGTCTGGGCATAGGGACAGTTTTAGCCAATATGACAAAAAAGTGATTTTTAAAAACTTACAGACTTCAGCTTAAACTGGTTAAACTTTTAGAAGTGAATTCGTAAATTTAAACGTATCTGTTTACTTGATTGGAAATTTTTAAATTTAAAGTATTTAGGATGTCCCAATAGAACTTTTTAATTTCCAGTTTGGTATCGATGTTGCAGCTTTGAGTATTGACTGATATCGATATTGAACAGATACGATATCAGCACAATTCTTAGATACTTTTATTTATTTATTTTTTTTGTAGTGTGGAATGTCAGAAGAGGTTTGATTATGGGATTTAACCCCAAAAATAAAACAGTAGTCAACAGCAATGTGTTGGAGAACAACTGACCCATTTATTACTCTCCAATGGGTGACAGAAACTTTAAACAGAAAGCAGAATGTTTCTATCAGCAACCTCATATCTGAGATTTTAGATACAGGCCAGTATATTCTGATACACATTTTCTAGCTAATATTAGACCGATTTCTGATATCAGTATCGGATTGGGACATCCCTAAGAACCGTTTCTATGGCAAAGAAGGCTGAGAACCAAATTTCAGTCTTCATTGTTTTGTACAAGACATTTAGAATCAAAGCAATCTAATTAAGAAGAAAATAAAGATACGTTTTTTTTTTCAAATTTGAATGAACTGGATGATTGAAACATTGACCTGAATGCCGTTTCCTGCATAGAAAAAACAAAATAGTGGTGAACAGAAAGCTTTTAAGATTGCACATCTGAAAAGACCATACTTTATGAAATTCTAAATAACTACAGGCATGGCTTGAAGAGTCACACTTTATTTACAAAATTACTGAGAACCACAGAGTTGATGGTGAGGAGCATGATATAGGTTGAGTAGTTTTTCTTCCTAGTGAACAGCAGCTTAAGGCTCCTGGTGGCTTCGGGACATGGCTGAGAAACAACAGGGTGAACCTCAGCTTTACTAGTTTCTTCAGAGGTGTAACCTTCTCCACAGTGCGCTTTGCTTCATCCTTTATGTGTTCATGATGATGGCAGTTTGGTTTGCAAGCACTAGTGGGCTCAGCCAATCTACTTTCTGCGGCGAGCGGCTCCCTTCTTGCTGCTGTAATTCCAAAAACAAAGTAGGGAGACATATCAGATCTGTGACTTCTCGTTTTTATTGTCAGTAGAAGGACATTATGGCAGATATTCAATGAGGAGCGTCGTGTCATTGGCTTAATCATTTTAAGAAACAGTCAACATTAATTATAAACAAATTAGACTCTCACACCCTTTAGAAAGTAAACCATTTAAAGAATATACGGTAAATGAAACCAGACTTTCTGAGAACCTACTGTTCTCAGTTCATTTGCAGCAGCGTCATTAAAAAATGATTGTTTTGGTTGATTTTAGGGGTCTGATTAGAAATGTGTAAAATGGTCCGTCTAATTATCTAACTAAGCTTTTGCACAGACATGTTCCCAGGATATGTTAAAGACTTTTACCTTTTAGTAGTGTTAAACTCAATATTATATCAGGGCACTGCTGCATTATCAAGTCCTTAAAGGACAGCTGTAGAGAGGAAACTTTTGAGTTCATCATTTAATTTAGAGAAATCCCACTGCTCTGGAATAAATATCCTTAAATTGATTTAGAACATTTTAGCCATGTTGTATGTTTAAAAGAACATATGCCTTAAACATAAGACTTTATCTGGTATTTATGGCTCTTGAGGACTGGATTAAGCGAAGATGTAGGGATTGAGTTTGACACATGTGCTTTAGATGTTCCTATGACGCATCTTTCCACTCATGGGGAGAGAACTTTTTACGTTGTTGCTCCAAAACTCTGAAACAATGTTCATTTTACTGTAAGGAAAGCTGATTATTTGAATGTTCTTCAGTTCCTTTAAAAAAAAAAAAAAATTTTTCACTTTGAGTTTAATCCAACTTGAACAGAAATATTAGGCTGTTTTAACCACTGGCTTCAGTTTTATTTTTTTTCTAAAGAACACACAAAAAACAGTTTATGCCTGAAAAATCCATGTAAAGTAATTGCCATAAAAATTATGTTCCCATGTTTAGTAGCAACGTTGAGTTTTAAAGCAAAAAAATCTAGTTTTAAGTAAACAAAGACTATTAAATAGGAAATTGAGTGAATTTCTGTAACCCAGTTTCAGTCATACCCACACCTGCTTCATTCTAAAGTCAGAACTACTGAATCAAACTCACAAACAAAAAGCTGTGGTTAAGTTCATCACCCAGAATCACATTTACATGTGACAGTAGGAAACTGTGATCAAACTCAACATTTTCAGATTTTCTACTAAACAGCGAGGATCCACAATTATGTTTGACTTTTTTTGTGTAATGCATATTGGGAGGTTTAGACCCCTAAGTAATAAAATTATTTGGGGAAGGTTGTAGATTGCTTTTCAGACATCCTTTCATGCTGACATGACATAAGCCTGGCAGACTAGAATATTTTCTGTCTGACTTACAATTTACTGAGCTCCTCCACTCTCTTGCGCAGTCTTGTAACCTGGAGAGAATGAAATAACATTAAAATGTTAATCTCTGGAGAAATATGACCTAAAACTAACCGTTTTAAATGAGTGAAATGAAAGTTGGTGTTCACAGCAGAAACACAAATATTTCCTGATCTAAGTTATATTCTGAACTTGATACTTGCAAAATAACATCCAACTTTCAAATTGTTTCTTGTATTTTATGTCTAAAAAGTAAAAAAAAAAACTGCCATTAAAAAACTAAATTACATTCTTAAGGAGAGAGCTTTTAGTAAATAAGTTATTCACATTCTAAGGTATGGTTTTAAAAATGAAACTAACAAGAGGTTATTGTTGTGAATTTGTGCTATTTAAAACAAATAGAAACTGAATTAAAATTAATAGTTTCATACTAAGAAGATAAAGGAATTATGTTATTGGTCATTTGAGTCTGTAACCTGCATCTTAGCATGAGAAGTTTGATTCTTAAGGCAGCAAAATGTGAACATTTGAGCCAAAGACACTCTTCTTACATCGTATTTCTGCAGCTTGAGTTTCTCCATGTGGTCAAACTTCTCAGACTCCAGCTGGCGCATCCAGTCGTAAAGTTCATTGATCTTGTCCCTGTTAAGAATTAATAATTAGTCAAAATACGTCATACTCATTTACATCCTAAGAAAAGCTCTGATTGCAGTTTTAATTCTATAACACTATTTGTTTAAGACACTACTTTATAAATTGTAGAGGAAAAGTAAAATACTAAACTGTGAAGCAGGAATAAATATCAGACTACACACCTGGATTTGCTTTATAAAAGCATTATTCATTTCTAAGCATAAGTTTGCAAGATGTGGTTTGCAGCATATCTAATATTACAGCCTGAATGGCTTACTTTCTTAACAAGAGAACACTACTCCCCCTAATTAGTTACAGAAAATCAGTCATACTTCAGCTTGTCCTCGTTCAGGTGGTCAATGTTGAGTTGCTTGCGTCTAGCAGCCAAGATCTTCTTTTTCTTCTCTCTCTCAGTTTCTTTCTTTCCTCCTCTCTTCTGGTCAGCCTGTTCAGTGCAGTACAGATGAAGGCTCAGAGCAGATCATCATTCTCTGTTGTTCATGGACAGCATAAGGATAAACATACTGACCCTCTGCAGGTGACTGCTGTAGCCGGACCCCATGCTGGACAGAGCCGACTTTTTCTTAGCGTCGTCATCAGCCTTCTTCTTGGCATCAGCCTCCTCCCTTATCCTCCTCTCCTCCTGTGTACACAAAAGTAATCCACAAGCTAAACTTCTTAGTCTACCCCTAAACCAACAAGGTGACACCATAGCCACAATTATCAAGGGAAGTATACATCCAAAGGCAACATATGAAATCATGAACACAAATGTTGCTTTTAAGAATAACCAACCTCACGTCTGGCCTGGCGCTCCTTGTCCTTTTCAGCACGAATCCTCTGCTGCTCGGCCCTCTCAGCACGACGCTTTTCCTAAAGGTTCGGAAGAAACAGATCTCAGTAAAAAGACTGTAACCAGGGTCTGCCACATATATGTGTTCCAAATAGCTAGGAGACAGATTCTGTAAATGTCGAGTTAAGAAAAATGTAGGCCCATATTTTTTATAATTGGACCATTTTCTCAAACATTTATTAAAGCTACAGTGTGTAATTTTCAGCGACATCTAACGTTCAGACTGCAGACTGCAGCAACATGAACGTCTCCCCCCCCACCGCTTCTCCCCCCCAACAGTACGGCGAGCGTTACGGGACAAAATGTCTTCCACGACGTCGGAATCACCTACCTTCTCAAGTGATGAGGTTTGTTTACATAGATAATTTTACAGATAGTATTTCATTAGTCTGTGTAGGGTATAGATTTCATGTAGACTTTAGATAATAAATATACCCGTTATTTTTTCTACGTCGTTGTGACGTTTTGGTGAGCTGCTTTGCATGGTGATATAAACAAACAAAGTAATTGTAGTCATTAGTTTAACAGCGAGATTGTGTTCGCTGGAAGAATATTTATTCCCCGTTCACAGAGTCCAAGTCTTGTTTGTGGCACGGGGGTTACAAGGCGAGGAAGAGGGAGAGGAAGAGGGCGAGGAAGAGGGCAGAGAGGCCGGGGTGGGCGTGCAGCTAGGGCCAGGCGAGAGAGGGGAGCCAGCGGGGTGACTAGAGCAGAGGAGGAAAGGCTTGAAGATCTCCAAAGGAGCCGGAGAGAAGTAACCGAGGTATATATCCAGAAAATTAATTTACAGAAAATTACTGAATCATTACCTGTGAAACGTCAGGGACGTTGCTGAATAAGTATACTGGAGAGTAACAGCATCATCACGCAGCATGTTATTGTTTTAGACAGGTCTGAGCATCCTGTACTCCAAAAACTGCAGTGATATTAGACAATTGTGTGTGTAGGATTAATTACCTGTCCAAGAGAAAACTGGCAACTTGAGCGTCACTTTGAAAACCTTTTTCCTCCATCAGTGACTTCCATCGTGTAAATGCCGTGCCAATGTTGATCCGTGTCTTTTGTCGTTTCTTGTCACGCTTGCGTTTATTCTCGTCGTGTTTCCGCTTCTTAGATGACGGGGGTTCGGTGTCCGCCGCTTTTCGTTGTGATACAGAGTAGGCCTGATCCTCCATTCGTCTGATGTTTGGCCACACAGTGCCAAGCAGTTTGCAAAGTCACTCACGCCTGCCGCCTTGTTCACCTTTCTTGTTACTGAGGCGCAGTATACCTGCTTCTTCTTCTTCTTTGGTTTCAGGCAGACTAAACGCTTCTCAGGCATAGTACTGCCGTCTACTGTTCAGTACCGTCTCAGTTAATCTCTCTCAACTTGCCGTAGTTATTTTCGAGCGTAATGGGAGATCTCGCAATCGCTAGTTTGTTGCCTCTGCGCTTGCCGTAGCGCAAAGATGTCTGCCTCCATGGCTGCGAGACCCGCTCCTATGTAATTATAAATAACGAATTCTAAGGCAACGCAAATATTATGGTTAAAAGGCTGAGCTCATAGGTGATAATAAATAACATAGTTATGTATAATATATTAAATTTCTGACTTTATATCCCTGTAATTATTACACACTGTAGCTTTAAAGAATCTGTCAAAATTACATCTTCATGAATATCAGATACTTTGCAGCAATTATGATCGGAAATTAAGAAGCTGAAGCAGTAAAGACATAAATTAATCAATTAATTGTAGTATAGTGCACTTAAAAGATTAGATATTTGTTCATGTGGTTAATGTCAAGGTATTGTTTCTGTGTTTGTCTCGGTCACACAGCAAAATATTTATATTTTCTAGCAAACCTTCAGGACTCGGGCTTTGTAGAGCTTATATTCATAGACTTACTCTGCATGTGTCACTATAACGATGAAGAAAATCTACTTAAATCAACAAGTCAGACTCACAATTCTCTCCTTTAGTGCAATCAGCTCCTCCTCCTCCTTCTTCCTGCACTCAAAGTGAGCATCGATCAGGGCCTGCAGCTCCACCAGATCCTTGTTCTGACGTTTCTTCTGGATGTCCTGCACAGTGAAAAAAAATTAATTTAGCAGTCAGCAGTAAATATTAGAGATAAACCAAGAACCTTCTTACTGTCATTTTAGTCACACTTACATCAAAGTCCACTTTCTCACCATCTGGGATCTTTGGAGCGCTGGGCCTATAACACAGTGCATTTGTTTTGTTTTTTGAGTGCAATGGTATGCATGTAACTGTTGTTATTAATATCTCTTTTTGTCTAATGTTTAGCATGAATACAGGTGAATGTATGGAGGAAACTTACTTGAACTTTGGCTTCTCCTCTGCAGGTTAAAAAATGAAGAGGGGGTGAGTAAATGTCATTGGGTTAGGAGGGACAGTTCTTTTGGGCATTACAGAGATCATACTGTATGGTTGCAATTTAAAATGGCAGATGAGATTATTCTGAATATGTATAGCTTATTGACTTAAAGGTTAGAGGAGAAACGAGAACAATGATACACAGGTAGATTAAAAGCCAAAATTATATACTTTAAACAACAAAGTGTGTGAGAATCAAGAGGCAGTTAAATTTAACCGTTAATACAACAAATCTTTAAATTAGTCTCTTTCTTTCTTTCTTTCTTTCTTTCTTTCTTTCTTTCTTTCTTTCTTTCTTTCTTTCTTTCTTTCTTTCTTTCTTTCTTTCTTTCTTTCTTTCTTTCTTTCTTTCTTTCTTTCTTTCTTTCTGTCTGTCTGTCTGTCTGTCTGTCTGTCTGTCTGTCTGTCTTTCTTGTTTTTGGCTTGACCCCATAAACTTGTTTGATTACTTTCTATCAAACCATGTTCTGGTTGTCCTGACCATGCATTTGATGTGGTAGAGAACAGATGCAGATGGGCTTCCAGACCAAAGGGCTTTAGCAGGAGGTCCCACTGAGTTTTAGATATGTAGAGAACCATTTTAATTAGACCAAACCACATTATAAAAATATAACAGAAGTTCTTTGATTGGCATTAGAATACCATTTTGGTTGCAGTTTCTTAGATTAAAAGTGTCCTTTTAACAGCAGGAACAAACTGCAGATTATCCTCAATTACTATGAATATAGGCAGGATTTAAAGCACAGAGCTGGACTCCTGCTTTTGGTCTGGAAGCCCCTTAGGTTGGCTTTGCATGAAATCATGGGTTAGTAAAACATATTCTTTCACTCTTTTCTCTCCAATAACACTTTTAATTTTTACTATGGATTCATTATTATATTCTCTTTGAAAACCTGATGTCTTATCCCCAGTACTCTATTAGCTGGTCTGTGCTCCTGAGCTACCTCAGTAACTCCTGACAGAAACAAACCTTAAACCAGAACACTGACATATCACCAAAACCAGAAGAATCCATTTCATATCCATCAAATATTTGTAAATGCACGTACCTTCCTCTTCAACTCAACGACTTCGGCATGCAGCAAGCATTTAATGAATAAAAGAATACCATTGCACATCAAAGAGGAGATCTCATTCAAACAATGTAGAAAAATATCCTGAGGCACAACTTTAGTAAATACTTAGATATGGAGGCTGGATTGTTTACAATGGCTGTATCAATCAACTGTTTGGGTAAATACGTGTAAGTTCAACATTTTCCGATATTAGATAATCTTAAGATTAAAAATGTAAAGAAATAAAGCAGAAGATGAGCTTTTTTTAATTAAAAGCAATAGGGTGTATTAATTTTTGTCAGTATGAGGAAAATATCAAACACATAAGTTAAGCATTCTGACGGCAAGTCATTTAGTAGGGTGAGTAAGTCAAACTTATAAGTAGTTCTTTCATCAGATTAAGCCCATGACTTCGGATCTCGGCTTCTCTGTGGACTTAGCATGTTTTCCTCATGGATACATGGATTTTCTCTGTGTACTCCTGCTTCCTCCCACTGCTCAAATCATGCTGAGTAGATTAACTCTGCAATTGTCTTTAGGTATATGCAGATGGCTGTTTCTCCTGTGTGTCTCTGTCATAGATGGACTGGTGAACTGTCCAGGTAGTTCCATCAATACTCTTTAATTCAAGGTACCTCCATATACAGCTCTATATAAAAACACTAATGTGTTTTCACTAAATGTAACTATATTATGTTGTATAATATTCAGTAACATATTACTGTATTCCACTAAAACATATATTTTCATTTGGGGCCTGATTGTTGATATGTTTTATATTCAAATATTGAATAATATGGGACCTTTATGAGGTCATTCCACCTACACTCCTTTAACAATATGTAAAAGCATTGTGTTTGAGTTTGTCCAGAGGTGAAAGGAAGGTATCATGTGCAAACATCATCTAAATGTTTGTGGAACAGGATTAGAGGGGTCTTTGCACCTGATGCCTGGAAAGGGATAGTAAAATAACCCCCTCCCCCCTCTTGCCACATACCTTCAGACTCAGGCTCTGGTTCTGGCTCTGGTTCTACCACTGGTTCTGGTTCTGGTTCAGGCTCTGGTTCTACCACTGGTTCTGGTTCAGGCTCTGGCTCTTGTTCTGGCTCAGGGGCCACCTCAGGGGCAACCTCTACCTCCTGTACTACCTCCTCTTCTATAACTAAACAGCATGCAGCAAATCACCAGGGAGGAGACGGTGGGGGGGGGGGGGGGGGGGGGAGCAGGATTTTAATAGAAGCAGGGGAGAGAGGAAAGGGGAAAGAGGTGAATGTTTAAAGTTCTGTACATGAAAAGGAACGTGAGAAAAAGAGGTTAATGTTGCTGCTTTTTGGTCAACCTCCATAAGATGTCGCCAAAGCACATAAGACAGCAAGCATTGGAACAAAAGATAGCATTGATGGATAAAATGGAATTAAAGCTGAAATGCCATTTTAATTTTTTAAAATGTTTTTTACAAAGACCGTTAATGTTAAACAACATGCTCCATAAACTACAACCGTAGGAACTTACAAGTGGGACATGAATTAGTTATTTAATGTTATGGTTGGTAGTTTGCCGGCTGTCTTACCATCGTATTCTTCATCCGAGAAAGGAAGGATAAGAAGAATATTATCATTTCATCCCATGTGTACCCGTTTCTTTTTTAAATAGAATGAATATGAAAATGATGGGTACAATGGGAATTCATGCTAAGCAAAACAAAGCTGTCCTTTTGTGCTGATCAGATCTTAAAGGCAGGACTTAAGGTGATTTTTTTTATATTGAAGTTGTGCTCAGCTCAGAAGGATGGCTCAAACTGCAAATAATCATGCAGAGCTAGAATGACTATTTGCAAACAGCCCAGTGAAAATGATTTCAAGTTGAATTTAATTTCAAACAGCATGGTGAACATTTTTGCCAGTATTGCAACCATCTAAGTACTACAGCAACAGTAACATTTATTTTGCTTTTGACAGTTTGAATCTGGAGGAGTCAAGCCAAACCTGCAAACAGACAAAACTGTCCAGTGTTCAGAGTTAATTCTCTATAGAAAATGGAAAGTATGTGAGAGAGTGTTCAGAAACAACAGTCAGATTTAGCATGGAGCTCCCAATTGTACCTGGGCTAGATTTTTATTTCCATCAATTTATACAAAATGTTGCAACTTACCCTCGACCTGCTCTCTGCAAAACATAAGAAAAACACAGGTTAGCATTAGCAATGCTCAGCACTAAAAAATAAAACATTTTAAAAGAAGAAAATTAATGCTGCTTTAAAGCTGTAGCTGGTTTCTTTTTGTCAAAAATAATCACAAAATTAAAGATTTGAAAACTTACACTTCCTCTGTGTCAGACATGGTGGCAGTGGACTTTGAAACCTTAAAACCAAAGAAAAGAGAAGATCTTAAAATCTGTCTTAAAGAAGCAACTGCCCAACATGTTGTATTTATAGCTCAGGATTAAGTTGCAGATGCCTTAAATATGTGCTACAGACTCCACCCTAATTGCACTGCAACCTGTTTACTCTCTCATATTCCTTTCCAAGTGGAAAAAATAAAACAAGCCTGGCTACATCAGATTCTTTTCAAATATTATTTACCATGGATGCAATATTGTCAGCATTTCCTAAATAATGATATCCAGAAATATAGGTTTATAATTAGGGTAAATTCTTTGCCTGAAATATGAGCGTTAGTCAAACATCTGCTTCTCTCGTGATAAGTGAGAAGGAGACTATACATAGATTTATGCCATTAGTCCTTTTTTAACTACTGAGAGAGGAGAATAATATTCCAGTGGACAAGAAATGGTCCCCAGTAGTAGTGTTACAGTTCAACCACCTGTCCCCTCATGTCATCTTATATTTAGTATATAATGTGTTAAAGTAGATTAAGTCATTAATTAGGCAAAGTTCATAGGTTTTATATGTTGGCTTATATATTTTTTTACTATGTTTAAAATATGTTTTGGCATTTCATTAGGGCCAAATTTGCTACTTGGTGCAGCACAAATCAAAAACTAACAATAAAAAATAGTATGTGATGATACTCATCATTGAATCCCTTTCTAATAAAATATGGGGTTATATGTCTTGTTTATATTATAAATCCTGAAATTATGAGGCCACCATCAAAACGTCCTGACATTAGCACTTTTTTCACATGACAGCTGGCCAGGTCTCAGATCCAGTTTCACTTTGCAAGATGTTTAAGATTGGATTCTCTCCTTTCCTCTAGTACCAGCGTCTGTCCCTTATGTGGTTTTCCTGCTCTCACATGGTTCCTTCAATCATCCTCAAGGCTCCCTGTTGTCTGATGCCCCTTTACTTGAGATCTATAACTCCTAAAAGATTTACAAAGGTGAAGGTTCTCTTGCCTGATTTAAACTCATTAATGTCATTTTGGGAATGCAGGTAAAATGTTTCACTTCTAAAG
The DNA here is from genome assembly GCF_016077235.1 of Cyprinodon tularosa. Lineage (NCBI taxonomy): Eukaryota > Metazoa > Chordata > Actinopteri > Cyprinodontiformes > Cyprinodontidae > Cyprinodon > Cyprinodon tularosa. The sequence continues at coordinate 1,542,124 of NW_024038438.1, read as the reverse complement.
CATGAAGTTTGTTGTCTAGGTCTTGTGACCTGATTTACATGTTAAAGTGTTTATAATTAAGTTATTTGATTCATACAACTTTAATGTCGCTTTGGAAAGTTGCCAAGGGATGTAGTTATCAATGAAATTTGCAGTTTATAAAACAGCTGATCCGGACATAAAATCAGCAGAGAAAAAAATCAACAACTTTTTTTCTGCACCCTACAACAGAAAGTTGCATCAAATGTTTTAAGCAATCTGTAAATCACTCTGGCCACTGAGTCAAACGAGATTCCATCCAAGTCAACACTAATATGCTTCATATCTGCCCAGAAATCATTTTTTTTTGCATGGTGTCTCCACGCTAAATATAAAACACATAATCCTCTTTACAATTAATCAAGTTAATATCAGCTCCTCAGGCATCCAACACACATCTAAAGAAGAATGTATTACAGTAGCTTTTACGTTTTTTTTACAATAAAGCATTTTTTGATGATCTGCTTAACACTGATCTTTTCCCCTGCTTCAACAGGTAGTAACAGTGAACTTAAGATGCCTGAGCTCTCATCATGATGAGGAATGTTTTATGACATTGCACTTGAACTTCCATCCTCATCCACACACCCAGTCACTCCAGTTCTGCCTTACCTCAGAAAAGCTGAATGAAGTGAGCTCCCTGTTGGCCGAGACAGGCTGTAGGGTTCTGCAAACTTACCACCGTGATTATGTCCTTCTGTTATAGTGACACCTGATCTGTTCAACCTCCCTATTGGCCAAAGAACTGGTTTTGGGATACACGTTTGTCCCTGTCATGGGGTAGGATCGATGTCTTCAGTATATGCCCGCCCCCTAAACAAGTGCTCAATAAGGAGATAGAAGGGTTGAATGCTAAGGAGGGAGGCTCTACTTTGGTTAGAGCAACAGCAAAGATGCCTACAGAAGGCTATTCTGGTACTGCTACATTAGGAAAGCATATTTCTTCTAAGACAGATGAGAGCAGAATGTCATTAACAGCATGGTTTTTTTTAAATCATAAGTGACACAAACACAGTATTAAGCTAAGGTTTTTGATGCAGAGAATTTAAATCAAGAATGCTTTTTTTTGGTCTGAGTGTGAAAGTGTGTGTCTGTCTCTTTTGGTAATATTTAATGATTTTGATTGATATCTTGATTTGCTTGACGTTTAATTTGACTGTCTTGACTTTTCTTAAATTGTTTTGGACATTGAGGTGGAGGTGTTAGTCTCACACCATTATTGTTTAATGAATTCCGGATCTGGTAGAATTCACAGATCCACAAAGTTAGAAAGTTATTTCTTGTGAGCTATTACTTGTCAGCTATTAGGGTGCTAATGAGCCACAGCTCCATTGATGCTGGAATCTTAGCAAGTGGCTTTGTAAAAAGTTCTGACATTGAAGTTCATTCTGCTTTCCACCAGATGGTACTGTAATAAAAGAATTAAGAAAAGAATTATAAGAACTTATCTTCAAAAGTTTGTGTGCAACATCGATAGGGTGTGCAAATTAGGCCTGCAAATCTAATTTTATATTTAGAATAAGCAAGGAAAAAAAAAACTTTTCAGTATGTGTCCTTAATAAATAAGAAACATATAAAGATAACCCAAAGATCCAACTTAATAGGAGTATATGCAAATGTTATGGCTTACCACCCCAAAATGATCAAACCTGAAAGAGATTGCCTTGCAGTTTTTTGCATCTTTACATATCTGAAAGGCAGGCTGCTGCCTGTGAAAGGATGTTAAATAGTGTTAAAGACATTGTTGTGATTTTATGTTCAATTCTATTCTAATTCTATCTAATTGTATTTCTGATACTTTAAGATGTTTATTGCCCTCCCCTGTAGGGGCGGTAAAATATCTTATTTATCAGATATTATTTCAGCTCTTATATACTGTTTATGACACACAGCCCTACTGTACTAGTTGTGTGTTAGAACAATAAATGAAAGAGTGATTCGAGCACTAATCATGGTCAACAGTTAATTCTGCACATACTTGGAATAAATTCACCACAACTTCTGTTCAAAATATGAGTTTATTAAGAAAAATCATTCAGCTCCAAGTCAAACATATTTCAGTGTAACACTCTCAACTAATGTTATATCAACGTTTAACCCTCAGCGAACTAAAGCTTCTCCAAGCTTCAGCAACAACTCAACACATATTCCTGTAGCATAGCGTTGCATGCAGTCTATTCTGTTAGCTTGACTTTACACATCAGTAAACACATGTTGTTTGTTCTGTCCCTAATCATGCCAGACCTGCAAACCTTTTTCCATGTCCATTTGGAAAACCTGAGTTTCCTCCACTTGCAGCTCAGCCGTCAGGACAGTAAGGCCCGCATCTCCACTGTGGTGGAGATCCAGCCAAGGGGGACTCCAGCTTCCTGGGCAATGGAGAGGATTCAAGGAGAGCAGGAGCCAAAGAGAGAGGAGGCAATAGAGGGAGAATTATGTGTGCTCCGTGGTTTTTGTCTGTCCTCACACTTAGTCCTTGTCAGGATTGCGGTAGGGCAGGAGCCTCTTTCCAGCAGTCTACAGGCGAGACGCAGGATACACCCTGGAAAGGTTGCCAGTCTGTTGCAGGTACAAAATAAAGGATACATTTAAAATATATGAAAATAAAGAAATTAAAGTCAGGCATTGCTTTGCAATGATCATTCAACAAAATATCTTAATAAAATACACTCATTAAAGAGGCCTGGACAAAAATGATGGGACCCTTAAATTCATATTAACATGAACTTTCATGAGACTTCTCCACTCCTCAACAGCTTTTTGAGAACTGTTGCAGTTATCTTAGGTTTAAGGGGTGCCTTTTCCAGATGGCATGTTTCAGCTCCTTTCAAAGATCCTGGATAGGATTTAGGTCAGGGCTTGTAGAGGGCCACTTCAGAAATTTCCAAATTTTTCGTCTTAGCAATGCTCTGTTGTTTTTAGCTGCTTGTTTTTGGTTGTTTTCTTGTTTTAAGACCCAGGACCTGTGACTGAGGCCAAGCTCTCTGATGCTGAGCAGCACATTGCTCTGTAGAATCCCTAGATAGTCTTGAGATTTCATTATACCAAGCAGAAATTCAAGAAACCCTGTGCCAGAAGAAGCAAAGCAACCAGAGAAACTAATAGAGCCTCCTCCATGTTTCACAGTAAAGATAGTGTCTTTTTATTCACATACGTTATTTCCTCTTGTGAACAGAGCTGATCTACTTTGGCAAAAAGTTGAATTAGTTTCTCCTCTGTTCATAGTACGGCTTTGTGGCTTGTCAACATGTAGTTTGGCAAATTTCAGTCTGGCCATTTTATAATTTGTTTGCAGCCATGGTGCCCCCTTTTTATTATCCCCCATTAGGTCCACTCAAGGAACTGATGTTCTTTGAGCTTGAAGATCACATTTAAGCTTTTTGTAGGTTTTTTCTTGGGTCCTGTGTTACCTTTTGCATTATCATCTCTTTGACTTGTTAACAATTATTTTACTGTGGCCATTTTCGGGGAGGTTGGGCACATTCCCATGAATCTTACATTTCTGAATAATATGTGCAACTGTTATCACAGGAACATCAAGGTTGTTGGGGATGCTCTTAAAACCTTTATCTTTAACATGCTTGTCTACAATTTTCCTTATAATCATCTGAGACAGCTCTTTTCTTGGCTTTCTCTGGTACAGTTTGAGTGTGGTAATCACCAAACAGCTGCCTTAAAACCCAACAACACACTTAGTCAAACCGGGTTCTCCTAAAGACCAAAAACCTAGCATTATTTGATATTGATACATTGCAGAACAGAAGGACAGCCTTCAAGAAACCAAACAACAACTACAAAAAAGCGTGGTGCAGTAAAGGGGAGCCAGAATCTCTGCAAGATTCAACTTGCACCTCAATAACAAAGTATACACTTTTGAAGAACAAAATACCCAGATTTTGCAGAGAGAGGACACATGATTTGTGAAAGGGTTGAGGGAAGCCATCTTTGTGAAACCCTAAAAAGAGAACATCACTGAACACAGTAGGAGGTTTACACTTTTAGCCTTCAAGCATTTCCAATTCATAGAAGTCATGGAACTCATCCCAAAGAAATAACATAAGCAATCTCATCATGATTCAAAAGGCCAATCACATACAACTTACCAGTTTAATAATAAAGTTGAGAAAAGACAATCAGTTTTACATCCGGCTTCTTCTTTCAGCCAGCGCCAATGAATAAACTCCTTTCCATGATCGACTCTTATTTTCCTCAGGTACATCCCTTTTACACTTTCTTTTTTAAGCCTCCTCAGAAGGTTTAAACTTTTTCCTTGCTTCAGCCATGATCAGTCGTCGAGTAGGCAGAAAAATAGCAAAGCAAAAGCCATAACTCCATAATGATATCGCGCCCATAAATTAATACTTTCTTCAAGGTCACATGACCTGGCAAATGGGTACATCATCTCTCAACTAAGTTAGTTGGTATTTCAAGAGGGGAGAACCACATTGATAGTGTCAAGCGCTGTATAATGGTCTGAGGAATCATTTATAACAACTCATATGAGTCAACTCTTTAGATGTCAAAGTCCGCGATGTGCCTTTAAGCATGATTAAAAAGCAATGTCTGACCCTCATCTGTTTGTTTTAATATAATTTTCATATACTATTACTGTATTATTATTTATGAACTCTATGAAGAATTGACACCTGTTAGAATCTGATTGCTCCCATACTGTATGGAGTTAGCATTAGCCAAGCCTCAGGGTTGATTGCTCTGTTAATGCAGCTTGAATTTCAGTCATATGTTCTTTGGTTTATAAATTCATTTAAAGATTTACAATGTCCTCTGATTTAATTAACTAATGTATATATGAATTGATTTATCAAGAAATATTATGTGTTTTTTTCAAATCCTAGTTTTTGGTGATTTTAACATTATTTTGTGTAGTTAGAAAGAAACTAAACAAACTGGTGTGAAAGGCCGTTTCTGTCTTAGGCTGGACTCAGTTTAGGAAGTGGCTGAGAGTAAGATACTGTCAGAGTTTACATCCATCATGGACAACACCTTTCACCCCCAGCACCAGAGTGTAAAAGAGCTAAGCAGCTCCAGCACCAACAGCCCTCTGATTGCAGGGCAAACTCCTGCATCTGACGCCACTGTCACCCCAACATGCATGCTTGCTGTCAGGGATTGATTCTGAGTCAATGAGTCGAGGAAATCTGCTGGTTTTCCTTAAATAGAAAACTTTGAACCAATCTGACTTTATGATCTGCTTGATTTGTCTCTGTAAAATGCCTAGAAAATTATGTGTGTTGTAGGTTGGTGGTATATAAATAAACTGAATTGAATTTAGTTATATTAAACAGTTTTTCTTTTATTATGTGCTCTTTGTTCTACATGCTCTTTGTTCTACGTATTCAACAATGTTTAACTTTTTTTAACCTAAAACCTAAAACAGTGGTAAATATCCTTGAAGCAATACAATGGAAAAATAAAATACCTTCATTTTTCAAGCAGTACTTATCCACTTCTTTACATACCATACTTTAGCAAGCATATTGCAGATGGATGCCTGAAATAACATTAAAGCATTATGCCCATATTTTAGTTGTACATACATTGTTTCCTCTTGCCTGCTTCTTCTCAGGTATAATTCATTTTCTGGGTGGATTTAATCTGCTTCCTCCATTTGCAGGTACTGCTTACTACCTCAAAGCTCAGAGTTGTATCATAGCCAGTAATAGTTCCAGCAAAGGGTAGCTGATAACATTCCCCTGTTATCTGCTATCCTTGACTGCCTGTCTTCCTATTTCCTCATGTAGTTTACTGGTGTTAAAAAGGTTAGTTTATGTCTCCTTGATACTTTAAGTTCAACAGTTTATAAATCTTCATAATATGAGACTGATATTAAGATCTCTATGCACAAATTCATATCTAACTATTCCAATTTACGTTTCTCTTCACACGGTTCCAGTTAAATTAGTAAATTCTAAAATGTGTTGGACACAAAAACCCTTAAATTAACTTCATCACTGGAGATCATATCTTTTTATATTTTACCAGCAAGGCTTTTTGCTCTGAAGAGGTTTCCTGGTGGTAAACAGAGTTTCTTAAATTAGCAAGGAGACACATTTATGGTTGTTTTTCTATATTTCCCAATGTTATTGTTAAGGCAAACATATATAAACAATCAGGCCCTCCATTCTAAGCATTCAATCATTACCAAAGCTAACATATTGATGATTCCCCATCCTCCTGTCTGTGTAAGGTCAGTTTCAGATCACCTATACGTGTCCCTGAAAAGCAAAGCTCTCTGCATCCGAAGTAACAACGTAGAGCAATTTTAGATTTTTTGTAAACGTTGTAAAGTCTGCTAAAATATTGTATCATTAGAGAAATTTTTCTATAATATATTTTTTAACCCTAATTTACCGAGGCAACGTCCAGTCAAGATTAAGATCATATTTGTTGGGTTAAGGAAGAAAATATTCTAAAATAGTTAACTTTGGAAAAAGTTTGGCTCTCTCTCTTCCTCTGGATCCCAGGCCCTCCCAGCGAGCCGCGTGTGGCCACAAGGAAACCAACAATGCGTGTGGACGTCACAGAATCACAGAGTTTAATCCAACAAGAAACAGCTTATGAATTAACAACAAAACTGCAGAACAACAGAAACATACATTCAATTACCTGAGGTAAAGAAAATAGAAAAGAAAGGCAAAGACGCGTCTTTGGAGAGAGCTGGTGCAAAAAAGGCAAAATAGTGGCTGCTATCTGAATTATTACTAGTGTGCACAAACTTTTATAATGTAGGTGTGTCTTTCCTTTTAGTATATTAAGTTAAGACTTCCCTCCGCTTGACCAATTGGAAGCTACCTTGGACACTCAGAAAAACGTAGAACTTCCCCTAATTTACGGCAAAAATCAAAGGCCATTTGCTCCTTTGTTTAACAGAAAGAGCGGAGAGCTTGTCCTGGCCTCCAGGATTCTAAGGTCATCTGGCTAAGGAAAACATAAGATAAGTTTTCACAGATAGCTGTGGAATCCGGAGCCTCTCCTGCTATCTCTCCTTACATAAATTCTTAGGAACAAACTTAAATTCAGTAATTTGGTTCAAGGAAAGGTTATCTTCACAAACCCAGTTTTGCTCTTCTGCACAAGATTGAGTCCTGCCTTAAACCAATAATAACACATAGAATCAACAGAACATGAGGTACAATTCTTTTTTCTAACCTATGAAACATAATATTCAATCCTAAGTATACAAGCTAACACATTTTCCAAAACCCAATTTAGCATAGATCCTGAGCAATTTTCTAATACTAAACAAAACATTTTCATTCAAACAATTTCCATTTGATTCTGATATTGTCACAGATAGTACAATTTTCAAATTTATTCATCATCTACTAAACTAGTTAATTCTAAAATTAGATAATAGAATTTACATTTAAAAAAACATGCTATTAGTACTTAGAAAAATGTCTTAAAAACTAAATGTTAGTGTTTTAACATTCTACGTGGTATTCAGTTTTACACCATCCCAGATATTAGTTCTGGAAGACTTTTGATCTTCTGTAAACCAAGCAGGCTCAAATGATGCTGCCCTCCAGGAGATACTCATTTTATGACCTCCTGTCCTCTCTGATAAACAGCAGGAGCCTCATTGCGAGATCCCCCTTGATCTACATTTTCCTTCCTGTACTTTGAATACTTACCCATCAATAGTTTAGCTTTAAATCATTAACACAAACTTGTTCAAAATTAAGAAATATGTTGAAAATGAGAGTGTTCAACATACCTTTTAGGTATGTAAGAGATAGAATTAAGCAGAATTATAAAATGCCCAAGTCCTCCAGCAGTCTAAGCCCATAGAAGCTATGCCAAAGAACATTTGACACTTCATTGTTCAGCTTATCACATCTTTGAATGTGATTAAATATGTGTGCAGCAAGATCAACATCGGGATGTTTTATATCTTATACATTTAATTTCATCTAGGGCTGGGCGATATAGAAAAAAAGCTTATCTATGGGAGAAATATCCTGCCATAATGCAAGAGCACATAATTTCAATTTGAGAAAAGAATTTCATCTTCTTGCACTCAAAACCTATAATGCTCACACTCAAAACATGCGCTCTCTCTCAAATATTTTCCCTTCTCTCTCAAATCTTTGTTTCTTCACTCAGATTTAATGCTTCTTGCACAGATATTTTCTCCTCTCGCTTGCCTCCTTCTCTTCGCGCACAAACTGCGCTCTGCTCAAGTCTCAGTTACGCTCGCAAACCAAGAGGCTCTGCTTGCGGATTTTTTCTGCTCTCTCGCGGATTGCAGTTGGATCGTCGCCTAGCAACCTTTCCAGCCAATAGAACGACAGCCTGGGAAAGGGTGCGCTTGTTTAACCCTACTGAGTGTGCCTGTGCTACTACGCCACTTATAAAAGCGTCAGCTGAAACTGCTATTTACAGTAGTTTTGTGGCTCGATTCAGCAAAGTTCAGTACTTATGGATAACCCAAACAATTCTGAATTAAGTAATTTAAACAATTAGTGGTTTGTTATGTACAAAAGCAAAGAACAGACATATTAAATTATTATCTTGAAATACTTTGTTAGTATTGATTTCAAAATGTAGGGGAAAAATACATTTTTTACAAAAAGTTAAAATGTTGGATAATTATTTCCAATTATTATTATGGTGTTATGTGTCCAGTCAGCTTTCTTATTGACGTGAACACCCAGGTATTTGAAACTCTCCACAGTTTCTATGTCCTGCCCCTGAATGTTCACACGGGGGGTCGTCTCCTGAAGTCGATCACCATCGCCTTGGTCTAACTGGTGTTTAAACACAGGTGTTTTTTCTCACAACAGTCCACAAAGTCAATGATGACTGACCGGTACTCCACCTCATTCCCCTCAGACACACAGCCCACAAGGTGAAGGTGTAGAGGGTGAGAAATGGAGACAGGACGGTGGCCTGGAGGCCCCAGTGTTGCAGACTGCCACCTCTGACTGATAGCCTTGCAGCCACAGGGCTGTCAGGCAGAGAAAATCCTGACTTTGATTTTCTTATAGAAGTCAGGAGAAAAAGATTTCTCTTCCAGGGTCAAGTCATCCTCGCTTCCGAAAATTAACCATCTCACTCTTAACTAAATATAAAATTTGAGGTCTGATTAAAAATGATAATAAAATGTAAATAAATAAATACAAATTCTAATATCATAATACAGTACTTATTATTTATTAACCTGCTTATATAGCCAACAAACCGCATAGTTAGTCGAAAAGCTCCTTTGAGGTGAAAACAGCGGTGGCTTTCAGAAGACATAAGTCTCCTTTCCTTGTAATATCCTACTTGAGCTGCGATTGGACTCCTCTTTCAGACCAAATGTCCACTCATCCAACATTTTAAAACATCCATAACTCACTGACTGGTTAAAACATAAAGATTTGCCATTATACTAACAAAGTATTTCAATATAATAATTTAATATGTCGATTCTTTTCTTTTCTACATAACAAATCATTAATTGTTTAAAATTACTTAATTCAGAATTGTTTTGGTTATCCCTAAGTAGGCTACTGAATTTTGCTGAATCGAGCCACAAAACTACTGTAAATAGCAGTTTCAGCTGACGCTCTTATAAGTGGCGTAGTAGCACAGGCACACTCAGTAGGGTTAAACAAGCTCACCCTTTCCCAGGCTGTCGTTCTATTGGCTGGAAATGTTGCTAGGCGACGATCCAAGTGCAATCCGAGAGAGAGCAGAAAAAATCCGCAAGCAGAGCCTACGGGTTTGCGAGTGTATCTGAGATTTGTGCAGAGCCCTGTTTGTGCGCGAAGAGAAGGAGGCAAGCGAGAGGAGAAAATATCTGTGCAAGAAGCATTAAATCTGAGAGAAGAAACAAAGATTTGAGAGAGAAGAGAAAATATTTGAGAGAGAGCGCATGTTTTGAGTGTGAGAATTATAAGTTTTGAGTGCAAGAAGATGAAATTCTTTTCTCAAATTGAAATTATGTGCTCTTGCATTATGGCAGGATAATTCTCCCATACTTATCGATAAAAAAAAGTGCATATTGATCGATATTGATAATTATTGAAAAGATTTGAAACCATATTTTATGTTCAGCTCTGCCTGGACTTTTTATAATATTGCTAAATGATTTATTTTTAATAAAAAACACAAACACAGACTTCGAATTAAATCTTTATTTAACCAACTTTTTTAACCATAACAGAATTGTTTTAAAGAAAAATAACTTAAGAGACCTGAGTTATGTTATTAAATACTGACAAAGAATAAACTAAAGTGACCAGAAAAGTGACCAAAATAAATATAATAAATAAATAAATTGACCCCCGCCGCCGCCACCCCCATTCTTCTAAGCTGAACCTGGTTCAGCTTAGTTTCCTGCTTTAACCTGAGTTATTACTTTGAAGTTTCTGGACCCTCAGCATTTTTATCTCAATTGTTAGAACTACGTGAGAAACTGCACAGAACTGAAAATATATATATATATATTTTCCCGAAATTCCCGAAGATTCCTCGGAGGAGAGCCGCGCCAGGGCCTACACAGCTCGTACTCCTGCGGGTGTGAGCGGCTGAGGTGATAAAAAAAAAAAAAAAGTTGGTTGTGTTATCAGACTTCGTTTTCACTGGTTCCCTACACATTTTACAGATGACTGTGGTTTGTTTTTTGTCCGACTTGCCATGACCGAAATACTGCCAGACTGCCGAACTACAAAAACCCTTCTTTGGAACAATTTCCTCAGCCTCTCCTTGCTGCGACATCTTCATGTGCTCTGTGTTGTGGTTCGAGAGGGCGGCTTTTTATGACGGCGTGCCTGGGTCCGCGATTGTGATTGGTTGGGAGGAAGTAGTGACTAGCATAAACCTACATGCTAGGCTACAATGAGAAGGAAGGAAAGCTGCGTTTCTTTTTTTATCAAACTTTTATCGACTCTCTTTTTTTCTATTGCGCCACACGTCTATCGATCAATATATATCGTTATTGAATTATCGCCCAGCCCTAATTTCATCAATTTATCATTTAATGCAGACATATGTAATTTCAAGGCAATATAGACAATTTATAAATTTATAAATCATAATCATAAAGACTGATAATTTTTCAGTGTAAGGACACCCAACTGTTTACATCTGGTTTATGACTTTGCAGGATTAGTTACTCCTGGATAAGAATAGACAACAGTAGATTTCTGCTTGTGTTGTGTCATTGACTCTGCAGCAAAAGCTCGTATGCAGCAACATTGGAAAGGAAAAAACTCCTCTTTAAAAAGAAGAATACTTTATTTGTTAGAAACGGTAAGAGTAAACCTTTTCTCATAGGAAGAAAACCTTCAAAGGAAAGTATGTTTATATATAATTGCACCTTTTACAGGATTAAAAAAGGCAAAGTTCTTAACATGAAAAAAGCATCAAATAAAATATAGATAAAATAAAAAAAGATAAACAGCATAGATCCAACATTAAAGCATAAAACTAGTTAACAACTGGTTAAGAGCCATTCAGTAAAAGTGGGTTTCAACTGCTTAAAGGAATGAATAGAGTAAAGAAAGGGCAAATCTGAAGACAATGCATTCCACAGTCTGGGGCCAAAGCTCTAGAAGACAGATCCCTGTAGGTCCTGAAATTAGTTTGTGGAACCAAAATATTTCTTTTTCCAAAACATTGAACGACATTGAACATTACAATACTGAAGGCAGGATGAAATAAAAGCATTAACAATCATCTTTAATCCAGCTTTTGACTCCAAAGTTCAGCAATGATAGTTCTTGGCTGAAAGAAGCACTTTTTAATTAAATCACGAAAATGACTGTCTAGTGACTTGTTAGAATATGCTTAGGGGACTCTGTTTAGAAAATTAACAGTTTGGCAGATCAGCTTTGAGCCTGTTCATGTCAAAAAATTAACAAACAATGCAAAATTACAGATTAGAGTAAATAAAATGATGATCAGTTGTCTCTGTGGAGCCTAAGCCTATGGCAGTATAACTAAAGTGATAGATCAGGATAGCATAAAACACCGTAACTATAAGCTTTATCACAAAGGAAGATTTAAGGCCTAGCCTTAAAAGTAGACAGAGTGTCGTTCTCAGTGACTAAAACTGTTAGTTTGTTCAATAGGTGAGGAGCCTGATAACTGGCTTCCCAGCAGATCTAGCTTCCCTTGTACTTTTAGAAACTCTAGGAACTGTTTGGAAACCTTTGAGAGTAAAGTTCTCTGTTAGGGACATAAGGAACAATAAGATCTCTGATATAAGATGGAGCTTGTTCCAAAAAAGTAAAAAAACAAACCAATAGACTTTGTTTTCCAAGTTTGAAGACGTTTCGCTTCCCACTTGGAAAGCTTTTTCTATTCAAAATGCCTGGATTAGCATTCAGTTACAAGCTTTATAGAGTAGCCCAACAAAGCCTTGTTACGGGTTAGAAAACATGCAAATTAAACCAGACGAACAAATCCACCCCTTAGTAATGGGGAGTTGCTGAGGTCGTTGTTGGCCTGAAATACACGATACTGGCCTATGCCTCTGAAAAGGGGTTTGTTAGGGTCATTGTTGGCCTGGCTGATCAGGCGAGATGTTTTGCTCCCCTGCAAAACCCCTTTTTATTAAAACGGTATCACTAAACACATATTTAGTAGAAAAAAATAAAATTATGCCAAAACAATATGAGAGTCATATATGCTATATATGTAGTTTAGATTTAATTGATATAGTGCTGCACATAAAAGAAAGACAGACAGAACTAGTGCATAGTGCTTTCCTGGGTGTTGGAGATGGATGACGAAGGGTGTGTGAGGCAGGGCCTGGAGTATAATTTCCTTCCAACATCTCATGGCATAATACAGGAAACTGTGGTGGAAATTCTTTTTGCCTGCTTACTGTGTAGTTCCCTTCCTGACCTCTGGAACAGTCTGTGTTGATTGTATGTATATGTCCTTGCAAACAATCTGCTTTCTGGGCAGGCATCACATTTCTGTGACATCTGGAATTAGAACTGATGGAACTGTTTAAGGGAATGCTTTAGAATGTGTGGTACTTCACAAATCTACCTCCTATTATTTCCCTTTTACATATATTTATATATATATATATATATATATATATATATATATATATATATATATATATATATATATATATATATATATATATATATATATATATATATATATATTTATATATATATATATATATATATATATATATATATATATATATATATATATATATATATATATATATATATATATATATATATAAAAACGGATGAGATTGTGTTGTTAACTCTTTATGGATTCAGGGCTGAAATATCAACCATTTTGTGGTATGTCTAATAAACATAATTTTTTACAAACATGCCTTTTAAAAGTTTTGCTGATATATGTCAGTTGAAAAGTAACATTGTTCCAACATCTAAACAATGATGATTAATTAACTGTTGCGTGTTGTAACATTAAGTTTATCTATTATTTAGCCTGCAATAGGCTGCTGTGAAAATATGGTACCTGTAGATTTTACTGTGAATTCCTCTGAAATACAGCTCGTATAATAGATAATAGTAGGTATGATAATCATGATTCAAAATCTAAACAAAATTTAATCAAATGCAACCAACTGCTGTTGATTCAAAAGTGACTTAATGTCAAAATGCCAGCTGGGTTGTTTCTCTTTAAGCTTTCTTTTTTATATATATATATTTTTTTGTTTGCTTTGTTTTGTTCTGTGTTTTCTAGATTTAGATCATTTTTGTTTTCTTAGTTTCGCTCTTCCTGGTTATCTCTTTTCTTCAACATTTTTGGTATTATTTATTCCTTGGTCTAGTTTTAGTTATAGTAATTCTTTCTCTTATCTTAAGGTTTTGTTTTCCATGTAGACATTTGTTTTATTCCCCTTTAGCCTTATTTAATATGTTTTCAAGCAACCATTAGATCCTGGTGTTTCGTTCTAGTTACTCTGTCTACACCTGCTACCTATCAGTTTATTATTCCTCCCATTGTTTCTGTCTCCCTTATATACACATCCTGTTAAGTTCATCATTGCTGGATCCTCATCATTCTTTAGGTTTTTTTCCTCCCTAGTGTCTCTTAGTTTTTTGATTCTTGACTTTTCTTGTCGATCGGTTCTGGACTATGTAATCAAGTAATCATCTCTGCCTTTTCTACTCTGCATTTGGGTCCAGTACAACATCCACCAGCCCTGACAGAAAGGGGGTGATTATTCTATTAGGGAGTGTTTGGGATAAAAAGAATGCGTCTCACAACAAAGTAGACTGTTTCTCAGGGATTATTTAATAAAATTTGTTATTTCCAATTGTCTTTGTTTGGCTAAATATTTCTAAAGATCTTCACAACCTTTCTGCAGGGTGAATTAGTGAGAGACAAACGGTCTCTACTCAGAGCTGGGCTGAACATGATGCTGTGAGGGCTGTTGTCTTGTTCTCTTTTTACTTTGCAAAGTAAATAAAATGTCGACTGAGTGAAATCCATTGATCTCTGCTTATATAACTGGAGTGAATAGTTGAATACCCTTTCCCCACGACATTTACTGATAATGTAATGTATAAAATTAACTTTATAATTATATATTATTCTGAATGCTTATTTCAGTAGCAGCCAGGAATTATGTCCATAGCCTCTGGATCAACTCAGCAGTAAAAGGTACATTTGTCTAACAAAAACACACACAGCCAAAACAAAGTAGATATAAGTAACCATTTATTTTAAGTATATTTACCCTTAATTCAACAGGAGAAATAAGATGATTTGTCAACCGAATTAGTTTTTTCCCCCTCTTCAAATAGATAAGTAGAAAATATGCACTTTGAATAAGACAACCCTTTTGTTTTTTTTCTTATTTTAAGCGTAAATTGTCTTGTTGCAATGGTAAAGTGTCTCACTTACCTAGTGAAAAAGAAAAAAATGCACTTATTTTAAGACAAAATGACTTATTTAGATTTACATTTTTTGCAGCGTAAAAAAGGCTTAATGAAAAGGAATGGTGTCCATACACCATTGCTGTGCACACGGTCCTTAGGGATTTGTCCTGCATGTTTTAGATGTGTCTTTGCTCGAGCAAGGCTACACCACTGATTATTCACTGGACTGCTGATAGGTTGCTGGTAGTACACGGTCTTATGCCGCCATATTCTCGCCATATACTCCCTAGTTCGACTAATCGGAATGTAAACATACGTGCACTACAGCATCGAACGATGATGTTCTCATTTTCAGGAGGGCTTAAGACTTTTAAAACCAAGACAAAGTCATCACTTTCTCACCCAATTTATGGTAAAAACATATGCACATCACAAAGCACATTCAGTATGAAAATAGCATGTGAGGACTGGCAAAATGTGATCACTTTGCAACAACTGGTCCTCAATTTGAGGGTGAAATTGCAAAAAATGCTCCTTGCTCTGAGGGCTAGACAGGTGTACACACATCTGATAATGTGCCAAAAATGACTTTAGTTTTTGTGGTCTATCAGCAATCCACTGAATAAATAAGGGAGTGTACGCCTAGTGGTTAGAGGAGTCGCTCGTACGCAAGTACCTCATTGACTTGAATGCAACTTGAAAGCAATCCCTGACATCAAGCATGCTTGCAGGGACAGCAGAGAGGAAAACTCCCTTTTAACAGGAAGGAACATCGATACAGAAGCAGGCTCAGTGTGAGCAGCTATCTGCCGAGGCTGAAATCTAAAAATGCCATGTTGGTAACTGGACAGTATTTCTTTTTAATGGTGTGTTTTTCTTACTGGAGTATGTTCGTTAATCTATTGTCTATTGTTTATTAGCCTTGTTTTTTTTTTTTTTCGTCTTTTCGGATAATTTCTGAATTTGTCTTTCTTTCATTTTCCCTTTTGCTTTGCCACTGATATGCCTTTGCAACATTAAAGGTAATTTCTATTTGTATTTAATATAACTCAAATTGTGCCATACTGCTGCTGCCATAGAAATAAATTGATTTGAATTTGTATGGTAAACTGTTCTGCTACAATCATAGTTGCAAGAAAACTGAAATATTTTTCTGACTTTAGGGCTGACTAAATGAGACCTTTGGTTTTCTTCATCAAATTGATTTAAATTGACCCAAATTTGGTTCAAATGAACTTTGAGTGTTTAAAATTGTAAAATTGTTATTGAAATAATTGAGATGAATTATTTCAATAACTGCTCTGACATTCATTTGAAAAGAACGGATCCTGCTTCCTGTTGTTTTTTTTTATTCTACCCTACAAGGACCCCTAGATGGCCTTCAGTGCTCATCTAGAGCTCTGAAGTTGTAAAAACTGGGGTGTTGGCCTATCAGCTACATCTTGCTTCGTCTTTCTCTGCTGTCACAATTTTGCTGCTGCTACTGAGCAACCCACAAGACTCCGTGTTTATTTTTGGACTGCCATGGTGCCTGTTCCTTCCATTTGTAGGAAGGGGGGTCGAGTGAGGCTCAGCATGAACCTGCCGTTCTGACACTCCAGGCTGGGACAAGCAGGCAGCAGCTGGTAAACCACCCCAGGCAGCAGTCCTACAGGTAACATTTCCCTTCAATTACACCTTTTATTTTCCAGAACACAGGAATACATTGCTGTTAAGGAGACAGCTGTTGTTGGATATATTTGCATTATGTGTTCAGAGGCTCAGAAGGTTTAATGTCTTGTTCTGAGTGCAAAACTGAAGCACAACCCAGGCTAAAATTTCCTAACAACGCTTTAATCCTTGAAGATTTAAAATCTGCTCATCACTAATCTGCCCAGTTCAAATTTGATCATATATTTGTAGCTTTAATTGAGCAGGTTGAGCAGGAGTTTTTACATTTTACCCAGAGTAAAAATAATGTCCTTTCCTCGTCTTTTAAGGGAAACTCACCTTGAGCCCTTTAAACACCACCATTTCAAGTTCGTCACCTGGTAAGTTGTTTCAGGTTTGTTCAAACCTTCCTTTTGACACGAAGCTTGGCGTTTGTTGTCCGAATTCCTTTGCTTCATAACTGTTTTCATTGCACAGCTATTATTAGACTTTCCTCTTTTGAACCTGTATCCTATAAGAATATCCATTGCCCACATTAGCAAAGCCTTAAAAGGAGGAATGGGTGTCTCATGTATCTGGCTGGCAGCAAAGTGCAGTAGGGAGGCATTAAGAGCGTTCTGAATATTTACCAGGTTGTGCCTATAATTCATCAGGGTGACACCATGGAGACAAACCCTTGTATATGCGTAGACTTTGTTATTGCAGAATAAAGAGCAGCTTAAACCAAATTACCTGATTTGATCAGCTGAAGTGAAGGCCGCTGACACTTCATGCCATGGAATGTAATGCAGTTTGATTTTTTAGCTCTTAAAAATGTCTCCAATCCTCGATGCCAGAGCTTCATTCTTATGAGGCGTGATTATTCCTCAGGAGTAGAGCTTCACAGATACATAACTTTTTGAACGTTCAGTATCAGGGCGGTGTGAAGTCATGCTTTGATAAGCATTTACTTTCAGACTGATACAAGATGGAGCCTACTGCCCAAACTATTGAGATTGTTTACAATGGCCCCAAGAGAAGCTGAACTTGCAATATTCAGTTTTACTGGATTAACAAAGTCTGATTTACTTTACTTCTTAATCATACAGGTTGTATAAAACTCACAACTGTTTTAACAGGGAACCAGAAAACAGGCACTAAAATTGGGCCATGCAGAGGCATCCATGACCAGCTGTAAAGTGGTAACATCATCCTGGGAGAAGAAGAACTCTCTACACTGCTAACTACTCTCTATCTTTAACCATCAAAAATGTTTCTGAAATTTTTTTTATTTTTTGGCATGAACAGGCTCAAAATGATGAACACTTGTCATGTTATTTTTAGAAAATAAAAAAAGACAATTCAGTTAACATGTCTCCAAAATCTTTATATAATAATTTATTTATTTATTTATAAAACAGAATGGTCATTATTTAAATTTGTTCAAATATTTTGCCGTAAATTGTATTTGGATTTGTAAAATCCATCTTTTGCAGTTCTTAGAAGTTGTTCTATAAAAAAAAGCCTTTGTTCATTTGTTTGTTTTTAAATAAGATTAAAAGTACATTTCAAATTTAACATGACTAAATATATTTGTAAATTTGCCTGTTTAAGTTCTGAGGTCAATTATCACTGCTTGTTTCAGCTTCTGCACCTATGTTAAATGACTTCATAGCCTAGTGGATCATCCATTATATCTTATCACAAACTTTTAAGATTTTAATGCCTGTGGCTGCAACTAGAAGAATTTACAATCATAAAGCATAGTATCTTATTCCATTGTTCTGTAAAGCTGTTATTAGAAGTTCTTTTTTTATTTCAAAACATGGCATGTGATTTGGAGGAGGTTGCTTTTTATATCCTATCATTCTGTTCGTAGTGAAAGGATATGTTACCAAAACTTTTAAGACTGAAATCATTCTTTACTTGTTTTGTCAAATTCAGAGGTTCCTACAAATTCTACCAATCATTGAATATTTTTCTATTCCAATATTTGATCATCAGCAATTGTAATATTCCCCAGCAATGCAAATTCAAAACACAACAGAGCTGCACGATGGAGCAGTTTGTAGCACTTTTTCCTTGCAGCAAGAAGGTCATGTGTTCGATTCCTAGCCTGGGGTCTTTCTGCATGGAGTTTGCATGTTTGTATTTTCTCCCCATGCATGTGTGGGTTCTCGCCACGTACTTCGGCTTCTTCTACTAAATACATATACCAATGCCACTAATTGTGGTGTCCTAGTACTGGCTCAGTGATTTTCAATGCCCTGGATTTTTGTACAAAAAAATCTGTCTGTCTGTCTTACTTAAAAATTGGTGTAAGATAAGGAATAAATTCTAGGTGTGTTTACATTTTAGGACTTTGTAAAAAGCCTTCATCTGATCCAACCTTCTAGAGCAGGAAATCATAATTCAGCATGTATGTAATATAATATGCATGAAAGTTTCTTTGTTTTATCTTGTATAACTATATTACTTTTGCTAGGGGCAGGTGGAGGGAAAGAGCAATTTAGTGGCAGCTGAGGGGGCATAGTTGCTAACAGGAATTCCAGAAACTATCATCCTAGCTGGTCAAACTTATATCTCTGCTGTGACTAACTTCATGTACTTACATTTACGTTCATACGTTCTCTGTTTAGCTGTGTTTCTTTTCTATAAGAGGACATACAGTAAGGAGAGATACTGCTGCTACTGACTAAATACATGTTTTAAAAGTACTCCCTGACTCCTATTTGCTATTGTGGTTCTGCTCAAACCTGGGTTGTACAGCAGATCACTCACAGTGACCTGGTTCTGCCAATATATTTGCAAAGGATTTTTCCCCCCTTTTTGTAACACCTATAACTCATCAAGAAGGATTCCTACGGAACTGGGAACTTGGTGCATTTAGATTAATATGTACCAATTGGCAATACTGTATAAGATCAATTTGACTTCAGTTTTATAAATTGGATTGAACTAGAATGGATACAATATCTACATTTTTTATAATATTACATTGTCCTGGTTTTAGATTAATTTATATTACTAGAGTGTTGGTCTAATCGTTAGAAAGCAGGGCGTTTGCGTCCTTGAGATACCACAATAGACCTGAGACTCTGGGCGAAAGTCTTCAACACCATTAACCCCAGGAGGATCTAACTAGTGCGGCAGGACCTGCTCCCTAAAGATGTGTTAAATACAGAGGACATGTTTCACCACTGCAAGAATTTAAAGGGATCTTTCCTTTTATTTATTTCTGGATATGAATTGAATTAATCTATTTGGATAGTGGGCCAAGCACCCATGTAGGGAGGCCTTAATCCTCGACGTGGCCGACCCGGGTTCGAATCTGGCCTGTGCTCCCTTGCCATGTGTCTTTCCCCTTAGCGGCTGGGTAGTTTAAGTGATAAGTCGCCTGACTTGCACACAGGAGACCCCGGTTTGAATACCTGCTAGAGGGCATGAACTGCCGGCATGCTTCCTTTGGCAACTAAGGCCTACCTCATTGTAACAATCTGTCAACTTTGATTAAAGCATCTGCTAAATGCATAAAACATGATATTTGCTTTGCAATGGTTCAGTATATTTAATTTACTTTTGAAATTATGAAAATATATTTAAAAGAAAATTTAAGCATTTACAAGTTCATAGAAGAGTATGTCATAAAATGTTACAAGAAATATTTTTAAATATGATGAAATGTGTAGTTTACACAATGAACATAAAAACTGTAAACAACTTAGAAGAATAGATACAGAAGTAATTTATTTAATGTTTTCAAAAAAAGGTGTACATATAAAAGCAAACATTCATTAATATGGTATAAAAGTAAAAACAGATTGAGACAGAGGAGCAGGAATGTGTGAGCTAAAACATACATGAGTAACTAAATGGCTAAATACTGTAAAATTCAGATAAACAACTGGGAAATGACAATATATTTTACTACCACCACAATTGTCACTAGTATGCACTGTGACAAACATAATTGGCTCTTATTTACAGTAAAAAACATGTATTTACGTTTTTGCATTTTAGGGTGTGGACAAATGGAGCCCTGAGCCCTGAGGGGAAGAGGAGAGATTATGGTGATGACAGAGAGGCCTTCCAACAGCAAAGACTTTTGGATAATCACCAAAAATAAATTGTCCAAATACAATTAGAAACATAAAAAAAAAGGTCATTTAAAAAAGATTTATTTGTAATATAAGGCATGACTTTGTTTTACCAAAGATTAAAAAAAGGGTTATACATTATTCACAATTAGTTATTATGTTGTAAGTTTTATTATTATTTTATTTTTATTACTATTTGAGGACTGTCAGAGACCGTCTTCTTTGTTGAGTGAAACTAGTTGAAAAAATCCAAGAAAGAAAAATCTCTCCAATATCCTCGTGGATCTAAATTCTGAAATATTTATTCAGATTTTACGTCAGACATTGGAAGGTATATATATATAGAGATATATATATATCTCTCTCTCTCTCTATATATATATATATATATATATATATATATATATATATCTATATATATCTCTATATATAGAGAGAGAGATATACGTATATATGCAGTTTTGATTGCTCTCCACTGTAAAGTGCTAAACAGGTCTAAAATCAATGTGTGTTTTTTTTTATTGTAGATGAAGCAAATTGTGAACATTTTGCACTAAACTAACAGACAAACCGGTACAGATACAAACTTACACATTACAAACGATCATCCTGAACTGAAAAAAAACAAAACTCACATTTAATCACTTTATTGTTAGAACAGAAAACAAAACAAAATGAGGAGGTTCAAGCTCTAGTTGGGTATAACCACTAGTATGTATGGTTAAACTCAAAACAACCTCAGCTGATTTTCTGAAAATCTGAATTTTACCAAAGTCTCATTTTCATTAATGATATAGTGGTCCAGTTATAATACCAACATGAATCTGATTGGAAATCTGTGGGTAAATGCAGTACCAGCCAAAATGATTTTCCCATTCTTTATTTTAGAGTTTACATTTCTAAAATGTTATTTTCTTTTGAACATAGATAAAAGGAACCAATGATTAATTTTCCATTAAAATCACCTTCAGAAGCCTATTGCATTTCTTATCACAAGGAAACTTCTTTTTTAAATGAAATCTGAAATCTAGAGCTATGCATGATTTGGGGGCAGCATTTGGGATTGTATTCCCTAGATATCTTCAGAAGAGATCACATTAGCTTTGTTAAAAAAAAAGAGCAGACTATAGTTTGGTAGAGCTCCTCAGATAAGCTGTTGTGAGATCGAAAAGGCAATGGAAGAAGAAATTATACCTTGGCAATTATTGTAGCACAGACCTGCAAAAAGAGCAAAGGATAAACATTAGACGTAAAAATGTTAAACCATTATTAAAGACATTTATTTTGTATGACTATTAAGGCATATTAAGTAAGTACTTTGTTAGAGGCATCAATGGTATTATGTTTAAAAGGAAAATTGAGCAATTTTAGGTTGTTTTGGTTTAAGTTAGCAGTAGATAAAAGGTGAAGCAGATGATAATGATGTTTGTGTTGATGATGACAATCTACTGTACATACTGTACATAGAAACAGTTATGTCTGGCTAACATTTTTGTTAAAGATACCATCTGAGTAAGAAAGTAGTACTGCCTTTGGGTTACAATTTAAATTTTAATCACTTGAATATAAGAAAAAAAAACAATTTAAGGCTTGATTTCATTTTTTTTTTCTCTCAATAGGGTGCAGAAGCATTCATGTCTGTTGCCTATGGCTCTATCCACCAGCTGGGCCTGTTTTCCCAGCAGTACCCTCCACCACTACTGCCCAAGCCTGGAAAAGATAATATTCGTCTTCAGAAACTACTCAAAAGGACTGCCAAGAAAAAGACTTCCACTCAGACATCACAGTCTACCACACCTTTCCGTTCAAGCCTTTCCCCTGTAAATGAGGCAAGCCCTGATCTGGAGCACAGTGACCACTTAACATCCCCTCAAACGCTAGACACACCTCATAGACTTCACAGCATCCAGCAACCTCCACGATTTACAGTCAGGCCACTGTATCAGCATGTGGCATCCCCTTATCCACAACGAGCAGCTTTTGCTGGTCGAGCGGTAGGCATGTCCCCTCCTACTGTGGCTGTCCCTTCATGCTCTTCCTCACACTATGCCACAAAAGTATCACCTAATTCTGCATCAGACCAGGTCTCTAGAGTCTCAGTCTCAACAGAGCCTGTTGGGCTGCCAGGAGAGGCTAAACATTCACTACCATATTCCTCTGTGCCTGAGATGAAATTACCAGCAGCTGAACTAAAAACATTTAATGACAGTCAAGCAGGTATGAGCTCTGTCCCATTTGTAGGTACCCCAACATCACAGATTAGAAGTTCAACTCCACATCCAATACCGACAGGTCAAGCTATGGTTCGGCCTCTTACTGTGTTGACCTCTTTCATTAAATCTAAAAGTCCTCGTCCAACATTTAAAGCAACTGAACCCTCAAAATCACCAAAGCCAATGTTTGAAGTACCTCAAATTAGAATGTATACAGCAAGCACATCATATTATGAGACATCTAGGACACCACCGGTATACGATACAGCTGGATTAACAGCCATTGGCACCACGGTACCTCAAAGCAAGGCTTTAGCAGAAGCACATCAGGATGTTCTCACAGCATCCACGATCAAAGGAGTGCAGACAACAACAATCCGCCTGCCTGTATCAGACACTGATCAAGGGAGAAAAACTCCAAAATCAGAATTAGAAGGAGCCATCTCAACAGCTGAAATCAAAAGAGTAACTTCAGAAATCCAACAAGTGACTCCAGTGTCAGAAATCAAGCAAGTCCCTCCAACATCAGAAATCAAGCGAGTCACTCCAACATCAGAAATCAAGCGAGTCACTCCAACATCAGAAATGATGCAAGCCACTTCAACACCTGAATTCAAAAGAGCAACCCCCATCTTGGAAGCAAAAAGATCAACCCTAGCGTCGGAGAGTAAAACAACCACTCTAATATCTCAAGCCAGAGTTCAAACACCAATATATGACATTGTATCATCCAGAGCTTCAGGAGGACGGCCTAAAACTCCAGCACACCACATCACCCGAGCAACAACCCCTGTCTTTGAAATCTCACGACCTAATCCTCTTTTGTTTGCAGTGTCCCCAATCACAGTGGATCCAGAGAGGTCAAGGTCACCCCAAAATATTTCTAGTCTTAAAAGTTCACATGCCTTGCTAAATCTGAAGACCACAGAGCTTCATGAAACTTTAATTAATGGGGATGTTAACCCTGATATGACACCTGCAAATAACTCTGTAAAACAAGGCATTAAAAAGTCAAAGTCGGAGTCTGATTTGACTCGAAGAGTGACGTCGGTTTCGACACTTGGCTCTCAGAGAGCTTTGACTCCTGTTTCTGTGCCAGCTACACAAGTAGTGACTAGCTATCAGAGGCCAAAAACACCAACATATGAGGCCTCTCGCCTTTTGACCAAATCACCAGGCTATAAAAGGCTGAACACATCAACATCCAATATTATGCAGATGGCCAGTCAGAGACCTAAAACCCCGGAATGGCAAAAGTCAAAGTCTGCCTATCGTGGGCTTACGCCAGCTGAGTATGCTGCTTACGGTGGAATCAAAACATATTCTCCTGCATTTGGCATTACAACCTCACTGATGCCAACACAAGATGAGGTTAAAGCTAAAGAAGAGGTTCTCAAACAGAGTAGCCAAGAACTAAATGTAAAAGAACAACCTACAGTTGAGCTTTCTGAAACAAAGGAGACATCAGAGAGTAAAGAAAAGCCTAACCAGAGTGATGTAAAGGCTGGTTCTAGCGTCACGCTCCCAGTTATTGTAGTTTCGAAACCATTAGATTCAATTGGAACGATATCAAAACAAGGTCAAGCTATGGCAACTGGTTCAACTGCAGCAAAAAAAGAG
Organism: Cyprinodon tularosa; assembly: GCF_016077235.1. Lineage (NCBI taxonomy): Eukaryota > Metazoa > Chordata > Actinopteri > Cyprinodontiformes > Cyprinodontidae > Cyprinodon > Cyprinodon tularosa. The sequence continues at coordinate 1,517,710 of NW_024038438.1, read as the reverse complement.
GCAATAGTGGTCCAAAAAATTACAAAAGCAGTAGATGTCTTTTCTGAGAAACAGGATGGTAAAACCCCACTAACTACAAAAGCTACTGAGATAAAAGACACTCCTCCAAAAAGTTGTGACCAAGGTTCCCTGAAGGCGGTGAAGCACTTTTTGGGTAAAGCGAAGGTCCAGACCGATGAGAAGAAAATAATAAAAGTTGATGAATCTGTTGTAAAAGAACCAAACACATCTTTTAGTCCCACACAGGTTAATAAGGAAAGCTCAAAGTCTGTTCCCCCTCTACCAAATCTGCCTGCTGAAGAGCATTCTACAAAAGCATCTGAAAACAATAAAAAAGATTACAAAGAACAACTTTCATCAGATAAATTGGACAAAAAGGGAGCTAATGACTCCCCCCCAGCAACAACATCGCTTCTTAATGTCATGCAAAAGACAAAGGGCATAAAAGCAGGTAAGACTGGATGGTCACGACTTAAAAAACACATGGTGGTGGAACAGGAAGAGCCAACATTTCCAGAGTTAGGCTCTGAGAAAGCAGTCCATGAACAAGACCACAGTAAGAGCGAAAGGATAGAGGAGCACTTAAGTGCTCAGGATGGAAAGCAAGCTACACCAAAAGACACAGACACTCCAAAAGCAACTAAGATGTGGGACGCAGTCCTGTTCCAAATGTTTTCCTCTAAAGAGAACATTATGCATCAGATTGAATTAAATAAAAGTGATGATAAAAAGAATGAGGAGAAAAGTGACGAGCAGAAAGAGATCCCTTCATTTGCCTTCAGGCTACCAGTGTTGCTTTTCAGCCCCAGGTTTGATGCTAAAAAGCTTAAAGAAGCAGCATCCAGACCAGTCACAAAAATTTCTGTTGTGTTTGAAATGGGACTAATTGGGCGGAAAGGTAAGGAAGATGAACCAAAAGATTTTAACAGAAAAGCTAGAGGGTTTACTGCTACTTAATTATGCCTAATGTAAAGTGTCCATATTGAAAAAAAAAGAAATTTATTATAAAGTGGAGTTGATAAGCTTCAGAAGAAATCTTAAAGTAATACCTAACAAAAATGTTTTGTTATTGAACCTTGTTGGCTGTTGTTGAATAAAAAAAATAGCTGATTTGTCTTAAATTTCTTTGGACAACACAAAAGGTGTTTGTGTAATCTGAAAACCTTATCACAAATTTGCAAAGGCTGTTGCTGAGCCACAGAGTGTGTATGTACATGGTTGTTCCTTTTTCACAAATTTCCTGTTTTTGTTTTTTTTTTACATATATATAAAACCATAAATGTAAAACTAGATGTTCACCAATAAATAAAATAATCAACTATTTAATCCTTTTTTTTTTTTCAAAATTGTGATTTTGCTATAACACAAGGCCTGTAAGCAAAATATTAATGTTTATCTGGAGTTTGTAAAAAGAAAATGTTTTATGTTAATTGTGTTTCATAACACATTAAAGCTCCAAAACAACATTATGCAAGTAAATTGATGATTTACGTACTAGAAATGTTTAACCAGTAAACTTCCATAAACATAAATCTTGTATGAATAAAAACAAAGCAATGTGTTATACAATCAGTGGGTTTCAGAGGATTCAGTAGATTACTGCAGTGTTAAATGAAATTTTGTGGGATTAGAAAGTAATAAATAATTTAGATTAAATTTTAATAGATGGATTGTTCTGTGATTTGTTGAAGATAAAGCCAATGGCATCCAGCCAGACAAAGAGCTATGATGGAGGTTAGTGGGATGGTGATAACCATGCATAAGCTACATTGAAATAAGTAGTGATTTCTACATCTTATCATTCTGATAAGCCTCCTGTAGAAGGTGTTTGTAAAAGGGGAGGGGGGGGGCATTCAGTACAATTCTTCAAGCTAATTGGGTACCTGGATCCGATCCCAGGTCGAGTTTGTCAGCTGAGCAGTATCACATTCTTGATTTGTTTCACGGGGTTAAGTGATAAATTAAACTCTTACTAAATCTGTCCGCTAAGAATGTGCAAAAATGTTCTTATGCATAAAGACAAAAATTATATTGTGCTCGTTTTTCCAAAATGAGGGCATTCCTGCTGAAGAATCATGTGTCCTAATATATACATCTTTGGGTAAAGACTTCACTTTTTATAGCATCCCGTAGTTATCATAATAGCTGTGTACTAATGATTAGTTACTTGTAAAAGACTAATGCCAAAAAAGGAAAGCCAGGTTTTCTCTTTTTTTTAAGAATAAAACTTGTTTTAGAAAGCGAGTGATGGCCTAGTCATTAGAGCAGTGCGCTTGTGCTCTGAGAAGGTTGCAAGTACCCGGTTCGATCCTCACAGCCTCCAATCTGGCTTTCTGAGCAAGACCCTTAACCCCTCACTGCTCCCCGGGCGCCGCACAATGGCAGTCCAATGCTCCCCAAGGGGATGGGTTGAATGCAGAGCTAAATTTCTCCAGTGTGAGATTAATAAAATTCAATTATACCACTAGGGATACTTGTAACTCTAGTGGTCCACAAGTGAATTGCAAGGGGTACATGAAAATATTTTATTTCTTAGGTAGTAAAATAAAATAGGGCTGAGATCTGTTTTGCTTTGTGAGGATCCAATAAAAAAATTAAACAAGATTTTTTTCAACCAAAAACAAATTTTTCTTATATGTTTGAGTTCACCTTGAGCTGTGACACACATCCAAACCAAGGGGAGGAACAGACTGGATATAGAGAACAGCCTGGGATCAGCTGTTTTCCAAACTGAACTACAGGAGCTCATCAAAGCAGCTCAGGTGTCTTGATGAAAACAAAATAAAACTAATTAAGCCAGTCTACAATATTTGTCCTGTATTTCTTTCCCAATTCCTTAAGATTAAATATGATAATAAGGGAGTTACTTAGAGAAGCTCCAGTTTTATAAATGTGTGGGGCCGCTGCCCTTCAAGTTTTCAATGTTTCTCTGCTTCAGAACAGCTGATTCAGGTCATTGCAGTTCAGCAAAAGCCCGTTAATCATCTATCAATGTGAATCAGCTGTGCTAAAACAGGAAAACCTGAAACCCGAAATAAAGTCCTTGAGGACCATCTTAATAATTTAAATATATGATATAATATTATAAACAAAATAATTGAGAAAAATTTTGACCATTTACATAAGTCTGGCAGCTATATATATATATATATATATATATATATATATATATATATATATATATATATATATATATATATAAAAAGATAGTCTCCTGGCTGATGGGAATACAGCACCACCTAAGGTCCCTACTGAGAGCATCATAGAAACTAATGATCTGATATATAGTACAGCATTACAGAACCTTGGTCAAGGTAAAGTCAAGAGCGCCTAAAGAGGAAAATATTGACCATGGAACCGAAGTTTCGAGGTCAAAATCAAGGCAACACAGAGAGAACTAAGCCAATTCTCAGAACTCGAGACGGGATCATCTGGCTGCAGAAATACCAACTTATACCCATACCTGAGGCCCTGGAGAAGCATCACACAACAATGATGCGCTGTTACTAAAAGACCTAAGAGCTCCGAAACTCCTTGAACAAGGTCCAGTGAACATCACATGGCAGACCTCCAACAAAGCCTCGTAGGGATAAGGTACTGACTTCCATGAATGCCTAGCAGCACAATTTACTGGCAGCTGAAGAGTGGGACCCACCCTTAAAGGTCACCGAGGGGCGATTAGTCCTGATAATGAAAGACCCCCAGAAAGACACAGTAGCAACAAACTATTGGCCAATAACCTATCTCACCAAAACACAGGAGCTCCTGTTAGGTATCATAGCAGTAAAGATAAGCAAGCACATGGATCAACACATGGGAAATGATCAGAAAATCTTTGGTGAGTAGAAAGAGGAAACCCCCAGGTCAAAATGGGAGCCACATCACAAGGTTGTGGAGAATGTCAGAGCTAAGATCGTGTGGGACTTCCAGATACAAACAAAGTGGTTGTGACCAACCAGCTGGACATTGTGATAATTGATAAGCAGCAGAGGACAGCCATAGTGATCTACGAGGCCATGCCAAATAATGGAATCATAAGGAAAAAATAACATAATTTGAAAAAAACTAGAAAGAGCATGAAAGGTGAAAGCAACTGTATTGCCCGTGGTCATTGGAGGATTGCCCTCCCGGAGGTTCTGAGTTCAAGTTCCACTCTCCCATGGACTGCCATGCCAAACTGGGTCCTTGAGCAAGACCCTTAACCCCAGACTGCTCCCCGGGCAGTGACAGCCCACGGCTCCCCAAGGGGATGGATTAAATGCAGAGAGTGAATTTCCCCATTGTTGGACAATAAAGTTTAAAGGATTTACAGAAGATGGAAATGTTCAAATTAAGCTACATTTTATTTGTCACATTATCTTTTGATTTTGATTGTTAAATGCCCAAACAACTTTCATATTTAACTTAGGTTATACACACAGTAAACCCCCAGTAGAGATGATAATTAAAGCTGAGTTCAGCTTAACAAGAGATCCTACCATTATTTTGGTAAGCTGTCCATATTAATCCACAGAGATCTTCTCATACTTTCCATGACCAGTGATAACAAATTTACTCTTTGTACCATCTGCTGTTGCCTGTGAAGAGATGACACACAAGTTGGTTTATTTTATTTTGCCTTTTTTCCCTCTGAACATACAGAATTCATCATACATATCAGATCAAAACCATACACATTTTACACCCAACAGTATTGATCCTTGTTACTGCTGTCTCTTTGCTCCTTCACTTTGTGACATAACTAAGCATTTTCTGTTTGAGTATTTTGAAAAGAGAGAGAGAGAAAAAAAAACTAGGAACAAGAAAATTTGATGTCAATCTCACCCAATATTTTGCATGTAGGTAATTATCTTTACTACTTTATCAATTATTCACACCATCTCAGAATTGTTTCTGATTGCATCTTTATGGATAATGTTACTCTTTTCTATACCAATAATTTAGAGTTGGAATATCTGATTGTTACCCCTTTTTGGTCAGGACCTCCTTTCTTCCATAAGTAGGATCCTCATTAAATGTTTGTCTCCAGCAGTTTGAGCACTCTGTACTATAGGTCCTTGATATAGTATTCACAAGTCAAATGGAACAATTATTTTTTACAATATTTTCCAAAGATTTTTTTAATTTCTTGCCACAAAAGTTTAAATTTTGGAAAGCCCCAGAATATGTCTCAGCGTCTGGCATTAACTGAGGCACATAACCTCAAACAACCTATACCAATGCCTTGGTGTCTCTTTTTAACCGGGGTGATAAAGAATCACATAATAATTTCCCATCCTATTCACTCCAGCTGTGTAAATAAGTCGTTCTCTATTGTGATTTACAAATGTTACCCCACGCTTTATCAAATATCAGCACTTGTTCTTCTTCCCATTTAGAATGCAGGGTGTTTTGTTGTTTAGAAGTTATAAGCTCAAAATGCGTTCTCTTGCCCACATTGAATTAATGAAGACCCTCAGAGTGCAATTTTTTTTATTGTATCATTCACACACCTGCAGCTGATTCCTTCTTTCCTTAAAGGTATAGAGGATGATCTTTTTTTCCCAGGTGGGTCATCTAAATAAGTGGTCCTCCTAATTGTGAATCATTCTGGTGATATGTTTGTATGCCGTATTAGGAGCAGTGATCATCTAGCCAAAAGTCCACTATATAGTCTCTGCTCTATATACTGTAGTTATTGGGGGATTTAGGGCAGAAGTTCAGGCACAGTAAGCTTGTATGAGCTATGAGAACAGCAACTTTTAAACAAAGAGTGAAAAGGAAAAATTGGCTTGTGCATGCTAAACGCATGCTACCTCTCGAGAGCAGGTATAGGGTTGTGGAGGTGCTTTTTTTTTCTTTAAACAGAGTGGGTGGTTTGAAAAATTTGCGATAATCTTCCGCAATACCTTTAAGGAGTTGTAAACCATGCTTTCCATTTACTGTTAAAAAACAAAGTAAACCTATCTGGCAATGCAAGGTGTTATCATACCTTTAATATCTTAGAAAACTACTTCAGTTGATGCCCACATCTACAAAAATCATTTACTTCAATTACTTCTATTTAGTATTTGCTAAAAAAGGAAGAGGATACTTAGATACACCCTAAAACCCCATAAAGTTACAGAAAACACAATGCCATTGGATTAAGAGGGTATTTAGGTGTATTTAACATCGATGTACCAAAACTGTATGATCCGACATTGAGAGAATAACAGCTAAACATGAAACTCAACTGCCCCTTTTAATATTTTGTAACAGTTTATGCAAACCTTTGGCTTTTGTTCAGTCTTCCGTGATGGGTCTCCAAGTACTTCCCACAGGTGCTTCTTCTGGAGAACATCTCCAGACTTTACATCCTGGAAAGCCATCAAGAACAGCAAAATAAAGTAATTTCAGTACTGACAAGAGACACTGGCCCTTTGAGGAGTGGCAGTCATTACATCATATTTAATTTAATTAATTTACACACAGTCAGCTACCTTCATATGAAGTGATATGAAAGTGATATGAAAAGTAATTTGATTCACCTCAATTAATTCAATCCAATCCAATTATATAATCAAATTCAAATCCAATGACATCAAATTATTTTAATGCCTGACTTTAATCCTTTATGAGGTAGTTAAATACAATTGAATTCAATAAAATTTTGTTCAATTTAATTTCAAAACACAACACATACTAAAGGGACAATAAATGCCTGGTATCTCTTACAGGGTTTTTTCAAACAGTTGTTGTATATTTCATTTGTTTGATGGATCTCCATTAGTCTTTCTTATTAATAGAAGCATTTAACTCTGATGTTGATAACAGTCTGATGAAGAGGTTAGATAGGGGTTGTCCATAATGTTCTTCTTGTTTCATGAACAATGTTTCTATTTAAAACAATTTACAGAGGTTTCAGATGAGTTTCCAGAGCAAATTATTCTTGATCAGCTATTTATGTTATTATTGATTTGCTGTGATGTTGCTACTTTAACAGAAGATGGCAAGCCAGACTAACATACAGAATGATATCCCTTGTGCACACTGCAATTAAGTCTGGCTGGCCAGGCAAAGAAGAGATTATCTTCACAACAGACTTATACAGTATTCAAAAACCCAATAATCTAAGATTCCTGAAGAAGTACAGTGTTCTCTGTCCCTTTTGTAGCCTCGAGTCTGTCTTCTGCTGGAAGTCAGAGATGTAAAGATGTGGCAGTACCACCACCTGTGGGGCCCCTGTGCTTCCGGTTACCTGATTAGACACTTGACCGTTTAGTCTTACAAACTTGTTTGTGAGGTAGTCTTTGAACCTGGCAATTATGAAGGCCTCAACTTAAGCCGTGCCCGGACTGTTCTTGGCAAGGTTTTAAAAGGGTAGTGTACAGGTGCTGGTCATAAAATTAGAATATCATGAAAAAGTAGATTGATTTCAGTAATTCCATTTAAAAAGTGAAACTTGTATATTATATTCATACATTACATACAAACTCATATATTTCAGATGTTTATTTTGTTTAATTTTGATGATTACAAATGACAACAAATGAAAATCTCAAATTCATCATATCAGAAAATTAGAATATTGTGAAAAGGTTCAAAATTGATGGCCCCTGGTGCCACACTCTAATCAGCTAATTAACTCAAACCACCTGCAAAAGCCTTTAAATGGTCTTTCAGTCTAGTTCTATAGGCTACACAATCATGGGGAAGACTGCTGACTTGACAGTTGTCCAAAAGACGACCATCGACACCTTGCACAAGGAGGGCAAGACACAAAAGGTAATCGCTAAAGAGGCTGGCTGTTCACAGAGCTCAGTGTCCAAGCACATTAATAGAGAGGCGAAGGGAAGGAAAAGATGTGGTCGAAAAAAGTGTACAAGCAAGAGAGATAACCGCACCCTGGAGAGGATTGTGAAACAAAACCCATTCAAAAATGTGGGGGAGATTCACAAAGAGTGGACTGCAGCTGGAGTGAGTGCTTCAAGAACCACCACACACAGACGTATGAAAGACATGGGTTTCTGCTGTCGCATTCCTTGTGTCAAGCCACTCTTGAACCACAGACAGCGTCAGAAGCGTCTTGCCTGGGCTAAAGAGAAACAGGACTGGACTGCTGGTGAGTGGTCCAAAGTCATGTTCTCTGATGAAAGTAAAATTTGCATTTCCTTTGGAAATCAAGGTCCCAGAGTCTGGAGGAAAAGAAGAGAGGCACTTCATCCACGTTGCTTGAAGTCCAGTATAAAGTTTCCACAGTCAGTGATGGTTTGGGGTGCCATGTCATCTGCTGGTGTTGGTCCATTGTGTTTTCTGAGGTCCAGGGTCAACGCAGCCACATACCAGGAAGTTTTAGAGCACTTCATGCTTCCTGCAGCTGACCAACTTTTTGGAGATGCAGATTTCATTTTCCAACAGGACTTGGCACCTGCACACAGTGCCAAAGCTACCAGTACCTGGTTGAAGGACCATGGTATCCCTGTTCTTAATTGGCCAGCAAACTCTCCTGACCTTAACCCCATAGAAAATCTATGGGGTATTGTGAAGAAGAAGATGCAATACACCAGACCCAACAATTCAGAAGAGCTAAAAGCCACTATTAGAGCAACCTGGGCTATCATAACACCTGAGCAGTGCCACAGACTGATCGACTCCATGCCACACCGCATTGCTGCAGTAATACAGGCCAAAGGAGGCCCAACTAAATACTGAGTGCTGTACATGCTCATACTTTTCATGTTCATACTTTTCAGTTGGCCAACATTTCTATAAATCCTTTGTTTTTATTGGTCTTCAGTAATATTCTAATTTTCTGATATGATGAATTTGAGATTTTCATTTGTTGTCATTTGTAATCATCAAAATTAAACAAAATAAACATCTGAAATATATGAGTTTGTATGTAATGTATGAATATAATATACAAGTTTCACTTTTTAAATCGAATTACTGAAATCAATCTACTTTTTCATGATATTCTAATTTTATGACCAGCACCTGTATACTGTGGGAAGTATTGGCAACAAGTCTATAGTCATTGAGGACTGCAGTTGAATGTTATTTGGTGTAAGAGCAAGGCAGGAGGTCTTCTACAGTACATCACTGGAAGGTTAGGAAAGTCCCGTAGAAGCTGCTCTGGCCAGGCCTTCATAGGCTGGATCAAAGATAAAGAAACCAGAATAAGTCTAATCCTATTACAATATTTAGAGAAGAGGTGGAGGATGAGTACATATGCCTTGGTATTCACTTAGCCAACAGATTTAACTTGTGAGGCAACAGTGAAGTAATCTACAAGAAGTGACAGACTATTCTGCTTAGAGAAGCTTCAGTCCTTCATTGTTTATAGTGTTTGCTTCTATAAGTTTGTTATCCAGAGTATTATTTCTTCTGTCATTATCTTTTGGGGTAACAGCATCAGAGCAAATAACTCAAACAAGTTCAACAAGCCGATAAAGAAGGCAGGCTCTGTTTAAGGGTCTTCACTGGAACCTCTGGACCACTTCAGTCAAAGGCTTCTCCAGTCTTGCTGCGAGAAATCCCACTACAGATAATCCTTCCTCCAACATGTACTAATATCTAAAACAAGAGTTATTGTAGAAATTGACAGCTTTAGGGAGAAGGTATTGATACTGTAGCTAAAGCTGGTCCACCTGAGGTTGCTTCTACCAGCTTATTTTGCTTAACAGGGGACAAACCATATGCAATTAAATTTTTACACTGATTTTAACTTATGCATAAGGGAGCAACAGATTGCAGCTATGCAGCTAAGGATTGTAAAAAAAAAAAACAGAGTTAGGGAACCAGAGTAGCAGTCTGTGAGATTTGAACCAGGGATTTTGTAGGTGCCTTACTCTAACCTCTAGACAACCACTTTTTACACATGAGAAGAACAACAACAAAAAAACAAAGATCATCTTAAAAGATGAACTTACAGCTGGTCTAAATGATGACTGTTTACTACTGGTTTCTGAGGGGCCTTTCACCCAATGTGTGATGAGGTTGGCCACTCCCACCTTCAGACTGCCAGTATCCTGTTTAAGAAAGTGAATGAAAGATATTAATTTTGATTACATGGAGTTTGATTTAATTGCTATACTAGTGTTCAGGTACCAATGCAAATAAATACAAGTTATTACCTCCACTAAGGAGGTTCATTTTTAGCCAACTTTGTGTGTTTATTTCTTTGTTTGTCTGTCCATCTGTCTATGTAAAGGATTTTAACAAAAATGTTTACCAAAGGTGCACCTCAGTGCAAGGTAAAGTACAATACATTAAATGTTGGTGATGATCCACATCATAATCACAGTGTATTTTTAAAGCATTCTTTGATATTATCTATATTATTATATAACAAGCAGTTCCCCTTAAACCAGAAAGCAGCAGCAGTGTCTTTTGACAGCTCAAAAAAGTCTGTAATATACTTAAGAAAAACACAGAGAAAAGGTGAGCCATGCCTCGCTTGAAGTCTTGATTTGCTGATCAAAGAAGAAAGCAGAGCGCAGAGTGAATGAAGAAGGTGAGAGCAGAACAAACACCAGAGGCTTCAGACACACAGTGTGCCTTATTTGTAAACTTATGAAAGGATTGCAAGGAAATTTGCACTGTCTGAGTGATTTTCTAGTTAAAAATGTGTTTGTATCCTTCATTTTATCTGGTTTAGGTTTAACACTGTGATGATCAATGGAAGATAAATACCTGTTTTGTATATTCTCCAGTAATGTGCAGTAAAGAGCACATCTAACAAAAAACTTTGCAGACCAATATTCTGCTAACCGAATATAAACTTTGCTAGGACAGAACAGCCTAACTTATAATCTAAACTGAGTATATTTAATGTTTTTCAGCAAACCTAAAGTGCCTAATTTAATAAAAGCTAAATGATAATATAAACGTTTCCACAGTAAGCAAAAGGCACTAATCATCTAAACAAACATAACGGTAATATTACTGGCTGTCAACAGATAGCAGAAAATATTTTGCAAGGGCCTTTTTTATTTATTGTGTAAAACAACACAAAGCCAATCTGCTTCCTTAGTCAATCTGTTATCACTAAAGCAATACTTTTTGTGGATTTAAAATTGAACAGTACATTTCTCAACCAGAAGTAGAAAACATAGTAGTGTTGATTGCACATGATCTGTGGTTTCCAATATTTTCTAAGCCTTTTGTCTCGTCTAAGAGTAATAGCAATTTCTTTAAAGAGTTTTTCACAATATAGGCCATTCATAGGATGCCTTTAGGTGATCATAATGTGTCTGCATGTTTCCTTAGGTGCATGGTGCACAAAATCAGGCTGCATGGTCGCTGCATGGAGGACCGTAGTTGCTTAAATAAATTTGTTCTTTCATTTGGTCAAGGACCAGGCTTTAGACAAAAAATGTTCTAACCATACTGCATATATAGTTTGATTGAATTGACTCTGAAAATTCCCTAGAGATGACATGTGCTGTGAATTTTGCTCTATATGGAAAAATTCAATTAAATTTATAAGGTGCCATATTAAGTTCATATAATCAAAATTTCCTCAAACTGCATAAAACACTATATAGGCATGTAAAACAAGGTTTTAAAACGTGTTTAAAAGTCAGAGTTGTTACATATTTTCATCATTGTTATCTTATGGTTTGACATCTCTTCAATAAGATGAAACAGAAAGTGTTACAATGAAAGTTCGGTTAGAGTTATAACAGTTGCAAAATTAATTTACATTGAGACTCTAGAGAAAACTATGTTTGCTCCTGCCACAATAAACATGATATATCTTTAACTATTTGTCAGCAACAATTTGGATATTTTGTTACCTTGGATGGGACCCCCTTTTTTGTATTCCAGGCCTCTCCAGCCTCATACAGATTCTTTTTGGTGGCAACAACCTCTGGGGAGCTGGGTAGATCAGTAAGCGATGACTTTGTTGCACGGGACTCCAGGGAGTTCTTTTAAAAGATAAAGCTGTTTTAGTAATACTTTGACCCTTTAATTCTTCTGTAGCATGTTTTAGATAATCATGAAAAGGCTTGATTGATGCAAAGAACCACAATCTGTACAGTATATAAGTCATAGAGTCAGTGTAACAATGAGATTCATCCATCCATCCACCCATTTTCCATCACGCTTATCCGAGCTGGGGTCATGAGGGGTGCTAGTGCCTATCTCCAGCTGTCTGCAGGCGAGAGGCAGGGTACACCCTGGAAAGTCGCCAATCCATAGCAAGGCAACACAGAGACAAACAGGACAAACAACCTTTCATGCACATACTAACTCCTAAGGAGAATTTAGAGAAGCCAATTAACATGGGAGGAAGCCGGGGTACCCGGAGAGAACCCATGCAGGCTCAGGGAGAACAAGCAAACTCTGTGCAGTTCTGGCAAACAAACCCAGAACCTTCTTGCTGCAAAACTGCAGTGGTACCCACTGCACCACTGAGCAGCCTACAATAAGATCCAAATTATTAGAAATGTTAGAATAGAATCATTAATAATATAAATTATTAATGATTCTACTGGATAGTAAAAATCTGACTTTGGGTGCTTTAAACATGTGTGTCTGTGTGGGATGCTAACCTCCACAGCGTGAGTGTATTGCTCCAGCTTGTCATCAATTTTCGTCAGAAGGAGAAGAGGCTGAGTCTTCTTGAAGCTGTTACTAAATGAAGCACAACATGGTACTGAAGTCAGTTAAACTGAAAGTTACAGGTTGGTAATAAAATAAGACACATTTGTTTTCCTTAAGCTGTGTAATTTTTCGTTGCATTCCCGTGATAAGATACATAAAAGCTGTCTGTTGATCATGGTGTGGTACGGTGCCCATCCTGTATTAACTCCCTACAGTGTCTCATAGAAGCAGCTTAGAGCAATGCTGCATAGCATACATTGCTGCATAGCATATACTGCTGCATAAATGATTGTTAACTGCATCTACCTCGTTGATACGGTAACTTAAAATTAACCAAAGCAGATGTTCTGTTTTTATTACTTTTCATGGCAACTCTTTCTGTAGCTACATTTTCTTGATAACGTTTCCGTCTTTTTTTAAAGGACAGAATTCGATTACAGATGCTAATAAATAATTCTATATCCTGTCTTCAGAAAATATCAAGTGTGAGGCTGATTTCTTAAATACCAACACCAAGTCAAACTAGGTGTTATTTATATGAACCTATAAATCCTCACAGAGGCATGGCTTTCCCTGAGAGTTCCTTAGAGCTGATAATTTCCTGGAGGAGACTGGCTGGAGCCGCCATTCCTCATCTGAAACCAGAGAAAACACAGTCCCTGACATCTGAACAGAGTTAAGAAGAGCGATGAATCACAACTTGGGAGTATGATAAACTGAGTAATGTGTGGAGGTCTCCCTTGACCCTCTTCCTTGGGTTGCCATGTATATCTTAAGTTTAGAAAACTAGGGTTAACCATCAGCTTTAAAGTAATTTGGACTTAGGGTTGTTGAAACAGTCATTCATCTCTAGGCAAATTTTATAGAAAATCAATTTTTTTCCTACCCAAGTTGAGGGTGATTTAGACTGATTAATAATTTTCTTCCAACTTACTCCTTTTGTATACTAGGGCTGCTAACATTCCTACAGAACACTATGGAATTGAAGAAAACATGCTTGAAAGCAGCTGTAGAAAAGCTGCTTTTAAAAGAAATATTGAAATGTTCTTTCTCAAGAAAAATTTCTATTTTTGTAATACAGATATTTTCTTATATTTTTTCTCCCCTCTCAGCAAAAAAAATACTTTAGCGTTAGATGGTTTTATGAAAGAATATAGTTTTTAAGTTAGAATCTTACAAACTTCTTAATCACACATTTAATGAAAAAAAGATTAATGCAACACAGGTGAGAATAACGGTTCAAAAAATCAAAAAGGTACAACTTAGAGGTCACTAAATGCAAAAGCTTCAATGATTTAATCGCATTTAAAACCAAAACAATAAATAAATGAACAAATGTTTTCACTAGTTTATTTTAGGTAAAAGTGAACTTATCTCCCAGTAATTGTCTAAGGCATCTATTTTACAAGGCAGTCTGAGCACTCTTGCTAATTCTGTACCATTCTTTAGTTGTGTCTCTGGACTACATACAATAAAGGCCACAAATGACCCTTGCACGGGTTTTTTTTTTAATCCTCTGCCTTTAAAGCTATGAACAACTTGAGTTTAATGTCTCAAATGTCTCAAAATAAAAATATCTAAGCATGGTTACCTTTTCTTTAGTGAACGGTTCAGGGAATTGGTTCTCTCTGCAATCTAAAAAAGAAGGATTTAAAAATTAGCTTTATAAAAAGTTCTCTGACTTAGATTTGTGCATGAAAAAGTATTTCAGCTAGTTGAAAAGACATTTTGAGTATACTCCCATACTCAAAATGCCACCCCCCCCCAATATAACATCATTACATTAACAGTATTTATATAGTAATTACACTTTATGTCGCTGAAGCAATTCAAGCACAAACATTATAGATTGTAAAAAGGTTTGCATGATACATGCTTTTTTTAAGTCCAACATTTTTTTTTTTTTTGCCTGATGGACTTTGCTAAAGTTTAGTTGAAGTAATGGGTAAAAACATCCTTACCTGTAGTAAACAGTTTTCAAAAAAGCTTGCAGTTAATATAAATCCTTTCTTTAAAGCAATGAAGCAAACAGTGAAAGGATTAGTGGGCTATATCATCCACCTCATAATCCAGTGTAGAAGATCAGCTTATGGTGAGTCTGTTGCCATAAATATAAGGCAACAGAAATGCTAATAAATACAGGAAAGTATTGGCTCCATTTATTTAGTTGAATCTTGGTTGATCTAAAACAGACCAGTGAGCAACTGAGGGCTCAAACAACTTTGCAAAAACCCTCCCATGTTGTTTGGCTGAATAAAACAAAACCAAATTTAAATGTACTGTTACATTTTTAAAATAATTGACTGTTAACATATTGCTTTATCATCCAGCAAGAAAACATTTAGGCTTTAGCAGAAAAAGCACTGCAAAGCCCTACTGTAATTTGAGTGTTGTTCCATTTCTCCTGGCAAATAATTTAGCTTCTTGAAGGCCTAAACCTGACAATGTTGAACATAAAGGGAAAAAGCAAATAAAAGACTAAGAAAATATTGGCAAAATTCAGAGGGTGTGGCAAAAATCTCCTCAGCATCCATTTTGTGTTAAAACAAAAATACACAAGCTGATGCACTTATATATTGGAAATCTCCAAAAAAAAGAAAAATTAATTCTTGTCATTATATGTCCATCCTTTCAGTTAAATGCAATTCTACCAACTTTTATGTCTTTCTCACTTAGATAATGCTAATCAACTATTCCAATTGGAAATATTTCAGAATAAATATTTGCTGTCTGATGCATAAGGTTCTCTTTAGTATTTCCACACCGGAGCAATTCTGAATCTGAATCAACTGACTTAGAAAGTAAGAAGGTTTTTCCTAACATTTATAGTTCTACGCGCTCTTATGGAGTGAATATTGTTCCATTATTGCAAACACAAAACATGTTTTGTAATTCAAAATTCACAAAAGATTAAAAACAATGAAATAACAAAAAGATTACGAGTCATTCTTCTGTATTCTAAAAGGTTTTTTTTTTTTTTTTACTTATTGTTTATTTCCTTTTATTGTTTCAACAGTCCTTTTCATTTATTGTGGTAGCCTATTTGTAGGACTATTGTTAATCTGTTTTTCGGGGGTATTTTTTGCTTTTCAGTTTTTTTATATGATTTTTTTTAAGTCCACCCAGAGGAGGGCTGACTGTCTGAAAACTATACTCGAGTAAGACCCCCATTACTTCATCATATTTTCACTAAATTTAAAGCACTAAAATGCATCATATCATCTGATTTAATGAAAAAGTTTTATCATGATGTGAAATTATCTTATCTTCAGTAGATATTCTTCCCCATCCACAGCAATGTTGGACCTTCGAAAGGAAGAGAATGTGATCCGAAAAATGCAATTTGAAAAGAATGTTATTTGTAAAACTTAGTCAGGAAAAAAAGAAAGGATACGTAATAAAAGAATACAAATCATTTCAAAAAGAAAATCTGAGAAAACAGAAAAGTTATCTCCAAAACCATTTTTTTTTTATTAAGAAGTCTTGGAATGCTTCGGATTGCAGTGTTTTTAAATATCCATTTAGAAAATATATTAATTGCCTCCAACAAAGTTGAAACAAAATTCACTCCATACATTTACACCTTCCAAGATATATGGCATTTCCCTTGTATACCATAAAACCCTAAAGGTTTGTGCAAATGAACCTGAAAGTTTCCACCCATTTGTCATTGAGTCCATTCTCTCTCCTGTGAAATCTGTGTTTTCTTTTTATCCAAAAACTCTGTGGGAAAATGTGCGACACACACATGCAGTATGTTATACACATCTGTTCATAGAACCTTACTGTTGACAAAGACAACATCAAGAGGTGTTAAGGTGCAGCCAGGTCATGCCAAAGTCACACAAACACACATGCAAACTTACAACAGCAACATGACTGAAACCGTCAGCTGTGGAAAATATATACAGTTCCAGGTTAGCTTGGACATTCTTTATTCAAATGTATCTCATAAAAGTCTGTTAAACATTAAATAAGAATGTGGTATGAAGTTTCTTTATGGATTTGTTGTTTATATTGGATTAACTGTGATATTGGATAAAACGCTTCTGTATTTTTGTCTTTTATTTTACAAAAAGTTAGCTTAGTGTATCTCAAACATTATTTTGAATAATTATCTAAGAAATTTAACAAAAATAACAAAGAATTCAAAATATATTATTATCAATGGCTTATCCAGTTGCATAATTTCAGCTTTTGTTTTCTTTTATCCCTGAGAAAAGATAACTTTGTCCAAAATGCTTTTTCACTGTTTTCAGATATATTTGCAGTCTCTAATTGAACAAACAGTCTGAAAACCAGGATGATACGTTAGATATTATCTTTTATGAGATTTTGCTTTTGCAGCTGTATCTTGATTACAGATTGAAGAGAAAAGTCTTTAAATGTTTATAGCTATTGAAATGCTGCATGATTCAGCAACCACATAAACCTGGCAGGCTGTTCAGACAAATGCTAAATGTAATCTATCGGGAGTTGTCTGGATATACTGCGTGCTTTTTTTTTAGATACCTTTGGTGTTGAAACTTTGGGAGTAATGGGACTAAACACCTCCTCTCCATCTGTGCTGGATGTACTCAGAGTCTTCATCCTTTCTGCTGCCTCCATTCTCCTCTTATCCATATCTTCCTTCATCTTTCTTCTTTCCTCCTGCATAGAAGGCCAAAAACACTTTATTATACTATAAAGTATAGTATATCATAAAATTCCATCATGATCACTCTTCTGCAAACTCACCTTTCCCATGATGTTAAACTAAAAATTTTAAATCATGTCAATTTTTTTTATTTTTATTCTGTCTCTTTAAACTTCCCTTATCATGTTTGTTCAGTAAAGAATAAAAAGCTGTTTAAGTTGGTTTATTAAAACATTAATAAAAAGGAGCATCAACATGTTTACGCTGAATCAGAACAATCTTTATTTATGTCCAAAAGGGCAAATAACCTTACTAAAAAAAAGTCATTTCCCAGTGGACCATAAAGATCATTTTAATTTGTTGTGTAAAAGACAAAATAGCAGGTTGTAGTAGTGCGAAAAGGGTTATTTTAAATCAAGCAGTGTTGCTGATTACTAACAGTTACTAGTTTGGTACAGAAGGCCTACAACTTCCGAATGGATCATTTCAGACCTTAAAAAACAAACGTTTAACTGAAGCTAACTATCTCAATGCATATTTAAAAAATGAAGAACTCTTATATCTGTTATTCGATTAATTTATTTTTTGTTTATGTTCATGTATATGTGTTTTTTTTTTTTCTTGTGCCGATTCGCCCCCCACATCAGTGACTCCAGTGGAACATCTAGGAAACTTATGAATAGACTGTTTTACTTTTATTTTTTGAGTTACTTTTACTTGAGTAACCTTTTCAACAAAATGTTCATTTAGGAGTAGTTTTACCAGACTGTACTTATTACTTTTACTTGAATAATATTATTACAAAGTATTGCTAGTTTCATTTGAGTAAAATTTCTAAATACTCTACCCACTGTAAGTGAGGTTATTGCATAAAGAAAGGACTTGTTTTAGCAAAAGAGGCGCTGATCACACACCTTGATTAAAGAAGGACTTCTTGTTTTTACATAAACTTCTGTTAACTGTTCTAACATATACTTAATCGCCAAAAATGTTGAGGCACGGCTCAAAATCAGTGAATTTGGGTTTTCCCACATTCCTTTACAATAATACTAAGTAGTGTTTTCATGTTTTTTATGTGTTTTCATATCTTAAAAAGTATTTTCTAAGAAATGATCTTTTCGCAATTATTTATAGATGACATGAATATTAAAGTAGTGTAGTGTCTAATCAGATGCTATAATGAGTTGTTATTATCTAAGTAGCATACTTACCAAAGGCCTTTTACTCTTATCTAATGATTTCTTGATCTGCCACTTTTTACTTTTACTTAAGTACCAATATGTAATCAATTTTTTGGTTACTCGACCCTCCTTTGATAAATATATCCACCTGAATAATAAACAGGGCTGGAGGCATAACACTGCTGCTCTACAGTAGCAGCCATTCAGCATGAAAGAAAAACTCATTATAAAGTCCACCTTTCTTCAAGGATGTCCCACTGAGTCAGTGAAGGCAGTGGGACACAGAAGGGCTGCAGAAAAAATATCTTCCCTTTTAGAAAATGAATTCAGTGAATGATTCTGCAACCTAAACATGCAAACAAGGTTTATCACAGATCTTTCTTTACTGTAGCTGTTTGATCTTTCTAACCATCACTGTTATAAAGAAGCCTTCTAGGTGTTTTTGCACTCATGCCATGATTTGTACACTTTTTTCTTTTTGTTCTGTAAATGATTGTTCTTTTCTCAACTATGGTTAGATATGCAAATTGTATGGCTCACCAGTTGCCTCACTATGTTGCACATTTATTCAGTTTAATCTGTGCATGTCCTTTTTGTAATTACTTTATTTATTTTTGGAAAATTCTACTAGTATATTGTTGCTTCTATTTTTTTTTTTTGTCGCTCATACATTAGAGTTTTCCCCATTGCTGTACAATAACTTATTCCACTCTATTCTGTTCTGTTTGGTTCTATTCAATTCTATTCTGTTCTGCTCTATTCTATTCTATTCTATTCTATTCTATTCTATTCTATTCTATTCTATTCTATTCTATTCTATTCTATTCTATTCTATTCTATTCTGTTCTATTCTATTTTATCTTTTCTATTTTATTCTATCTATTCTATCTGTTCTATTCTTTACTATCCTGTTCTATTTTATTGTAATCTATTCTATGCTGTTCTATTCTATAGTTCAACCTTTGAGTGTACCTACATAAAATCTGTGTAAACTAGTCCTTAGTTCAAAAAGTTTTGCTTTTGGAGCAACAGGATGAGCACCTCCTCTAGAGCCAGCTGTTGCCTCTCCTCTTCCTCCCTTTTGCGCTCCTCTTCTGCACGAGCTCTGCGCCTCTCCTCCCTCCTCTTCTTCAGCTCCTCCAGCTCCTGCTCGGCCTCTATCTGTCTGTGTCTTATTTGCTCCAGCTCCTGACTTTCCTTTTCTTGCAAGCTCTGACGGATTTTCTCCAGTCGCTGCTCAGCTTCCAGGAAGGGCTTTGCTTCCTCTGACTCTGCAGTTTTTCTGCATACAGGAAAAGATTACCTTGATTTAGGTTCTGGACAATGAAACACCACATGGGACTTTGTTATAAGCCCTTGCATTTTTTCCTGAATATGACATTTGTAGTCATAAAATAGTCTTACATTTTTACTGATTTTGACGTATATACAAAATTAATCAGTAGATGATCAGAGTGATGATATTAGCAGATTGTTCTGCTTTGCTCATGCTTGAAAAGGAAACATCTGTTTCTTTCAGATGCTGGATAGATAAACTGGAATTTGTTTAGATTATTTTCTAATTCACACCACTCACCTGCTGGATCTGTTCATTTGGTTCTCAGATGATGTAACTTCCTTACTGGTAGTGACACTCCTGGGGCTCCTGTGTTTTGGTTCTTGGCAAAGGAAAACCTTCGATGTGTAGGACACTCTAGCTTCTTTCTTTTCCACTGCCTGTTTGCCAAAAAATAGATTTTCTTTCATGGGAGTATTATTAAGGAAATGTTGTCTGCTTAACATTCTTCAGTATATTAATATGAAGATGAATGACTTTACATTGTCCATTTTATTTTCCACTTCTCTTTATGTTTCTGAATGATATAACTCGAATGAGTTGAATTTTCTGGAAATATTCCATCCAACAAGTTATTCATTGTTGATGCCCACTTAACTTTAAGGGATGATGGGCAACTGGTGCCTCTGGACAGGTTTCCAATTCATCACAGGGTAACAATGAGACATGAAGGTCAAACAAACATGCACAAAAACCCTTACAATGATCAATTTAGAGACAGCTAACAATCTAGCAGACAGGTTTTCAACTGTTGGACAAAGCCAGAGTACTTGGAGATAACTCATGGATGCAAAGAGGGGAAAAAAGTAATTTGCCTAAAGACACATAATGTCTGACTATGCATCTTAATTTTCTTTGCTAAACTTATAGAAATTTCATAAATCTTAGGATTTGAAAAAAAAAAAAAGAGCTTTAAGCCCACTTGCCTGTGCTGTAATACATTTTTATGAACTTAAAAAATGTAAAATGCTTTATGAACTGCATATTATATAAAACTGTGTAGAACTGGTGATGGTTTTGTGATCTCATGAGGGAATGGATGTCGACCTTCAGATCATGGTGCTCATTTGGGGTACTTAAGCAAGTATTGAGAATCAATGTTTTTAATAATTTAACTCTTCCAAAAATAGTATTTTAGAATCTAAGACAATATTTCTTCAAGAGTTAAAGGTAGCAAAATGTCAAATATCATCATCATGATGATATTTGACATTTTGCAACCCTTATCTCCGTCTGTAGCTGTACTAAGAAAGGTTTAGGCAGCTATATACTGACCCATTTTCCTCACTTTGCCACTTTCTTTTGCTGCCATTTAATTTAGCATCTTCAGCTGTTAATGAAAAAAATCTCTTTTCTTTGATTTTATTTTGCTGTTGTTGCCAAAAATCAACTAAAAAACAACAAAAATAAATAAATCTAATGAGCTCCACAAATCAATGTTACCAATTGTCTCTCCTTCACCTGCAGTTCATTAAGAACTCTGCTGGATGTCTTGTAACATGGACTGGAGTATTTAGGATATTAACATGGTTTGCACTCCCAAACTGACTAAAATGGAGCAATGAGAAGGTCTGTCCAAATGCTCCTGGTAAAGTGGAAGGCCTAATTAAAGCACTGCAGGGATAGATAGGGCTTTTACAGTCACTCCCTAGTTTCTGGAATAAAAAACCCTGGCATTCATACAACCCATACTTTACAGGATTCTTTTCAACATTGGTTTTTAATTTAATCTTAGTTCTATTACTTCTGTTAGGGCATGATTTTTCACACTTTATCACGGAAATCTCCCTTTATTGTCCGTTTTAATTTTTTGATTAATATTTTGTGAATTGCTTTCTTTTTACCCCTTTGTGAGTCAATCCGGTGACATCATTGTTGTTATGAAAGGGGATGTATCAACAGGATCTAAATTGAAATGAATGAATAAAATGCTGCTGTATTTATTTTAAAAAAGCCTTACCTCTGTATTTGGCCTTTGAATCTCCTTTACTGTTCTTGGTAAAACTTCCTTCTCTTTCCTTCTCTTGGCCTCTTCCTCTTGTTCTTTCTTGCTCTCCACCTTTGCTGTGATGATGTCACTTTCCTCCTGCTGACGTCTTTGGAATCGATTGTAAGGCACGGAAGGCTCTGGAGGCTTTTTGACTACATTATTCTTTATAAAGACATTTTCATCAGCTTCCTCCTCTTTGCCGTTGAGGCTCAGCTCCTGAAGATGCTGCAGTCTTTGTTTCTCTTTGCGCTGAGTCCAGTCACTAAAGCCCTCATCTTCCTCAAGAGATGGAAAACTGCTGGGTTTTAATTCATATCTGAAGATAGAGACAAGACTGTTTTAACTGTAGTATTTGGGTGACATACTTATTATCATGTACCTTTCAAATAAGTATTTATAAACTGAAATCGCAGCCATAAATGATGACTATTTAGTTGTGTTTAATTCACCAAGCAAAGCTTGTTGCAAATGTCTCCTTTTGGGTGCTAGAAAATCTGAGAGACATCTACAGTATAGTCAGGAAGTGAGTTAGTTTTCTGCAGAGTTCCCTTTCATTGACGGATTGGGTTTCAAAGGTGTAGGATGATTGCATTTCGAGGAACCGATTATGGAGGCCTGACTTTATTGATTAAACAATTAAAGAAGATTTACTCTGTGTTTGGTGTTTCTGTGTGAATTAGTTGTATGGCATGATCAATATTGAGCAAATTAATGGTAAAAAAAAACATATTTTTAGTAGGTAAACAAACATCAAAAGTTTTGTTTTAAAAATATCCACGATTGGTTGTAGCAATTACCTTTATCTGTAAAAAAAAAAAAAAAATGCTCTAATTGATAAGAATGTAGAAATCAGAGATGATAAAGATGAGGAGGAAGAAGAGGGGAGAGTTGGCTGAAGAAGCTGCTGCTGCTGGGATATGCTGACCCAGATGGAGAATACTGGTACACAGACCTCCAGTTTCTTACTGAAGCTGTTTACAGTTAAAATCCGGATCAAAATAAATTAAATAAGTATTTCCCCAGATATGTCAGAATGATGTTATAATGACTAAAAGTTTTTAATGTTAGCTTCTGAGAACTTTCCGACCTGCTCCAATTCAACATTTGGTGCAGAGTTTTGTACACTTTAAATGAGATTAAGTTATCTTTTAAATGCATTTCTGTAAAATAGTTTAGATTAAAATGAATAAATGGCTATTTAAGTTTCCTCTCTTTTTTTGTACTGTGTATGATTTCCACTTTTAATCAGACTTGACTCTTTGAGTTTCCCCCAGTGTGCTGTTAACAGTGTTATGTGTCTCTGGGAGATGGCAGAAGGAATTCACTCAGCATTCCACAAATGATTAGAACTCTTGATCACCCATTGGAACCCCAACTCACTGCCTGATCATGGTTAAGATAACAACCCTAAACAAACACTAGAGATTCTATTTTAGTGTCTGGAAAAACGCTTACAAAGCAGTTCTTGAGGTGATTGTTTAGGAAGGAAAAGATCTTCTGCATCAGAGGGCATTCCAGGTAATGCACTACAGAAAAGATCTTAGTGTTAAACTGCTACAAAACTACTAAATCCTTTAACTTCCCTAAAATGTTTATTTGAAAGGGATCGCTGCTGCATCTAGTCAAAAGTTCTGGAAGTGACTTAATGTTGAATCACAGCCTCAGACTAGCTGAGACACAGATGAGATGGACGAGGTGTTAGAGTGGTAAGCAATAATTTACAGGCCTTAATTACAAGTCTGCTTCCACACCACAGACTGAGGCATGGTGATCCTTTACCTTGGAGACATTCTCTGCATGCTTTGTAATGACAAAAGAGCCTTGGGTTCAACATCAGATCATCACAGGATGGGGATTTGAAGGGAAATCATTTCCTGCTTCTCTCAGTGAGGTTTTCTGTCCTTACAATGTATGTCATCAGTAAAAGACGGCAAATAAGCTAACATGGGTCAATGCAAAATAAAGTCACAGATGTCTGCTTTGATTCAACCTTGTCTCCTAGCAGAGGATTATCAGTATTAAGCACTAAAAAGTGTTAAAACAAAAAGGGAAATTATTGGAAAAATACCTAATAATAAAAAGCTAAAATGCAAGAAAACAAGACCTAAATAGGAAAATTAGAAACAGGTAGTAGAAATGTTTACGGTAAATAAAATCAAGACCCAAGCACCTCGGAATTATGATAGTGATGAAATATAGACTTCATAACTGCAGGTTAAGAACTTCTTTTGAAAGGAAAGCATCAGGAAAAACTGGCGGTTATGTTACTTATTGTTATGTATAGAGGGATATGTTGTTACAAGACAAGTTTGACAATTACTACAATAGTAATAAGATAATTTTTATTTATTGTTAAGGTCACAATAATAGTTTGAACACCAAACCAACTGCCATCAAAAATCTTTTACTCAAACAGAAAACTCAGATCAGGTCTAGAGTAATCCAGCTGTAAAGGCATCATAAATTTATGTGCAAAGCAAACAGGAAATAAATTAATTTCAGTGCATGTTGGAATTTTGTACTTAATGATACATTTATTTATTTTTTTGGTCAAGACTAGATCATAATAATATTTTAAAGTTGTATTTTAATAATTAATTAATTGATTATTTCTAGTGTACACAAAAACCCTACAACAAGGACATTAAGTAAGTAAGGAAGTCTGCAATCAAGTCTTGTTTATCCAGCAAAATTGAAGACAAACCCATTTCTAGTTTCATTAAAAAGCTGAAGATGAGGACAGCCCTTATGCATACTCACATGTTCCTCTCCTCTGGTGCCTCATTCTCTGGAGATGAGTCTTCGGGTATTGAGCTGCTGTTCCTTCGGCGTAAAGATTCTCGAGCTTTTCGGCGACGTTCCCGTTCCACCTCTTCAGCATCCTCAATACTCCTCTGAGCAGTGAGTCTGGGAAAAAAAAGTATAATTATTACTGAAATGAGTCGAGCTGTACTTAATTTATCTTCATCTATTTCTCTTTCTTTTCTTGGATATTAAGCTTATTGATCTTGGACCAAAGTTTACATTTTGTGATACCAAGAGATTTGTACGAGATATATATTCAGATATAAATCTAACATTTAGAAAAATAAATGCAGGTATACATTTTTCGATTTACATACATTTTATTTTTATTTATGTTTACTTATTGATTTGAATAAGGACAATGCACATTTATCAACATGTCAACTCAAAGCATCGATATAAATATGCCAGAGTTAGCACTACAGCTAACTTGTATCTATTATCAAGAGGCATAAATAACATATTTATATTGGGATCAACATATATTAACATAACATATATTCATAGACACAGGAGTACAAAATCAGTTCATCAAAGAGAGTCCAAATCAACTTAACATATATATTTTACATATGCCTTTAAATCTGAGTAAAATGTGTCATATTAAAATAAATATCATAAATGTGAGATTGAAATTCTTTTTACAGTTTTACAACCGGTGAAAATTTAGAGTTCAAACATGTCAGAAAAAAGGTAGAGAAGCACATTGCTTGATTTGCATACATCAAAGAGTAAAAAAAAAAAGAGAGAGAGAGAGAGAGCTCCTTAAAGCCAATTTCAATGTCAATGATATTAATTCAATTTACAAAAATGTATATTTGGAAAGGTCAAAAGACATTAACAGTCTGCACTGCACGATATTATTTTGCTTTGCTTCACCTAGTACCTAGTACCCAGTATCACCCTTTGCACCCTAGCACCCTAGCTTGTAGTGTCAACAGTGTGAACAGATAGATGACAGAGTTTATAAAGGGTGAGAAAGAACAGCAGGAAGCAACAATGCCACAGCAGTTCAGTCACTGACACATTAAGAAAAAATTGAAATCTAGATAAGTCCTTTTTTCTTAAAATAAGTGCTTTTGTTCTTGGATTGAGGAGGTAAAGAGACACCTTGCCAATGGAACAAGACAATTTACACTTAAAATAAGAAAACACAATTGCATTGTCTTATTTCAAGTGCATGTTATCTAAATATCCTATTTTAAGAGTAAAAATACTCATTCCATTTGCAAACTATCTTATTTACCTACTCAAATTAAGGGTAAATACCGGTAATTTAAAACATTTTCACTTATTTCTAGATCGTTTTTCCAGTGCAAATAAGTTCAAATGAGAGCCACGAGTTAGAAAATATTACTATATTATAAAATTATTTTGTGGGTTCTGTAAAATATTTGGCAAAAGTTGATTCTTACTTCACTGTTTTACTATTAACTGATCAAAAATGGAAACGGAAAAAAGGTCCTCTACAATAATAAACAAGTATGTTCTTACATTTGACTGAAACATATTTAAAATCTCTTATCTGCTGCTACCATTTGTTCTGTTGTTTAGCTGTGGCATTAGCTTAAAGATCCCTTTGAGATCACTCAAAAAAGAAAAATTATTTTGTGGCAAGTTTGACAAGTTCCCAATATTGAATTACAGCATTTATATTTGTAATACATACACACAGATAAATAAAAGCCTGCTCAGCAGAAAGAACTCATCTGTAGGGACACAATGTTGCAAAGGCCTAAAACAAACTGTTTCTCCCAGCAAGGAGCTTTTCTCCGTTCTTCTGTTGGTCGCCTGTAAACTGACACTTGAAGCGAGAACAGACACGCTGTCTCATAATACAATGGCTGACAAGGTTCCCTTAAGCACTGGAGGTCAGAAGCAGTTTAGGAACAATGATTTATGTTAAACAGTGGATGAAGTTTAATGACTCAAAATTCCTAGAAGAAATTCAGTTTCTGTTTTAAATTTTTTTTATGTTACATCTCAAGGTACTTACAAAGAACAGCAGCTGCATTGACTTAGACTTTTTGTATACACAGAGTGCATAACAGTGGGCTGCTCAGTGGCGCAGTGGGTAGCACTGCTCCCTTGCAGCGAGGTTAAAGGTCCGATTCCAGACCCGGGGTATTTCTGCGTGGAGTTTGCATGTTCTCCCTGAGCATGCATGAGCATGCGTGGGTTCTCTCCGGGTACTCCCGGCTTCCTTCCACAGTCCAAAAAGATGACTGTTAGGTCAATTGGCTTCTCTAAATTCTCCTTAGGTGTGAGTGTGTGTGTGAATAGTTGTTTGTTCTGTTTGTCTCTGTGTTGCCCTGCGGTGGACTGGGGACCTGTCCAGGGTGTACCCCGCCTCTCGGCCATTGACAGCTGGAGATAGCACCAGCACCCCTCGCGACCTTGGAATAAGAGTGATGGAGGATGGATGGATGGATGGATGGATGGATGGATGGATGGATGGATGGATGGATGGATGGATGGATGGATGGATGGATGGATGGATGGATGGATGGATGGATGGATGGATGGATGGATGGATGGATGGATGGATGGATGGATGGATGGATGGATGGATGGATGGAGTGTATACCAAACAAAATTTAGTTAAGTACAGCTTTTCAGACAGTAAATGAACATTTCCATTTAATAATGTGCAGCAGTGATCAAATGTAAACAGTGTGGAAGAAAAAACATGGTGCAAAAACTGCATTGATATGGAAGTTCAGAGCATTAATATCTATGGTGCAAATATGCAGTATTTTTTGGTTTTGTGTTATCAGTGAGATGAAGAATCTGTGACATGATTGAGTTTTTTTCAACAGTTAAGCAGTTTGATGGCAGACCCTGCTGGACCTGCATCGAAAGCTGTGAAGTCTCTTCCCAGAGGGCAGCTGGGAGAACAGTCCATGGTGGGGGTGTGAGGGGTCATTGATGATGTTACTTGCTCGGGACACGCAACGCTGGGATGAAATGTCTTTAATGGAGGGAAGAGGAGCCCTGATGATCTTCTCTGCTGTTCTCACCACTCTCCTCACCTTCTTCCAGTCTGAGGCGCTGCAGCCTCCACACCACACAGCGAGACAGCTGGTCAGAACGCTCTCTATGGAGCTTCTGTACAAGGTAGCGAGGAGGGTGGGGACAGGTGGGCTCTCCTCATCCTCCGTAGGAGGAGGTGGTGTTTACATTCCAGGTGAGGTTGTCTGTGATGTGCACGATGAGCAGTGGAGCATGGTTAGGCCTGTTCTTCCTAAAGTCAAAGATGATCTCCTTCGCCTTTTCCACATTCAGGATCAGGCTGTTATCTCTGCACCAGTCCACCAGCTGCTCCACCTGCTCCACCTCCTCTGTAGTCCTGGTCGTTGTCATCTCTAATGTGGCCCACCACCATTGCTATTATAAAATTGTGTAAAACTATACGATATTCAGCTAATATTGAAAAGGAAACATTTCATAATAGCAGTATTTCCAAAAAAAATAACAAATACAATTAAAATTGCAGGAAAATACTTTTGTTCCTTCGATAACTCTGAAACTAACATGGTAGCAGGGGATGTAATTATGATCTTCTGATCTTTTTCTTCATCTTTTTAAGTTTTTTTTCTTGTGTGAGTTTTTGAGTTCGAACTGGTTACTTGGTAGATTTCTGGTACAACAAACATTGAGGCAACATCACATTGCTCTGTTTGCACATGTTTAACTGGAGCAGAATAGGAAGAAGGATCAGAGGAAGTCGGGAAAAGGTTGAGAGTGTTATACCTCAGCTGCTGTTTTGTAATCTCTCATGCTGTCATCAGGTGGATGACTGGACTGAATGATACAATAATAACATGGTTAGTATTCAGCCTGAAAGCCCTCCAGCCTCCGCAGTGCAGACTAGTATGGTGGGAACAGATTAGGGAGATGAAGTCACTATTATGTTCAAACAAGTCAGAACAGTGAGATAGAATGAGTCATGCCTCCTGCAGAAAAAAAAATAACAGGTGGGTTCTGAATACTTCATTGAGGTCTCTTACTACTCAACAACTCACACTCTTTTCTCCTACTGTTTTTTTTTATTTTTTTTTATTTCATGTGTCACTGATTGTGGTAAAATGTCATCACATCATACATTGCTCGTGGCAAAATTACTAAACTTTTACTGTTTTTTTAATCTCTAACTTTGTTTGAAAAGGCAGATATGAGAGGAGCCTCCCACACAACAATGAAAAATAAATAGATAAATGTCAGTAGAGCACAATGTTTTTGTTTTTTTTCATTACTATCTATGCTTTTCTTCAGAGAGGGTAAATAAGTATGGGGGGTTTTCTCAATAAAAACAAATCACAAACTGAAAACACAGAACCGGTTTTATAAATATAGGAAGCTCAAATTAGGTATTTAAAACCATAATAATAATACATCCTGTGACTAAGTCCCTTTGAAACTGATCCCTACAAAGAATTGCTTGTTTTCATGTTTTTCTAGCTGCTCTGTGCTGATGTAGATTTACTCCCCTCAGATAGGCATCGGGAGGAAGATGGAATGTTAAATTATTCCACCTTATTTAATTATTATCAGGTGAAAAATGACCAAATAAAAAGTGACCCACTCTGAAAAAAACAATCTAGAAAATTGAGCAAAAAAATCACGATAATGAAAAAAACGTAGGTTAAACTTAGTAAGCACTGTAAGCTGTTTAGTAAGGGGCCTGTGAAATTCCTTCATCATTTTAATAAAGACAACCTGTGGAGAGAGGAGGGAAGCCTGTGCTCTCGTTATTCATCAGCCCAACTCCCCAAAGGAATTCCTGAAAGTCTTATCTTTTGGATTGTAAACACTGAAACCCACACATGAGCGATGGGTCCGGTTTCAGAGGTCACAAATTTTACCCAATCTGTGCTGCAGGCCAGGCCAGTCTGACAAAGAGTGGATTAAAAACAGATCAGGTCTGCTGCATGCCTGCCGTGACCCCCTCTGATAAAAGCATGCTGTGTCTGAGAGGAGTCTCTGACCACATTTTAGGTGCAATACTACTGAGAGAAACTGAAACAACATCAAAATCTTCCTAAAATAGAATTAGTTAACATTTAAGGCCATGTTATAAATCCTAAGGAATTTTGAAATTATGAAGAGTTTTCGTTTTCTTACTTAAAGGTATAGAGGAGGATGTTCTTTTTCTGGGTGGATCATCAAAATAATTGGTCATCCTAATTAAGTTAAGGCCGTCCTACATGCTCGCCCCCTGTGCCCCCCTCTTTTGAGCAGTTACAGGGTTGTGAATGTGAATTTTTTTTTTTAAGTAGAGAGGGCGGGTCCTATCAAAAATTCTCGAAAATCTCCACTATACCTTTAAGAAAGGGGATTAGACAAGAATTTACCCTGAGTTTATTTAGTAAACAAAATATTGCCAAAAGGGTTTGTCTATTTTAACAATTACCTACATGAAGAATTGTATGGCCAAGTTCCTGATGACGCCCTGGTCCCAGCAATAGCAGTTTAACTACTGTGTAAATTATTTTCACAGAGTTTGGAATCACATGAGAAAACATGAAATGTAGCATTTGCTCTAATTTGTCCCAAAGGGACTCTGTAATATTGTAGTCAGGTTCCAGTGCTGCTTCCAGAGCCTAAACTTTCTTTGCAAACATCCAGTAATTAGAACATCCCGAGTCATTGATTTGGTGATATGATCCAAGAATTTTGGTAGTACGCTGTACGTCAACCACAGGTGACAAATGAGGCATATCTTGTAACCACCGACAAGTCTGTAACATATTTTAATGTTCTTAGAGCTCTATCTCATTTATGTTTAACAGCATCTCTTTGTTTCCACCCATCAGTTCCCACTGTATGAAAGACATGCAGACACATATTATGGATTGGGTGGACCCTGCCTCTGACGGCTGCCCAATCCTCTTTGAACCTGTTCCTCATGGTTCCCCCTGCAGGATATGGTTGTTCTAAAAAAATAGGTTTTTAATTTTCATTTAAAATAACTAAGGCTTTTAGAAATCTTAGAGGCTTCAGGCTTGAATCAAATACCAGAAACAAAGGGTCTCGCTGATTTTATACCATTATAAAACCAGAGTAACAATTAACCTATTATCTAGAGTAACCATGAATGAGGTATCTGTAAATTACCAGATGAATCTATAGCGTGACCAAAATGTTATGGTGTAACTGAATTTCCCAGACGGGAGAACATGACAAATGGTTTGGACAACTTAGAAATAAAATTAAACTATATGACACAACTGTGGGATGAAGACACCTCCTGCAGTTGGTACGATGTCATGGTTTCTGTCTGTCCCTCTGAACACTAGAGGCAATCTTCTAAATAAACAACGTCAGAAAAATAGGGCAACTCCAGCTGTTATCTACAGGGCCACCTGATATTCTTATAGTGACTCACAGATTACAAAGCCTCAGCCTAGACAGATGCAAAAAAAAGATCTTCAGCAACGGTTCTCTATCACTCAGTTCCCTCTGGCCAAAAAACAGTTTAAACCAGGGAACAATCAGCTTTTAGTGGCAGTGGGAACAGCTCACTGATGCGTGTCTACCCAGGTCAAAGGACTCGGCAAGCGACCCTCATTAAAATTGCCTTGATTCTGATTGGCATGCCACTAAATTATCTGATACCACTGATTACAAAGTAATAACGTCAACACAACCCGCCATTCGCTTCTGATCTAACAAGCCAAAACAACTCTGTTTAGAGTCGTAAAACATGGAGCAACACTGGTGAGAGAGATTAGGACAGATAATAGGGTGAAACAATACAGTACTATTGCTATGTCCTAGTTTCCTTACATGTTGCTCTCCATTGTTTACTTTCCTGATTTCTGTCGCACTGCCATCACACGGTGTTAGCGTTGATGATGTCACCAGACATGCCGTGGCAGGGGCACAGAGACCTTGCAGCTTGCTAGCTGGGAGCAAGGGAGCCAAATGCCGATTTTTAGACCCATGTTTGAAAAAAGTGGGAAAGAGGCTCATGATATGATATTTTACTAATTCAAATCTCTAGGAGCAGGAAACCTCCGAGGACAGAAAAAAGCCCACAAAACCTAGATTTAGTGAAAACAGGAATGAGAAACATTTTTCCAAAACATTTCAAACATTTCTAAATAATATTGAGGAAAAGAAAATGATTAGGATGCCTATTTATTTTCAAAACTAAACTATGAAAACAGTATGGAAAAGGGGGATATATTAAATTAAGTGGTGTTTTGTAATTCTAATAAGGTTGCAATGAAAGAGGTTAGAGCTAACACCATGACCGTCACAATCATGTAAATCAGCAACTACTCCTAAGAAATAGACCAAAACGAAGGCTAGGGAAAGGCTGTGTTAGATGTTGTTTGCTGTAAGACTGTATTGTTCATAATTTACCAAATATGATCAAACCACTCTAAAGTTAACACATTCTTAAAGTTAACCTAATAAAAGAATTAAGCTGACCTTTTCTTAACAGTTTCTTGATTTCAGATGATTAGTGGAAAATCTTTGTACCACTCACTTTACCTTGATCAAGTGATAAAGAAAGACTCAGGACACTCAGGTGAATCATGTAGATGAAAAGCAAACTTTAAAGACTGTTTATAAAAATTTGCTTCTAACCAGCTCATTATCTGCAATCTTTTCCCTAGAACATTGGACAGTTCAAGTTATTAAAGAACTAACAGGGCAGCAATTGCAAACCTGATATTTAATGTCTGCCAATAATCTGCCTGTTTCCGTATGACTTCCCAGTTATTATGGACCAATTATGAGATAACAGCCTGTGTACTGTGACATCTGCTGAGAAATAAGAGGTAAGGGCTATTCATTATGACATTGGTATGAAGGGCAACAATGAAAAACATACTTTTTTATTTTTTTGGAG
This sequence comes from Cyprinodon tularosa, assembly GCF_016077235.1. Taxonomy (NCBI): domain Eukaryota; kingdom Metazoa; phylum Chordata; class Actinopteri; order Cyprinodontiformes; family Cyprinodontidae; genus Cyprinodon; species Cyprinodon tularosa. The sequence goes on along the minus strand of NW_024038438.1, from coordinate 1,485,325 downwards.
GGAGAATAATCAAGAAATTTCCCAAGAACAATGTTTGGGTGGCCAGCTGGAGCGTGTGGTTAACTGGTGATGAAGCTCCTCAAAATGACAGCACAACCTATTTCATGATCACACTGATATTAATATCAAACATAAAAAAAACACATGTCAACAGATGAGTAAAATCATATTTGTTACAACTGGCCAATATCCAGTTTTTAAACTAAAGTAAAAATTTCTTTCTCTGTCTTCTGTTTTTCTCCATTTCTCCTTAGTCTCAGCTCCACTCACTCCAATGTTACCCCCTGCTTCTTTAGAACAAGCGTTTTAGCCAAAGTAATAAGGTCGTCTGAATCTAAATGTTAATGTGTTTTTTATTTCACTGACTAAAGTGGAAATAAATAAAATGTGTGACATGTCTACTTACTGGAGTTCAGTTATTTGTGCTTAACAGACACAGGTTGTTCCTCTCCTCTTCTACCTGTCTGCTTTCCACTATTGTTCCTTCGTCTACATTGGGCTTAACCATTGTACCTACAATGATCTGCGGCTTGACCTTGTTGATGCACCAACAAATCTAGTAAGAACAGTACCCCAAAGAATGTTTGAATACTCTGTGCCATGTAACATCAAAATGCCTCGGTCTGAACTTTTAAAGATAATTTACTCCCAGGGCTAATTGAGAGGAGCCAAGAGAAAAAAAAATCTTTCAAATCCCTGAAATATGTGAACTAAATTAACGTTTTTCTACTGTTGGCACCCCTCTACGGCATTTAGAAAGAGGCAGTGCAAGATCAACTTTCATTGGAAGTATCTTAAAAACACGAAGGTAAAAATATATATTTCTCTAGAGTAATACTCCAGTTTGATGGTTCGGGGATGTTTTGCTACAGCAGCAGGACCTGGTCAGATCTGATCGTATGAGATCGTATTTTTTTTAGAATAAAAGGGTATGGTATGATTAAGCCAACGCAAAACTTCTGAATGTATATTGATCCTTTGGTCTAAGATGTGATAAACTGTATATGTAAAAATCATTTAAACATTTCAAACCTGAATATGAAGCTAATGTCAGACTTGATGCATTAATGTGTGTTGAGAGCAAAGCTTGTTATCATACTGATGGTGATTGAGTTGGATGTTACCTCAAAATGAGCAACCCTATCAACTTACAGAAGATTCCCTATGAAGAGCCTTTGCACATTTGGAGGAATGTGGAAATTTTAACAGTCTCAATATTACCTGATTACCTCAGATTATTTATAGCTGCTTAAATATTTTTTTCATTATACAGTAGAGCTTTCCAGGAGTTGAATTGGAAAATGTATATAATCCATGACAGTGTTCTGAGTTGTTTCAGACCTGAATATCACATCCTGTTACAAGTCTGGATAGTCTGTGCACACTTCAGTGGTGAGTAAATTAGGTTTTTAATTCAGATTAAATTAGCATAAAGAGATTGTAATAGAGTTAAAAAGATTTAAGTAGGTTAACAATCAATCACATTGTAGAGACATTTAGTAGACAGCTCCTTTCCAACAGGAGTGTAAAGTTTAATAAAATAAAACTAAAGCTAAAAATAAAACGTGTCAGTAATCCTATTAATTGGATTAAATGAATCTGTATTAAACGTCACTTCCAGAATTTGAACAGTTTCTCTGTTGATGTAACAGTTTTTGGATTTATGCCCTGTTCAGATTAACTGAACTGATGTAAGCATGAGAAAGTGTTGGATTATGCTTTCAGGAAGCACAGGAAACAATAAACCGGTGCTTAATCTGCAAAAACAGAATCAAACCAAACAAAAGCAGAAATAAATTAAGAGAGGTAAAACAACTGTGAATAACAGGACGTGTTTCCATAACATGATCACACAAAAAACAATGGAGGGACTCAGGTGACCCTTCCCCTCTGACACTGCTTAGTGACACCATTTCCCTCCTCAGTCAAGCAAAAAAAGCCTCAGGCATCAGCTCTGCCTCACTCTTTTTAACTGAAAAGCTTGTGCAATGTTTAGAGAGGTTTAAACACAAAATTAACCAATTGCTTTTATAAATAAAATTTAAAGGAGATTATTAAAAGTGCCCCAACCCCCCTAAAACCCTGTGTGACCCAAAAAATGTCCACTAATCCCAATGCCTCTATTATGAATTAATAGATTAATCTATTATCAATTTTTCATGAAAACAGACTTTTAATAAGAAAAAAAAAAGAACACCAAACAAAAAACTGGTGGAAGGCAGAGATAAATATTTCTAATACTATAGAAAATGTGTTGTTAAACCAAAAGCCTTGAGCTACTGGGGAGAACAGTAGTTACCCCTGGTAGCTCACTCACTCTTTGAAAGGTATGGGGTTTGAATATTAACCTTGGCTGCTGTGTTCCCTTTTTAAGCAAATAGAAACTACAGTAGCTTCAGAAAAGGCGACCGATTTATCCCTTACCTTATCAGATTTTGCAAACCCTGCTTACTGGAGTTCCTCCTCAACAGAGCGTTGGACATGTTTGCCTCTGTCCTGCTTGTAGTTGTCCTGTCCTTGTAGGCACACACTGGGAGAAATAAAAGTGATTACAGCAGCCACTGATATCACTACTCTCTCTCTCTCTGTTCCTCTAAAATCAACCCCCGAAACTAGTTTTTATCCTGAAGTTGTGCCAAATTAAAACAGCACTAGAGCATGTGAGAATATGTTGAGCAAATCCTTGAGCACACACACAGTCCTAACCCTAACAGAGCTTGTTGGGAATGTCAGCAAAGCTCAACAAGACTGTAGCTCCTTTTTCTCATGGGGGCCGGATCTTTTGTCCTTACACTCCCCCCGCTTAAACACACCCGTCACCCCTCCCTCTGCCCTACATGTGGTTCTCATTGAAGAGCTCAGGGCAGCAGGACTCAGAATCTCTCTTCTTACTCCTTACTCCATCTTCATCTGTTATTTTAGCCAATGTGATTTTCCCTTGTGTATAATAAAAGAGAAAGGCCTGTCCATAAAAAAGAACCTACTTCTCTGGGTCTTCAAGCTTCCGGACTTTTTATTTTGTTCCCTTTTAATGTATTATCAGAAGAAATAATAATGATAAAAAAAAAACATTTTGAACTTTATTGATATCCCATTAGAGAGGGTTACCTCGGCATTGAACCATCCACTTGGGGAGCAGTGGGCTTTCATCACAGGGTGCCCAGGGAGCAATGTGAGGTTAAGGGTCTTGCTCAGAGACCCAGTGTGGCAGTCTGAGGGAGTGGTGCTCGAGCTCAGAACCACAGGATTCCAAGCTCTATGCCCTCACCACTAGGCTGCCACTCCCCACCTTAAAGACAGAATAGAAGTGTTGAAAACACTAACTGTATAAATATTAAAAGCTCTGTTACTACAAATACAGCAGTGAGTGTTAAAAAAAAATTATACTTTTTTTAATGATGATGTTGGATGTATTGCTTTAAACATGAACCTAATGTTATCCCTTATTACTAGAACACTGAAAAAGTTTTGTAAAAAGTCATCAGATCCTCCAAAATAATCGAAGAGTTTGGATGAAAATGCTGAAAAAATATATATAAAGAGGATATTTCCTATTTTCAGCTTTCTTGGACCGGTGTCACATTCAAGACCCATCCATCCATCAATTTTCATGTATCCCTGCTGGGGTTGCGAGGGGTTCTGGTGCCTAAATCCAGCTGTCAACGGATGAGAGCCTGGACAAGTCCCCAGTCAATCGCAGGGCAACACAGAGACAAACAGGACAAACAACCATTCCTGCACACACTCACAGCTAAGGGGAATTTAGAGCAGCCAATTACCCTAACAGTCATCTTTTTGGACTGTGGGAGGAAGCAGGAGTACCCAGAGAGAACTCACGTATGCACAGTGAGAACATGCAAACTCCATGCAGAAAGACCCTGAGCTTGGAATCGAACCCGGGACCTTCTTGCTGCACTACCACTGCCACATTTAAGAACCTTCCTATAAAATGCAAAAAGCTAAGTTTGCTAAACTTATTTCAAAGATTTGGTTGTTGATTAGCTTCCCGTATTGTAATCTCTTTTCTATCTCTTTACTATCTTTACTACTTTACTACATATATATATACACTGCCTGGCCAAAAAAAAAGTCGCCACCTGGATTCAACTAAGCAAATAGGGACGAGCCTCCTATTGGATAATTACTTCTCGGAGATTATCTTTCAGCTGGCAACAAGTTATTTAACCCCAACTGGTGCAATGACTTGCTTCTCATTTCCTTAACAACCATGTCGAAAGACACATCCCGTGGTCGTGGAAAAGATGTTAGTCTGTTTGAGAATGGTCAAATCATTGGCATGCATCAAGCAGAGAAAACATCTAAAGAGATTGCAGAAACTAGTAAAATTGGGTTAAGAACTGTCCAACGCATTATTAAAAACTGGAAGGATATTGGGGACCCATCAGCTTCAAGGAACAAATGTGGCCGGAAAAAAATCCTGAATGATCGTGATGTGGTGAGATCAAATCGAAGAAAAACAACAGTAGAACTCAGGGCTATGTTTAATACTGAAAGTAAGAGCATTTCCACAGGCACAATGCGAAGGGAACTCAAGGGATTGGGACTGAACAGCTGTGTAGCCGTAAGAAAACCACTAATCAGTGAGGCTAACCGGGAAAAAAAGGCTTCAATTTGCTAGGGAGCATAAAGATTGGACTGTGGAGCAATGGAAGAAGGTCATGTGGTCTGATTAGTCCAGATTTACCCTGTTCCACAGTGATGGGCAAATCAAGGTAAGAAGAGAGGCAGGTGAAGTGATGTACCCACCATGCCTAGTGCCTACTGTACAAGCCTGTGGGGGCGCTGTTATGATCTGGGGTTGCTGCAGTTGGTCAGGTCTAGGTTCAGCGACAGTATGTGCTCAAAGAATGAGGTCAACTGACTATCTGAATATACTGAATGACCAGGTTATTCCATCAATGGACTTTTTCTTCCCTGATGGCACAGGCATATTTCAAGATGACAATGCCAGGATTCATCGGGCTCAAATTGTGAAAGACTGGTTAAGGGAGCATGACACATCATTTTCACACATGGATTGGCCACCACAGAGTCCAGACCTAAACCCCATTGAGAATCTTTGGGATGTGCTAGAGAGGGCTTTGCGTAGCGGTCAGACTCTACCATCATCATTGCAAGATTTTGGTGAAAAATTTATGCAACACTGGATGGACATAAACCTTTTGACATTGCAGAAGCTTATCGAAACAATGCCACAGCGAATGCGTGCCGTAATCAAAGCTAAAGGCGGTCCAACAAAGTATTAGAGTGATGACCTTTTTTTTTGGTGGCAACTTTTTTTTGGGCCAGGCACTGTATATATATATATATATCAGTGGCGGCCGGCCCATAGGGGGCGCTGGGGCACCGCCCTCCCTGATAAGAAGAGAGAAACGTAAAATATATTTTTAGAAATTAACTCATAAATGTCAGTTTTACTCTCTAGAGTGTGTAGCTATAAGCAAAACAAATTATATAAACTACATTTCCCTACCTACTGTCATTAATTTGTGGATTTCCACACAGACAGACTCCTACCGTCTCTGTCTTGGGGCGCTGATTAGACTGACCCACATTTGCAGAGAATCTGTCAATCATGTACTATTTGCTAGGTGAATTTAATGGCCAATCAGCGTCTCAGAACTTTATGGTCTTGGGGCGCTGAAAATACTGCGCTTTAGAAGCCCAATGCGCAGGTGCAGACAATTAGAGGGACAATGGCGAACCACGTAACGAGCGAGATGCAGCTTCCACCAAATTCGGTGAGATCATTTTTTATTCACCTGTTTGCCAGAAGAACAATGGAGGAGAAAATCCTGATTAAAGAGTTGGGACCAGACAAGCCTGACCTTATCATCAACCAGCAGACTAAGGAAAAAAATAAAGTCTACAATAGGAGTTTTTGCAGGAGTTGGTTCGCGCGCAAGTCGTGGTTGACAGGCTGTGGAATGGCCAATGCACTTTTCTGTTTTCCTTGTATTCTTTTTAAAAATGAAAAGTGTGATTTAAGGTGGACACAGTCAGGACAAACCGATTTGAAGCACCTCTCCGAACGTATCAAGAAGCATGAACGATCAAGAGTTCATATGGAAAATTGCATCAAGCTAGCTGTGCTCGGAAAAATTAGCATAAAAGTGCAGCTGGATGACGGACAACGCGTTGCGGTAAGAAGGCATAATGAAGAGGTTGATAAGAATCGTCATATTTTATCTAAACTCATTGACTGTATTAAGTTTTGTGGTGCTTTTGAACTGGCATTGCGGGGACATGATGAAAGGGATACTTCTGAAAACCCCGGAATTTTCAGAGGTTTAGTCGACTTAATGGCGACCATTGACCGAGACTTACATGAGCACCTCGAAAGTGCAACCGTCTTTAGAGGCACCTCAAAGACTGTACAAAATGAGTTACTGGACTGTATGCTCGGTGTTCTGAGAGAAAAAATCTTGTATGAAGTAAAATCAGCGGACTTTTTAGCCATCCAAGCTGATGAAACTACTGACATTTCCACACACTGTCAGTCAGTGTTGGTGCTGCGATACGTTGACAGAACCCATAACATCCAGGAGCGTTTCTTTGAGTTTATTAAGCTCTCCAATGCCAACGCGGACGCAATTGCCAGTGCTTTATTGGAAAGACTGCGCACTATTCTTCCCGAGGGACAAGAAAAGAAGCTGATCGCCCAGGCCTATGACGGGGCATCAGTGATGAGGGGTGCCACTGGAGGAGTTCAGCGCAAGGTCCTAGACGCCTATGGAAATGCTCACTACGTTCACTGTTATGCCCACCAGTTAAACCTAGTGATGCAACAAGCAACATCCCACATCCCACAGATAAGTCACTTTTTTTCTGATGTCGGGGGGTTTTCTTCCTTTTTTTCCAAGTCAAGAAAGAGAACCGCAGTGCTTGATGAGGTGGTGGCGCATCGTCTTCCAAGTGCATCAGCAACACGCTGGAACTTCAACAGTCGCGCTGTTAACACAGTGTATGAACACAAGGCTTATCTGGTGAAGTGTTTCGAGACCATCCGGAACAGAGCTGAATTTGACGGCCCTACAAAGAGAGAGGCTGGCGGCTATGTGAGAATGCTGGAAGATGATGCTTTCTGTTTTTTCCTGGCCCTCTTTCACAAAATAATGCCACATGTGGACATGCTGTACAACCAGATGCAAAAAAGAAACACCGATTCTGTCTACATCTCAGGAATCATCCAGAGATTCACTGACAACATGCAAGCTATCAGGTAAGCTACAGTATGCATCTGATCTGCCTACAGTATTGCACAAACATAAATTTTCTTTGAGTAGACTTGTTCAGCTCTTAATGTTTATATCTCATCTTATTTATTGAATTTCCCTTCAGGGATTAAAAAAGTATTTTTCATTTTATTGAAACAACGAATTTATCTGTTACATTTAGACAAATTTGAAATGCTCAAACACAGTGACTTAATATATAATTCTGTACCATGTTGGTATGGAGGATAAAAAGTGCCAAAATTAAATAAATAAATAAAGCATTAATTAAATAATTAAATGTGTCAATAATTAATTAAATGTGGAATTAAATAAATAAATAAGGAATTAAATATATAAATGTGTCATTAATTTAATAAAATACGTCTTCATTTTATTAAAAAAATATATATAATTATTTCAGTGTGCATTTAATTATTTAATTATTTCATGGTGAAATAATAAAATGCACACTGAAATAATCATATATATTTTTTTTAATAAAATGAAGACGTATTTTATTAAATTAATGACACATTTATATATTTAATTCCTTATTTATTTATTTAATTCCACATTTAATTAATTATTGACACATTTAATTATTTATTTAATGCTGTATTTATTTATTTAATTTTGGCACTTTTTATCCTCCATATATTGGCTTTATATATCTTTATATAGCAACCAAATTTCAGAAATAACTTTCTAACATATAAATTATTTCTGTATCATCAGGGAGGCTGTTCCTGGTCTAGCTGAAGATCAGGACTTCAGGGGACCTGTACAGGAGCCACCATCAAAGAAACGGAGGACGTTGGGAGAAGACAGAAAACAGTATTTGGTTTTGGAGGTCAGCACTTGCAGCTGCCACCTATCGGGGATAGAAGGAATACAGTACACATTTATTTTCAGACATATCCATCTGAAATTTCTTCTGCATCACATCAGCCGAATGTTTACAATACTCAAACAATATACAGGTTTCCACGGGACAACACCCAAACGCTACACACATGAAATCATTTCCATCATTCCACCATCATCACCTCACCTTCCCAAATACCCACCTACACACAACACATCATCACTCACACCGGGTTTCTCAGAGTACTTATTTGAGTTGTAATATTGACTGATGAATGAAAGCAATTATCAGTCCAACTTTAAAAAAAATGGTATCGTTAGAGATGGCAGGAGCTCATACTGTGTTCATTACAGGATTTGGATCAGATTCTATTTTTAGCCAGTCTCAGCATATTTTTCTGATGGCATGTTTTGTGGAGTTGATTTGAAGGTTGTCCGATAATCTTGGAATATTTTTTATTTGTTGTTGTAGTTTTGATCTATCCAAGGTGGAATTACAGCGCTGTAGGACAGACGATGGCAGATGTATTAAACAGCAGAAGAATAGCAACTTATCACCACACTGGCCATTTGAAATAGTGCTACTGACTGAAATGTACATTGTCATGATATCAATATAAAATCATCTTGGGTCATTATAACGTTACAGCTGTTCAGGAAAGGAAAATTAAAGCCCTCTATTTAAAATAGAATGTCAAAACCTATTTCTTACCTATTTTTTTATTCCATCTCATGTCATAGGTCTGTGACATCATTATGTCCCATGCCAAGGAGAGGTTTTCCTTCGCCAAACACCTGGTCAGCGCCACTCTGCTGCAAGGAGACTTGTTCCCACAACACAACAAGAAGTTCCCAGATCCAGCACTGGATACCACGGTGGAAGCCTATCCCTCACTGGACAAGGCCAGACTTAAAACAGAGCTGTCCCTGATCTACAGTAATGAGGAGTTCCAGAGTTGCATTGGTGCACTGGCTCTCTTTCAGGTTCTGATGGAGAATAACCTCCAAGACACATTTACAGAAACTGTAAGTCTTCTCAGCATTCTCATCACCACACCAATGACGACATCCGAATCAGAGAGGTGCTTCTCAACTTTAAAGAGGATAAAAACTTTCCTCAGGAATACTAAGGCACCAGATCGCCTCAATGCTCTGGCTATGCTCTCCATAGAGAAAAAGCTTACACGGGACATCCCTGATTTCAACACCAGAGTCATTGAGAAATTTGCCACTCAAAAAGACAGACGGGCAAAATTCATGTACAAATAATAACTGTCTACCCTCCACTCAGTCATCATATTCCCTCACCTGAGTAATATAAACATACCACTCTTTCTTTTTTTCACTCACTCACTCACTCACTCACTCACTCACTCACTCACTCACTCAGTTGATTTGTATAGATTAAGTTGATCAAACCTTTTGATTGTTGGTGATTACTGTATTAGATACCCTTTCTAAAACAGGGGTGGGCAACTCTGGTCCTTGAGGGCCGGCATCCTGCAGGTATCAGGAGTTTCTCTGCTGCAACACACTTCACTCCAGTCAACAGATAATTATGCACTTGATGTGAAGCTCTGCACAGGTCACAAGGTGTGTTGCCACAAGGAAACTCCTGATACCCACAGGATGCCGACCCTTGAAGACCAGAGTTGCCCATCCCTGTGGTACGATATAAAAATTTCATGTCATGGTTATTGTGACCAAAATCATCACTGCTACTGTTATTATATAATAAATTAAATCATTACTGTTAAATTGTATTTATTGTCCAATTGTTTATTTGAATTCTTATTCTGGATTATCGGTAGTTGGAGACATACACTAGGCTATATCAGCCCCACCAAAAATATTTTTCACCAGCCGCCACTGATATATATATATATATATATATATATATATATATATATATATATATATATATATATATATATGTATATATTAAGAATCATAGAAATAATTTCAGTCTTAAAAATGTTTTCTGAAACATAAAATATTGGACTGCAGTTATACCTTATTAGGGAATATTCCTACCCACTGAAAAACTTATAGGCTTGTTTTGCAACTTGTGCATAGATTATACAGACTACATGGTGACACTGGTTGCCCAGGTGTTCCTGGCTAGGTTTGCTCTATGAAAATGACATTTTAGATGGTATCCTAATTGTCTGATTGGCTTGGATACGATGCAAGGTCTGCATCTGGCATCAGTGTTGACAGGCTTGAGTATTGAGTGTAACGCGAGTGCCTGATAGAAGTGTGATTGTGCTGTGTCTTTTTCCAGGCAGCCATGACAGCATAGCACGAGGGGCCTCTTTGTTTCTGGATCAGTGACTTTCTCTCCAACAGGCCCCAGGTGGTGAGGATAGTGAAACTTACATCTGTCCAATGATCCTGGCACACTGCAGGGTTGTTTTCTTAGCCCTGCCCTCTTCATTCTCTTCACACAAAATCCTCTCCTATACACAAAGCAAATATGTTAAAAAAAAAAAAGTTTATGGTCAACACAGCTGTGAAAGGACCCACTAAAGAGAAGAGGGTAACCTAAACTTAATTCACACCTTAGTCCTAAACCCTTAACCCCTGATCCGAGAGGGAAACCTTTCCTTTAATCTTCCATAATGTAGCATATTCCTGTTAAATCAGCTTTACACTGTCCCCACAATGTAACAACTATGAGTCACCATATTCTTGTATTCCTGTAGTAAGGGCCATGCTTTGAATCCTATTGACTTTAATTGATTTTCACTCATTTTCAACCCGTTTGCCCTAATCTGGACAATAACTCCACCCAAGGCATCAAGGCAATACAATGTTGCATTATTTGCTGGTTCAGCTTCTGACTTTTTGGTCTCTATGTATTTGTAGCCACATCTGGCCCAGTGCTCTGCTTAGCACAATGCTGAAGGAGCTGTTAGATGGGCTACTGCCATCAGCAACTATATATAGTTGAATTAGGTTAAGTCCACATATCTATGGCCTCAGCTTTTATTTTGGCTAATTGTATCTGCTCTATTTTATCTAAGTGATCCTTTGGTGTGTTTGTTTGTTAATTTTGTGTGTCTACCTCTGTCATCTTAAAACCCTTGCTGGCCTGGACTCAAGGACGCTTACACTGAGCCTGGTTAGCTAGAGGTTTATTTCCATCAAAAGAAAGTTTCTTCTCTCTGCCTGCATATTCCATGTGAGGCATTGCCACAGTCAGTGATGCAATGGAAGCTGATCTCCACTGTCACAACATGCTCATCCAGGAGGAGCAAATCCTGCAATAGAAATGCTTTGATGCAATCAGCAGGTTTTTCTTAACAGCCACCTCATTTTGGGAAATTCTCGCCTTTTTGCCTTTTTTCCTAAGTTATTTGGAAAAGCAAATAACTTAGGAAATTTAAGCCCAAATTACATGTGCAATACATTATTTGAAAGCTAACACCCTCTAGTTTAATTGAAAATTGAGTGAGTAGAACACAGACCAAGCTGCATCAGTTTAAACATGACTCAAAGTTTTTGTTTTTTTATTCTTGAAAGTTGTTATACTTTTTTGAAAAGCAGTAATAAAGACATGCTTTACAAAAGGCAGGTCTCATTGTATTATGTTTGTTCTACATCATGTCAACCACAAATTCAGAAAATTTCAGACCTCTAGCTACGACAGTTCCAGAGCTGTGGGGGCTTTTAACAAAAATCTCCAAATGTGCCAAATTGTGCAAAATGCTTTCACTATGCTTTGATTTACTATTTGAACCATATCTACATTTTACCAGTGGAATTTTCATGCATTCTGAGTTATTAGTTGTGAATGGGTTTTAAGAGGATAAAAACTTTTAACCTATGAGTCTGAACAATCTTATTGAATTGGCTCTGAAAAATTTATTTGGATGATGTGTTACAAAATGGTTCTATACAAATAAACAGATTTTAATCATCCCAGGGCAGTCATCACTGAAGCAGTAGCTGCCGGGACCAGCAGAAACCTGTCTTCCTGGGGATCCACACCCAGTCCAAGAAAACATGGACACAATTTCCCTTGCTGTTCGTAGAACTGCACTTTTCTGGACCGAGATACCTAATGTATTTCCAGGAATGTGCTGTAACCACTCCTCAAGTTTAGGGGTCACTGCAGCCTAACTGTAACAATTACCCTAAACACAACCATTATGGGTTCCTACCTAACAATAACCTCAACCTAAACTCAACTAATATCTTAGTCCTAAATGTGACCCTTGACCCTAAAACAACAATTACCCCCATAGGGTCCAGGAATCCGGCCCCACAACGAGAAGTCGTCCCTGACGGCATTCTTTTTTTCCAGAAAATAGGCTCCACAATGATTTAAAAACAAGAAAACACACATATTATCTCCTGCTGTCTTTATGAAAACTTTGCCTTACTTTATTTTCCATTCATGTGTATGGTCTAACACAGAACATATACCTCACCTCAACTCAATTCACACCTTAGTCCTAAACCTACCCCACAACATGAGATGGCTGTTCCCCATGAACAACCATCTGCTCATGGGAAACAGATGGCTGGTCTCTATAATGCAATGCAACTCAATTAAAAACTAGAGAAGCCTCTTACTTGAGCAACTCAGTTGCTCTTTAACAATTTTCTATAAAGGATGCTCACTGCTATCCATGCAAAGCTTGCTTTCCAGCCTCTTCCTGTATGCCTCCTTGGTTTCTATTACCTTGACCTTAAGTTGCTTCTGTATACTCCTCAACATTATCTGTCTCCAGGGGTGGATCTAGGATTCTAGGATAACAGGGGCTTAGCCCTGAGGGAGCAGATGTTGATTTCTTTTTCCTTTCTTTTTTTTTTGCTGCCTTGCACAGAAAACTACAATTTGTTTGCACTTCAACTTACCACAGCAGAGAGGCACTGAGAACCTTCTTATCCAATCCACTTAATTTATATAGCACGGTTAAAACAGAAACATGTTCACCAAAGTTCTGCACATATAAAATACATAATAAAAATAAATAAAATCACAAAATAGACAAAAATAACAGAAGAGGACAATGAAATAATACAACAAAATAAAATGGGACATAGAGGCTGTGTCAGGGACTTCCTCTTTCTCCATCCTTCTCATAATGAAATTTTGTGTCTTCTGGCTTCTGTTGAATCTTATAATGCAAGGCTAGGGATATCAATATCCCATGAAATATAATTTTTGTGGAGTGGAAGAGCATATATTATGAACATGCACACAAGTACTGAGAACTTTGCAACAGCAACCAGAAAGGCCATCGATAGTTAGAAAAAAACAAAAACCTCATAGTGCCTTTGATAATGCTAAATGAAAGCCAACAACCTCAGCTGGAAAACACTGATGAACAACAACAAGAGAGAATGAAAGGAGAAAGTATCACCCTGCTACCGGTCTTCCCATCTCTTGATTCAGAAATAACTCCCACAAAGGAATCCACGGTGGGGGCTCAGGAGGGGTCACCATCCAGATGGACTGGAGCAGCCCTCAGGTTTTACAAAGTTGGATCTTTTCATAAAAAATGACCAAAAACTGGTAACTAAGGAGGCGAGCTGGTGTGGGCAGTTTGACTGACGCAACAGTGGCGCCATCGCATGGCCAAAAGTTCCCTGCAGAGGCGACACTGAAGGATAATCAGAATTACTTGACCTCATGTTGACCAACATCACTATGGATCAATGAAGTTCCCCCCCAGAATCAAGACACAGAGGAATTGAGTTCCTTGCTTTTCACACTTGCTGTTGGAGGGGCGGCTGTATGGAGCCCTTCCTCCAGCAGGGCATCTTTGAACCAAAGGTTTCACAAAAGTGGCAATGGGAAGCGTCAGCAGTGTCTCACATTGGAACTCATGAAAAAGAAGGATGGCCAGCCCCAAAGCTAAACCTCGTGCCATATTTTGAAAAAACAACATTTTGCAACTTTCCCAGAGTGACAGATGATAAACGAGCTGAAGAATGGCAGTAACACAGATGAATCATCTATAACTTGGAAAGTACAAAGGAAAAGGTTAAAAAAATATCAGTGCAACCAAGAATTTACTTTTTATGATTGCCCATATTGTATGATCATATTGTTTCATAATTCAATTTGAAAAAGAACTTTTGAAAATGAAACATTTATCTGCATACTACGGAGCCCCTCTGATGACATGGTCAAAAAAATGTTTAATTGTGGCCACGAAGAAGTATTTCGCGGCCACGCAATAAGTATAATGTGCGCACGAAATACTTATTAATAATATCAATAAATCCGCCCCTGTTTTCAGGCTTATGTTAACTGTAATGACTTATCTTGGACAGGCTGCTATGTAAACGGGCCTTTAGTCCTTCGTTTAGCTATGCTGCGGTTGTTTACACTACGCCTTTTCCACCTAAAATAGCGTCTTAGCAACAAATGTCACGAGACTGGCGGAGACCGACTGGGTAAGCAAATCGAGCGCGCCTTAGACCTTAGAGAAGGCGCGCTCGATTTGCTTACCCAGTTGTCCAGGAATGATATTAATATTATTAATAAGTATTTCGTGCGCACGTTAAACTTATTGCGTGGCCACGAAGTAGTATTTCGTGCGCACGTTATACTTATTGCGTGGCCACGAAATACTACTTCGTGCGCACGAAATACTACTTCGTGGCCACAATAAAAAAAAAATGTTTACCATGTCATCAGAGGGGCTCCGTAGCTTACAGACAGAAGTGGGTCTGCTCTATTCTGACTTTAAAACATGTCATTGTGTTTGCAGTGCAAACTTTGCACCTTTGGTCTCTTTACTGTTTGATCCTCTCTAGGTTCAGTCTGAAGGCTGTTCCCAGCCCCACTTCAATCTCCACCCTTGGCAGCTACTGATGCAGAGGTCATGCTGGATTTACCCATTGTAATGGGCTCTATGTACAACTCCACCACTTCCTAAATGTAAGGCAGCTCCTTTGTCTCCTGTCTTTCTCTACTGAATGAACTGATTAATCCGGGTGTGTGGCATCAGTAACCATGACAACAATGGCCAGACACAACTGGATTAATCTTTTCATCCGGTAGAGAAATATGGAAAACAAAAAGCTGCCTTAAATTCAGGAAGTAGTGGAGTGGTGCATAGTGCCCCTTAATAAAAAAAAAAAAAAACAGCTTTTGTTTATTCAGCGTGTTTACATTCATTTCAACAAAACTGTCATCTGTCAAATGAGTGAATCACAATTGGATGGAAATACTTTCCATGCATTTTGTGTTCATGTTCATCCAACAAATTATCATTATCTTGGATTTACACCTTATAAATAAATAATTGTAACACCGACACCTTATGTTTAACCAGCATATTTGCATTTATATCACTTAGCATATTATGATTGGGTAGAAATACTTTGATTTTTTTATGTTGACCCAACACTTTTTTCAATTAATCAAGTAGTACTTTATATGGAAAACAGTATAGAAATAATTTACAAAATGTGTGTGATTGGATTGGTAGATCATGGATACAAGCTCTCAAGTTGAAACTTTAATATTTGCTTTTTAAAGAAGAACTAGCTCTAACACTGTTAATGACAAGGACTAATTAATCTCCTTGATCGGTTTGTCACTTAAAAATTAGGTGCAACCAATTAAACCAGAAAAAGTTGCTATTGTATCATGAATGCCAACGACTGCGCCCTCTAAGAAACAGGTAAGGAGCAGACAGACACACAGACAGCTTATGACTAGATGTACATCATCATTTTAAAGTGGTATCTGACTAACAGGCAATAACTACAATGACACCTCATTCACATTTAATCCACATTGGCTAAAACAAAACTTTAAATTCACCAGTGTCCCAGTGTAGCAGCTGATCTGGTACCCTGATTTCAGCTGCCTATGGAAAGCAGTGGCTGCTTAAGCATGGTTTCTAGTTGCAACTGCCAAAAATTAGGCTTGATGTCTCTGGTTGCAGAAAAACATGCAGCTTTCTTTTGATTTATTTCCTCATTTTATAAAATAACTACACTTGCACAAATTCACTATGGACACAAACAATTTGGTAAGTAGCGCTGCACTGAAGCATACCAACTCTCTAATTTAAGGTTTGTGATTCTTCATAAAGTGTCAATGCTCTTTATATCACAGTAAATCAAAGTTTTTTTCCACAGTCAATGAAGACTAGCTGCTGAAATGTTTCACCACTGATCCATGTCCTTCTGTCAGAACAAAAGAGTATTTTAAATATAGACTAACAACAGTATTTACTAGAGCTGGGTTAGACCCTAAAGGTGTCAGAATTTGACCAGTAAAAATCACCACCACTAGGGGCCACTGTTGCTTGAGGGGAAATTTAACAGAAAAGCCTCAGAAAGCAACAAATCATGTTTTAACCCTGTAATGCCAAATGTATCATATTTGATAGATACGGTTTCTGAAATGTTTTGCATCTGACACCTTTTGCATAATTTAATGGTAAAAACTTTGCTCAAAATCCTATTGTACACAATCAGATATACCTGAGAGCAGAAGACTACACAAATAATCTTGACTTATCGCATTGTAATAAATTATTAATATCAAAAATGTATTTCTGTTTTTTCTTTTTATATCTTTTGTTAAAAGTCCAAATAAGGACTTCAAACCACAAAAAGGTAATTTTCTCTTTTGTTTTATTCTTGGATCGGGCTTTAAAGGGTTAATTAAGATAATGTAATTTGATTATGAGGCTACATGTACTCAAAAATAAAACCATGCTACAATTCATGAGGGATTGCATCCGAGTCAATGAGTTGATGCAATTAAATGGTTTTCCTTAGAAGAAAACTTTGGATCAATTTGACTGTATGAACTGGTTGAACTGTAAAGTGCCTTGAGATGACATTTGTTGTGAATTGGCACTATATAAATAAACTGAACTGAATTGAAACCAATTCTGTCAAATGGATATTTAACCAGAAGCAGTGTCTGAGCTGAGCACTATGCAAACAGTTTGTGTCAGACATTTATCTTATACTGTACACAAAAAGTGCTGGCTAAGCTTCATGCTGAGATCTTGCTTGCTATCAAAATGCATTAAATGTTTTCATTGTAAGCAAGGCTTTGTGTCATTCTCAACACATTGATCTTTCCATCAAAGTCTGCTAAATTACAGACTTCACAGATAGACAGTAAAGGACTCAGCCATTACTTGCACCAGGGGACTCAGCTGCTCCTGCTGCTTTTGCTTTTGACCACCCTAAAATGTGTGACATACATGGGGGTGGGATGGGGGGTGTCAACTTTCAGCAAGGCTTGTTTTGTTTTTGTTAGAAGCTTTTTTCTCTATAACTGTGCTTCTTCTGCCCAGTATTAAAATTTCTGATTACCCAGAAGTTAATTATTAGCTCTACATTTGAAAGAAATTATCAGATTTTAAAAATAACTTGTTTTATTTTTTATTTTTTCAAACCAATCCCGGTAAAGTTACATTTCCCAAATATAACTCAGAGGCATCTCATTGACATTCCTCCAAAGGCTACAGGGATAAAGTTAGCTTCTGAGGAAACATTAGAGCCTTGGAGTGTCTGAGACCTCTGGCAGGAGGCAAAGCTCAAAGCCCCATACAAGGAGCAGGATTATGACTGAATATTTAAAGGAAGTCAAATAGATTAAAACGATCAACACAAGCATTGATTAAATAAAGATAAATAGATAAATCACTTTCAGCTCATGCCAAGTGACAGTGAAAAAAGGTATAAAATCTTTTATATAACATCTTCTTTGGGTTTTTTTTTTCAGTATTTAGAATAATGTAATGTAAATAGTGCAACATTCGTTTTTTTAGAACTGTACTAAACATAAAAACAACAAATTGTTATTTTACCAATAAATAAATAAGGCTAATTTGTACCTTCTCCATATATAATCTGGAAAGATTGATATAATTTAACTATTTGGGTCTAAGATATTTATCTAATTAATTGAGTCATTGAATTGTGACTTCAATATTGAGCTTACCATTTCTTAAAAACTTTACGCAAACGCATTTAGTACCATTAAAATGGATTTTAATGTTAAAGTTAGGCTGTTACTCTAATCTATTTTTGATTTTCTATTTATGAAAAAACATGTGCATAACTCATTACAGTAGACAGAATGCAAACTTGCTTTGTTCACCTAAAGAAGCTCTAATACTTTGATTGAATAATGCAACTGTTGAGGCTTAAATTTGACTCTACTAAAATCCCAGATTTGCTTATCAAGATCTGCTGCCTTGCAGTTAGTAAATGGATCCCTGCTCCAACAAATCTGGATCAGTTAGGCAGTTTGTCAGCAGACTTTATGCCAAAGTTGATGGCATGCTGAAGAGATAATCGTCTACTTGAGCTGTGTTGGACGTACCTGAAAGTTCGAGAACAGCAGATCTCAATGATAAGTTAGAGACCCTGTTATAATCACTGTGGCTGAATATACTGATATGCAGCCATAAGTTAACGCCTCATATACCACTGAAACAAGCAGGTCATAGATTTTTAGACTGGGACTAGCAAACTCATATTTAATTTGCTGACTTTAACATGACAAAACTTATTTGGTAATTAGTTGGTGGTTTAGTTTCTTCTTAGTAGCTTTTCTTACAGTATTTCAGAATAAAATATGAAAAATATGACATCAGAAAAAAGACCAAACGTACTATTTCTTTTTACAGATTTATTTATTGTTTCCTTCAGTGTATGAGTGTTGCTGTGTGTATGGAACCATGGTGTTTTTGTGGTGAACCTTAAACCTCACTCTCTTCCTCCTCCCTCCAGACTAGAACAAAGTGCAAAAACTCCCCTTCAGTCACACTGACATGTTACGTTTCTTCCAGAAAGACACCCCTGAGACACACTAGCCCTCAGCTGTATAATGAACATCGGTTCAACCGGCACATAAGACACGTGGGGTTCATGTAAACAGATAGATGAGCAGCAGAGACCATCTAGGAAGACTCAAACATCTTCTTCCTGTCTGCCTTATCCTCAATGTTCTTACGCCAGTCACCCACGGCTTCTGTTGGCTGTAGAGGACAGAAACATCTTTTTCTAATTGCAATATATATATGTTAAAAAAAACAAAACATCCAAGTCACAGAAACAGATTTAACTTTATTTTGGATTTTTGCCTAAGTGTAAAAATGTATAAACGTATTTTCTCACCTCCTCTTTTGTCTCCTTCTTGACCTGCTTCAGGTTGGCCCTGAGGTCCATGTTGACTGTGTGTTTGGAGCCCAGCAGAGCCTTAAGCATGGCATCAGCAGACATACGCACTTTCTTCAGAGCAGGCTTCTTCACTCCAACCAAGTCCACAACTTTGATCTTCAGGTCCTCAATCTGTGAGAAAATAAAACAATGAAGCTTTCTTCTCCTTCACTTTGGTTTTGTAGTGTCTTTCTATGACGCACCTCTTTTTCTGCCTTTTGGACTTTGGCCTCGATGTCGTACCTTTCCTCATCAATCTTGTCAATGGCAGCATGGAGCTTTTTGCAGACTTCCTATTCGGATATAATCATAAAGACACTATATTGAATCAGCTTAACAATAATGTTCATTAAATTCTAACCAAACTGAATAGAAGAACTCAGGAACAGCAGTGCAGATCAGAAGTGTGATGCTAAGGTGTAGACTTGCTTATTTTTTATGTCAAATGTGACTTAACACTGAGCATTAAAACCAACACTTAAGTTTGTAAAATATTCAACACAATTTATAACTTGAACTCTTTTAGCATGAACCATGTTCCCATGTCTTAATGCAACACTCTAGAACAAAAGGTGATAGTGACCTCTGTCTTGTGAAAATATATGGCAAACAGCTAATGTCTTCTCAAGCAGCATAGCTGTGTTTTCAGCTGCTAAATTCTGGTTAGTTAGTGACTGTAGATGAGGTAACAAGCTCATCAAAAAAGATCATGTTGCTTGTAAAAAAAAAAAAAACGGAGTATCTGTGCATTAAAAAGATCTCACTAATTCCTTAATGGTGTTTCTATAATTTATGAATAATATACATGTAGGCATTTTTAGTCATTTCTCCCTCTTGTTTTATTTTTCTGAGTTTGAATAATGAAATGAAATGAAAGAAAAGTGTCATAGTGTTGTTTTGACTCTTTTAGTAGATAGTTAGTTAGTAGATAGTCTTTCTGAAGCTATTTCTGCCTTTTTTCTCAGTAAACTTCCAGTCTCACTTCTTCATACCTTTCTGTTTTTGTGTTTTTTTTCCTATAAAATCTGATCTGATTTCTCACCATGAGAGCAGCCTGATCTCCATTCGTATCCGGAGCGGGACAGTGCTCAGCCATATAAGCCTCTTTGGCCTGAATGGTCTCCTGCTTTTCCTTCTCCAGCCAGTTTGCAGCAACCTGAAGCACCAGGCTCTGCAGAACCAAACAACAGCAAACAGATGTATGTAATGTCCGACTACATATTATCCATCCGCAACATTAAACAGACTGTCAGGAGCTACAGTAGAGCAAAGATACGTGACTATTTGTGGTTTTTAATCAACTGTATATATTTTCTAACAAGGTTTCCTAATTTTCTAAGCAGCAGGTTTTGTAGATCTATAGAGGTGAATGTCTGTGTATCTTTTACCTTCAGGTGGTGCCGACGGCTGGATGTCATCTTTTTCCTGTTTAGAGAGATTTTTCATAATTGCAATGTCCCTGATTAATAGAACTTGACATTTTTACTGCTTAATTCAAAAACTACACACAACTGTAAAAACAAAACAAAAAAAACATGGTGTAATCATTTAACTGTGTGGATATTCAGAGGTAACTTAAAACAGTACAAAAGACATTATAACTTACTCAGACATCTTGATGGCCTTTGTCGTTCACGATCTGCATTAAAATATTAATAAGAGAAAAGAATATGATGTTGGAATTCTGCAGGAGTCAAGCACATCAGCTGTCTGAGATCAGCATCACGGACATCGATATACAGCAGAATTTGCAACGTAACGTGATCTGAGGCCACAGCTGAGAAGGAGCAACATAGACTGAACTAATCTGGGAAGGTCCAGCTAGGATGTCACTTTTTTAAGGTACCATAAACATGTGTCATAAGTATCATTCTTAGTCAACGAAGCTGAACTTTCTTACATGGAAATAATCGAAAACAAGGATGTTACCGATCAAATGAGGCATGGCCATCATGGAATTTACACACTAACATGAAAACAAAACTGGTTTCATTTAATTTAGAAAAAATAAGTTTTGTTTTTTTTATAATAGGTATTACAAATCATAGTTATTCAAAACTTAGCGAAGTTGTATTAATATTTAATTGGAAAAAAATACCATATGATTTTGAATAACAAAACTAAGATTAACAAAATCCAGTCTGTAAAATTAATCAAAATTACAGTTTTTACAGGTTACACATTAATAAAATGTAACATTTTTCTAACTCTGTCCAAAAAACACAGGCTTGAATAATCGTATTTAGTCAAAACATTTTCTGAAGCAAACTTACAACCTGTGTCATGAAAGATCAATTAAATTTAAAAGGAATACAGTAAACTTTTAAGACACTTGCAATTGGCTGCAAACAGATCACATTAAATCATCCATTTGTGACCTACAACATGTTGAAAGTGAGTTTAGGGATTCAGAACTGGTCAAAGGTGAACCAGCTTGTCACTTAAAGAAAAGATGCTGCTCACAGAGAGGCTCAAACAGATTGGAGAAAAAGAAAGGAAGAAGTTCTCACCTATGGAGAGAAGGAAGGAGGACAGTATACACTTGTTGGAAGAAAAGCAGACACTGCCAAAGCCACGGACAGAGAAAAATGAAATACGTATATATGGAGGCCTGAGATGCCTCAGCAGAATGCTGAGAACCTCTTTATGGAAATGAATTTGAAAGTCAGACCAATAGGCCTGCGAGCTCCTGAAATACACTCTGCCCAGCCCCACTGCAAGTTGCTCCTATCTCAGACGTCTCCTATCTTAGCTAAAGACTCCTTCTACCAAGTTTACTGTCAATGAAAAAACAACACTACTTATCATTCCAACCTTTAAGCATTATTTCCTTATACTTACATGGAAACTATCAAATATTTAATTAAAGGGAAATGGTATTTATTTTCCAACAGATGTGATCCAAGTAAAGCAGCTAAATTATCAATTATTTGTGTATTTGTTTATGTTAAAAGAAAAAAACAACATCTATGCATTTATTTGCCTCTCATTCAAAGCAGTCTCAGTATCGGTCTAATCTGTCTCCCAATGGTTTATCCCTACCTGACTACTATCAGTATTATCAGAAAGTCAAAGGGTTTTGCCTTAACTTTATACCTTTTTTCTGCTATATTGGAATGTAAAAAGAAAAATTCAGTTTACCATTGACAGGCCCAAAAGTCTTATGTTTTACTTTTAACATTGATTTGTGTCTCCTACATTATAATAAAAAAAAATTAAAAAAAATCCCAGTATTGGTCATTCGAGGTGCTCTGACCTGTTCCAGTCTAAAAAAAAATGTATCCATGCATACAATCTGTATAAAAAAGTGAAATTAGAGGTCAGATAATAAACTGTGAGATTCAAGTTTCAGTTTGGGGACATTAGTAGAAATAACGTAATGTTTACAGTTATGTGAAATCATTATTTAAAAAAACAGACAAAATATATGTATATTATGTCATCTTTTTCTATATTATTAGAATGAATCTCCCTTAACAAGAAAATAACAATTTACTCTTTTCAGACTCACCCAAATATCAAAATGGTTTTAAATAACCTTACTATTAAATAAAAGCAGCAACAAATTTCCTTATTTTTCGACATATTTATTTCTACCGCTTTTGAGAAAACCAGTACATTCTGTGATGTTTTTTAAGAAAACAGGTTTAACCACATAAACAATGCTTCCTGATGATGTAACATCCTTCTGACTGCTGTACAGAATGCTCAGAAACAGTAACACAAAGTAAGTCAGTGTCCTAACTCTTGGCCCTGAATGCATCCGAGGGCCAAAGAGATGAGCTCAGTCAGTCAGACCTGCCTCCCCTGGCATCATCCTCACAGAGCCTGAAGAATTTTAAGACGATTCGAACATCTTCTTCCTGTCGGCCTTGTCTTCAATGTTTTTACGCCAATCACCGACCGCCTCTGTTGTCTGGATAAAACAACAAAAAACTCGTAATACCTGGACTAACAATACCGACAATCACAAAAAAAATTCCATTGCATCGTTCATTGTAAAGATTTCCTGTATTATCTTGAGAAAAAAAAAAAGAATATGACCCTTAATTGGCCATTATTAAGGCGTCTCTTCAGAATAACTAATAGATACAATATCTTTGGTGTTTAACCAATTGACAGTTACTGCTATTAATTAACATTTAAGCATAATCTCAATTAATTTTAGAGCAGAAAATAAGGGTGAAAACAGTAATGTGATGGAACAGTTTTGTTAGAATTGAAATATTTACCTCCTCTTTGGTCTCCTTCTTGACCTGCTTCAGGTTGGCCCTGAGGTCCATGTTGACTGTGTGTTTGGAGCCCAGTAGAGCCTTAAGCATGGCATCAGCTGACATACGCACTTTCTTCAGAGCAGGCTTCTTCACTCCGGCCAGATCAACAACCTTCAGCTTCAAATCCTGGATCTGGGATCAGATAGAATATGATTAAACAGTTGGGTTGAGGTTTAATGTTTTGTGTTGAAGCTTTTTTCAAAGATTTTATTGGCAGTTGCAGCCAAGATCACTGCATCAAGAACATGGAAATGAGATAGAGGACTCTTTTCCACTCTGTCAGAAATTTTTCTTTAAGTTGTATAAGCCATAAAGGTCTAAAATTCAATTCAATTCAGTTTTTTTATATAGCGCCAATTCACACCACATGTTATGTCAAGGCATTTTACGGTTCACCATTCAGTACAATTCTTTGAGCTGCTTGAGTACGCATAGCCAATCAGTAGCAGCATTTCACCACTGGTTGACGTCATAGACGTGACTGCAGTTCATCGGTCCGAAATATTTCTATATCAAGGCTAAAGCATCTGTTGGCTTCTGGCTGTGGATGTATTTTACATGGAAACAGAACGCTGTCTCACCCTACATTGAGCTGCATGGGAAACAGCTGTTTTCCTGCCATATATTGCAAGTAACAATGAGATTTGATGCCACTGACTCTCAGGTAAAAGTCATTCACGCTGACCGGTCAGCCAAACGGATATACCCTGGCAAAGCAGCCGGGATACATGATCAATTGGAGGCATAGTGACAGGACCACACTGTCACACATAGATTCTTGCTTAACTTGGAGCTTCTCTGTAGGATGTGCTAGGTCCAGGGATACTGTTGGTTTTGTTTGGTTTTCCAAAGTAAATAAACCACAGAAACTTGTTAGGTAAAATCAGAGTGTGCTTTGTTGATGTGAAACAGACGACCAGCATATTTAATGACACAGTGGAACCTTTCACCAGCGGTGCCAATTTGCCTGCAGGTTTTGCATTCTGTGTGAATGCACCTTTACAAAGAAAATAACTGGCAAGGCAAACAGCTAATCATAGGACATCTATGAACAACCAATTTAAACTAGTTTCAAATTCAGTGAGGATCTCACAGGACCTTAAGTGGAGATGAACATCAACTCCCTCACCAAGAAAGTACTTCCTGCGGCAGCTGAAAAAATTCAACCTGCCAAGGACAATGATTATGCACTTCTACTCCTCCATCATTGAGTCCAACCTCACCTTCTCAATCATAATCTGGGAATCTGGTGCCAGTGCCAAGGACAAGGGCAGACTGCAATGTGTCATCCGTTCTGCAGAGAAGGTGATTGGCTGCAATCTTCCATCTCTCCAGGAGCTGCACGCCTCCAGGACTCTGAGGCATGCAGGGAAGATTGTGGCTGATCCCTCGCACCCCAACCACAAACTATTTCAGACACTTTCCTCTGGCAGGATGCTGCGGTCCATCAGGACCAAAACCTCATGCCAAAAGAACTGTTTCTTCCCATCCACTACCAGCCTTATCAACAAGGCCCAGAGACCTCCATGACACTGACACTGCCTCTCTCCCTCCCCTGTTCAGGACCTAGAAGCTACACTGATGTAGCATCTCCAGACCTCTCATTACATTAATGTACAGCCTACTGTGTATATAGTACATAGCAATATACTATATATTGTATCTAGTATATTGTATGTTTTATATTGTATATAACTAAAGATTTTGTATTATGTATATATATTACATTTTTCTGCACCATCAACAGTAATTCAAATTCCTTGTAAGTGCACACCTATTTGGCAATAAATCTGAATCTGATTCTTATTCTGATTCTGATTCCATTTTAAAACATCAAATTATCGAGTACAAAAAGTTGAGCATAAGATGAAGTTGATATCTTGCTTTTTCAAGGATCCATTGTTCTCTGCATTAAGGCCAATTTAAGACCAATTTATGCTTCTGTCGCATAGCCTCTGCATCCGTGAAATCTCTCTTTGTGCGCGACCACGCCCCCCGCACAGAGGTTCTGCAACCGTCATCGCGCACCTCAAAAAACTCCTGACTACGCGTCAGACGGTTGCAAACCTGCACAGACCTCAAGCAGAAGTGCGCCAACAAAAAGCAGCTGTGATTGGTCCTTGGTATGCCTTTTCAGCTGTGTGTGTGGTCGTCCCTCTCGATTCGGTGCCGCGACACGCCATTTTCAAAAACGGAGGAACAACTACAATGGACAACTACGACGAAAGGTTAATCTGTCTATATACCAACTCGATTAACAGAACCTGTTCCTCTACGATGTCTATAAACTCTAGATCCATCTCTGTGACTGTGATATCTTGCAGATGTGCCATTGTTGTTTTGGAAAATAACACTCCCGCCGGCACCGCCGAAGTTCTCTTGACTGTCCGCCGAAGTTCTCGCCAGTTCTCGAATAGGCTCCCCCTTGTGCTTTGAAGGGAAACTGCTGTGCGGCCCTAGAAATTCAAGACCGACGGTGCAGAAGCATACCAGCAAAGCTGGTTCATGACCAGACCCAAGTGATATTTGATGTGTGCGGTTGCAGAAGTATAATCTGCCCTTTATTCTTCTGACACATAGCCTCTGCAACAGTCAAATCTGCCTCTTTGCTGGACCACGCCCCCGCGCAGTGATCCTGTAACCATCGTTGCGCACCTCAAGAAAAATCCTGACTACGCGTCAGACCATCTCAAACCCGCGCAGACCTCAAGTGGAAGCGCACAGACAAAAGTTTGTGATTGCTCCTTGGTATGCCTTTTCGGCTGTCTGTGTGGTCATCCTTCTCGATTTGGTCCCGTGACGTGCCATTTTTAAAAATTGAGGAACAACTACCATGGACAACTATGACAAAAGGTTAATTGAGGAGGTTCGCTCCATTAACAGATCCTGTACCTCTTCGATGTCTAACAACTCTAGCTCCACCTCCGTGACCTTGATATCTTGCAGAGACGCCATTGTTGTTTTGGAAGATAAACACTTCCTCTGGCGCTGCCAAAGTTCTCGTGACCATGCAGCGAAGTTCTTGCAAGTTCGCGAATAGGCTCCCACTTGCCCTTTGGCAGGAAACTGCTGTGCGTCCCTAGAAATTTGAGACCGACTGTGCAGAAGCATACCAGAAAAACTGGTTTGTGACCAGACCCAAAGGACATTTGATGTGTACGGTTGCAAAAGTTTAATCTGCCCTTTACAGTACATGGCCTGAAAGAGCACATCAGATCTTTGTTTTTTCATTCACTGGTCATCCAAGAAATGACTTAAGTAAGAGTAAAAAGGGTAATTTGTAAAATGGCTAGTAAACTACTGTTTACTGGACATAAGATATTTATCAAAATTACATTATTGTAACAGCTATCTTATATTTTTCAGGCTGGCTGATACTCAGCTATACAGGTGCTGGTCATAAAATTAGAATATCATGAAAAAGTAGATTGATTTCAGTAATTCCATTTAAAAAGTGAAACTTGTATATTATATTCATACATTACATACAAACTCATATATTTCAGATGTTTATTTTGTTTAATTTTGATGATTACAAATGACAACAAATGAAAATCTCAAATTCATCATATCAGAAAATTAGAATATTACTGAAGACCAATAAAAACAAAGGATTTATAGAAATGTTGGCCAACTGAAAAGTATGAACATGAAAAGTATGAGCATGTACAACACTCAGTATTTAGTTGGGCCTCCTTTGGCCTGTATTACTGCAGCAATGCGGCGTGGCATGGAGTCGATCAGTCTGTGGCACTGCTCAGGTGTTATGATAGCCCAGGTTGCTCTAATAGTGGCTTTTAGCTCTTCTGAATTGTTGGGTCTGGTGTATTGCATCTTCTTCTTCACAATACCCCATAGATTTTCTATGGGGTTAAGGTCAGGAGAGTTTGCTGGCCAATTAAGAACAGGGATACCATGGTCCTTCAACCAGGTACTGGTAGCTTTGGCACTGTGTGCAGGTGCCAAGTCCTGTTGGAAAATGAAATCTGCATCTCCAAAAAGTTGGTCAGCTGCAGGAAGCATGAAGTGCTCTAAAACTACCTGGTATGTGGCTGCGTTGACCCTGGACCTCAGAAAACACAATGGACCAACACCAGCAGATGACATGGCACCCCAAACCATCACTGACTGTGGAAACTTTACACTGGACTTCAAGCAACGTGGATGAAGTGCCTCTCTTCTTTTCCTCCAGACTCTGGGACCTTGATTTCCAAAGGAAATGCAAAATTTACTTTCATCAGAGAACATGACTTTGGACCACTCACCAGCAGTCCAGTCCTGTTTCTCTTTAGCCCAGGCAAGACGCTTCTGACGCTGTCTGTGGTTCAAGAGTGGCTTGACACAAGGAATGCGACAGCAGAAACCCATGTCTTTCATACGTCTGTGTGTGGTGGTTCTTGAAGCACTCACTCCAGCTGCAGTCCACTCTTTGTGAATCTCCCCCACATTTTTGAATGGGTTTTGTTTCACAATCCTCTCCAGGGTGCGGTTATCTCTCTTGCTTGTACACTTTTTTCGACCACATCTTTTCCTTCCCTTCGCCTCTCTATTAATGTGCTTGGACACTGAGCTCTGTGAACAGCCAGCCTCTTTAGCGATGACCTTTTGTGTCTTGCCCTCCTTGTGCAAGGTGTCGATGGTCGTCTTTTGGACAACTGTCAAGTCAGCAGTCTTCCCCATGATTGTGTAGCCTATAGAACTAGACTGAAAGACTATTTAAAGGCTTTTGCAGGTGGTTTGAGTTAATTAGCTGATTAGAGTGTGGCACCAGGGGCCATCAATTTTGAACCTTTTCACAATATTCTAATTTTCTGATATGATGAATTTGAGATTTTCATTTGTTGTCATTTGTAATCATCAAAATTAAACAAAATAAACATCTGAAATATATGAGTTTGTATGTAATGTATGAATATAATATACAAGTTTCACTTTTTAAATGGAATTACTGAAATCAATCTACTTTTTCATGATATTCTAATTTTATGACCAGCACCTGTATTTGTCTATAAGTCCAGATGAAGCCAACTCATTACATAGATTACAGGCACGTCTTGAAGACATAAAAACCTGAATGGCTCTTAACTTCCTGCTCCTAAATGCAGACAAAACAAAAGTTATAGTCTTTAGACCGGAGTCTTTAAAAAAGAGGCAGACTAGTCAGTTAATTCATTTGGATGGGATTAAATTGATCTCAGATAATAAAGTAAAAAATTTTGGGGTTATTTTTTAATCAGGACCTGTCATTTAAATCCCATATCAAAGAGGTTTCTAGAATTTCCTTCTTTCATCTTCGGAAAATTGTAAAAAAATTATAAACATCCTGAGATGTTTATAATTTATACAATTTTAATATATAAGCATTTATAAATATAAATGCTGAGAAACTAGTGCATGCATTTGTTACTTCAAGGCTGGACAATTGTAACTCTCTACTATCAGGAAGTCCACAAAATGTAGTTAAGATGAAAATTAATGGTTTACTGTTAAATCCAGATTACAATTTAAAATCCTCCTTCTCACATGTAAAGCCTTAAATGACAAAGCTCCATCTTATATCAGAGATCTGATTGTTCCTTATGTTCCTAACAGAGCACTTTGCTCTTTACTAGTGGTTCCTAGAGTTTCTAAAAGTAGAATGGGAGGCAGATCTTTTAGTTATCAGGCTCCTCTCCTGTGGAACCAACTACCAGTTTTGGACAAGTTCCTTTTGGTATCTCTGCTTATTTCTGTATGCCCGCGTCTGTCTCCTTGAACCCTAGTCAGCCTCAGCAGATGGACGCTCTCACTGAGCCTGATTCTGCTGGAGGTTTCTTCCTGTTAAAGGGGAGTTTCTCCTCTCCACTGTTGCTACAAGCATGGAGTGAGGGATTACCTTCGAATCAATGATTCAATGCAATCATCTGGTTTTCCTTAGATATAAAAATTTGAATCAATTTGGCTGTATGATCTGGTATAATTAAAGTGCCTTGAGATGACATGTATTGAGAATTGTAGCTGTATAAATAAACTGAATTGAAATAATCATCTAATCTAAAGTGCTCTTCTGCCATCATCTGTTGGGGTAGCAGCATTAAAGCAGAAAATAAAGAAGCTCAGCAAACTACTAAAGCTGTTACGAGAACTTTGCTTGAACCTATGGATATATTTTCACACATCCTTTTTTTTTTCGACAAAATTATAAAAAAAAACAGACTACCTGACCGTCCTCTATATCTAACTGCGACAACAGAATATTTTCAGTTAGACGTTCTCCAGAGCATTTAAAAAAAGATTCTTCCTGCCAGTATCATCTACTGTAAAACAACTCATTGCAGAAAAAGTTATAAAATAGGATATAAAATAATTGGATTGAAATTTGAAGGAATATAACTGAATGGGATTCTGCACCTTGTGATGTGACTTGTTGGCAAATAACCAAAAGCAATATGCACACATGAGCACATTTGTTTGGAAATGGTACCTACCCCTAAGGGAAGCGTTCCTTTCCTATGCACCGAATCTAAAATCTATATTGTTAAAATGTACTGGAAATTAAATAAAGGTTTTCTGAAAGTTGAATTAAAGACTTGTTGATAAATATGTCTTTACAGTTAAATCAAGTCAGGCTCTTGCCTGTATCTCACCTCTTTGTCCACTTTCAGAACTTTTGCTTCTGTGTCGTATCTCGCCTCATCAATTTTGTCAATGGCCTGATGGAGCTTCTTGCACACTTCCTGTAAGCAAAAGAAAAAAAGCATATTTTATGATTTATAACACTCCTGCTGAGGTGGTTCCCTTCCCAATAACATCATTCTTGTTTCAAGGATTATTATGACACACTAATTACAAGACAATATGTGCTGTTTTATTTTAAATAATATCAGCCCTTTTACAGGAAGACTTTGGAGTCTAGGGAGTACTCAAACAACAAAAAAATTGAATATAGAAAGACATACGTATGGCCCAAATAGTGTTACATTGGAGTGAAATAGAGCGTTGAAAATATAGATCCACCTTATTTTTCATCTCATGAAAAAGGGGGACTTCACATAAAGGTTATTTGCCAATTCCAATGACCCTATTAAACTAGGGTGACCATATTTTCATTTGGGAAAACCAGGACACCTGGAAGGGGGGTTGGGATCTCTGTTCCTGATGTCTGTGGCATGCACTCAACATAGACCTACGTAATCCTACAATAACATGATATTTACAGTTGATTTATTAAAAAATGCTTTTCGGTAAAAGTCAACAGCAATAACTCCAATAACAAACGATAATTTCATTCAAAATGTATTTTTAAAAATGCTTAACAATTCCTGTAATTAATGAATAGCACAATGAAAGAAATAATGTCTCATCTAAACATCCCTCACTTAACAATAAAAGTTAACAATAACTCTCAACTCCCAATAACACATGATACTCAGCCTCAGCAATGAACGAAATAATGTCTGTTCTGTAAGCTATTGGAAAAAATAAATTAACAAATGAGCTAATTAAAAAAAAAATACCTCTTGTGTAGCAAAAATTATTCAAAATGTACCAAAAACGAACAAACATATCAATAGACTATCTTTACTTTCGGTGTCCAGGTGGCTTTTCAGATCCCTTGCACCTCCATTGGACACCGAGACATATGTGCCTGCTTTGCACACTGTGTACAAGGCATCCAATGTGTCTCGACTCAGTCTGAAAGCAGGGAAACTCTTTTGTAAATTGTCGGTAAACATACATTTGCACTTTGGCATGTTGTTGGCGTACTGACAGCCACGCTATCTATATTCTGATTAAGAACAGGGCTGCCCGCACTGACGCAGCTCAGGGATTACGTCACACGCAGCGCAGTGCCCTAGCGCCTGTAAATTTAATGGTCCAATTAAGGTAATTTAAAAAATCAGGACATTTCCTCATTTTCTAAAAAAAACCCGGGACGCCCGGGACAGGACTTGAAATACGGACATGTCCTGGGAAATACGGACGTTTGGTCACCCTATATTAAACACTATTAACATTTAAATTATCCATTTGTTAACTTTTAGGTTTCGTATGAACTGCAGCAAGTCTCTGAATTTGAAACTGGTTTATATTTGGTTCTCAGACAGTTATTGCAACACTCAAACCCTGTGAAGATTTGAGCTATTGACATTTTGGTTCAGAACTGGCTAAGATGTTTATACTTATTGTACTTATTCCCCTGGATGGTTGGGCTAATACTGCTGAGGAGCGCATTAAACATATAGGGTGGCATTCCCACATACGTAGTTGCCAAATGCACCCCCAGCTTCTCCATTAGTTTGTTGTAGTAACTATGTTCTAGGTTCCTTACTGTCAGAGCCTCCACCAGAGGGCTCTCAGTCCTTTTTCAAACCAGTCCTCATCTGGCCTTCAGCAGCTGCCAGGTGGTGATGATACTCTAGCTGTATGGCCTAGAGGATTTCCTGATTTTAGTCTCTTTAGGACTATTATGAAATTTATAAGCTCTGTACTACCTAAAAATCAAACATATTTCAGTGAAAAAAATGTATATATATATATATATATATACATATATATATATATATATAAAGGTTTATACATATAAAAATCTTTGCATGACCTATATTGACCTACTCTGAATTAGCTGAGTAACGCCCCTTCTCAATGTATAGTGGAGGAAGTTTTTTTTTCGGGGTGGATCATCAACATAAGGGGTCCTCCTAATTGTCACTCATTCTGATATGATATGTTTACGTAAGGCCATCCTACGTGCTTGTCCCTATTTTCTCTTATCGCTGATGAGGCTGACATAGTGGAAAAATTGCAAATCTTCTTTAAGAAAGTAAGCTTGTATGAGCGATGCAAACAACAACTTTAAAACAGAGCGTGCACAAGGAGAAATGGGCTAATGCACGCTCTTACACTCCTTCAATAGGCATTCCCTCTTTGGAGCAGATACAGGGTCTTTCCAAAAATGTGCAAAAATCCTCCACTATATCTTTAAGATTTAGTTCCCTATTGCCTTATTTGTTTGTCATACTGACCATGAGGGCATTCACGTCTCCACTGAGGTCAGGCGGGGGGCAGTTCTCAGCCATATAGGCCTCTTTTGCTGCTGCAATTTCCTTCTTCTCCTCCTCAAGCATTCTGGTAGCAATCTGCAGCATTAAGCTCTGTAACAACAGATTTGGACATGTAATAAGTAATCTCCACACAGTTCCATTTTCTGAAGAAAAAAAAAAAGCTAAATTAAACCCTGACCTTCAATTGATGCCTGCGGCTTGATGTCATTTTCTTTCCCCTGTAAGGTAAGAGAAAATGGAAATAAGAATGGATAAATCAGATATTCTTCATGACAAATGTTAATCAGTGTGTTAGGGATTTCTTTTTTCATCTTGATCATTAAGTACCACTAACAGAAAATACATGCTATTCATAATATTATCTAATGACAGGAGACAACTACATCTTTAGTCTTTTACAATATACTGTAGCTGGAAGATGAATGCTGGTTGGTTATTCTGCCTTCCAGTATTGCTAAGCCAAGATACCACTTTACTGAGACAGTTCAACCAGATCATTAAGTCAGGCTGATTGCATTGACTCATTGACACAACAGCAATCCCTCACACCAACATAGAAACACTAATCTATAAAAACTTTCTATGTTAAAGAAGCTAATAGTAAACTATTCTACAGCAATAATAAAACAGTTAATTTATTAAAACCTGATTTTGATCTCCTTTTGGGAAATGTATCCCTTAATTTTATTTATGATAATAAAAACAACCTCCTCAACAGACAGATTCAGAACATATTCTGACATATAAGCATACATTTATTGGCAGTGAAGGAGAAACTAATCATTAGGACACAACTCAATGTTATTGTGCATTTTGCACCGTATTTATTTTGCAATGCACTGAACCGTTCCATATTTTGCCCCTTTGCACCATTGTTGTTTTTAAATCTGTTTTCCTTGTCATCTATACTGTTTACAGGATGATCACTGCTGCACTTTATAAGGACAAATGTTGTAAGCGGTAAGCAATGAAATTTAGTTTTATATACACTTGGTGTATACAAACTGACAATAAAGTTTGTCTAAGTCTAAGAAAAGAAACCATATCTGCCCTCATTATGAAAGGTTTAGCCAACTGATACATATAGTAGAAATTCTTGCCATTTCTTAATTTCTTAGATAACGAAATTAGATATTTAAGATGAAGTCTTTGGCAAAATATCAAATAAACTAATTTAAAAGCTACTCAAAAATTTCTAAAATACATTTTCTTTTGTACTGATTATAAAAAACTAAATTAAATATCTAAGATATTACTACAAGTTGAAATCTGAAAGATCCTGCAAAAAGAACAAGAATTTGTTAATTGATTCCCAGTAAAAATATCAGATAGCTTACATGGAAAATAATACTTACTCAGACATTTTGGCCCTGTTTGATCTTCACACTCTGTTCAAACAGAGAAAATAATTTTGTCAAGTAAGTTAAGCCACAATGACTCTTGATAAGGTTAAAAAAGGCACATCATGTTGCATCCCCGTTGTTGATTAGATAACATTTAAATCACAGTAGGGAAGGGAATACGCTTTAGGATAAACACAACCATGTTTTCAAAGAAGCTTTTTTTAGCTGGGTGGGGTCAGATGCCTCAGTCACAGCGGTAAACAGTTGGCCCAACATAAGACATATTGCCTGAGACTGAACTTGTAACAGTAACCCAAAGATCAGAGTACAAATAGACACCAGCACCACACAAAAATGTGGTGCAGGCAGTCACAGCAGATGATTGATTATAACATGCTACAGAAAATCTAAACACTGGGAATTTAACCACTTTAACAATGTGTATGTATAAAGTTTGATATCTCATACATTTGACCTGTTTTCATTTACTTAATTCTAAACAACCCACATTATAATGAAATAAAAAGCAAGGCACACATCAAAGTTCATATTTAGTTAAACTAACAATGTTTGAATGACAACTCAAAGCTTTTTCAGCATGTATGTAAGTAGCCTGCATATTCCTTAAAAAATATTTAAAAAATCTCAGCTGATATTAATTTACAGAAATACTTTGTTAAATGCATTTTCAGAATGAATCCATGTCCTACCTGTAAAGGAAATTTAAGAGGAACTCTCACTAGTGGCTTCTGACTGAGCAAGCTTAGGTGATGAGGACACGGAGTCGCAGAAGAGATACTGCCAACTCCCAAACAGTAAAGAATAATCATGTATATATGGTGTTAACTGCCAGCTCAGCAGTAAAGTAAGAGCTCTTTATGGTAGCAGAGCAACTTCAGACCAATGGGCCAGCAGGATCCAGAAATACCACCGCAACTCTCTGCAGAACCTCATAAATTTTGGTGCAAGAAATCAGCTCACTATTAGGTTGCCACTGTCAGAGAAAAGTGGGGACTGAAATAATTGTTACAGCGAAGAGAGGGAGATTAGTTGACCCAATGCATGCCAGGTGAACACGGAGCGCAGGAGACTGATACAGCAGACTGAGCCTCCAGCATCCACTGAAAAAAACGCAAATAAAGTGAAGCTGTAGTAGGCAGCTCTACAAATAGATCAGAAGGTTAGTGAAGCTTTCGTTTTTAATAGCAAGAGAAGCTGTTAAAAGGAAAGAGTGCAAGTAATTAAAAAAACATGTTACTGAATTTTGCTGTTATGAGCCGCATTTAGGGGGAAAGTATAACATTTCGAAATTAATATTAGAATCAGTATAAAATCGAGAAATTATCAGACCTTTTTCTTATCGATTTCCAAATAGATTCTTATGTGTTTTTGAATTATAGGAATGAACGTTTTTTTTATTAACCTTAGTAAGCTAAGTGGGTAAAATAAATTGAATCTTTCTTTGGAAAATAGCTCTTTTAACATTGTTAATGAGACTCAAATATGTGTATGTAATAGATACTTACGATGATTTGAAAAAAAAAGAAAGGTTGCCCTTTAGATTGATATGCTACATCAAACATATATGGCCTGTAAAATGCTGATTCATTATTTCTAGTGAGATATTGCAATTTCCACGTAGAAGTAACTGAGGTTTCACCTGTTGATTACGTAAAAACTATAAGAAAACTAAACAAACTGATGGGAAGCCACTAATTTGGTTCTTCTCCATGCTTATCGGTAAGATAAACGGTAAGGACATACCTTATTTTCTTTATTCAGCATTTAAAGTATCATCCGTGGTGATTTTACTACATCTAAAAAAAGAACAAAAAACAGCAATTAGCATAACAGATGTGTCAAGAAATGAAAAGCATGTTGAAAAAGAAGAGTCAACACAACTCACCTAGAAATTAAACGGACAGACTGTACACCTTTCATTACCAGGTGTTGAAAGAAACAGATAGTAGATTACCTTTGTAACTTCAACACAGATCTCATCTTGTGTTTCTCTTTTAATTGGTGTGAATTGATCTGAATGATTTCCAATAATTTCCCCATTAATATTGCTTTAGCAGAACACTGCACAGTATCCTGCAGAATAGTTAGATTTGGAAGCACTCTGCTGGCACTGTGAGGATTGTTTTGGTAACTCTACTCTGAGAATCATTTAAAGCTAGGCAAGAAGAGCCGATGAGCAACAACATTCGTACTATAAATATGAAAAACAATTTTTTTTTCTGCTTAGTTATATTGGTTTATACTCATCTCCAGAGCTATGGTTCAATTCTTAATATTTTTTGACAATTTTTTACACCCTGCTACATAGATATAGGCTGAAATATTCAGCAATACAGAAAGGTCATAAGCCCATTAAGAAATTAACCGAAGTCCTAAAACATTGCACTGGTGACATTTTTTGCAGACAATCTTCTCACTTCCCATCTTCTAAAGTTAGATCAGTTATATTAATTTGCCACTAGTGCGTATAGTTTCTTTAGCGTTTTTTTTTCTTTTATTTTTCGCTTTTGACTCTGTTATTCATCTCTTTAAATAAAAGATGCCAAAAGAAGTTCAACCTTGAAAACTCTAACAAGCAATTTGTCTGGGAACCACTAAAATCTGCAAAGGATTTTACGAGGGATAATTTATTATTTATTAAAGAACATCAGGGAAATAAAACAATATTGTCTTCAGTCAGAGGTTCCTAGACCGTGAACTACAGTAGACTCTTCCTGCCTACAGCCATTGAAACCTACAGTAACCCGTTAAAGAAATGCCATTGAGAGTTACAACAATGTTTAACTTTGGATTAATTAAACATTTTTGATTCTGATTTAGAATAAATTTAGACAGGACTGGGAGCAGTGAGTTTAAAAAAATGAAAATTAGAATTGAGGGGAGACAGTTGGTGCTGCATAAGTGAAAAGATGTTTACAAATGTAAAACAAAGGCACCTACACCAATCTAAACCCTTGCTTTCTATTTATTCATTTATCTGCGATTGATATTTGAAGAACATATTTAAGCAGGACATTGTTGGGATCAGTATCTTGGACAGTGAAATTTTTTGACTGGAAAAGTTGGAGATTTCAATGACCAACCATACAACAGGTCAACTGCTCTACCTTCTGAGCTAATGTTATTTCTGCATTAAACAAATGTACAATAACAAAAACAGGCTGACACACACTTTTTTTAAACAAAAGATGATTCAATTCAAAATGATGGACATTTCAAAAAGGTGTGAACCGCCCAGAGCAACTGGAGAGTAGAGTTCAGTTCTTTAAGAAGTTTCAAACATCTTCTTTCTGTCAGCTTTGTCCTCAATGTTCTTACGCCAGTCTCCAACGGCGTCTGTGGGCTGAAACACACAATCACAGTGCATTGTTTGTAAAATCCAACAAATCTCCCCACCAAACAAAAAAAATCTAGTCCGATCTTTCTCTACCAAACCCTCACCTCCTCCTTGGTCTCCTTCTTGACCTGCTTCAGGTTGGCCCTCAGGTCTAGATTAACCGTGTGTTTGGAGCCCAGCAGAGCCTTTAGCATAGCATCGGCAGACATACGCACTTTCTTCAGGGCAGGTTTCTTTACTCCAGCCAGGTCCACAACTTTAATCTTTAGATCTTCAATCTGCAAGTAATGAATCTGTTTCAAACTAAAGCTAAATAATATATTCTTGTTTTCTTGACGCAGCACGCTCCCAGCTAGATATAATAGTTGACATTCTGAAATGATGATACAGTAAATTAGATCAAAGTTGTCTGCAGGACACCTACCTCTTTATCAGCTTTGCCAACTTTAGCCTCCAAGTCATATCTCTCCTCATCAATTTTGTCAATGAGAGCATGTAACTTTTTGCAGGTTTCCTTGATGCATTTGAAAACAGTAGGTTATTTATTGGCATTATTTCATGGATGCTTTAGAAAACAGACAGTGATGGATTTTCAAAATACTTCCAAAGGTTTACAGAATTAAACAAAAATAAAGAAAATAGCTAAATTAAACAAGCTGTGGTGGTTATAGTATAACAAATTAGCAGGACAGAGATCCAGATAAAACAAAAAATCCCATACAGTAAGCTCTCACCATGAGGGTAGCCTGGTCTCCACTAAGATTTGGTGGAGGACATTTCTCAGCCATGTACGCCTCCTTAGCTTCAATTACTTCCTTTTTCTCTTTCTCAAGCCAGGTTGCAGCCACTGACAAAATTAAACTCTGTGGGAAAAACAGGAAAGTGAAAAAAACGATTTTCAATATTTACCATAATTTTAGTCTTTATTGAAGCACATATTTCTTTCTATGTGATAATATTTTTTTCTCTAGATTTGTTAAGTTTTTGGGAAAAAAATACAAACAATCAAAGGCAAAAGTAAACCCCAAAAAATTGTTCTATTTCTGTCCATCTTCATTTTCACATATACAATGGCTTTTGTTTTGTTTTTGCTTTTTTAGAGAAATATTTATTTTGAAAAGAGGAAGTGTTGACACTCTTTTATTTTTGACTTTCTGTCTGTTGGTGCACCTGTGCATGTGTACACCGAGCCTCACTGCAGCTCAGCATTCTGTCTGATCATAGCTTGGAACACAGAGGGTGTTGCAAGAAAGAAACGGAGCAGAGAGGTCGTGTGTGACAATAGTCTACTGTGCTAAACCAAATAACACCTCTTAGCCAGGTTTTGGTTGTAGGATTAGAAAACTGTCCTAAAGGACTGAAAACCTCTCTCCTACAGGACAGTGTTCATTAAACATCATCACACTCACACTGAGGTAAATGCCCAACTAGAATAGGAACCGAACTAACGGTCCAACATAAATAAAAGAGAGATTATTTGACTGAGACTATGTGTGGTTTATTTACTTTGGGCTCAGACTGAATTAAAGCATGTGGGGTTGCTGGCTTGTTAAGTTGGAAGCTTCTAATTTGTTTTCAAATAATAACATTTAACTTATGCTGCCCCTATCTCCAGGTACTTCCTAACAAAGCCTTCCTGTCTCCCTTCAAACACTAGTCCACAACGTTCCCAGCAAAGGCCTCTAGTCTTCTGCAATGCATGTTTTATATTTTGGCATACATTTTTACATGAAGAGAGAGAGAGAAAGCAGAAGCACACCAAACTCTGCTATCAACTTACCTAAATAAGAATGCCACTGTTAAATTTAGGGCATGTATACATTTGTGCCAGTGTGGTCCACTGATCATGCACCCTTGACATTTATCCAGGAGGATATCCCTTTGGCTGACTGGTCAGTGCTCATGACTTTCAGCATTTCCATAGATAGGCGTAAAAGTATTTTAAACTAAAATTCATCAATAAACAGTCGCAGACACGGTACCTACTAAAGGCTGGATTAAAAAAGGATTCTTATCCCAATGTTCTCACCAATATTAGTGCACAGCAACAAACTTGACAGCAAATGCTAATGCATTCAAAAATGCTATCAAAATTATCTATTTGCTTGACTTTCTACAAACAGTACCCCACTAAGACAATGTAATAAATCTATTACAACCAGAAAAATTTGAAATAATCCTCATCTTCCTCCAATCCAGTACCACGTCACAGGGGCAGCAGTATCAGCAGAGAATCCCCCAGACTGCTCCTGCCCAAGGCATTCCCTGGTCAGCTGAGAGATATAGTCTCTGCAACATGTCCACGGCCATCTCCTGAACCTACTCCTGGTGGGATGGTTCTGGACCACCTCTCAGGGGAGGCGTCCAGGGGGTATTTAGTAAAGATGTTAAGACACCTTCACAGACTCCTCTCAATGTGGAGGAGAAGCACTCTACTTCCAGGTGATCGGCTCCAACTAAGCTCCTCATCTTGTCCATAAAAGAGTACCCAGCCACCCTTCAAGGAAAGCTTATTTCAACCTGACCTTGTTCTTTCAGTCATGATCCAGACTTTATGACCATGAGGGTAGGAGCATAGACAGAGTGGTAAATCTAGACCTTTACCTTTTCTGCTTAGTCATCACTGCCAGATTATTCTCGAGCCAGTGACTGGAGTGTTCCAGTGTTACCTTAGTGTCTCTGGTTACCTGATCCGGACCTGTTCTGCCTCTCAGCCACTGAACCTACCTGTTCCTGTCTAAGCCTACATGTTCTCTGTTTGTTTGACCTGTCTATGGACTCCAGCTGGATTCTGCCTGTGTACTGAACTAGGAACTGCTTTCTGATACCGATCTGAAATACCCTTCGGTCCAGAATCTTGAGCACGTCCTCGACATCGGCTTTGGCTTCACCCTCTGGATTATTCTGCCTTCCTTTGTCTGCCCGGATCTGATCTCCTGCTTGTTTTCCATCCTCTGGGGCTACAGCATCTGGGACTTTCTGGGCATCGCTCACTGCATTTTGCTGACAGCCGACTGGTTGGAATCTACCTCGTCCTCTGAGCAGGGACTGAACTTTAGGACCATGTTAGTGAATCACATGTTCATAATCTTCCTCTGAAAGCTCAAAATAATAGGTAATACGAAGCGATTTTTATTTTGAAAATATGTCAGACTAAGCAATGTCAACTCCATCAACCTCATCACAGTCCATTTACAATTAACAAGAAAAAATGTCTCATGCCCCAGGTTATGTGGTTAGGGTGGGCAGGTGAGGTTCTGAATCACAACAAGTAAAGTCTATGATATGATATACACTACTCAAAAAAATTAAAGGAACACTTTGTAAGAGTATAGCAGAGTATAGCATAAAGTTAATTAAACTTCTGGGATATTAATTTGGTCAGGTAAGTAGCAGAGGGGGTTGTTAATCAGTTTCAGCTTCTTTGGTGTTAGTAAAATTAACAAAAGGTGCACTAGAGGGGCAACAAGGAGACGACCATCAAAACAGGAATGGTTTTATAGGTGGAGGCCACTGACATTTTTTCCCCTTCTCATCTTTTCTGACTCTTTTCCCCCAGTTTTGCATTTGGCTTGGGTCACTGTCACTACTGTTAGCATGAGGCGCTACCTGGAACTTACAGAGGTTGCACAGGCAGTCCAACTCCTCCAGGATGGCACATCAATACGTGCCATTGCCAGAAGGTTTGCTGTGTCTCCCAGGACAATCTCAAGAGCATAGAGGAGATTCCAGGAGACAGGCAGTTACTCCAATAGAGCTGGACAGGGCTGTAGAAGGTCTACAAGCCATCAGCAGGACTGGTATCTGCTCCTTTGTGCAAGGAGGAGCAGGAGGAGCACTGCCAGAGCCCTACAAAATGACCTCCAGCAGGCCACTGGTGTGAATGTCTCTGACCAAACAATTAGAAACAGACTTCACGAGGGTGAACTGAGGGCCCGACGTCCTCTAGTGGGCCCTGTGCTCAGTACCCGGCACAGTGGAACTCAATTGGCATTTGCCACAGAACACCGGAATTGGCAAGTTCGCCACTGGCGCCCTGTCCTTTTGACAGATGAGAGCAGGTTCAACCTGAGCACATGTGACAGACGTGAAAGGGTCTGGAGAAGCCGTGGAGAACATTATGCTGCCTGTCACATCATTCAGCATGACCGGTATGGTGGTGGGTCAGTGATGGTATGGAGAGGCATATCCGTGGAGGGACACACAGACCTATACAGGCTAGACAACGCCACCCTGAATGCCATTAGGTATTGGGATGAAATCCTTGCACGCATTGTCAGATCCTATGCTTGTGCAGTGGGTCCTGGGTTCCTCCTGGTTCACGACAATGCCCGGCCTCATGTGAGGAGAGTATGCAGGTAGTTCCTGGAGGATGAAGGAATTGATACCATTGATTGGCCCCCACACTCGCCTGACCTAAATCTAATAGAACACCTCTGGGACATTATGTTTCGATCCATCAGACGCCGCCAGGTTGCACCTTTAGACTGTCCAGGAGCTCAGTGATGCCCTGGTCCAGATCTGGGAGGAGATACCCCAGAGCGACATGCACACACGCACGTGGGGGCCATACAAATTACTGAATACCATTTTGAGTTGCTGCAATTAAATTTCAGTAAAATGGACTAGCCTGCCGCATCATTCTTTTCACTGTAATTTTTGGGGTGTCTTTGAGTTCAGCCTTCTGTAGGTTGATAATTTTCATTTCCATCACATGATGTGGCATCCTTTAGTTCCTGACACATCACCCAGTCCATATCAGTATAAATAAACAGCATGATTTTTCCCCCATTGAGATCTGATGTGTTTTCAAAATGTTCCTTTATTTTTTTTAAGCAGTGTATATTATATATACACAGAATATCAGAAATATTTTCACATCAGGATAAAGGGGGACTTTGTTTGACTTGGCGGCTAATGTACACCATAGTTTAGTTTGGGTTACTTTCAGACGTTTCCACTGCCTGGAGAAAATGGTGTAGTTTAATGAGATTTTAATTCCCAAGAAGCTAACCCAGTATGAGCAGCCCATGAGGCATCCAGCTGTCCAGCATTTTGCTTCATAGTCATGAGGCAAAGACAGAGTGAGGATCTAAACTTTTTCAAATCACAGATGTCATTAAATCATTTCTACAGCTCATCACTTCCTCACTTTTGGTTAACTTTACAGTCCAATTCCATTCCATCTGTAAGTAGTTCACATCAGGTTCACTTGAAAGCAGAACAATACGCAGGTTTTAGGCAGACTAGAGTAGCTTTGTGTGATCAGCAGCAGAATTCAGGTAAGCTTTCCCACTGGAGCATATTCGAGGAGACAAACTCCATTTAAAGCAAAATTTTGCTTTAAATGAGAGCTGTGGTTTGAAAGCCCTTTAAAGCAAATCACGGGAAATAATTTCCTAAAAAATTTAAGTTTTCTGTATATGCAACAGGTAATCATTTCAACAGCTGATAAAGACATCATGGATGCCGATGTCAGCAGAGACTCTTCTACCTTCAGGTGGTGCCTGCGGCTTGAACTCATCTTCTTGCTGTGAGGAACATAAAACAAAAATTTTCATGCTTTTTTTCTATTTCTATTTTTCTATTTTAATCCATTAACATATCTCAATCCTATTTATTTTTTTCTAATTCTCTTTGGAAGTTAAACAAATATGAATAATGAATAAAATAAAATAAATAAAATGAATAAAATATTTACACTTTAATATTTTGAAACAAAAGTAAATCTGAACCAAACAACCAAAATCATATACTAATTCTTAAATCCACAAAAAATCATATTGGTAAGAGAAAGCATAACTTACTCGTGAGACATATTGGCAGGTTCTTTTTTTAACAGCCTGTTGGAAAAATGAATAAATAAATCAAACATCACAATTTATTTTTTTTTATTTTTTTGTCACACGATAGGCCCCGCTGTGTCCCCCTGTTTCCTATTATACCTTTAATGAGCAGCTGTGGGATTATTGAGCTAAGTTTAGAGGTAGGGTCAGATGTCACAACTGACGCAGGGAGTGGGATAAGCCACACATCCTCCTGGAATTAACACTCAATTCTTCTCGCAGAAAATAACTTTAGTGAATGTGCTGCAGCAGCATCTTTCTCAGTACTTCAAAACAAAAAAATGATTAACACCCATGCACCAATACCTACTGAAACAAGCTTGCCAAACCCATTTCTTTTACAATTCCAAGCTTAGCTGCTTTAGTCACAAAGCCAACAAACAGAGAAAAGGTCTCATTGTTTAACTTTAACGGGTTTATTGCATCCTTAAAAATATATAAATTTCTCAGAATTAGTTTTAACTTGATTAAAATTTGTATCTACCACTTGAAGCTACCGGTTGTCTCACTTCGTGCAGATTATACCTTGATAATGTAAAAAGGTGTTTTCATTTTTACTTGCTGACAGAATTAACAGATCTGCTTCAAATATCATAAACTAGAATAGAATCACATTTATTTCCATTGTTTCACACAAGAAAAACCTAGTTAGCAGCTCTTGTTGCTAAGGGAATTCCTTACACATATACTGTTTTGACAAAAAATTATAAACTAAATTAAACAAAATAGACCGGCTGCTTTGGGAATCAATGAAAAGCCTTGCTTTGTTTGGAAGAGACTCTTCTCTCTGAGAGGCACAAGCTTCTCCACAACGCTTCTAATTTTTGACAGGGGGATGTAACTTTGATATTTCGGAAAAAATAAATTTGCTTCTTTGAATCTGAGGATATCCTTCTTTCTTCAACTAAGTTAAGTATATATTTTAAATTAACTATCAAAATACTATTACTGCTAACAACCTAAATTATTGTATAACGCTTTAAAAAAAACGATGCAACCTTAAATGTTACCATTACAGAATATGCTAACCAATTTGCAAACCAATTTAAATATCACTAGAACTTTTTGTTCTAAAAAAAAATAAATTGGCACTATCATCCTAAAGGTGATAACGCCAATAACTGGTCCTCTCCACTCAACAATAAACCACCTCTTCTGCACTGCAGGATTTCATAAAATACACAAATATATTTTTCGTACAGAGATACGATGAGTAAAGGAGAAAAAAAAGAAGCCATGTCTCACCTACGATGAAAAAGAAAGCCAGGAAGGAGGACAGTAGAGCCAGTGGGAACAAAACATTATCAGGGTGTTTATATATAAGGGTTCTGATATGAATGTGGAGCTGCTTTTTATGGAAATACAAGATCCTCAGTCCAATCAGCCACCAAGGTCCTGAAATATCACCATCCCCCAACTTCATCTCATCAAGGAGGAGCCTCTATTCATTCAGGGATCCTGCTATTAGTGGAATCCTATAAAGGAAATGAAAAGAGGTACATCAATGATGATTCTCCTTTAGTGCAATTCAAGCAGAAACATTATGAAGAGTTCGAGCTGATATTCATAATGCAAATTGATGATTAGCTGGTATATTAAAATAAAAAACTCAAAAAAAAATGAGATCATCACTGCTGTATATATCTGAATTGTGAACTTTATGATTCAGCTTACCAGACTCTGATAAGCTGTTTAATCACTAAAGTAACACTTTAAACTGCATGACCTCTCTTAAAGTTTTCACAATTATCCAGAAGGTTTTAGCGTCT
This sequence comes from Cyprinodon tularosa, assembly GCF_016077235.1. NCBI lineage: Eukaryota > Metazoa > Chordata > Actinopteri > Cyprinodontiformes > Cyprinodontidae > Cyprinodon > Cyprinodon tularosa. The sequence goes on along the minus strand of NW_024038438.1, from coordinate 1,440,426 downwards.
CATAGCAAGCATGTATAGCATCCCGCTTTTATTCACCTCTCAGTGTCGTGTTTCCAGCCGCAGCTCATTATCTCCAAACATGTTATCATCTGTCAACACTTAGTCTGCTGAAGGCATGTGCTTTGAAAACATTCGTACATATCCTTTTTGTCACACCTCTCTTACAGCTTTGAGTTTCAAACTTTAACGACTTGTTGCTTATGAATCTTTCAAAAAAGGAGACAAAGAGTTAAGGGTTTTAAGAAAGTCTAATTTAGATCCAGTTTGACTCTCATTTGTTTGCAATAAAGCTCTAACATCTGCTATTATACTTTGGGCTTGACCCAGTGTATTAAGTTAACGGTTTAATGGGTTGCAGCTTGGAGCAGTGCCTTAAAGCTGGGCTGTGATGTAGTTGTTGTTGTGTTGTTTTTACCTGTTGATAAGAAAGATATATCTAGCTGTAATATAACAAAACAGTTTATTTATTTAAAAATAAGATTAACATAATCAGTAGATTAAGCAGATAGATTTACTGTGTCTATCTGCTTAATCTACTATAGTTTTTGTGATCATGAACCAGATTATGTGACCTCTACACCTGCCACTAAGCAACAACAGTACCAACATTTTGAATAGTTTTTTTTTATCTTTCAGAGGTAATTTAGCTATTCTTCCACTCACCTGTGAGTTTCAAAACAGAACCAGGAAGCAGACGTGATTCAAATACAGACAACACCTCATCCAAATAAAGCATTTTAATATAGGGCTACACTTAATTCTATAAATATTACCAACTCATTTACTGCCTGGTAAGCATTTCACTTTGGCATAATGGTTGGAGATGTGAATCTGTCCACAGAAAGGCTTCCAGATCTTTCTCTGGCTGCCATGCGGCCTCTCATATTAACACAGGTTATAAAAATAAGGGAGCATGATTTCAGGCAGGCCGGTTTTCCAAAAGAGTATATTTTTCCCCTCCTTTTTTGATCCCACAGGGTGAGATTTTAATCTAAATTAATCTGCAGAGTGTAAGCACAATTCCTAATTTTACAGGATAATTTCATAATCCTGAAAAATTCCTGTGATTTAATATGCAGAGGTTCGTTTACTGATGTGACAATAGCTGTGTTTATGTTAATTTGTTGATATCCTGCTACTTTAAAAAAATATATTTTCTTTTGCTTCCATTAAATACAAACTGTGATTAAAATCATACTATCCTGCCCTGCGATGGACTGGCGACCTGTCCAGGGTGTACCCGTCCTCTCGCCCCCGTAGACAGCTGGAGAAAGGCACCAGCACCCCTCACGACCAGTACGGATAAGTGTGATGGAAAATGGATGAATAGATGGATGCCATAAATCCCTGAAATATACCCCTGTGAAAAACAGAGGCTGGACCCAAATACAACCAAGACAGGTCAGTGACTTTTGAAAACAGTTTATTCAGGAGGGTGTTTGGAGAGCAGGACTGAATCTGAATGGAGCAGACAGACACCAACGTGAAGATGCTGTTCCTGGACTTCAGTTCAGCTTTCAACACTATCATCCCACAGCACCTGGAAAACTGTAACAGCGAGGCTTCAAAACACCCATCTGCAATTGGTTGTAAGAATTCTTCACAAACAGACCTCAGTCAATCTGCGTTGGACACCTCTGATGTCATCATCCTAAGCACATGCTCCCATCAGGACTGCGTCCTGAGCCCCCTGCTGTTCACCCGGATGACACGTGTCTGTGGGCCGGATTTATCAAAGGTTTGCGTGTATTAAAACGTGAGCTATTTCACTGCGCACGCTAAAAAATGTACAAACTGATCTATCAACAGTGTGCTAAAAGGATTTGGTCTTTAAAACGTGCTAAATAGCGCCTGTGATCCATTTAGTACTTTTTCTGCAATGAATATGCAATATGGGGCGTTTACACGCTAAAGTGCGTCTTGTGGGAGGAGAACATGTAAATATATTAATTTAGCACTCGCAAAGTGATTTATCAAACTTGAACGCAATTTTGCTAACGGTATCTGACTCTATATTTAACACGTTTCAAAAGAAGGTGCAAATGGTCTGTATGCGTAATTGCGCACACATGGCAGCGGTTATTGTCGCAAGAAGGAGACATCGAAATGAAGCAAGGAGACGCAGAGAACGCATTTTTTCACTCCGTGTGAATATTTTTGGAATGAACGAGGAAACGATCATCAAAACATATCGTTTATCCAGCATTGCCATTTTGGAGCTGTTGGGGGAACTCCGAATGGATTTGGAGCCAGCCACAAGGAGGACCCACGCAATACCAGATATCACAAAACTCCTTGCAACATTGCACTTTTTTGCATCTGGGTCATTCCAGCATACGGTTGCAGCGAGAGCTGGGATCTCCTAATCTCGTTTTTTCAGAAGTGCTGTCCGACGGGGTCGGGGTTCTCCCCCTGCGCCTGTGGAGCAACGTGCCAAATGCTGGGGGATCTCATCCACAGTCACAGGCCAATACAAAACACCTGTTTTTTTGTTTTTTGTTTTTTTTTACTGCAGCACATACCACCTTAGGGAATAAAGGTTGCCAATTTATAAATAAATAAATAAATAAATAAATATATATATATATATATATATATATATATATATATATATATATATATATATATATATATATATATATATATATATACTTATTTATTTATTTTTGTTGGGGGTCACTGTAAGATTTAAATTTGTTAATGCACTAGTTTGTACAGACTACAAACTACATTGCCGCAAACCACAAAACGCGCAAAACCATCATTTAAATAGGGCGTCTCCAACAGTTTTGCACCTTCCACCAGTTACGCAATCGCTCTTGTTAAATCACCCGCAAACCATGGTTCAGCCCCTCGCGCAAAATTCCACTTTGCGAGCGCAAATTACTGCACGCAAAATTGGATCTTGATAAATCCGGCCCTGTGTCCCCAGGTTCACCAACCAATCATATTGTTAAGTGTGCAGACAACACTACAGTGGTGGGCCTCATTAGAGATGACAATGACCAAGACTACAGAGAGGAGGTGGAGCAGCTGGTGGAATGGTGCAAAGACAAAAGCCTGATCCTGAATGTGGAGAAGCTGAAGGAAATCATTGTTGACTTCAGGAAGAATGGGCTTAATCACGCTACACTGGTCATCAACAGCTCAGCTGTAAAGGTGGTCAGTAGCACCAAATTCTTGGGGGTCCACATCAAGAGGGCACAGAAACACATGTACTTCCAGTATTTTGACTTGATAACACCAAGTCAAAATACTGCATATTTGCACCATATATATTTTATGCTCTGAACTTCCATATCTATGAATTTTTGCACCATGTTTTTTCTTCCACACTGTTTACATTTTATCACTGCTGCACTTAATTTAGTGTTTCACTAAATTACTGCATTTGTTGTTTCTTAGCAGGATTGTCCATTTTAAAACAGATTATAAATTAGGCTACATCATTATAATATGCAAGTCTGTGATTATAAATCAAATTTGTATTTGCTGATGACAGATTTATCGGTCACTACACCTGCAGCTTGCATATCATGATCCAGGATACTGGTCACATTTTTTTCTCATTTTTAGTAGATGTGTTCTTACACTCCTTTTACATGCATCTCCACTCCTTAGGGGGGAACAGCCCAACAGACCCAGGAAGAGATCACCAGACCCCCCAGTGTGGGAAGGGGGAGAGGCAGCTTGAGCCCTAATTCGGGTACCTTCAAAGGGAGGAGAGCAGCAACCCAAAGCCTAGGCTTTGTTGCAGGGAGTTTTCCATCAGTAGTTTTTATTGACTGTCTTGCTTTTCTGTCATTTTTCAACACAAGTTTTTGACCAAATTATTTGTATTTTTATTTCCGTGACACAGCAACCAACAGGCAACATGGCATTTACAGCTTTTGTAATTTATTCCCATCTGCTTGATTTTTAATGGTAGTTTAATTTTGCTGCTCAGCTTGCTGTCAGCACTGCCTCGTTCTACAAACTGGTAAAGTCTCTCTTCTTCGTCTTCCATGTCCTTTCTGTGAATGAAAACCATCTGAGAAGTGCTGGAAGTTGTAACCTTTTGTGGAATTATCTGGGCGGTAATTATTCATATTTGCAATTCTCATGAACACATGCTCAATTACGTACAGGTGGACTGCATCACGTTTATGAGGATCATTTACATAGTTTCCCACAGACTCTGCCCAGGCTGAGGTGCTCTCTATCTGCTCATCATCTCGCTCCAATCTACACAGTGACTTGTTCTGTAAAATCCAGGTCCACCATGTTGAAGTGAAACTGGCCAATTTTATAACAGGGCAGGAGTGGAGCACCATTTGAATTTCAAACAATATGTTGAGTGAGCAACAGCACCAGAATGTGGCATTGAAATCACTACAATCACGTTAGTGTGAATCCACAGTGGTTTTTATTTTTCTTCTGATGATTTCCATGTTCTATAGTTCTATATTCTATTGCTCTTCAGGGTTTACAATATCAGTTCATATCTTTGTGCTCTTTATTATCAGGTGTTTTTAGCCTTTTTATTATTATCTCTGTTTTCTCTCTGTTGTATTTTCTGTTGTTCCAAAAAAAGACAAACACAATCCACTGGACTTTATTTCCAACTTTGATTACTTTTCACTTCTCATCCAAGAAGCTTTTTCATTTCAAAATGTCAGGAATAGCGTTGAGTTTGAGGTTTTATACAGCTGCCCAACAAAGCCTTGGTTTTGTTTTGCAAACATGCAAATTGGAACAGACGAAGGGGTCCACCCCTTTGGAATGGGGGGTCGTTTGGCTTATTTTGCTAGACAGCAATACCCCATACCCATCTAAGGGCCGGATTTATCAAGATCCAATTTTGCGTGCAGTAATTTGCGCTCGCAAACTGGAATTTTGCGCGAGGGGCTGAACCATGGTTTGCGGGTGATTTAACAAGAGCGATTGCGTAACTGGTGGCAGGTGCAAAACTGTTGGAGACGCCCTATTTAAATGATGGTTTTGCGCGTTTGGTGGTTTGCGGCATGACAAGTTTGGACAGCAGAAAGCGCAAAAGGAAATTCGACCCCATGGAAATGGAGGTGTTGGTGGATGAAGCCAACAAACATTTAAGTGAGCTACAGCAAAAAATTGTGACTGTCACACAGAGGAACGATATATGTGAACAAATCTGTAATAAAGAAAACGCTGTTGGTGAAACCTTGCGAACAGTGGATGAAGTATAAAGAAGATACCAGGATATTAGAAGGCGAACCAAAGAAAAACTGGCATATAACAAAACATCTGCGAACAAAACAGGACGGGGCACAGTAGATGAGATGCCTCTGACCAGCATTGAGGAACAAGTACAGCTGACGCTCTGTGAGGAGCAAATCACTGGAATTGCAGCTCCAAAATGGCAATGCTGGATAAACGATATGTTTTGATGATCGTTTCCTCGTTCATTCCAAAAATATTCACACGGAGTGAAAAAATGCGTTCTCTGTGTCTCCTTGCTTCATTTCCATGTCTCCTTCTTGCGACAATAACCGCTGCCATGTGTGCGCAATTACGCATACAGACCATTTGCACCTTCTTTTGAAACGTGTTAAATATAGAGTCAGATAGCGTTAGAAAAATTGCTTTCAGGTTTGATAAATCACTTTGCGAGTGCTAAATTAATATATTTACATGTTCTCCTCCCACAAGACGCACTTTTGCGTGTAAACGCCCCATATTGCATATTCATTGCAGAAAAAGTACTAAATGGATAAGAGGCGCTATTTAGCACATTTTAAAGACCAAATCCTTTTAGCACGCTGTTGATAGATCAGTTTGTACATTTTTTAGCGTGCGCAGTGAAATAGCTCACGTTTTAATACACGCAAACCTTTGATAGATCCGGCCCTAAGTGTCTGAAAGGTCGGTCGTTAAAGGGAATTGTTGGCCTGGCTGAATAGGCAGGGTCCTCCACTCTCCTGTACAGAGGCTGGGGCTGCGATGATAGTGGGAAGGGATTAACTCAATTGCTGCATTGTAGGTTTTTGAAAGCTGAAACATGAGTCCGCCCCCTGAGTTCCACTGTCATCGCACCCCTAGCCTCTGTACAGGAGAGTGAAGGACCACGCCAATTAATGTGCATGTTTTCAAAACAAAAACAAAGCTTTGTTGGGCTACTGTATAAAACCTCGACCTCAACGCTATTCCTGACATTTTGTGACTGTTCCTCTGTTTGTTTTGCACTCCTGCTCAGACTCTTCCCAGCTTTACCTTCGCTCTCCACCATATTGGTTTTGGCTGTTTGGCATTTTCTCAATAATGCTTTAAATGACCTGCTTCCCATGCCTCCTCTGCCCATCTTCCCTGCTTTCTAACATGGACTTTATACTAGATTCACCTTCTGAGCTTCCTGCTCAATATCTTTTGTAAGTTTGTTCATTCTTATCATCAAAGCCCTATGACTATTTTTTTTATTTAGGATTATCTTTAAGTCCATGTAACAAAACATGAACAGCTAAGAGAACCTACATCAAAAGAATATGTGAAAAATCTAAGCAAGACCCAAACATCAGTTTGGACTGGCTTGAAAACCATCACTTTCTACAGGAGCCAATCCCCACTCCCTGAACAGAAACCTCAGCAAAACATTCACAGCTCTCCATGTGAAATAAGACAAAAATCGGAATATCTGTCACTACAAGAAGCTATTAACTGCTTATAAATCAAATACGACATTGAACAAGGTCAGACCTGTATTTAATCTCAGAATAACATTTCATTTACATGGACATTTCAATGTTTAGGACTATAACTACTGTCACTACTGAAGCTTTGATTGTAAGAATCATGCAAGTTTTTAAACAAGAATTTTCAAAAGAAGGAGCCTTTATAAAATAGGGAGCAATTTGGCATTTTTGTTCAACATTAGCAGTTCTTATGTTTGCTTGTTTTTTTACCTTTCAGAGATCTTCCAGTGAGAAGTAGTTATTCCTTTTAAATGCAATGTTTCAACTCTATTTCAACCCTTCCGAAATTGACCAAAACAAGAGGAACCGAAGGTAAATTCTACCAGAATATAATACATCAGAGGTCCCTCTCTGACAGCAGTAGGTCTACAGCTATTGTCTGTTTTAAAAAGTTACAAATTTAGTCTCTAAGAAAACTTACGACCTCTTAACACAACCTCAAAATAATGATTCTGAGTTGTTCTAATGAGCCATTGATAGATCATTTTAACTGTCAAACATCTTCTTCCTGTCAGACTTGTCTTCAATGTTCTTGCGCCAGTCTCCCACATCACGCAGCTGCTTGTCCTGTGAAAAAAAAATAAAAAATTGTTTATGAAATGTAAAGCTATTGCATTAAAAACAGACCAAGAAGATATCCATCACAAAATGGAATTAACCCTTAATTCCTAAGGGCTGGGAAATAAATCATTCATGCCACTGAAATCCTATCCAGGACCATGTGGCATTCTGGGGGATATTGGCAGAGGAGAAGATTCTCGCACGACTGGAAAATCACCCCGAAAATCGCACAGTGTACGCCGGGCTTAATCTATCTTGGTTAAATGAAGCTAATGTTAAATAGACTTAAGGTTGGAATTCAGGTTAAGACTTTATTCCCCTGGTCCTAATTTTAAACTGGTATAAAAATCACCAGAATCACTAATGATCGACTGAAATGAAAGGCTTTTCTTTTGCAATACATTTTACAACCATACTGCACAGCCCGATTAGCCATTGAAAATAATTATTTTAAAGAAGGGCAGAGTTTGGTGGCTGTGAAAAAATAAAAATAAAACGAGCGAAATTGTTTTGTTTGTTAAATTTAATGCAGGGATGACCATAGACTTTTCAGCAGGTTCATGATGTTTCTCTGCTTTAACGCACCTGATTTTGATGATTGCAGTTTAGCAAAAGCCTTTTAATCAATCATCACTGAATATCAGTGGATATCAGATATCAGCTCTGCTCTGCAATTAGTTGAGACATCCCCAATTTGAAGGTTGCTGCCAGAAATAAAAGTTTCAAATACTGACCAAAGGAATAACTTTGGAAATTGAATATCTTGTTTTGTTTTTCTTTTCTTTTGTTTCTTGGTTTTGTATGAGTTTTAACTGCATAATTAACTTAATATTTCTTGTATTTCATTTTTTATGTATTTGTAATTTTTTATGATTTTTTTCTGGGATCAAAAAGCCTAACCAGAGACATGAGTGTAAATTAACGCACGAAGCCCTGTGTCACCACATCAGTCACCCAGTTGTTGGCAATACTGTGTTGTGCTGTCCCTGCCCAAAATTAATCAATGAATAAAAAGTTAGTGTTCAAGACATTATATTTTGTTCGGTCACATAGTAGCTTACCTCCTCTTTAACCTCCTTCTTGACTTGCTTCAGGTTTGCCCTCAAGTCCATGTTAACGGTGTGTTTAGAGCCCAGCAAAGCCTTCAGCATGGCATCAGCAGACATACGCACCTTCTTCAGTCGGGGTCTTTTGAACTTTCCTCTGAGATCCACAATCTTGATGTTTAGGTCTCTAACCTTTAGAGAGATTACAAAAAAGGAACTATTTGATTTCAAGGTTGAATTCCTGTCATCTAATGGCTCTTTCTCTTACAAGGTGTGAAAATCTTATATTGAGATCTGCTGCAGGTGAAATTGAATTTCTGTTTCTATGGTCCATTTGTTCTATGATCCAGGAGTGCAGTACTGAATAAATGCAAATTTAGAGTAACACAGAAACACGTGTAATGCAAAAATAAAAAAAATAACTAAATGAACAAAAAAGGTAATGCTAAACAGAAAAATCAAAAGCAACACATTTCAGATGGGCTGCAGATACAGAATAATGCTAAGACACATGCAAAGTGAAAATGCTGAAAGAAGAAAAATCTACTCCAAGTTTCGAAAGGCTGCAAACAAGCTTAGCATTAAGAAAGTGCTCTACTCCTGTGGTTTTCAAACTCGGTCCTCAGGGGCCAATATTATGCATGTTTTAGTTATTCCCTGCCTCCACACACCTGACTTACTGTAAACAAATGGGTGGCTAGCATTAACTTGTAGCCCATAGTGGCTGCTTATCAGGGAGTGCAAGCATTTGATGCAGGTGGAGCAGAGACGCATCAGCCCCATCCCAAGCCTGTCTCAACCCTTCCTTTACGCATTATCCCACCATTCCTGCAGAGGCTCTGCCATGTTAGGGTCGTCCCAAACAATGTAGTGCGTATGTTGAGTGGAGCCTTTAAACAGAAAGTCTACATCAGTGAAGATTCACTGAAATTTGGCAGCAGGTGCAACAGCGCAAATGCTGGAGGAAACACTTTTTCCTCTGATTTGCTTCATCTTCACCACACTGACAAGAAAAAAAATCACTAGTTAGGAAAAATAAAAAAGATGTCATTATCTCCAGAAGGGAAGCTCCTCTTTGAAATAGCATTATTTGAATGTATAAATTTATATTCAAGAAAGCGGTAAATGTTTGATTTTCACATTTTTTGATGTGAAGCTTTCTTTTTGTCTGGAAAAAATAATGGAGCTGCAGGACTTGTTGAATTACTCTAACGCCCCATCTGAAGTCGAGGAGAATGGGGATACAGTAATTGCAACAGGTTTTAAATTTCACTCCGTTTCTGATGGGTTATTTGTATTAGGATATTTGTAAAAATGGGCTTAATTTAAAGCATGGGGCATCTTTGTGTTCCCATGACAATGACTGCTTTCCTTTTCAGGTGGAGGGAAGAGGGCATCTCATTCCCCTTCATACCCTGCACCTTCAATCAAAGTGCCCTCCACAGCTGCAAGTGTGACCTGATTGGTTGCTCGATGGTGAAGGGTTAGAGCAAAGGGGCCGGTTTGGGATTGGGCCATCTAAAACATGCAGGACAGTGGATCCCGAGCACCAAATTTGAAGATCATTGGTCTAGACCACAAGGGGGAGACAATTATCAACTCATGTTTGTGCAGACCCATATGATGCTTGCCTGGAGGAAGAGCTATCACATGAGACTGCCCAATATGAAGTGCTAGCAGCTATAGGGACCTGTTTTTATACAAATGCATATTACTATTTACCATTTCAAATTAGTTATGACTCAATCAAGTTTCTACAAAGTTAAATACCATTCCAACTATTCACAATTTTCATTCTAGAAAGAAGTGATGCATTTGTGAATAACTACAGCTGCTAACTTAATTCACTCAGTACCACTGTAACAAATTTGCACCTCCAGGTGACAAATTTGCACACACACCTACTTTCGATACACACAACCAAACACAAGTACAGCAACCCACCCACTGATACCAGTGATCAAACCGCTTCTCACACACCTTATTTGAAATGCAAGACAGAACCAAATAATTGGACACTGCATCTTCTTAGAGTTCAGTTAGAGGAAGTTCATGAATGTAATTTGAAATAAATGAAAAATGATCTGTCCAAACAGATATAAATATAGCAAACTCTAATACAGAGCTATTAAAACTCACTGCCAAACTGCACAGTTCTTCTAAATAATTAAAGTAATGAGGAAAAGCTGTATTTCATTCTAGTAACTGACCTGTCTTTGTTAAACTCTTCACTGTATGTATATATTAATTAGACGCAGATAAGCCTAATTAAGCCTTGATTTCTGTTAAGTTTAAATTGAAGACTTTACACAGAAATAATGATAATTATACTTAAGACTTGGCTGTTGCTGTCAAGATATACCAACATGCCTCATCGTAATGCCTAAAATATGACTGTAGAGTCTGTTAACAGTTTAGTACATTGATCCTGAGGTAAAATAAAATGTTGGCGTAACGACTATAGTTTTGTTTTATCCAGGAGGAGACCAAGAGGGCAGCCAAGAACATGCTGGACATTTGGAGGGACTATGTCTTTTCGCTGGTGCTGAAACATGTTGGGCTCCCCCCAGAGGAGCTGGAGGAGGTGACTGGTTAAAGAGAAGTCTGGGCGTCTCTGCTGAGGATGCTGATCACTTTATATTGTCTGAAAATGCCAAAAGTTTTTTTGTAGTTATTGTAAACTGTCTAAAATTGGATTTCTATAAGATTCCTGAAATTTACTTTAAAATGGGTTAAATACTGACTAGAGACAATGGCTTACCTCTGTCAAGTCAATACAAATGACCAGACAGAGAAAATAAGATTGGATGGGGAAAATAAAATAAAATCAGAGAAGACTGCCTTGTTATACAGAAGAAGAAAAAACAATATCTACCCCAAATTAGATTGTTGTTCATTCTAAACCCAGACCTTTAAAATCCAGTGTTGACATTTAAACAGAATTCACTTCATAACACTTTTCCTTTTTAGTTTTATTACCCTTCCGTTGTAATAGCTTCAGCACTAAAACATTGTTCTTGGCATGATGTATAAACCCAAAGGTATTCTGGATCACTGATTAATGCAGTAGAGGTTTTTAGATTCACCTTTCCCTTTTAATTGAAAATGATCTGGAATGTAAGGGATCCTAACATTATTGGGGTCTTACCACTAGTGCAGAAAGAAACAAAATAAATAAATAAAAATACAAAATTACAAAGTTTGTGGATGTGAAAAAATATATGACTCCCATATGGAGGACCATCTCTGATATAATGCAAAATAAATCTATGAATAATTGAAATGTTTAATAAATAAACAAACATACAAAATACAGCAAATAAATACAAATATTAATTCATTAATGAGACATAAATACACATATTTGATATTTATTCACCTTTGCAACAACTATTTGTTTCTTATGTCATTTTTATTTATCCATATATTTTGTATTTATTTCTTTATATGCATTAATATTTTTGTCTGTCATACATTTTTTTAATTATTATTATTACATTATATTTTTTTGAGAACTGTAAAACTGGTTTCTTTATTTAAAATCAGCTCTTACCTTAAACAAACCTTCTGATGATTTTCTCTGTGTTACTTTGATGTTTGCTTTATTGAATTATAAAAGGACAGAAGCCAAACAGGCAGCCTTACCTCATTGAGGACCATGTTCAGTTTAAACTCTGTACAGTATCTCTCCTCTTCACTGATGTTGATTTGCTGATGGAGTTTCTGGCAAAGTTCCTAAAAAAAAAAAGCAATTGACTTGTTTGTTTTGGGGATTTTTTTTGTCTGAAGACAACATAAATGTAAAACACCTCAACAAAACATGTTTTATATCTTTAGAAAAGTCTTGAAAAAACATCAAACCATATTTAACTTTAGCTTTTTCTGGTGCTTAACATTGAGAACATCTTATGCACAGAAGATAGTCTGATTGTGTTGTTCTTACCATTAGCTCTTCCCTGGAGTATGGCACATCCAAGGGAGGACATTTCTCTGCCAGGAACTTCTCTCTCTCTGTGGCCTTCACCTGAGACTCTGCCTCCAGTAAATTGTTTGCAACAACTAGCATACAGCTCTGTGGAATTGGCAAGTAAACACAAATGTTTATATTTTTTAGACCTCACTTGGATGTGAAAAGTACATAAATGATGCATTATTACATGCACAGATATAACACCTTTGTTGTTCGTCCATTTTTTTATCAGTTGTAGGCAACGACCTAAGACTTTTTTTGTATTTAATGCCAACTTCTTTTAGATATTTTTCACAATCTGTCTAAATTAGTTGGGAAGCACCTTTTCTTTGTGAACATACATACTTTGTGAACTCACATGTCTGACTTATCAAGATGGAGATTAATATGTTTTTCTGGAATCCAGTTTTTAAAGTGGGTTTGTCTTATGTTGCAGTTGGACCTCAGAAATCATGACTTTCCAGTCAGAAGTATTAGTTGTGTAACTACCTACTATAATTTAATTTCCCACTCAAAATGCTAAATATTTTCTTAATGCTGGTTCTGGATCCAATATAGCAGGTCTGTGTATCAATAATAGCAAGCAGCAATGAAGACATTTTTATTTTACAAGGCACACTTTCATCTAAAATCATTTAACATTGCAGCTCTGAATGAAACAAACTAAGTTTGTTTGTTTTTATTTAGAAAGTAAAGCTTAAAACAAGATTCATAAGAGGCCATATTAGAAACCTAATTTTTCTGACTTTGTTAACTAGAAAGCTGTTAACTTCTGATTTCCAAGGTAACTGCAACAAATATTATGGCCAGCAAAAAAAAGAACATACCTCCAGTACAAGTCATCATCTACATTGAAGGATACTAAACTATATTTACCAAGTTTAACAAGTAAACTGATTCAAATATACTGGCATAACCAGTATACCTCTTGGCATATCAATTGATCCATTTTTAGTTTTTTGCTAATTTTCTTTAAAGCATCCCAAAAAATAACCTTCCACATTTACTGTTAGTTTGCTTGTAAGAGACTTTAAGGCTATTTTTATTTCAAGTAAGTGTATAATGAAAGTACACTTCAAGGTTCATAAGAGGCCATATATGAGTTTGATAGCAATAAGCATGTAAAGACCGTTTCTAAGTTTAGTACACTTGAAGTACAATGAAAGTGAGCTTCAGGTTTGTTAATACTTTATTAATAATATACATCTAGTCCATGAAAAAAATAATGTATGAAAAATTGCCTTTCTAGCTACATTTCTCTTAGTCTCTTCTCATAATTTATTTGCATCTACCAACCAGTTAAAGTTAAACTCAGACTTCCGTTCTAACCAAGGTTCTGCAGTGTAACAGTCCACTGAACAAGAACCAGAGCGTAAAACTGTTGAAATGTCTCAAAATCCAGGCTCCTTTGCAGCAGCTTGCTTGTAATTTTCATTTTTTGCATTTGATTCTACTTATATGTTCTACACTTATGCCAGGGAACTTCAGCAGAACATGGACTGTGAGTTAAACATAGTCACTAATAACAATATGAACCACTTTTTTTTCTCCTTCCCTGTTTTTCATCTACCCTCCTCTGACAGATCCTGCTACTGATTTCTGTTTTCTGTCAAGTTCTTTTTCTGGAGGAAGAGGAATAAATAAAAGAACCAGTGCTTTAACTCCTCTCACTGGTACAGAGTGGAGAATTTTCTCAACGTCAGCAGTGTTATTCTAAAAACTGGTACGAAGAACTACTTAAATTCACAGATAAATATTCCGAGAAATTTTATATATGAAGTTAGGCAGTCTGTAAAAATGGAATGCCAACTGACCTTTTATAGTAATACTGTCATGAGTTGTTGAAGCAATTAATATATTATAAATGACACCTTGTCATATGAACACGATCAGAAGGGCTGATATACCCTCAGCAATGCTATCACATATCAAGTGTTTTTGCTATTTTACCAGTTTTATATATGTTGTTAATCAATTGACAAAGCCCATATTTTTGTAATGGCTGATTTTAGTTGAACTGTCGGATTGGTTCAAAATGACCATCAGAATATTGTTCATCTGTCTCTGTGTGTTTCTATAGAACTGTTCATCCCCAGTGAGGTTCATCTACAGCATTATCCTCTTAAACTACTAATACCATAGCTGAGTTGTTTAAACCTTACAGGATAGGTCAGGAAAGCTTGCAGAATACCACACAGAAATTAGTATGTGTGAAAATTTACTATTAATTTACTACTAATTCAGCATGCTGGTCAAAAGTTGAAAAATGTCTATTGGCTAAATTTACTTTGACGTTTAGTTTACCTTTTAATATAAACCAAATATACGTCACAACAGGTAAATTATAAAATAGATCACTAATAATTTCCATTAAAATGTAAAAACGACAAAACTAACTGGTGATTAACCTAAAAGAATATTCCTTTTTCTAGTTTAAAATAGTCTAGGTACATTTACATACAGTAATTTTTGTTAAGGAAATAATCAGTAAATTGGTATGCTGCACCTTTGGCGTGGAAGGATTATAATTGCAACAGGAAGTGCTTACTAACACAGGTTCAGAGAGTCATAAACAATATTTTAAAGGCAAACGTCTTAGATCTTTGGGTCAAGCTTATAAAACAATGGGAGAAAAACATGTCTGTGTTTATACTTTAGAGTTTAATGCACTCGGACGAAACCTGGTGTTATAGTAGTGTTGTTAAAGTATCGTGCACCATGTGGGCTTACCTTCAGAGTATGTTTACGCCTTGCAGACAGTCTTTTTCTGTACACAGAAACCAATTTCAGAATGACCGACATACAATATACATTTGATTTTGCTATTGCTGTTTTAAAGGCTACCTTTAAAACTGTGTTTTCTAGTCTTGTGGAGACACTATACTATCATTATTTACAGTGTCAGCTTGTTGAATAAGCATAAGAAGTAGCTATCAAATCAGATTTTAATTCTGAGGGTTTTTATGTTTATACATTTTATTAGATAACCTTAAATGGCAAAAAAAAATTGGAACAGAAATTACCTAAACATGTCAGTAATACATAACAAAAATCAACAATGTTATATTTATCATTTATTTTTTCTGGGGTAAAATTTTAAAACACATAATAATCTCATCTTACTTACTCAGTGGCCATGTTGGCTGCAGGATTTAGTTTCAATCTGGCGAAACAAACAACAAAGAAAGCTGAATTAAAATGATCAGTTTTCCTCGGAACCATTTGTCATCAGTGGTTTGCAATGGAACAATCTAACAATGATGTATTCAGCACTTATGTACCAGACCACTTATCCATGTATCCTGCTGCAGATCAAAAACACAAGCCCATAATGTTTTTCAAATGAAAAAGTGGCCTTTTATTTTCTTGCCTAACCAATACCAGTTTTTTTATATTTTTTATGTTATTTAACTCTTTAGTCCCGAACATTATTTTTACCATAGTACGGTATATATATATGGGTGCTGGGGGGTGCTCCAGGAATATGGAGTCGGGGGCCCTTTATTAGGGGCCATCCGTTCTCTGTACAAGCGGAGCAGGAGTCTGGTTCGCATTGCCGGCATTAAGTCGGACCTGTTCCCGGTGCATGTTGGACTCCGACAGGGCTGCCCTCTGTCACCGGTCCTGTTCATAACTTTTATGGACAGGATTTCTAGGCGCAGCCAAGGACCGGAGGGGGTCTGGTTCGGGGACCAGCGGATCTCGTCCCTGCTTTTTGCGGATGATGTAGTTCTGCTGGCTCCCTCCTGCCAAGACCTACATCGTGCGCTGGGGCGGTTCGCAGCCGAGTGTGAAGCGGCCGGGATGAGAATCAGCTCCTCCAAGTCCAAGGCCATGGTTCTCGACCGGAAAAAGGTTGCTTGTCCCCTTCAGGTTGGAGGAGAGTCCCTGCCTCAAGTGGAGGAGTTCAAGTATCTTGGGGTCCTGTTCACGAGTGAGGGAAGAATGGAGCGGGAGATCGATAGACGGATCGGTGCGGCTGCTGCAATAATGCGGACGCTGCACCGGTCTGTCGTGGTGAAGAGAGAGCTGAGCGAAAAGGCAAAGCTCTTAATTTACAGGTCGGTCTACGTTCCTACTCTCACCTATGGTCATGAAATCTGGATCATGACCTAAAGAACGAGATCCCGGATACAAGCGGCTGAAATGAGCTTCCTCCGCAGGGTGGCTGGGCTCTCCCTTAGAGATAGGGTGAGGAGCTCGGTCATTCGGGAGAGGCTCAGTGTAGAGCCGGTTCTCCTCCACATCGAGAGGAGTCAGTTGAGGTGGCTCGGACATCTTCTGCGGATGCCCCCTGGACGCCTCCCTCGGGAGGTGTTCCAGGCACGTCCCACTGGGAGGAGGCCCAGGGGACGACCCAGGACACGCTGGAGAGATTACGTCTCTCGGCTGGCCTGGGAGCGCCTAGGGCTTCCCCCAACAGAGCTGGAGGAGGTGTCTGCGGAGAGGGAAGTCTGGGAGTCTCTGCTTAGTCTGCTGACCCGGTTCTGGATAAAGCGGGAGACGACGAGTACGAGTACGAGTATATATATATATAAAAAATATCTAGTTTTAGATTGTTTCCTTTTATCTTCATTATTCCGGTCTTACTCATCCCATTCTGTTGCATTCAGCACAGACACCCTACTACCACAGCTCTTTTTAATAAATATTGCTTTTTTCAGCAAGTTATTCAACCTATATTTTTGAGGTTGTGTCTTTGAGATAGGGTACCTCATTAAAAAGTGAAGTTTGAAAAAATTTGAGCACAGAAACATAATTAATAACAAGACATGTAATTAAAAGCACTGGATCCAAATTAAACATGTAACAAAAAATGGGCAAGTTTCTATATTTTCAGAAAAAATATATATCTTCTTCCAGAGGAATCAGCATAGATATTTTTAGGTGCTGCTGTAGGTGTCATGATCTTGGCTCTGATTTCTGGTCTTATTACTCTTTTAAACCACCTGCTTATCTCCTCCCTGTACTCATTACCGCTTATCTGATCCACCTGCTTCAGCTTCTATTTAAATCTATTCTATTTACATCAATGCCATATTATTCGAGCCATTGGTGAGAGTTCACTAGCATTCCTGTGTGTTCCTGATTGCCTGATCTTGACCCGTTCTGCCTCTGGACGTTTGAGCCTGCCTTTCCCGTCTGGTCTGTTTGCCTGACCTGTCCTCAGACTCCTGCAGGATCTCTGCCTGTCTGTGGAATGAACCTGGCACTGTTTCCTGACATCCTTCTTAATTTCCCTTCAGATCTCTGATCTCCTGGCTTTGACTACCGAGCATGGCTTTGACACCTGCTTTGGCTTTGTCCTCTGGATTATCCTGCCCTCCTTCATCTGCTCGGTTCTGATCTCCTATCTGTCCTCCGACCTCCGAAACATCAGAGTCTGGGACTCTCTGGGTGGCGCCCACCACATCTGATTTCCAGCCGACCAACTGCAACCAGCCTCATCCTCTGGGCTCAGACTGAACTATAAGACCAGGTAAATGACTCACACATTCGGTATCATCCTCCGGCAGATTGACGTGGTCACTAACCTGTTTTCTCTTCCTGCAGAGGTTCCTGCCCTAGAAATCGATGCTGATCATTGCAGTTCCATTTCTAATTAATGTTTTGAGAAATCTGTTTTCTGTCTTACATGAAAAAAAACAACAACACCGACCTAAGTTTCCTAAGCACTGTGCTGATCAGATGTTTCTGGTATTTAGAGACATTTAGAACATCTCAATGCTTAAACGCAGCCACCATTATCAAGGCCCGAGAAAAACAAAGACTACCAAACTGATAAAATAATTCTGACCTCTTTGGTAATGATGTGCTTTGAGCGCCTTGTGTTGACCCAGCTTGAATTAAAAATAGACCAATTTCTGGGTCCCCTGAAGTTCACTTTTAAACCAATAGATCTGTGGATGATGCCAAAACATTCCCTTCTTTTCATCCTGCAGTGCCTTGACTCCCAAGGAGGGTTATTGAACATCCTACTAGTGATATGGGACATACATTGAGGAAAATAAGTATTTGAAAACCCTGCTATTTTGCAAGTTGTTTCACTTGGAAATTATGGAGAGGTCTGAAATAATCATCAAAGGTCCACTGTGAGATACATAACCTAAAAAAAAACAAATCCAATCCTTGGTTATCCTGGCTGTGTGCTTCAGGTCATTGTCATGTTGGAAGACCCAGCCTTGACCAATCTTTAATGCTCTAAATGAGGGAAGGAGGTTGTTCCCCCAAATCTCGCAATGCATGGACTCCGTCATCTTCTCCTTAATACAGTGCGTTAGCCCTGTCCCATGTGCAGGAGAATACCCCCAAAGCAAGAATCTACCACCCCCATGCTTCACAGTAGGGATGGTACTCATCATTCTTCTTCCTCCAAACACGGTTAGTAGAATTATGACCAAAAAGTTCTATTTTGGTCTCATCTGACCACATGTCTATCTCCAGTGACTCGTCTTGATCTTCCAAATGCTCACTGGCAAACTTAAGACAGGCCTTGACATGTGCTGGTTTAAGCAGGGGAACCTTCCATGCCATGCATGATTATAAACCATGACATCTTAGAGTATTACCAACAGTAACCTTGGAAACAGTGGTCCCAGCTCTTTTCAGATCATTGACCAGCTCCTCCCATATAGTTCTGGGTCGATTTCTCACCTTTCTTAGGATCACTGAAACCCCATAAGGTAAGATCTTGCATGAATCCCCACTCCGAGGGAGATTGACAGTAATGTTTAGGCTCTTTCATTTTATAATGATTGCTCCAACAGTGGACCTTTTTTCACAAAGCTTATTAGCTTATTTGCGGCTGTATTATACAAATAAAGAGTTAAAAAATCATACATTGGGATTTCTAGATTTCTTTTTTTAGATTATGTCTCTCACAGTGGACATGCACCTACGATGACAATTTCAGACCCCTCAATGATTTCTAAGAGAGAGAACTTGCAAAATAGCAGGATGTTCCAATACTTATTTTCCTCACTGTAGATAATGAAAAATACTGGTACTTGGTACAGTTGACCTTGAGCCAAAGGTCAATAACCAATATTTGTAATTGTGTCACAAGACATGCAGCGTAATGTCTTGGACACTCAATCTAAGTGATGGTTAAAGGTATCAGGTGGATTATCTATCTATCATATATATATATATATATATATATATATATATATATATATATATATATATATATATATATATATATATATATATATATATATATATATATATATATATATATATCAGAGGTCTCTGTCCAGAAGAGCGCAGTCCTAGGAACAGCTAAGATACTGCGCAGAACCCTCAAACTCCCAGGCCTCTGGTAGAAGACCCGAGCTTGAGGATGACACATACCACCCCACGAGGGGTGAGAAAACAGTTTATATATATATATATATATATATATATATATATATATATATATATATATATATATATATATATATATATATATATATATATATATATATTAAATTTTATACACAATTTTATTCATTTTGTCCAGACAACATTTCAAATACCTTCTATGGAGTTGTATTAGACTCAAATATATAACTATGTATTACATCAGTATAGCTAAAAAGGAGCCTAAATACATTTTGGAAACTGTATAGTTGCAGTCTGAGCTGCTTTCAATCCCCTAGGAACTGTAGCAGAAGAGTAACATCTATTCCTGGATCTACAGCTGTTCCTAAAGCCTTCATTAAGTGTGGAGAAAAAAAAAACTGGCTCCTACAAAAAGAAAGGATGGGTGATGACCATAGGCATCTGAACCACACAAGCGAACAGAGTAACAAATGTCAGAGTTCCCTGAAGTGGTAACAGGCAGGAAGGAGGGGGAGTGACTAACTTTTGGCATCATGTTCATTTTAAGAAAATGACAATTCAGAGGAATAAAAAGTATGTGAGATTTTATGAGCCTAGATTTATGTCTAAGATGGACCCATGTCTCACTCTTTTAAAGTGTTTTGAACAAGTACGATTGTTTCTAAGCAGCAAACTAAGATATGGAAAGCAACGATGTAACAAAATCATAATGTTTAGAAGGCATGATGCTGAACAAAATGTTGAGAGTAGGATAAAGGTTTTGAGGTTTGTTTTCAACTTATATCCTTGTATTGGTGTTGTCTTTCAGTATGTCTTATGAAGAAAAAAAAGCATCACTTGGTTAGCCAAAAGGATACAGACCTAATCTGAAAAGATGGAATTTCCCCCTCTACCTCAAAGATTAAAACTGTTTCTTAGTTATCAAAAAGTTTAAGATAACGTCACCCTGAAATTACAAACAAGCAATAATTAACAAGCTTCACATATGAATTGGAGTTTCTGCACTGGAAAGATTTACTGTTTCTAACAATGAATCCATAAACAAATATAATGTAACTGAAAAAGAGAGTCAGTCAGTTATATCAGAATAGAACAATATCAACAATAAAAAGTTGTTGCTTTACCGATGAGGAGCTGTTGAAGTCAGAGAAGCAGATTGAGCCCCAAGAAGATGGAGTGCAAAGAAGGTATATATTGCAATCATAGAAAGCCCTCCAAATCCTCACTTTCTCAATATGGAAGGGGATTACCGAACAAGCCAATGAGCTGACAAGGTCATGAAATACAGTACACTGTCAGTTGCCCCTTCCTGGGCTGCCTGCATTATAAATAACCCACACTTTAAGATTGTTATCCTTTTTTTTTTTACACGTGCCATCAAAACTTAAGGAACTGATGAAATCATTTATTTGTAATCTTAAGTTAACATATATGTACTTTATATCCTAAAATACGTTTACTCATATGATGTAAAGCAAAAACAGATCAAATGTTTGAAGGTCTGCATTTTCTCTTCTTCTCTTTCTCTTCTGGTTGAACAATAAGATAAAACAAAAGTCAGCTGCAAGCTAAATAGACTTCCATCAGATTGAGGGGGAGAAAGTCAAAGGGCAGACAGAAACACTGTGAGGTATTCATCAGGATAAAAATAGGAATTCATTCACAAAATAGCTGAAATTGCACTGAAAGATGTGTACAAAGATGCAGCAGTCATTCAAGCGTGGTATTAGAGCAGGACAGAGGTACAAGATTACATGTAAACATTCTATATAGAAGAAAAATAAGTTAAAAGACTGATCAGTGACCTTCAAGGGTTACCGGAGGAGTAATATGGGATCAGTTCTGCAGCCGATTCTCTGTAATATATATATATATATATATATATATATATATATATATATATATATATATATATATATATATATATATATATATATATGGTTCTGCTTAATAAGTATATAAGACAGCAAAATGGTTATTTCCACCATTGTGTTGATCATATTTAGCACCTGCATCATTAGTCGGTTAGTCTTTTGTAGAGACTGTAATCTCTGCTGTTATCATCTAATGGGGTAACAGCATCAGAGCAACAAGCTGACAAAGAAGGGCGGTTCTGTTCTAGGAACTCCTCCTGTGGAGATTTTTCACAAAGAATTCTTAAGAAAGTGAAGAACATTATGGAAAACATCACCATCCTCTTCAGAGGATTTTTTTAAACGACAGAGTGTCTTAAGTAAGAGGGTCCTCCATATTCGGTGAAACACAGACAGCTGCAGAAGATTCTTCCTGCCTTCAGCTATCATCTCCTATAACATCTCATTGAAAAACAGCAACATTTATTTTCTCTTTGGGAATATTAAAGTAATTGTTATTGAAATGAATTGAACCCCTTAGACAGATTGTATCTCTGTTTTTTGACCAAAGTCTTTGAAATAGCCGCTATTTTGTCACTTTATCTGAATGTATTCATATTTGTGTCATGTTGTAATGTAACAAAACTTTAAGGTTATTTCTGACCAGAACATTAAATCCAAATTAAACATGTTTCTTAAATGATGTTCTTTAATCCATAGGAAATAATAATAATAATATTGAGGAGAGATGGTAAGAAACTTGTCGGTGCATTTGTTTTTTCAAGGTTGAACTATATTTTTTTCTATCAGGAAGTCCATAAAGTGTAGTTAAAAGTCTTCAGCTGATCAAAAACTATGCTGTAGCCAGAAATCTGATGGAAATTTAAGAGAGAAATCATATTTCTCCTTTTTTAGCTTCCCTTCATTTGCTTTCTCTTAAATCAAGAGTAGAACTTCAAATCATACTTCCTCACAAAATAAACAAACCATCTTATATCAGAGTTTGGACTGTCTCTTGTGAGGACTGTAATTCTATTCAAATCTGCTTATTTATATAGCCTCAATTCACAACAAGCCATCTCAAGGCACTTTACAGAGACAATTCAACTAGATCATACAGTCAGAGAAAGTTAAAAGTTTCTATCATGGACTTACTCAAACGGTATCCTCACACTTTCATCTACTCCACCAGCAATCTATAAGGACATAAAAATGAACAACTATAAATATATACATTTAACCATTTACTATTATGAAATATGTGTATACATATATTTCTACCACTACATTGTATGAGTATTATGAAACACAAAGAAGAAACTATGACAGATAAAGGTTTTAATAAACAAATCTAGCTTATCCAGTCATGGAGCAATTTCAAATGATTAATTGTGCTACACTGAAAGAAACTGAAATAAAACTATTTTTAGAAAGAGAAAAAAAGCTCATCTTTTTATCTTGCTTTCCCATTACTGCTGTTCACGGTTATGTGATGCTGAAAAAGCAGACTACATTTCACTGCCTTTCTCTTTTTCTAGGATTTTTATCAGGAACGATGATCACTGATAAAACTAAGTTATTTATAAAAGTAAAAGTTTTTGACAATAAAAACACTGGAACGTCTTGAGCGCAGGAGTGGGCACAGTTTGGCACAGAAATAAACTTGATGTAACTCTGGTTTTTTACACAATGCTTTTCAACTTTCTGGTGAGAACTTTAAACAAAATCATAGCTGTTTTAATATAAGGTTGAAAATGTGATAACAGGTGAGCAAAGTAACGAGAGTGAGAAAGAAGGAAGCATTATAATAGTTGCAGCATCCGTACATTTTCTGACACTCTTTATCCCAGTCGGGGTCGTAAGAGGTGCTGGTGCCTATCTCCAGCTGTCTACAGGCGAGAGGCGGGGTACATCCTGGGCCGATCGCCAGTCCATCGCAGGGCAACACAGAGACAAACAGGACAAACAACCATTCATAGACACACTCTCACACCTAAGGAGAATTTAGAGAAGCCAATTAACCTAACAGTCATGTTTTTGGACTGTAGGAGGAAGCCGGAGTACCCGGTGAAAACCCACGCATGCTCAGGGAAAACATGCAAACTCCATGCAGAGTCGAGACCTCAACTTTCTTGAGCAGCCCATAGTTGCAACAACTAAGCAAAAAGTAGGCAACCCAGAACAAGCAGCCATGTAGGGTTTATAGACTTGAAAAAAGAAGATATCTAGAAGTTGTAGGGGCATGCAAGAAGTCAACTGCTCATCTTTGGAATAATGTCTTTGCTCAATAAGGAAACACTTGCTTTACAACCTTCTACACTGGTGCTAGGCAACAAAGCAAAGCCAGGTATGGATTGTCAAAGGTTATGGGCTCCATTAAACATTTAGCTTAGCAATGTTAAGCTCTATGGTGTCATGTGGAAGAGAAGAGAATTTATCCTAACATTTATTTTTAAAAAGGACATAAGATGGCCATGCTTTTCAGAAGTGCTTATACATCCAAGCAGGGGAACACAGATCCTCTTATTAAGAACACAATGTGCAATGAAACTTTAATAGGAATAGCTAATGCTAGCCAATGCCTCCCAGTTACAGTTTTCACTATAAAAAGTCAAATAAGTTCAGGATTTTGAGAAATTCTTTGGGATGTAGGAGAGTATGTTAAAAAATTACTCTAGATCTACTTTATAGACATTTACTATTTTCAGCTCTGCCTTGAAAAATGTCTGACACATATTCTACACTGAGCTCACTGTGAATTATTTTTCTTCCGATATCATCTGTTTTATTTCATTTACATTTGCCCTGAAATTGAAGGGTTTACGGTTCAAGCCCCGGCATCAGCTTTCAGTGCCGCTGTGTCCTTTGGCAAGAAACTTCACCTGCACCCCTTCTGGCTTCTGTCAGTGAGCCCCCACAATGTAGTTTACTGCCATCAGTGTGTGAGTGAATGGGTGAATGACTGAATGTAGAGTTTGGTCAAGTATCCTAATTTGAAAAAGTGTGATATAAGTACAGGCCATTTACCATTCACATTTAAGGTAAGATTATTGTTTGCAGTTCCATCTACTCTATTGTTTTTAGCTTCTTGTTAATCTCTGATATGACTTAAGACTGCAGAGTCCACCGATCGATTATCCAGATGATAAGAGTTTCTTGTTCTTCAACCCTGTGATGCAATGTTTGAGAAATACTTAATGTCTCTGAACCGGATCATTCATGATCTTTCAATAGTGTAACAATGTAAGGATTGCTTTTTTTATCGCTTATTACAGAGATGATAGACTTGTGGGCGATGTGCACCTCTTCTGATCCCATTCTTGTCAGTGCTTGGCAGTGCCTGGGTGTACTGGTGCTGTGTGACAAAACTTCACACTGGATGACACATTTAAGATTGCCTGTGTATTAATCACTGTCAGACAGAGGTAACATGAGCCTACTTTGATTCCTAGAACTAAAAAAAAATTGTAAAATATGCAAGATGGCCGTGTAACCAGTTTATGATAAACCTCAACAGGTGGCTGTGTTTTGACTTTTGGCATGACTTAGACAGCCTTAACCAAGGCTGCCTTTGTGATTAAAGTTGTGATTGATTTTATTAGAAATTTAATTTTCTTCTGTTTTGACATTTCTGTTCAAAATTAAAAAAAAAAAAAAACCCTAAGAAAACAACATCAGCCGAGGCGGTAATACATCTATAAAATGCACAGTCCTATATGTCAGCCTCTCATCAACAGCCTAACAGATAAACAGAAACCTGATCTAATCCAGTAATGCAGCAGTCATTTCCCTTTGAATAGACATTTCTTATTGGTGTTCTTTCTAAGGAAATGCTGAAAGCCTAAGGTTCGAGACAAGGAAAAAGAGTCATATTTTAATCCACTTCTCTCTTGTAAACTGCTAAAATCTGATAAATACATGTGAAAAAAGGATACATTCATTTGCTTCCACTTCATCCATCAGGTTCGCTGTAAGGCAGCTGCACATCTCCAGCAATCCATGGGTTAAAAAGAGCCACTCATGAAAATTTCAATAAAATCAGTTCAACTCCAAATAAACAGAACATGAACACGGTTTATCTTTTCAATATATTCTTCAATGTTGTCATTTTTTACTGCCTTGCTTTTACATATGAAGCCCCTTTTCTATGACAACTATTTTTATTACCTTTTCATGGCATTTCTGTTAATTGTCTGCATGAGTGGCAATGAAGCCGATTCATTATTTGCAGGAGGTCAGCTGTTAGCTCATCCAAGCTCCACAGTGAAGCCTCTCACTAGGAAACAATGTTAAAATGTTAAATGCATTATGTGACTTCTCTTTTAAAAGTATGTCTCAAAAAATCTATTTTTATGAAGTTAAGAAAATGCTAGTACGTGCAAGCTGTATGCATTTACTTTGCACAACTCAACTGACTTAATAGAGATGGTAAGCTCTTTTTGGGGAACCTGTGAATAGTTTAAAGAGGATCTAAAAATTAGTAAAGGTTTCTTAAAATAAGTGTGTTTACCCACAATATGAGTATGTAAATAAGATGATTTGCCAGCGGAAATAGTATTTTTACCCTTAAAATAAGATATTAGATCTTATTCACTTGAAATAAGAGACTTCTGTTGTTTTTATCTAAATATAAGCTCTTATTCCATTGGCAAGTTTCTCACTTCCCTGCTTAATTTAAGAAAAATGCACGTCTTTTATGAAAATTACTTACTTAGATTTACATTTTTTGGAGGGTTTCTAATTAAAAAATATGCAACAGTGGTCATTTTTTAAGTATTGTTAACATTTTCTTTTCTTTTTTTTTTCGGGAAATGTAGCAAAGAAACATCAAAGTCACTTTTTTAGAATGAACATGCAGTACGATCCTACCTGCTCTTCTACCATCTCTGGAAAGAATCCCTCAATGACACTGCGGCCAGTTTTTCTTCCCTTCTTCTCATAAACTTGTAAAACAGTTGTCTTCTTACAACTTTCAGCCATTTTCAAAATGTACAATCAGAGCAGTGGAGCCACAATGAATGGCTACCCATGTGCTGCAAGAGGGAAAATGTACATTATAAAGCATGTGGGACAACCAATAGATAAGATAATGCCCTGGAACTCAAAGAAGATTGTCCAATATACCTTTAACTAGCAAAGATTAAAGACTTTTTACTTGCAGCTGTAAGCATGAGGTCTTAAAATGCACAACTTAATTTTTACTTGTATTATTATTTTTACTGATATTATGGGAGTTTCTTCCAGTGATGACGAAGATGTGGATGGCTATAGGCAGGTAGGATTCCCTGCATTCTGTGTTCCTCATTTGCCATTGCTGCAGCATCCTGAGGTGAGATTGACTGCATAAAGTGACCAGCAGACTGCAAGCACAGCATTCCTACACCTTTTTATTGATCTCAGGGGATTTCAAATTTAATCGTTTTTCTATTCTCCCACCAGACTAATTGCATGCTAAAACAGAGGAGGCATACAGTACAGCTCACCGCCACTCCCTTTACTGGTTGGCCTTGTTCATATCTAAGCTTTGCACACAGAGAATTATCTTTGACTCACAGTGAAGAGGTGGTCTGGATAGACTAAGAGATTCTGGGAGATTGCTTCAGTTCTTACGGGAGGGAAAAGCCCTTGTGTTTCTCAAGGAGAGGACATTGAATGCATCACAGAATGCATCTACAACACATTAACGTCTGTGTAGAAAACACTCGGCTCCTCATGAGGGTAAGTTGCTTCTCCAAGAGTCTAAAATAACTGCAGCTAGAACTTAAACCCAAGGTTTTAGATAAATAGAATAGAATTCAACTTTATTGTTATTATATTTTCCCAAGTACATAGAAACAGAATCCACTCTCTGCATTTAACCTTGAGAGCAGGGGGCTGCCATTGTGCAGCACGCAGGGAGCAGTGTAGGGTCAAAGGTTTTGCTCATGGAGCCAGAGTGGCAGTTCGTGGGAGTGGGGCTTGAACTGAGAACCTTTGGAATCAAAGCACAATGCTCTAACCACTAGGCCACCCCTCACTCAGATGATTAAGGGCGGCCAAGTCTACCATCCTTCAATTCCCCTCATCTGTAAAGTTTGTTACTTACTGCACAAGAAGACAGAACATTTTTCCTAATCTAACAGCTGTGAGATCCAAATCATATGTTCCCCATCTTGGGGATTCTCGCTGCTTTTCGTCAACACGACTCCTTGCCAGACATTTTTTCTCCCAGCATGCCCGAGAAAAGTCATGCAATTGGTCAGGATTTAGAATGGGCGTTGATATGTAGGAAAGGTAAAGGAGATTATCGCCTCTTGGTTTTGAGTTGGAAATCCTCCAACTTTCATTACAGGTGTGGAAGTCTTTACAGCAATATGATGTGTGATGGGAAGTTTAAGGTGCAGCTCAGAGGGCGGTGAGAAAAAAATGAATATTTTTTAAAGTAGCATAAAGCATTTAGCTCCCATCATCATCAATGCATAAAATACCTCCTTCCCTTTTGTTTTTTTGCAGGTGAAACGAACGTTACGTTGATTCAGACTTTTTCTGAGTCTGGCAGCTGATCTTCTTGTAAATAAAGGTTAACAAGCTTAACAAATGCTTACCTTTCTTCTTAGAACTTCCCCTCTGTTTAAGCATGTGTGTTTGCGATCCTGTCCAGGGTGAACCTCATCTTCATTGACCCAGAGAGCCCTTTGTAAGGCACCACCTCCCCCCTACAGACAACTGGTAGAAGGCAGATATATGTTCATGCCACTGCTGAAGATTTTTATTTTTGGTTGCCTATGAAAATTAACAATTATTAATTTATATTATTAATTTACATTTTTCTGATGTCATCGCAGTCATAATAAACATTAAGGTATAAACATAGTGAAGACGTAAACTGTAGATCCATAGATCTAGCTCTAACAATCTTCAATAGCATGGTTTATTTACCAGAGCTCCAGCTTCCCATTTAATAGTAATGCAGCACAGCTGTCTTACACCCAAAACAGTGACATCAAACGCCTTCAGAAAATACCATTATCTCTAAACCATAGGTTTCACCCAGTCTACAGAAATTAACATTTTTCCAGTCACCAATAAGCTTCCTAATACCTTATGTTTTATATCTATGCCTCATTCAAACCCAGTCGTTTTCTATAGTTTTGACGAATAACTGCTGATGGTTATGCTTAAGCTCCTTCTTACAAGTAAAGAGGTTCAACAAAGGTTCATCAGCAAGTAAAAATAAGTGCTGGTTGATTTTAAAGGGTCAGGGACACCAGGGAGCAGAGGTGATGAAAACTGAGGCTGCAGCAGGTGGGAGGCGATGGAGTTTATTTGAAGGTGGGGTCTTTAAAGCTACTTAAGAGATATTTGCAGCAGCTACTAAAAAATAAAAAGATGAGACCATTTTTTCCCATACCAAATAGAATTATTACAGGAAAAAAAAGAGCTGTATTCTTATCTGTTAGAAATCGAGGCCATTATTTATTTTATAACTGAATAAGTTTCAAGAAACATGTCAGCGAACGAAAAACAACTTTTTATTGTTTTATCAATACAAATCAAAAACAACTTAAGAAAACAAAAGTTTCACATTTTAAATCAGTATATTGACTGAAAACACAGTGGCCCAATAAGAAATCACCTGAGATAACAAATTAGCTTTTGACTGATGTGGATAATTTACAACAAGAAGACACAAACAGCAATGCTGATTATAGAGCATTTCAACATCTGCTCTTTTTCTTGGCTTTCACAACCAATAATTAGAACGGCAAAAAAACCACATCACTCAAATGTAACATGCATACCTTGAATCAATATAAAACATCCAGAAATATTGTTTCTGTACAGGATATCAAGAGCTTAGATTTATACAAATTGTGCAAATGCCACCACATGGGGTCAAAACACGCTGAATAAAGGCGCACTTCCACTCACTCCATTAGTTTCACATGACAGATGTACTAAGAGGGATTCGGTTTGATAGGTACCACATTGAGCAAATACAAAATATTAGGACACCAGCACAATCAAATAAAGCAAATCACAAAATATTTTGCTTTCATGTAAGATGCAGCCATCATGGTTCAGTCTTAAATTCATTAAACAGGTGTAACGTACACCTGTAATTAAAAGGATTAACCAAAAAAAAAAACACACAAGTTGTAATGATTCATAAACTCCGACCAAAATGGACTGTAACTCAGAAATATCACAAAAAATTAACAAAAAAGCTTATTTTTGTTGTTCAGGGCAAATACAAGCTTCCCTTGATTAATGCCAGGAACAAACGTTCATACCAAATAATGTCCAAAGCTAACAGACGGGCATTATTATAGAGGTATATTTCATTTAAAATATTTTTATTTATTTAACTAAGGATTTCCTTCTCATTTCAAACCAGAATAGCAATTAATGCTGCAAATATGACCAATTCATCTGTGTTTAGCCTTCTTCTCGACAACACAAACCCGTCACTGTCAGCCATATCTCTCTCAAACAGGAAGTCAGTTCCACATGATGATGTCATATCTGAAGCTAAACAGTCTGATGAGTTATTCATACAACACTGTTACAGTTCATTTCTTAATTTATAAAAAAAAACAAAACATTGTTTTACCCAGTGTCACCAGATGTGTGCTCAGTGATTGCAAATGAACAGCGAAAATAAGGAAGCACTCAGAACCCCAGAGCTCAACAACAGTCAGTTATAGCTTACATCTTTTTTAAGATAATATTTTTCCTTATCTGCTTTAAATGATTCGATTGATTTTGTTATTGTTTTTAGTTTGATCCACTATCAGTGAAATAAATCATGTGTTTCATGGGATTATAGGACTATATTATTGCTTATATTTGTTAGGGCTTTATTTTATTTTTTTAACGTATTTAAATTTCACATACGTATCTTCCTTAAGTATTGATTTCAAACCGTTTACCGGTGGTTAAATTTAAATTAAAGCAATTAGTCCAAATGACTGCTTCCATTTAAAGCAGAGCTTTAACAAAAACATGGAGTAAATTTATATAGCATTTTCTTAAAAATTCTGACCTGTCAAAGAGACTTTCACAGGCCACAGTCACACCAGTTATCGTACACACATACATACACTAGTAAGCTGACTGGGGGTTGAGTGTAGGGCTGCAACTAATGATTATTTTTCGGATCAATTAAGCTGTTGATTATTTTCCTGATTAATCAATAAATAATCAGATAGCCAAAGGTTCCTTAAAGAAGATTTTTGCAAAGTTAAACCAGATGAAACTAAAACTTTTCCACTGAAGGAGCTCTGGATAGAGCAGTTGTATAACTTTTTTCATCTTAAATGCAAAATATATATATTTTTTTTTCAAACTTGGTATAATTACTGCTCTAAGTGGGTTTCCCTGTCCGCTAAAGACATGTCTCTACATGATAAATCGATTACTAAATTAGTTGATGATTATTTCAATAATCGATTAATCACGATTAATCTGATTGTTTCAGCCCTGGCTGAGTGCCTTGCCCAGAGGCACATCAACAAGGGAAGGCTGGAATCTAACCTTCATAATAACTAGTCATGACATCAAATAGAGGCCCAGAGAGTTTAAGAACTAATTTCAGCCTGAAAAACCTGCACTATATATCAAGAATAAGTGCAGTTATCAGATCTTAAGTAAACCTTTGGTGTTTGTGTGAAAGTAAAAATATTTTGTTAGTTTAGGCAAGATCATAAATGTCTGATGCATTTGGGATACAAAGTAAAAAAAAATTTCCTAAGCCACCAGGGGAGGAAGGGTATTCGCAGAAAAAACCCTGCAGTACCTCCGTGAAACACTAGGAGGCAGCAGCACCCATATCAGAGACCTCTGCTTTAAACCAAGAAGGAAAAGCTCAGGAAACAGTTTACTGACTCACATTACACCTTCAGGGGATTTTAGATCATTCAGTTCACAGACATTGAAGTATTCCTGCCCCTTCAAGTTTTTCACATCATGTTGCAACCATTAAATTCACATTCTTAATTTAAAGTATATGTGATGCTAAATCAGCAGACCAGTTCATAACTTAACCAACGACCCACTCTGAGAAAACCATCATGCTTATTTGCTTGAGGACATTGGAAGGAACTAGGATGGATTTTAATGGCAGGTATGATCAGTCATTGTTGGCTGGTCCACAACTGAAACAGTCAGCATGCATGTCAATAGGTCAGCAGAGAAAAGAGGTAAAGGTCAGTTCTTCCCAAACATCACCAGTCACAGATAAGGGAATTTCCTGTCCAGGCTTTTTCGTTTTCCTTTAACTGTAGTTAAAAAACTGTGTTAAAAGAAAAGGTTGCATGCCTACCTTGATAGACCAAGATGCATAATCTGGTGCACTCTAAGAGGAGAATGCAGCTCAATCAGGTTTATCTAACACAAATATAAAAGTTAAACCACTGTGAGAAAAAAAAGACTTAGGTAAATTAAGTTAATTACCTGTAGTCAATTAAAGCAATTCTCTAGGCTGCATTCCCTTTTTAGATTTGAGAACAAATGGCAAGCCAATAAATAATGACTGAGCAGTTTAGCAACTGAGTGAGAGGGATGAAACAGCAAAAATATTTTGGATCCTAGTGACGTTTTTAACAAGTGAAAGTAATATATGTTAAAATATGTATTAGAATAATACAAACTCAATTTGTTGCCATGGCGCCAATAACATCCTGCAAATTAGTAGCACTGGTTGATTAGAGTGGATTTTCTTCAATTGTTCAATTGTCAGTAAAAATTAGGTTTTGTAAATGGAAATTTCAATAAAAATGCAATCCAGAAATTAAACTTTGGGAAACTTCTTAAGCAAAATTAACATTATGATTTGTTTTGTTGTTTTCTTATAAAAATAAAAATAAAATGAAGTACATACAGGTGCTGGTCATAAAATTAGAATATCATGAAAAAGTAGATTGATTTCAGTAATTCCATTTAAAAAGTGAAACTTGTATATTATATTCATACATTACATACAAACTCATATATTTCAGATGTTTATTTTGTTTAATTTTGATGATTACAAATGACAACAAATGAAAATCTCAAATTCATCATATCAGAAAATTAGAATATTACTGAAGACCAATAAAAACAAAGGATTTATAGAAATGTTGGCCAACTGAAAAGTATGAACATGAAAAGTATGAGCATGTACAGCACTCAGTATTTAGTTGGGCCTCCTTTGGCCTGTATTACTGCAGCAATGCGGCGTGGCATGGAGTCGATCAGTCTGTGGCACTGCTCAGGTGTTATGATAGCCCAGGTTGCTCTAATAGTGGCTTTTAGCTCTTCTGAATTGTTGGGTCTGGTGTATTGCATCTTCTTCTTCACAATACCCCATAGATTTTCTATGGGGTTAAGGTCAGGAGAGTTTGCTGGCCAATTAACCCATTTAGGCCTAAAACGCCTGGAAAAAACACCTTAAAAACCTATGGCCGATTTTAAAAAATACCCCTAAAACCTGAAGTTTTTCTGTAAATTCAGCAACTGTGTCAACGCCTAGTAAATTATTGATATCTCAGCTTCTGTAGCAGATAGAACTCAAAATATATTTTATCTTTGAAATTCTTCCAAAAAAAAAAGTGAAAAGCAGTAATAAAAAAATAAAAAATTCAACCTTTATTTTTTCCATATGTGATCATGTCTTCATTGAGAATGTGCAATATAAAACGTTTTTAAAATAAAGAACAAACATTACATAAATAACTATCTGATGATTACTTATTAACAGTATTATTATGCATAATAATGCATATGTCTGTGTTATAAATTGCATACAACTTACCTCCAGATGGCCACAAATCTGTCCCGGGACATATTTTGGCGGAACTGCGTCCTGAAGAGAGGTTTACTCTGTCGCCAATAATCTCTTCGTACTGGCAACACAAGAAGTCCTATGCCCATACACAGCCCAATAAATGTCTTCATCTCCGTCACAGTCACGGGTGACCACTTTGCCATCTTTGCTCTTGTTGGAGTTTGGTTTGTTTGGTCACTGTACCTATTCGTCTCGGTAACAAGATGCATCCAAAGTTCTTCATTAAAAATA
The DNA here is from genome assembly GCF_016077235.1 of Cyprinodon tularosa. Taxonomy (NCBI): domain Eukaryota; kingdom Metazoa; phylum Chordata; class Actinopteri; order Cyprinodontiformes; family Cyprinodontidae; genus Cyprinodon; species Cyprinodon tularosa. The sequence continues at coordinate 1,406,929 of NW_024038438.1, read as the reverse complement.
TGCTCAAATGCCTGCAGCGGTGTGGTGTCTGCAGGCAAATCAACTTTCACTCCAGGTGTGCGGTTGAAAACACTCCGTGCATTGCGGTGGTAGTTCGATTGGTTCAGCGCGTTCAAAGTCATCATTTTCATCTATACCGTCATCAAAGCCGACACACTCCTCAAAATCACTGCCTTCCGACATCTCTTCTCTGTCAAACTCCTCCATGTTTGCTTGAAAAAAACTTCTTTCTTCTTGCTTGACTTATATGCTCTCCCGGCGTCAATGGTAGAATTACGCAACAGCGCCCCCGGCTTGAATGGTAGAAATGCGGTAATGCTTTCCCGGCCTAAATGGGTTAAGAACAGGGATACCATGGTCCTTCAACCAGGTACTGGTAGCTTTGGCACTGTGTGCAGGTGCCAAGTCCTGTTGGAAAATGAAATCTGCATCTCCAAAAAGTTGGTCAGCTGCAGGAAGCATGAAGTGCTCTAAAACTTCCTGGTATGTGGCTGCGTTGACCCTGGACCTCAGAAAACACAATGGACCAACACCAGCAGATGACATGGCACCCCAAACCATCACTGACTGTGGAAACTTTACACTGGACTTCAAGCAACGTGGATGAAGTGCCTCTCTTCTTTTCCTCCAGACTCTGGGACCTTGATTTCCAAAGGAAATGCAAAATTTACTTTCATCAGAGAACATGACTTTGGACCACTCACCAGCAGTCCAGTCCTGTTTCTCTTTAGACGCTTCTGACGCTGTCTGTGGTTCAAGAGTGGCTTGACACAAGGAATGCGACAGCAGAAACCCATGTCTTTCATACGTCTGTGTGTGGTGGTTCTTGAAGCACTCACTCCAGCTGCAGTCCACTCTTTGTGAATCTCCCCCACATTTTTGAAGGGGTTTTGTTTCACAATCCTCTCCAGGGTGCGGTTATCTCTCTTGCTTGTACACTTTTTTCGACCACATCTTTTCCTTCCCTTCGCCTCTCTATTAATGTGCTTGGACACTGAGCTCTGTGAACAGCCAGCCTCTTTAGCGATGACCTTTTGTGTCTTGCCCTCCTTGTGCAAGGTGTCGATGGTCGTCTTTTGGACAACTGTCAAGTCAGCAGTCTTCCCCATGATTGTGTAGCCTATAGAACTAGACTGAAAGACCATTTAAAGGCTTTTGCAGGTGGTTTGAGTTAATTAGCTGATTAGAGTGTGGCACCAGGGGCCATCAATTTTGAACCTTTTCACAATATTCTAATTTTCTGATATGATGAATTTGAGATTTTCATTTGTTGTCATTTGTAATCATCAAAATTAAACAAAATAAACATCTGAAATATATGAGTTTGTATGTAATGTATGAATATAATATACAAATTTCACTTTTTCAATCAATCTACTTTTTCATGATATTCTAATTTTATGACCAGCACCTGTAGTTGACTACCTTACAGCATACACAGATCGTCTACTGCTAATCTGTGTCCTGCTGAGATTATCTACATCAATTAAAAATAATATAACCTCTACATTTGATAGATCTGGAAATCAATTTTTTAAGGACAAGATAAATTCAAACTACATGCACAGAAGTGTTTTAGTGAACAAACATGGAACAGCCTAATTAAGTTGAGACTTTGCTATAACAAAGTTTAGCTTTTAACAAGGAGGACAGGATTTTAGAGAGGTTTTAATGCTAAAATGATCTAACAATATATCTGTGAATTGGAGATTTTGGGTCAAAAAAAAAGAAAAGGGGGAAGCCAATGATCTCTGTATAGATAAATCAGTTTGGAATGTAGATTATGATTGAAGCACAGTTATAGACAAAAAAAAATGTTTTCATCTTCTACATTTAGACATAAAAAAAAACTGCAAAAGATGTGCATTTCCCTGTGGATTACTGCAGTATACTCAAAAGTATGTTTGATCCTTGAAGCTGGTTGGAAATAAAATATTTTCAATTATTATACCCTGAAGGTGAGATAATACACAATATTAGGTTCATGAGGACATGGGACAATCTTTAATAACTTTCAAAGAACTAAAAAGTTTATTTTAGTTCTTAGTTTATTTAGAAAAAAAGAGTCCAATCTACCATTCTTAAATCATTTTCTTCATATTTTCAATAGTTTTGAAAAATGCAAGTAGTTCCTAAAAAAAGCAGTACAATATCCCTTATTCATTTGATGAAAAACTGGCACAGTTGAGGAGATTATAGTGTTGAAAGGAACATCAGTCCTGGGATTAGAGTGAAGAGAGGCAGATCTAAGAGAGCACTGAGGTGTGGATCAATGTGTATCATCTCTACTGTCAGCAGCAGCCTGGAATGGGAGAAATGTGCTGCAATCAAATGCCAGCAGATGGCAGCAGAGAACCTCACTAACAAAGGTCTACTCTGCATCGAAAACAATTCCTCCTATGTTATAGGAGTGTATATTACGGTAATTTATATAATTTGGTCTGTGTCATAATGTTAAGTTTTTTTGTTACTTTTTCCAATTCTTTAAACATGTTTACAAGTCTCCAACTAATATTTAATTCACTCTGTGCTACATTCTCTGTACAATTTTCCACATTTGTTTTGCATCCCAGCAGCTGAAACTATCAAATTGTGTGATTATTCAAGATTATTGTATTTGAAAATTAAAAATATAATTTTTTTATTTATTTTATTTATTATAAAATTTTACTGTTTTTGTGGATCAGCCATTATAATCTTCCTAGGCTCCCTAGATGTCCTACTCACTACTGCGAACGTTTAAGCAGCTGTCATAAGGTTTAGGGTGTTTTGTGAATAACAACTGTTAAAATCTTATAATCTGAGGAATCTTAAGATTGTTCCGAAATGATACCACTATTTGTCTTAGGAGTCTTCGTGAATACGGTCCTGATGTGAAGTCGCTTTTGTTTACAAACAAAAACTGGATGATTTTCTCAGTACATAACAGGGTTGCTACGCTCTGTTTTTCTTGCCACTTACACTGCGTAACCCACCAATTAAACAGATTTGAGTTAAAGGTATAGTGGAGGATTTCCGCAAATTTTTTAAAAGACCCGCCCTCTCCACTTTAAAAAAAAGCACAGTCACATCCCTGTACCCGCTCCCGAGAGGTAACGCCTATTAAACCCGTACAAGAGCCCATTTCTCCTCGTGCACGCTGTTTAAAAGTTGCTGTTTGCATCGCTCATACAAGCTTATTTTCCAAAAGAAGATTTGCAGTTTTTCCACTATGTCAGATTCACCACCAGTAAGGGAAAATGGAGACGAGCACGTAGGACGGCCTTACGTGAACATATCACGAAAATGACTGACATTTACGAGGACCACTTATTTTGATGATCCACCCGGAAAGAGAACATCCTCCATTATACCTCCAAACAATTTACATGACATCCATAACTACTAAGTCCAGCTATAAAACAAACGAGTCAGGACAACATGACCATGGCAAGAACTACTCTGACTCTAGTTGCTCAAAAAAGCTTTATGGAGTGGATTTTATTCCATTATTGTTGCAGGCAAGAGCACGTATATAAATGGGTATTAAAAAAGAAAAAAAATTTGAAAAGAATATTCTTACTGAAAAAAAGGTTTGGAGAGTAAACCTGCAGTTTGTCAGATTTTACTTTTCTAATTTTTTTTTTTTTTTTACTTCAATTTCCAAAACCAATTTTTTTACTTGCAACAACTGATCAACATTCCTTCCATTAATTTTTTTTAAATCAATGTAGTATGTAAACTAAAACAAATAGAACACATTGGATGTAGAATTTGTGATAATCCTGCGTAACAACAGACCATGTGTTCCGTTTACTAAGGTCATAAAACTGATGGACCAAAGCAGAATCTTAAAAGACAGAGCTGGCTGACAGAAACAAGTCACTTGGAGAACAGTGCTTCCCAAAAAACTCTAATAGAAATGAACTCCAATGGCTCAACCACTAGCACACCTAAAATTCATCTCCTTAGATGCAAAAGTGAATCAAAATCTGCCCTAATTTACTTTGTTGCATGGAGTGCAAATAACTCAGCCTTGACTTCCACCCTGGAAACCATTTGTGATCATCGCTGAAGAGAAACCTCTATGCTGCATCACTTTGACATCAACACTCTCCTGAGATAGCCCACTGAAAAGTTGCCCTGATATATAAAATCAGCACAAAAGTACAAACAGAACTCAAACAGTAAACAAAATCCCCTTAAAGCGACAACAACAAAAACACGGCCCAGTCAGGAACCTGTGTACGCCGCACAGGCTTAAGTTTGTTCTCTTCGAAAAAGAGAAGAATTCAGAACTAAATTTAAAGATTTAAACATTAGAAAAGGAAAAAATGAACGAAAAGAAGATCTTAGTGGAAATAAAAATAAAGGTACAGCAAATCACACTGGGATAGGGCTGCAACAACGAATCGATAAAATCGATACAAATCGACTTTTAAAAGCGTTGGCAACGAATTTAATCATCGATTAGTTGTGTCGCGCGATTAATGCGTCATCCGCCGCCGCCGTCATCCCGGGGAAGAAAAAAAAATATGGCGGAGCGAGTCAGCGCCGCAGTTGCAGTGTTGCCAACTCAGCGACTTTTCAGACCCCTCCAGCGACTATTTTTTTAAAAAGCGACTAGCGACAAATCTGGCGACTTTTTACGGTGTCACTGGCGGCTTTTGGAGACTCTTACGTGAAAGCATGTATCGTTCCTACTCTTGTCCTCCAGCGGCAGCTGCTGCCGCGGGGCGCCTCCCTCATCCCAACCCCTTTCTCCCTCTCCCACAGGAATCCCTCTCAGCGTGCAGTCCGAGCCGCAGGATTTTAGTGAGGAGTTTACCCTCAGCGTCCAGACCGCTTTGTAAAGTGAAAAAAGTCGTAACATGCAACTTTTGTAAAAAACAAATGAGCATGGCACGGAAGCACCACTGTTATGACGCAGCACCTGAAAAGAAAACACGTTGGAGTCTTCAATGGCAGTGAAGAGAGCTGATCAGCAGGATGAGTAACCATGTTTGTTTCATTTTAAAGTGGGGAAACGTAAGTTAGTTTCTCAGGTAGCTCATCTGATGCTTTCCTTAGCTTGTTAGTAGGTTACAGACAGGGATAAGGTTGGCTACTTATTTTACTTTTAATTTCATTTGAATAAGCTTAAGCAGCGTTTATATTTTCTTTATAAATAAATTAATTTGCAAATTATGAGGGCAAGGCTTTTAAAGTTTAAATCTTCTGGCAAAGATAAAGTAAAGAAGATCCTGCAATTTATGGAAGTAAAGCAGAATAAAATCCAGCAAGATCAGTAATATGTCAATTAATTATCTGCCACATTCCCATGTAAATATCTGTCTTTGGAGGATGTGTTTTTTAGCACCCCTAGTTCTCTCATTTTTATTCCAAATACAATTTATAATTTGAATCACAGGGCTATTTTTATCTCTATGGTTCAGTATTTTCTCAAGTAGCAACTTTAACTGCTATACTTTCCTGTCTTAAAAGGCAGAACTCTTCTAGTCTAAAAAAAACTCATTTGTTGAAATGGGGGGACCTATTGTTTGAACCCCTTAGGGGCTTTAAAAAACAAAAATGCCTGTCTCTTTTTGCGCTTTATGAAACAAAGTACCCTATATTTTGTGGATGTACAGCTACATTTCTCATGTAAGTTTGCGTAGTTTTAACACAAACATTTATTTTTCATATTGCACCAGTACAGTTAATGAGAAACCTGTACTTGTGTGCTTGTTTGTTCTGTCTAAAATGTTTATTTTGGAATAAAGAGGTTAATATAAAAAAAATATTTTGTGTCCGATTCATCGATTAATCGAAAAAATAATCGGCCGATTCATCGATTTTCAAAATAATCGTTAGTTGCAGCCCTACACTGGGACTTCTCATGTCCAGGCCACTTTTCGGGAGAGGGCCTGTTTGAAGCACTCCGGGTCAACTTCACCACCGGGCCACAGCGATCTCTCCAGGCTCACTAGAACGTTTTGGTGACACTCTCTGATGTTGACTGGGTATTTGGCCCTCAGCAGCTCATAAGCAGCAATTAACCTCATGTTCTGCTTCACCATCAGGTATTGTATGATACACATGGGTGCCAGAGAGAACCCGTCCCGACAGTGGACTAGGACACGCTTCCTCTTCTCCGTGGATGCATTTATGCACTCGTTGATGTCCTCGAAGCAGCAGTGGTTCAGAGCTGGATGATCATCCAGAGAGTTGGGCATGTCTCCGATGTCCACCTTGAGGCGGGACCAGCTGTGCCGGGAACCACGCGAGCAGGTGCAGGGGATGAGGCAGAGGGAGGGGGCTTGCTCTCCGGGCATACTGCTCATGTCAATGATGCTGTCGATGTTGTTGCGGCACAGCGTGCGCCCATTATATGCTGCATTCAGGTTGCCCACATAAATGTAGTCCGTCACTCTGGAAATGACCGGTTCGGAGTACTGGAAGTGTTCAGGGCCGCTTCGTTTGGGCTCCAGTGCATCAGGGGCCCTGGCCCCAGCTGGTCCTGTGGCAGCTCGCCTGCTGTAGTTGCGCAGCTTCTTGGATCCTGAGCGGGACGGGGGATTGGAGTCCGACTCTGAGCTGCTATTCCACGGTGGAGAGAACAGAGAGAAGCGGCTGGAGGATTTACCCTTGTTGATGATCTCCGCAGGGCTGGGCAGGCTGGAGCTGGTGGTAGATGCCGAGGCGCAGAACATAGACGCTCGCTCCAGAGATCCTGTGCTGCTGGCAGCTCCTGCACTGTGGGCCAGTTCCATCTGTAATCACACAGACAGAGCTGACATGAGGAATTCTCCCAAACAGATTGATAATGTCCTTCTGACATTTTCACAAACAGCCTTCAGGGATCATTCATATTAAAAAAAGGCTGAACATAGAGTATAAATTTAAACTTCAAATTTCCTTACGATTGAAACAAGATAAGATAAAGGTTTAAAAATTGGACTAAACAACCAACTTTCAGTGTGGATGGTAAAAATCCCCCCTACCTGAGCTTTGAGGTTGTTCTTCCACTCCTGAGTCTCCAGAGCCTTGAAGCGGCCGCTGCTGTCAGAAGAGACCGACGCACAGAGAGGCCGGTGGGCTCTGAGAGGTAGCTGGGGGGTGAGGGCCACGGGGACATGCCTCGCACCAGTATGTTCGCTCCGACTCATTGTAAGATCAGGACAAGAGCCTGCAGTGCAAAACCGGCACATGTCAGAACCTGAGAGGACAATTTGCTCAAACATCAGTGATCCCTGCTCTGGAATCAGCAGCCTTAAAAAGCTTCCTCATTAACCCTTGCTAACCTTATATGGAAGAGCTTTTAAAAGGGAAAATTAAAAGTGGAAATTGATGGGATGGCATGTTTTTAATAGAGAAAACACTGCAGCCTTACATAACAACAACTGAATAGTTACTGCACTGTGTTTTGTGCAATTCTACAAAGCATAGTATTATTAAAAAAAGAGTAACAGCTCAGCGTAATTATACCTGACAGAGTTTTGGGTCTTGGCCCCTAATATTATGAGGCAGCATTATTTCTAGAACAATGGTTCCCAAAGTGGCAACATAAAAGTAGCATGAAATAAGTAGCTGTGACATTTATTTAATACAGGATTCAAATATTATGTGCAATTAATTTATTCAATGTCCTGTTAAATAATCAAAATACGTTTAAAGGATGAATTAAATTATCAAATGCCATTAAAAATTGGAAATTGTAAAACCAAGTAATTATTATTAATTAGTGCTGCAACTAAGGATTTGTTTGAAAATAGTACAGTATTTTTTTCGATTAATCAATTAAAAATCGGATAGCAACAGAGTCCTTGAAGATTCTTTATTAAATTAAACCAGGAGTTCAGGATAGAGCATATTAACGGACAATATATAAATATATATATATATATCTTTTGGATAATCAAATTGGAGAAGCTAAAAAAAAAAAAAAAATTATATATATATATATATATATTTTTTTTTTTATATGCGAGTGTTTACATTTTTCATTTTTTTTCTTTTACAATTATGGTCTATTTACTTTCTTAAGTGGCTCTGACAGCTAAAGGCATGTTTTTCAGTCTCTATACTCCAGTTAACAATAAATCCTTTACTGAAATAGTTGACCATTATTTTAATAATTGATTAATTGGGATTAATCCAATTAACTGTTTCTATTATTAATATGGAGTGAAATAAAGCATCTATTAAGCAGTCCCCATTCTGTGTCACTCTTATTTTTGGGGCCACATACTGAAACTTTTGGGAAGCCCTGCTCTTTAATAATCCAAATGAACCTTAAATAGAAAAGTCCAGCAACTAAAAATTGCACAGATTATGTGTTGCATACATCAGGGAAGAGAATTAGGGCCACTGAAAAAATAAAAAAGTTAACTGATTTTTGAATATTATTTCTGTCAGAATTCTGACTTTAATCTCAGAATTCTGACAGCCAACAACATGTTAGCATCAAGCCGTAGCCATGTCTGTTTTAGAGACTAGCTCTATTGTTTTAATCACCTTCTGCTCTTCCATTAATAAAATAGCATCACTGGGGTCTCCTCGGGCACGTAAAAAGTCGCACAATTTCATAATTTTTCACCAATGTGTTACTGGTCCTCTCAAACAACTCACATCTTTGTCAGTGAAGCTGAGTGCTCCCACATCTCTTCCTTCATGTTGCCCATCTACATTAAGATCCACAATTCTGAGATTAAAGTCAGAATTCTAAGAAAAAAAGTCAGAATTCTGAGATTAAAGTCAGAGTTCTGAGATTAAAGTCAGAGTTCTGAGATTAAAGTCATAGTTTTGAGAAAAAAAGTCAGAATTCTGAGAATTCTCATATTATGCTGATATAAAATTGTTAAATTAGTTAACTTTTTTTTGTTTTTCAGTGGCCCTAATCCTCTTCCATACATACATCATCTATCACAGCTGCTGCTGGCCTTTCTTAGCTGAATGGGTGTAAATAAACAGAGGAAGAAGCATCAATTCTAATACTAAGTTGATGCTTTAGTTTCTTTGTCACTGTAAAATATTTTATGGGATTAGGATCCAATAGGACTATTTAAAAATGTTTACATAATCTTAGTCTGCAAACGTAATCTGGTGTGCAGGAGGCTCCACTGACAGGTCACCTTGCTTCTCAACTGGGAACCATTCACCTGATACACGATCATCATGACATCACAGCACACCTCCCTTACCCATGCTCCCATTGTGTCTGCAAATCACCTTCGGATTCAGAAGTCCGTGAGCAAACGGTTGTTTGGTCGGCCTGTGCTTGGTACCCATGCTGCTGATAGAGGAGCATCAGCCAGGCTCGGTGGGCCCGTCATCTTAGCCAGCAGGCCGAACAGCACCTCAGATCCATCTCCCAAACATCGCCTCGGCTCGGCCGTTAGCAGCTCGGTTCGCCGCTAGCAGAGCAGACACCGCTAACTCACCGGGAGTTATGTCAGTCCGTTAGTGCGGTGAAGGAATCCGGTTTAAAATGAGCAGATGCATGCTCACGACCAGTTAGGACTAACATGATAAATGCAGCAGTTTTATTGATCCGGCTGCGGAACGAAGAGCGAATGCGCACCAGCTAACTGCTGCTGGTTAGGTGGATATGGAAAGCCAACAGGACCAAAAAACATCCGACTTTCCACGCGATCTTGGGGGTCGCGTGGACTGTTGTTAGTCCCTGAGGGAAAAAAATTATAATATATATATATATATATATATATATATATATATATATATATATATATATATATATATATATATATATATATATAGCTGAAGAACGCAACAAAATAAAAATCTAAAGAAGATCTGTTTGAATAATCAACATAGAGAAGCTAAAGAAAAAATATATATATATTCTTTGTTACTGAAGCTTCAGAACGCAACAAAATACAAAAAAATATTTTCTTATTCATATTTGATTGATCTTTTGGATAATCAAATTGGAGAAGCTAAAAAAAAAAAAATTATATATATATATATATATACACTCACCGGCCACTTTATTAGGTACACCTGTCCAACTGCTCGTTAACACTTAATTTCTAAGCAGCCAATCACATGGCGGCAACTCAGTGCATTTAGGCATGTAGACATGGTAGAGACAATCTCCTGCAGTTCAAACCGAGCATCAGTGTGGGGAAGAAAGGTGATTTGAGTGACTTTGAACGTGGCATGATTGTTGGTGCCAGAAGGGCTGGTCTGAGTATTTCAGAAACTGCTGATCTACTGGGATTTTCACGCAAAACCATCTCTAGGGTTTACAGAGAATGTTCCGAAAAAGAAAAAACATCCAGTGAGCGGCAGTTCTGTGGGCGGAAATGCCTTGTTGATGCCAGAGGTCAGAGGAGAATGGCCAGACTGGTTTGAGCTGATAGAAGGGCAACAGTGACTCAAATAACCACCCGTTACAACCAAGGTGGGCAGAAGAGCATCTCTGAACGCACAGTACGTCGAACTTTGAGGCAGATGGGCTACAGCAGCAGAAGACCACACCGGGTGCCACTCCTTTCAGCTAAGAACAGGAAACTGCTCATCGAAATTGGACAATAGAAGATTGGAAAAACGTTGCCTGGTCTGATGAGTCTCGATTTCTGCTGCGACATTCGGATGGTAGGGTCAGAATTTGGCGTCTACAACATGAAAGCATGGATCCATCCTGCCTTGTATCAACGGTTCAGGCTGGTGGTGGTGGTGTCATGGTGTGGGGAATATTTTCTTGGCACTCTTTGGGCCCCTTGGTACCAATTGAGCATCGTTGCAAAGGCACAGCCTACCTGATTATTGTTGCTGACCATGTCCATCCCTTAATGACCACAATGTACCCAACTTCTGATGGCTACTTTCAGCAGGATAATGCGCCATGTCATAAAGCTGGAATCATCTCAGACTGGTTTCTTGAACATGACAATGTGTTCACTGTACTCAAATGGCCTCCACAGTCACCAGATCTCAATCCAATAGAGCATCTTTGGGATGTGGTGGAACGGGAAATTCGCATCATAGATGTGCAGCCGACAAATCTGCAGCAACTGTGTGATGCCATCATGTCAATATGGACCAAACTCCCTGAGGAATGCTTCCAGCACCTTGTTGAATCTATGCCACGAAGAATTGAGGCAGTTCTGAAGGCAAAAGGGGGTCCAACCCGTTACTAGCATGGGGTACCTAATAAAGTGGCCGGTGAGTGTATATATATATATATATATATATATATATATATATATATATATATATATATATATATATAATGTATTACTAAAGCTGAAAAATGCAACAAAATACAAAAAAATATAGTTTTGCGGCGGACCACTGACTTTTGAATAATCAAAATGGAGAAGCTAAAGATAAAAGTACAAAAGTGTTATTTATCTGTTATGCATAAGTGTTATCGGTCTATATCTGGGGAAAAAAATGGAATCTTTTAAAATGCATGCACATTGCAAGAAAACATATGAGCCAATACGTTTTCTTTCATATAGTAGAGCCAATAAGTCAAATCTAGGTTGATCTCCGGTTCAATTCAATTCAATTCATTTCAATTCAGTTTATTTATATAGCGCCAAATTCACAACACATGTCATCTCAAGGCACTTCACAGTTCAACCAGATCATACAGTCAAATTGATACAAAGTTTTCTATCTAAGGAAAACCAGTTGATTGCATTGACTCATTGACTCAAATACAATCCCCCACACTAAGCATGCTTGTAGCGACAGTGGAGAGGAAAAACTCCCTTTTAACAGGAAGAAACCTCCAGCAGAACCAGGCTCAGTGTGAGCGTCCATCTGCTGAGGCCGACTGGGGTTCAAGGAGACAGAAGCAGAGATACAAAAAGCAGCTGTAAAAGGCGTCCCCGTGCAGGAAACACACAGCCAGGCAGACGAGCTCCAAGGCAGCTCCCATGCCAGAGGATGAAGAGAGCACATCCACTCAGTCACGGTCAGAGAAACAGGACCACACTGGAAAACAGGCCGATCTCCAACATCTATAAACAAGGGTGTTGATAGAAGCAGCACAGCTGATGTTTCTTTCCAGGATGACGTCACAGCCAAACAGGAACAGACGAGGCAAAGCTACTCTGAGGAAAAGCAGAGAGAGCAGAAGGTTAGAGATTGAACTAACAGATTCTGCAGAATAGGAGAACAGAGAGAGAATGAAGCAGAATGATGAAATGGGGGTCCCTATGTCCTCCAAAAGTCTAAGCCTATAGCAGCATAACTATAGAGATAGCTCAGGATAACCTGAGCCACCCTAACTATAAGCTTTATCAAAAAGGAAAGTTTTAAGTCTAGCCTTAAAAGTAGACAGGGTGTCTGCCTCACGGACTAAAACTGGTAGTTGGTTCCACAGGAGAGGAGCCTGATAACTAAAAGATCTGCCTCCCATTCTATTTTTAGAAATTCTAGGAACCACTAGTAAACCTGCAGATTGAGAGCGAAGTGCTCTGTTAGGAACATAAGGAACAATCAGATCTCTGATATAAGATGGAGCTTGACCATTTAAGGCTTTATATGTGAGAAGGAGGATTTTAAATTCTATTCTTGATTTAACAGGAAGCCAATGAAGAGAAGCCAGGATAGGAGAGATATGATCTCTCTTTTTAATTTTCATCAGAACTCTGGCTGCAGCATTTTGGATCAGCTGAAGGCTTTTAACTATAGTTTGTGGACTTCCTGATAGTAAAGAATTACAATAGTCCAGCCTTGAAGTAACAAATGCATGGACTAGTTTCTCAGCATCACCCCTGGACAGGATATTTCTAATTTTTGCAATGTTCCTCAGATGAAAGAAGGAAATTCTAGAAACCTCTTTGATATGGGATTTAAATGACAGGTCCTGATCAAAAACAACACCAAGATTTTTTACTTTATTATCTGAAATCAGTTTAATCCCATCCAAATGAAGTGACTGGCTAATCAGTTTCTTCTTCAGAGACTCTGGTCCAAAGACTATAACTTCTGTTTTGTCTGCATTCAGAAGCAGAAAGTTAAGAGTCATCCAGGTTTTTATGTCTTCAAGACATGCCTGTAATCTATGTAATGGGTTAGCTTCATCTGGATTTATAGACAGATATAGCTGGGTATCATCAGCATAACAGTGGAAATTAATCCCATGCTGTCTAATAATTCTACCAATTGGGAGCATGTATAAAGTAAAGAGAATTGGTCCTAGCACTGATCCCTGTGGTACTCCACAGGCAACCTTTGAGCGTGTTGAAGATCTATCAAAATATCTATTTATTTAAATATATTTAAATCCGGGAGTCAGCTTTCTATAAATAATCACCTCTTTTTAAGGAGAACTACATAGTCTGATACAATAAACAATGATGTAACACTGTCAACAATAGCATCAATTTAAAAAGAAAATTAATAAATTGTAGTCGTCAGCAGGGTTTTTCTGCCACACTTAAGAAATGAATTCAGGGACATACATTTTTATATATGTTCCAGCATCGTCTTATGATGAACAGCTAAAATTAAACCTTTTTTGGGGAAGAAGAACCCAGTTAAGTTCAATTCAAAGGTTGTTTAAAGGGATAGTTCGAGATTTTTGACATGAATCTGTATGGCATCCCCATCACCAGTGTCATGCAATCACACTGACTTACCCCTGGCAGCGTCCTGTGAGCAGAGTTCTCGTCCAGCTTTGGTCAAGCCGAAAGTAGTCCGGCAGGTTTGCTAGACCCAGCGAAATAAAACGTTTCTCTTCCCAAAACATTATGTGTTCAAAAGAGTGATATTTTTGCATCCCAAAAACATTGTAGTGGAAAAAGTCACACGTCGTTATCACTTGGTCCTATTTTCTCACTGTTCGTATCAGTGCGCGCAACACCATGACCTGACAGCTAGGGCCTGACAACAGCCAGGTGCATGTCTCGTTCCGCCCAGCTAGGAGCTAGGCGGAACGAGACATGCATCTGGCTGTTGTCAGGTTAGTAGGCCCTAGCTGTCAGAATGACGGCGCGCACTGATACGAACAGAGAGAAAATAGGACCAAGTGATAACGACGTGTGACTTTTTCCACTACAATGTTTTTGGGATGCAAAAATATCGCTCTTTTGAACACATAATGTTTTGAGAAGAGAAACGTTTTATTTCGCTGGGTCTAGCAAACCTGCCGGACTACTTTCGGCTTGACCAAAGCTGGACGAGAACTCTGCTCACAGGATGCTGCCAGGGGTAAGTCAGTGTGATTGCATGACACTGGTGATGGGGATGCCATACAGATTCATGTCAAAAATCCCGAACTATCCCTTTAACAGTGGTTCAACAGTTAAGGAAGCATGTATGTTAAGTCCCTAACAGCAACCCCCCACTTGTTGTTAGTCCCTGTCTCGTCTAATTGTTTGACTTTATTTATAAAGCTCCTTATAGAAAATACATCGTAATTTCAAGGCACTTTATATCATACTTGCCCTATATTTACAATATGAAATGACATTATTTATGTATCACAAACATTTCAAAATGACTATCCTATCCCTTTTCCCATAGGACCTATATCTGATTTCATAAATAATGTTGTAATTTGATGAATACCTTGATGAATTATATGATTTATGTAATATACAAAAAAAAACTCCCATACTCCCATATATATATATATATATATAATATAAATTTATATATAACTTATATATATAACTGAGTTTTCTACAGATGTCTATTTTTATTGGTTCTACACTAGTGAAACTTTGTTTGTTCATTTCATTTTATTTTTTAGATGTATATGAAATGAAAACATCACCAGAATACACAGATTCAATCAAACAGTTCTACCATTTCTATTTCGCCTTGCTTATTCATGACAGATTTGGCTCCAGCCAGTGAGGAATCTCATCACGATGTCGTTTATAACGTCTTAAATCTGTTCGGGCTTTTTTATTTCCTCTTTCTCAGGCAGGGTGGAATAAATAAGAAGAGAAAGTTTATGTTTATTTTAATTTCAAGAGGAGAGGGCGCGTCTTCTAGAAAATTCACGAAAATCCTCCACAAAATCTTTACTGCAGAGCGGGACACGAGTCCCTGCCTGTTAGAGAACTGTATGGCAGGCCATTTTGACATTTATTAGCTTGAACGAATATATATTCCAGGTGTTTCAAATGCATTTCTTTCTAGTCAAAATGAACATTTCAGATATCTGTAATGCAATTCTTACTAGTACAAATTACGACACTTGTCCCATTCATGCGTATTGGGCTTTTACTTCCAGATATCTAAAATAACTTTCTTCCTATCAAAAATAAACATTCTTCCTATCTAAAATGAATTCTGACTAGGATGAAATCTAATTTCAGATCTCCACAATAGAGTTATTGATCATAAGTCATTATTACTGCTTTGGATATCAAAAATGAATATAACATTACAGATATCTATAAATCCAATTCTTGACATTTAAAATATATTTCTGTGAGTACATATATAATTACAGATATCAACTAGTTATTTAACAACTAGTTAAATTAGAATTCCAGATTTCTACATTTTAATAATGCCTATCTAAAATTTTGTTTTAGATACTTTCAAAATGACATTACAGTGACATTACTCCTATCTGAAATATCTGAAATACAAACATTATATGTTAAAACGGTCACCTAAAATAAGTAAAGATTTGTAGATATCTGAACTTCATTTTTAGACATCCAGAATGTTTATTTTAGATAGGAGTAATGTCATTTCGGATATCTAAAAGTAACGGCCCAATACAGATGAATGGGGAAGAGTGACTAGTAACAATTACATTTCAGATATCTGAAATTATGTTTTTGGCAGCCTGAAATGTAATTTTTGCTAGCAAAAATGTAATGTAGGATATCTATATTTACAATTCTGCCTAGTAGGAATGTAGTTTTCACTAGGAATAATCTTATTCTAGAGATCAACAAATGGAACAATAGAGAGGACAGCGCTCCTAATAAATGCCAAAACGGCCTGCCAAAGCACAGTTCTATTACAAAGACAGACCGAAGTCCTCCTCTGGTCTGCGAACCATAGATATCCATAATAAAGGCTAGATGTTTTACGGCGGAGTCTCAAACGTCATCACCGGCGGCCATCTTGCCTCAGGCAGGCTTTCTGGTTTGCTCTGTGGTACCTAATGTAAGGTGAGTGATCAGCACGAACACAAATACTCTTATCTCATTGAATTCTTGACGGATTTACAAACAGTTTGGTTTCTTACAAACATTATGAACGTGGCTATAATTCTTGATGCTTGAACATGTCGAAATTGCAGATTTTCTTGTCGAAAAATGACTTAATCGTGCAGCATAGTTGTGCATCACGGCTACTTGCGCAAGTTATCAAGGCTGAGACTATTGGTCAATTATATAGGTTTTACTGACACCAATAACAATTGTATGACAATTAATCTTTGGTGTAAATTACAATCTTTGTGGATGTGGTTGTAGTTATTAGTTGGCTAATAACAATAATCTGAGTGCTGTTGTATTTTCATTATTAGCCTAACGTTAGCTGGCTAATAACAAGAAGCTACGAAGTGAGACCTAACGTTAGTAAGTTTAGCTAGCTGCTAACGTTAACCAGCAACTTTACATCAGTGGAAGAGGCAGAATTGCACCTGATTTCCAATCGATTTGGTTTGTCAAAACATCTTACATTATGTTACAGGAATTTGCTGGGTTTATTAAAAGGAAGATGCCAGACTTTTGCTATGACATAATAGTATTACAAGATTGTTGTTGACTCAAAGCTTTTATAAGTTTGTATTAGTTTCATTTGGACAACTTTTTATAAGTAGTTTGGTGTGGTTGTGTTATTTTCAAGTGCATACATACATACATACATACAATTACCCCAAACAAATTTCATTTAGGTGTGTCTTTTTGTGCTTATCCTTAATGTTGAAAGAACGAAAAAGGGTTGGAAATGTTCACAATAATTTATACATCTGGGAACATTTCTCACGTTTTTAAGGTTTCCCAAAAACAGAGAGATGAGGAGGCTGTGGGAACTTGCCCTAAGAAGGGACGGTTTTGTTGCAAATGACAGAGGTCTTCACTGCACTTCAGGAGTGAGGATTTTGACTGAACAGGGCAGACTGTCCGACTTAAAGATGGTGTTGTGCCAAACATTTCAGCTCATCTTCAAAGGGCATGTGTATCATTGAAATTTAAACACATATTGATATACCAATCTTATATACTGTGAATTGTTGTTGGTCACTTTTGTTTTTGTTTCTGCAGGTTATATAATGTGTAAGCAGGAGGAGAAGATTGTCCATCCCCGTTTGCTGACATTCCTGCGCTAGTACATGACCACAGCTACCTTCCTGTCCACTTTGATTGCCTTGTGGACAACGGTCTCTTGTACATTACACAGAAGCTCAATAAAACCTTCCTTTTCAAAGGGCATTAGGCAAGCTATGTTTTTTGGGTCATTTTTTAAATCTCTGTCTTCCATGTGTATACCATCACAGTAGTGTAGTTGGGGATTTCAACATGCTACATCTATATATACTTGTGAAGGGGACTATTGTACCAATTTTAATAGCAAATAAATGTCACTTTTATAATGGTTTAAAATTGGAACTTTTGTGTAATTACCCCTGATATATAATCCAAATAGTCTACATGAAACTTCAAAGTGTTACCTTTAATTTGAAACCTGGATTATGCTTCTACACCAAGAGGTTGCCACACAATAAGCCTTTTTTGTCAGTATTTCATATTTTTATTATAACAATAATATTCATATTATAAAAGTATGTATGTAAATATATATAAATTAGGACTGTGAAATAATTAATCACACCCAAATAAAAGTGTTATATATATATATATATATATATATATATATATATATATATATATATATATATATATATATATAGATATATCTATATATCTATATATAGATATAGATCTTTTTATATATATATATATATTTATATATCTATATAGATATCTATATATAGATATCTATCTATATAGATAGATAGCTATATATAGATAGATATCTATATAAATATCTATCTATATCTATATAGATAGATATTTAGATATATATAGATATCTATATCTATATATAGATATCTATATAGATATAGATATCTATATATATGTTGCCATTCAGTACACTGAGTTTCAATAGCATATTGATTTAACATAGATACCTTGTCCATGTGTATATTTATTGCACCTGTATGTTCTATTCAATGTTCTTTTCATATGAAATTCCATGGTTATAATTATTCATAAGTGTGCAGTGTCATAACTACACGTCTGACTTTTGTTTAACAAACCAAACAGTTTGAGAATCGTTAGACAATTGAGGAAGTTATGGTTATTTCAGTACATGCGCCCTTAAAAACACAATGTTACGAATGAGCGATATATATTAACTTTAGTTTATTACAAAAGTGCACTGTAAATTGTTAAACTTCAAATATAAAAAGTGAAATCTAGTAAATAATTAAACAATGTAGGAAGCCATATAAAAAATGTAATAGCCTTAACACATGCAGTGGAGATAAATTATACTAAATTAAATAAATAATTAAAAATTAGGCTCAATATTAGCGGGTTAGCTGCTAATATTGATGTTTCTTGTTAAGCAGCATTCATCATGATTAATTGTTAGCTACTGTATGTCCCTTTGGAGTCTGTGACAATACAGTAAGTCAGTAGGTAAAATGCTCTTACCACTGTCTTTCTTTCGTTTTTCCTCTTTTTCTTTTCTCTGTCTCTTTTTTTCTGCCCCACTGGGATAACTCCTCTTCATGACTCTCTCATGAAAGGTTGGGAAGCTTTACCATAAAAGTTCACCTTTTGCAGAGTCGCGCCAGCAGCGTCAGATGCAGGCTGAAGGCATGGGGTGGGGGCCCAACAAGGGGGTTTTTGACTACGGTGTCATTTCATTGTAAAGTAAATCCCCAGTCTTGTCGTTGCTGTGAAGTACAATTTGTCAGCCATTGGGGGCCCCCTAGAGGCCGGGGCTCCAAGCAACTGCCTGGCTTGCCTGTCCACAATCAGAATCAGAATCAAGTTTATTGCCAAGTAGGTTTGCACTTACAAGTAATTTGACTTGGTGTTGTTGGTGCAGACAAAAAACAAAACAAAATAGCAAAATAAGATAGAATATATATAAAAAATATATATATATATATATACACAGAAGCTATATACAAACAGTAGACTGCGTTAATGTAATGCAGAAATCCTGAATGGGGGAGAGAAACACAAGCCCCGCCCCTGGTGACGTCAGATGAGGGGCGTGGTCTGTGACGTCAATTCACATTCCAAGCAGACTAACAGTAGACTGCGTTAATGTAACGCAGAAATCCTGAATGGGGGAGAGAAACACAAGCCCCGCCCCTGGTGACGTCAGATGAGGGGCGTGGTCTGTGACGTCAATTCACATTCCAAGCAGACTATAGGCTCATTCGTTCCAGCACTTCAGTGAGAATACAACTGCTGAATTTTTCCACTAGTGAGTTCAGCAATACATATATTTAATGTATTCAGGATTAAAACCACAAACCAAAGGAGAAAAAGAAACCTGGCTTGGTGTCTTGTCACCAGAAATGGAACCTGTATGGGCAAAAGGAGGAACAACTAAGTTACCCAAGGGCACACGGGTTGAAATATTAGTGGAAAACCAGTCTGGTTTAACTTTAAATTTGGAAACCATTAAAACAGAACTGGACCGATTGTTTGAAAAACTCAAAGAGACATATGAATCTGAAGAGTTTTTGGACAAGAAAATTCTCAAGATGACAGCTTGTGGAGAATGCCAAAGATTTGCCAAAAAAATGACAACCAAGATATACTTTCAACTGAAGCACCATACCAACAAGCTGGTGCCTGTTTATATGGATGTTAAAAATCTGTCCTCGTCTAGCAGCGATGAGATAAACGATGCGAATGGGAGCTTGAAGAAGTCCGACTCTTCATCAAACCTTTACAAAATCGCAAGGAAAATATCCGAAACATTTACAAAGGTATTATTTAATAGAATGGTGAAATCAAAAGACAAGTGTAAAAGCCAAGAATTACACGGTGTAGTGAGGGAATTACAAAAAGAGGTTTCTGAAATCCCCACCATACTGGAATGCCTAAATTTTGACTCAAATTTATGCAATGATGGGCTTTCCAGATCAGTTCCTCAAACACCATGTCATTCCCCTAAGGAAGATGCACACAAGTCTTCTCTTCTAGAAGATTGTCCTCCAAATGAAACTTTAGCGACTTTGATCATCAAAGCATTTCAAGACAGCCGACCAGATATAGCTGGCTATCTTTCACATGCTTTGGTTAGCTCAGACAAAAGTTATCAGGAAGATGACAGGCTTTATCAAATTTTACCAGGAACATCTGGCAAATATGTTACCTCTGAATCCCAACAAATAGAGAAGAGGTACACCAAGCAATTTCAAGACAGCATGCCAGAAGTAGAGCCTGAAAAACCTGCTAACCATTTTATTAGTACAGACATGAGTGATCATGAAAATGACAGGATTTACCGAGTAATGCCTGTACCCTTTCGCCAACATGTTACCTTTACCCCCCACCAAATAGAGAACAGATACACCAAGCTATTTCAAGATGGCATGCCAGAAGTAGAGCCTGATAAACCTGCTAACCATTTTATTAGTACAGACATGAGTAATCATGAAAATGACAGGATTTACCGAGTAATGTCTGTACCCTTTCGCCAACATGTTACCTTTACCCCCCACCAAATAGAGAACAGATACACCAAGCTATTTCAAGATGGCATGCCAGAAGTAGAGCCTGATAAACCTGCTAATCCTTTTATTTGTACAAACATGAGTGATAATGAAAATGGCAGGATTTACCGAGTAATGTCTGTACCCCTTGGCCAACATGTTACCTTTACCCCGCAACAAATAGAGAAGAGATACACCAAAGAATCTCAAGACAGCCATCCTGAATTAGCTACTAAAAAATCTCCTAATCCTTTTATTAGCTCCAAAATAAGCGAGAGCCCATTGAAATCAGCCACCCCAAAATCGAAGAAGGTTGAGAAGCATAAACTTAATCCTTTTGAGAGCAGTGACTTCAGTGATGAGCAAAATAGGCCATCAAAATTAGCCTCTAGACAACCTAAGAAAGTTAAGAAGCATAAACTTAATCCTTTTGAGAGCAGTGACTTCAGTGATGAGCAAAATAGGCCATCAAAATTAGCCTCCAAACAACCTACGAAGGTTAAGGAGCATAAACTTAATCCTTTTGAGAGCAGTGACTTCAGTGATGAGCAAAATAGGACATCAAAATTAGCCTCTAGACAACCTGAGAAAGTTAAGAAGCATAAACTTAATCCTTTTGAGAGCAGTGACCTCAGTGATGAGCAAAATAGGACATCAAAATTAGCCTCCAAACAACCTACGAAGGTTAAGGAGCATAAACTTAATCCTTTTGAGAGCAGTGACTTCAGTGATGAGCAAAATAGGACATCAAAATTAGCCTCTAGACAACCTGAGAAAGTTAAGAAGCATAAACTTAATCCTTTTGAGAGCAGTGACCTCAGTGATGAGCAAAATAGGACATCAAAATTAGCCTCCAAACAACCTACGAAGGTTAAGGAGCATAAACTTAATCCTTTTGAGAGCAGTGACTTCAGTGATGAGCAAAATGGGCCATCAAAATTAGCCTCCAAACAACCTAAGAAGGTTGAGTATAAGTTACTATGCGTCTCCTGCAAGTGTTGTGTTGAAATTTCTGAGCTCTCAGACTCACTTCGCTGCTCATCGTGCATACACAGAAGCATCTTAAAACTAGTTTCTGCTGTGATTGATAGGCTGATAGAAAAATACCCCAGTGAATCTAGAAGCCAGTTGCTGGTGGAGAATTCTGATGAAATTAAAAAAGAAATCTGTCTCTACTTGATATCTAACTATGGTATCATGAAATACATCGACTTAATCGAACAAGTAGACACTGAGGCTCTTGCAAAGAAGGTGCATACCCATCTTCTTGGGATTAACAAGAAACCAAAAGACTTGATCAGAGAAGCAGTAAGACCACAGGAATGGTTTCAAGAGTACGTCTTAAAGTTTGTGCTAATTGAACTTGCACACAAAAGAACATATAAGGAGAAAGGCCCGTTTAAAAAGATGTTTTCTCAGTTCGTAAAACTCTTCCGATGTAAGTAAGTGGATTTATGATCATTGTGATTGAGGCACACAATTGATGTTAGACCTCAGCTGTGTTGGACCTTTGTTTTCTTAAATAAAATCAGAGATTGGAGGTTTGCAAAATTAGAAAAGCATGAAAAAAAGTATTACTTTTCCTAGCTTTCTTTCTTTCTTTCTTTCTTTCTTTCTTTCTTTCTTTCTTTCTGTCTGTCTGTCTGTCTGTCTGTCTGTCTGTCTGTCTGTCTGTCTGTCTGTCTGTCTGTCTGTCTGTCTGTCTAGCATGCATGGGTTCTCTCCGGGTTCTCCGGCTTCCTCCCATAGTCCAAAAAGATGTCTGTTAGGTTAATTGGCCTTTCAAAATTCTCCTTAGGTGATTTATGATCATTGTGATTGAGGCACACAATTGATGTTAGACCTCAGCTGTGTTGGACCTTTGTTTTCTTAAATAAAATCAGAGATTGGAGGTTTGCAAAATTAGAAAAGCATGATAAAAAAGGATTTCTTTTCCAAGCTTTCTTTCTTTCTGTCTGTCTGTCTGTCTGTCTGTCTGTCTGTCTGTCTGCATGCATGGGTTCTCTCCGGGTTCTCCGGCTTCCTCCCATAGTCCAAAAAGATGTCTGTTAGGTTAATTGGCCTTTCTAAATTCTCCTTAGGTGTGAGTGTGCGTGAATGGTTGTTTGTCCTGTTTGTTTCTGTGTTCCCCAGCGAAGGAATGGCGACCTGTCCAAGGTGTACTCCGCCTTTTGCCCGTAGACTGCTGGAGATAGGCACCAGCACCCCTCGCCACTCCGCTTGGCATAAGCTTGATGGAAAATGGATGGATGGACAATGACATATAATGATGATTTATTTCAATGAAGATTAAGAAAAAACTAGATGATTAGATGATAAAATAAGAATGGACAGACTGCACACAATAATGACAGGAACGCAAGAGAAACAGCATGCGAGGCCCATTTTAATATATTTTGAGAGGTGATTGTCTCATTCCCTGTCCCTGGTGTCTGCATCCAGTCAAAAACATTCTGTTCCACGTGCTTTGATTCATCACTGGAAGTATTTTCAGCTCATGGTTGAAGCTTTACATCAACTGCCCTCTGGTGAAGAAACCCTGCAGCTTTACTTCACATCTTTGGAAGATGTATATATAAGAAAATATCAATAAAGCAGCGTACAGGATTGCTCTGTATAAAAAACAGTCAAAGCATAACATTAGGACAAATAATAGCAGGTGATAATATTGTCTAATCTACTAATTCATAAGAATTCCAAAAGTTATTCTCAAACTACAAAAAACAAAATTTTTTACTTTCAGCTAAATAATACAAAATTTTATTTGTTTTAAATATACACCCTTTACAATTTTAGTTTTACTTAAATCGAATCCTTTAAATGTTATAAAACAATTTCATGCACGCCTTTACCGAGCTACAACAATAACCCAAAGCACACATTTAAATCTACAAAAGAACAGCTTCACTGGAATAAGACTGAAGCCTTGGAATGGCCCAGCCAGAGTCCAGACCCGAATCCCATCAAAGATCTGTGTGGTGATCTGAAAAGGGCTGTACAGAGGAGATGCTCTCACAATCTGTCATTTTGTTTTGGTGTTAAAACAGAAAAGTGGGCAAATATTTCCACATAAAGATGTGCCACACTGACAAGCATCTTACCAAATAAAACTAAGTTCTGTAATAACAGCAAAAGGTACTATTCGTTTAAGTAGGGTTGCCATCTCTTGGAAATGGAAATAAGGGATGCGTGGGTCCTAGAGAAACTTCATTGTCGCGGGGGTCTGGGGTCCTCCCCCAGAAAATTTACTACTAGTATTGGTCTGTGAGGCAGACACCTTGTCTACTTTTAAGGCTAGGCTTAAAACTTTACATTTTGATAAAGCTTATAGTTAGTGCGGCTCAGGTTATCCTGAGCTATCTCTATAGTTATGCTGCTATAGGCATAACTATAGACTCATAAAATTAACTCATAAAATTAACTCATAAGTGGGTTCTCTTCAGGTATTACAATACCATTCATATGATTTTATATAAGTAGCACCTATTTTAAACACGTGTGATCCCAAGACACTTTACAGAGACAATTTAATAAAAATAAATAAGCATTTTTTTATTTTCATTTTCAAGAAACGCAGCAAATTAAATGAAATAATTGAGTAACAGAATTTGTGTAGTGGCAGTGGACAGCTACTTGTATTGAGCAATTGACTTTGCATCAATCCCTCATACCAACCATGTATGTAGCAGTAATAGTAAGAATATAAACTCCCCTTTAACCAGAGGAACCTACGGAAGCGTACTGCATTCACAAAAGAAAAAAAATTCAGATGGCTTATCTCATAATTATGAGATACTGATCTCGTAATTATGAGATTTCGTAATCATGAGAAAATGTCTTATAATTAAGAGATCTTATCTATATATTTGGTCATGATTACTTTAGCCAGTAATCTAGCATCTCTCAGAAAACTCCATTTCATGATTACTTCTTAAAAATATCTGCATCTGTTCCTCTGAACAGTTCTCCGTACTAAGGTCTGACCTGATACGTGTTGGAGTTCTGCTCCTGTTTTTGTCTTCATCAATAAAGTACCCAGCTATAACCCTGGGATTATTACTTGTGGAGTAAGCATGCAGTCATATGACCATACGCTGAAATCTATCAACAGCTCCATTAATACAGATTAAGTATGGTTTTAGTTTCTCATATGAATCGTCATGCCGCATGAAGTTGGGACCTGGTCATTTTAAACGGTGCTGAAGCCTCAGTTGTACTCCTTGAGGATCAAGGATTTAGAGAATGTACTGGTGGACAGTTCTTTGGGACACCACCAAACCAGCTGGAATCTATTTCAGATGCATTCATTTATATCCATAAAGCATCCCATGCTAGTTTAATTGCTCCTGCAGGAATAGAGTGATTTCCAGCAAGTCAGAGTAGAGTGGGCTTTTTTTGCCTAAACAATTCTATGGACTTACTGTAAGGTACCTGCACAATGCTGACAAACTAAAACCAATTCCATCTGCATTGAGGCAAATCTGTATTTCCAGGTGTCGCATACCTAAAAGGAAATAAAAGCATATTAAATCTGACCATCCACTCATTGTTAATGTTTCATGCAGCGTAGCTCATCAATGGCTGTCCTTCCTGATCTCCTAAATATGATATATTATCTCATAATTACGAGATCTTATCTTGTAATTATGAGATAAACTGTCTGATTTATTTTTCTTTGGTGAATGCAATAAGCTTCCGTAGGAACCAGACTTGGTGGGACCTGCCATATGTCTAAACCGAATGGGTGCTGGAGAACAAAGACAGAGCACGGGCTCTTGCCAGCAACTCTCCACCTCGTGAGCCACCTTCACTCCTTAGGATAGATTAATCATATATAATACTGGGTAGGACATCAAAGGAATTAGGATAATTCCGTTGGGACCAAATCTAACATAAATTGAAGGTTTAGTTAAAATAAGTTTGATAAAACCAGTCCAAACATAGTTCATCCTTCTATGGTTTCCTATATGCTGGCTCACATTAATTAATTAGTTATATTTGGAAGGATGCAAATGATTTTATTTTATTAGAATCATTCCTATTTATTAAGAATCACATGAAGTCATTACTGGTCAAAGCTGGAGGATGGATGGCTAAACAGCGCTATGAAATTGTGATATATGTAGAGAAAGCTAAAAACTAAAAAACTAAAAATTGTGAATATATGTAGAGAAAGCTAAAAACTAAAAAACTAAAATTGTGAATAAATGTAAAGAAATCTAAAAACTACAAACTAAAATAAAATAATAATAATAATAATAATAATAATAATAATAATAATAAAAATAATAATTATTCAAAAATAATAAATAAAAAATCCGCAACTGCATTAAGCCGGTGGACAATGTTAAATGATTATAATAGATGGAAAAATTATGGAAAAGATTATGATAGCTAAAATATGTTGCCAATAAATAGAGCCCTGGAATCACATCTTAGTTGGCAAAAATATTTACTGTTTTTCCCCATGATGATACTTTTATGGTAAAATATCTATTTGCTGAAAATATAATTTTTAGTTCTTATCATTATCAGTTACCCTTTTTGTTTCCCTGGAAAGAGAAAAGTTCAAATCAGTCAAAACAATAGACCCCTTCATCTCTACAAAGCTTCATTAAAAGTAAAAAAAGATCAATCTCTATGCAAAATGTTAAAATCATAACACAAAGATGTTTCACGCAGATGACGAGTTCAGCTCTTCAGAATCAGGCTCAGTCAAAGCACACATTGAAAAGTTGGAGGATTTAATCTCAGCGCACCTCTTTCCCAATGGTAGCTGAGATGACCCAATCATCAAAGTTCATTCTCTGATCCAGAAATCTCTGCCAATACTGACCATCAGCCATCAGGTGGTCATCTAACACATGGACTTTCTTTTTATTATCAAGAAAAGTAATATCAAACACTTAGATACTAAAAATGTTAATCTTTGATTAAAATACAACACATCACAACACATTTCCCTTCTCATTCATGTTGTATAATTGAAAAATCAAAAAGCCAAAACTGATGTCAGACATCTTCAGGTGGTCGTCTTCATCTTTCTGTTGATGTTGGTCCCTTATACAGCTGCTTCCTAACTGTTTATCTGTGGTCTAATGGAAAAGTCAGAACTTCTGGTTCTGGTAAATTTTGGTTACAGAGATTCAAACGAAGGTGAACAATTAATGATGGAAAGATAAAGATTAAAGGTCAGACCACCTTGATGGGATGGTTGTATCTTTTAAATCTGTTTGTTCTGGATCTGTTTTTAATATCTCCACCAATACTGATGAACATCTGGAAGCAATAAAGGTTTGTTATCTTCTCTTACTGGGTGGAGCAGACTGATGGTTTAGCTGCAGGGTCGTCAACGTTTTTCAGTCCAGGACTCCAGCATGTTGGAGAGAAATAGAGGAGCCATGTTTCTCCTCCTTAGCGGTCTCTGTGCTCCGTCCTCTTCTTCAGCTCCTTTATCAATGAAAGCAAAGCGTCCTCAGAGTCTGAAACTGTCTGCATGTGATGCCTCTCTAGTCAGATAACAACCAACATACCTCCAAACACGTGTGGATGGACTCTGTTCCAATGTGATCCGGCTGCTAGAAAACTGCTCCCATGTTCAACCTGCTTTCCCTGCAAAAAGAAGACAAATGAATTTCCTGGAAACCAAGTTTAAATCTGGGCAGGATGTTGTTTTCATCATAATCTTGGTCTTTCTGTGTTTCAGTGACTGTTAGCTTTTAATCAGGCCTGGGAAGCTTGAGTTGTCGGTTTGTGGTGTTCATAAAGTCTTACTCCATGTGTTTTCTGTTCCAGTCTTTCTCTGTGCCGTCCTCAGGTGGGGACTGGGAAGCTCCTCACCATCCTGGATGTCCCGGTTCCTCACAGAAGTTCTGCTTTTGGACGTCCACAGTGTCTGAACATACATGAAAAACTAAGTGAGGCCACCTGAAATGTTAACGTTATATTTAAATGAAGGATTATTGTTGCTCCTTACTGAACATGCTCTCACTCTTTGTGAAGGTCAGCAGCTCAGATGATCCTCCTCTGGTTTGGTCGCTGCAGATCTCATCAGCATCTTCTGATTGGCCCAAAGCTTGTAGCGGCTCGGTCCAACATGGGATTCAAAAAACACAGAAGAGATCCACTGCGGTCAGAACAGGCCTAGATCATATGAAGAATATTTCTGCAGAGGGTTCCTTTCCCTCAAAGTAGGCCTGAAAACTAACTGACCAGAGGAACATCTAGAAGTAGACCAAGTCGCATCTGAAAGCTGTTTCTAACAGTCGGCTCCTCTCACAAACCAAATCCCTACATCAGTCCTGTCCTCTGTCTCAAACTGCTCTGAAATCAGTTTGTCCCTCCAAGCATCGTCTCTTTACCTTCTCACCAACATCCCAGAGACCAGTTCCACTGATGACCACCACAAGCTGTGCCACTGTTCCATTCTAGATCCAGTTTGTCCCCAGCAGCATCGTCCTACTCTAGATAATCTGTCTCCACTACAGCCTTGGCCCTCTGCCTATAGACTTTAGGTGACCTCCATTTTTAGACCTTTAAGATTTTTCTTTGACCTCCTGCATTGTCCTCAGCAGTGATGTCCAGCTGCTCCTTGGATTGGTTTGCCTCCTTGTGGTTCATCTGTTTTCAACCAGGATTCATTTTTTGTCTTTTGGTGTTTTTATTTTTTTGTTCATTTGCCTCCATGCTGTGTT
The DNA here is from genome assembly GCF_016077235.1 of Cyprinodon tularosa. Classification (NCBI taxonomy): domain Eukaryota; kingdom Metazoa; phylum Chordata; class Actinopteri; order Cyprinodontiformes; family Cyprinodontidae; genus Cyprinodon; species Cyprinodon tularosa. The sequence goes on along the minus strand of NW_024038438.1, from coordinate 1,378,567 downwards.
TCTTCTTTTCAAATCTGGTTCTTTTATCAATCCTTTGTTTGTGTTGCCTTCTGTTAGCTGGCAGACTGTCCAGCTCTGACATAAGATGTAGAGCATGCTAGATTATGTCTGCCTTAGCCAGCTCTCATGTTCCACACCTTTTTTAAATGGTTGCCATGTCCTCAGTGCCTGCTCAAATGTCAGTGCTAAACGAAATTTCTAACATCTAAAACTTAAATCAAAATCTTGCAGCGGGGTAAATAAAAGCCACGGTGCAAGACGCTACCTAAGGCATCCCTAGACCTGCCAGATCCTGCCAGAATTCCTCTTCTTAAACATCCCTGTCATGACAAAGCCTCTTCCAGGGGAGCTCCTCTTCGTCGTCTTCCTCTCTTCTCCTCCTCCTGGAGACACGGTCTTCTTGGCACTCTAGGGACTCTTCTGGCTCTTCGTGGTTCAACGGGAGTCTGAAGTCGGGGGGAATCCTCTGGGTGAGCCGAAGATGTGGGGGAAGGTGGTCATCGTCTTCACCAGAAAAAGACCTGACTTCATCAAAATCATCATCTTCCCCCTCAAAAGACCACATCTCCGCCTGCTCATACTCGTCCACCACTACTCCTTCCACTTCTACCTCCTCATAGTCAACCCCTATTTCTTCTACTTCTATCTCCTCATTGTAACCGAGGAACAGATCTGTGACAATATGAAAAACATATTCATCACCTTGATCCTCTATCCAGAACCAGGGCTCCGGGTCAGGATCAGCTGGAAGCACAACGTCTAGAACTGTGAGGGAAAAAAAAAACATTAGACCAGGAACAATAATTAAGGAAAATTAAATGAAAAAAAAACTAAATGCTTTTTTTAGGTTGCTGGATGTGCCTGTGTGAGTTTTTCAGGTTTAAGTAGATCTAATCAATAAGACATATAAACAATGCTAACGGTCTGGTTAGTGTTAAAATAAAAAATATTAATATATATGTATATATGTGTTTATATGATTGTGTTGCCCTGTCCCCTGCTATTAAACTGTGCTCCCACTAGGGGGCACACATCCTCCTTTGGGAGCTACAGACATTTAGATTAGTTCAGATTAAAGAACATTTGAAGCTGTAAGTAAAAAACGTTTTTCATTAAACACAGACTACCAAATTAGAAATAGTTTTGAACTATTAGATATATCTCTTTACCAGAAAAAAGTTTCATTGGCTTACTAGATAATATAATCATAAATCTTTGAAGTTAATTTACTATAAGCAGAAAATTATCCTTATTAGGAGAAATAAAGGCTTAATAATATCAAGCTTTAAAGTTCAGATCTCTAATTTCTCAGAATCAGATTCTCAGCTTATCAGACCCTTCCTCAGTGCATCCTAGAGTAGAAATAAAGACCTTAATTAATACACATAGAAAGCTCAGAGCAGAAATGGACATTAGCAAACTTAATGCCAAACTATTTAGAACATTTTTCTTTTTCTAAAAGAAAGGGGATCCTATACAGAACATTTCATGGTTCAGAAGAAACCATCCAGTGTTAAATGTTTAGAAAATGATAGAGTCCTCTATGAACAAACTATTATTACTGATGATAGATGAGATTAAATGATTTACTTTCACCTGAAGATCCAAACAAGGGCTGCAGGAAAACCTTTAAATAATATATTGTTCTAAACTCATGTTTTAATTCTTACCTCCTCACTGTAAAATAAACATATCATCCTTCTTTCTGAACTCTTAATTAAACATTTTTTCTTTTATTTCTTTATCCTTATTATAAACTCAGTCAATTTCTAAACATGTTACAGCCAAAAAATGAAAAGGACCTGATTTTTGTTTTAGGAAACAAAAGCTAAAAACAAACAAATGATAATGTTTAGGGTTTTATTAAAATTAATAGTTTTAGTTTGTTGCTTAGTAGTTGCCTTTAAAAACATGATTTCAAAATCACCTTGTGCAACCTGAAAAAGTCCTAAAGTGGTTTAATGCATTCCACAAAGGTATCCATGGAGACCAATATGTTTACTACAGCATGTTTTAAAAAAGGCCTTCCTTTTCAAATTCCAATACCATCAATGAATCCATTTTATCCTAAAATAACTTATTTTCTATTTTTTCATCCATTTCCACATTAAAGTCACCATAGATTATTCTCTCAAACCAAACTTTGTTTCTGTTTTACATAATTGCATCTCTGTTATCATCCCTCCCATTTCCGATCAATAAAAATCTATTTAATACATAATACCCCTTAAAAAACTTTTTTGTATAAAAAACACGGGTTAAAAACGCATCATTTCCTAAACACATTTACTAAACTAAACAACTTGAAAATCTTCATCTCTTCTTTTTTTTTCAGCTAAAATTCAGTCAACTTTCAAAACACTACTTTTTATTAAATAGAAAAATAAACAGTTTGGCTTGATGATATATTATGTTAAATGTCCTTTAAATGTCTCTTTGTTTAATTTCTTTATTTAATGTATTTTCACCAACATTTCCATATAGAGCTAACATATTTTCAGGGCATTTTTTTTTTAAAAACAGACCTAGCTTAATCTAGTTTTCAAACATTTCACGTAAAATTCAACAAAGGTGTTTCTCTGAAATAAAAATAGTTTTTTTTTCCAAATAATTAAATGGCTGTTAACATTCCTAATCCGTGTATCATTCGTTCTTTCTATTTTCAATTGCCAATCAAAAAACAAAAAATAAAAAATTGACTGGTTATTTTGTTATTTGTTTTTTATGGTTAAACCAAAAACGAAAAAAGGATTTGTTTTTCATATATCAATTCTAAGCTCAGATCAAGAATACGAAATGGAAAAACGCAGAATTTGATTTTAATATTTAATCGGTACAGTTTACGTGACCCGGAAATAGCTCTTTGCGAGGCAGTGGGGTGATGAAGTGGCTACCATGGCGACGCTAGAACGCTGTTTGTTGTTGCTAGTTAAAAGTACAGTGCACAGAAAAGTTTCAAGAAAAAAGTTATACCTGGAAAATCCTGCAAATTTTCTCCGTTGTCATGTCCTCCTCAAGAGTCACACGCTTGGATCCTCGAAATAAAACGTAACTGTCCATGGCTGATAGGTCCGACTGCCTTATCTGGTGCAGTTTGATCGAACGTGGTGGGAGTAAGCCAATTGTTTTTTTAGCTAACGCTCCACCAAACTTCCGGGTCATGTAAACTGTACCGATTAAATATTAAAATCAAATTCTGCGTTGCTGTCCGTTTTTCCATTTCGTATTCTTGATCTGAGCTTAGAATTGAAATATGAAAAACCAATCCTTTTTTCGTTTTTGGTTTAACGATAAAAAACAAAAAACAAAATAACCAGTCAATTTTTGATTTTTTTTTTTTTTTGATTGACAATTGAAAATAGAAAGAACGAATGATACACGGATTATTCCTGACTAATTCAGTCGACTAAAAACACATTTAATCTCTGAGATGTCAAAGATGCTAGATGCTAAGCTAGCCTTCACAACTTCATGGAAAAACTTCAAAATAATCATTTAATCAAGTAACATTTTTTGAATTAGCATAGTAAAATAGTGATATTAACCTTCTAGCCGATCCTGCAACCTGTTCATCATCGGTGTGAAGCACATCTTTGGCAGGTTAGTAAAAACCACAGACTGCAGCAAGTCAAGCGTCCAGCTCAAGTTTAGAAAGTAACGGTTAAAGATGGCGGCGACGTTCAGAGGCCTCCGTTTCCATGGCAGCGGAAGCGCGTGCGCACGCACGCGTGCGTGCGTGAGAAGAATTAGGAAAAACTGGCTAATTGCACAAGCTAATTAGCAGAGCCTGTTTTTCTGCATTATTATAGTTCCATCCTGACCTAAAGGTGAGTTCAGTCAAAGCTTGCATTTAATAAGGCAAAGGAGCGAGTTCTAAAGCTCACTGGCCGCTTTCTAAGGTTTTCTACTGAAATATTTGACAATAAATCTGAATTTAGAAAGAAATTTCAATCCGAAGGAGAGTTGGTTTTTTTTCCAATCCATTTTGCAGCCATGTACACTGGAAAAACATCGAAATCTAGATAAGTAATTTTTTCTTAATTTGAGGAGGTAAGTGAGATACTTTGCCGACAGAATAAGATCATTTAAATACAAAAGAAAAAAAATTGCATTGTCTTATTTAAAGTGTATATTATCTAATTATCTTATTTTGAGAGTAAATAAATCTCGTTACATTGGAAAATCCTCTTATTTACCTGCTCAAATGAATGGTAAATACACTTAATTTAAGAAATGTTGACTAATTTCTTGATAGTTTTTCCAGTGTACACACCCATTCAGATCTTTGAAGTAAAATAATCTCCACTGCATATGTCCAGTTGTGGATTAAGTGCTCAACAGTAGTAATTGAGTAAAGTATTGCTACTTATACTCTAATCTTATTTAACTACAATTCAATGTTACTCGGTCAAACATCTACTCAAGTATTGAATTTTCTAAATATTCAAGTAGAGCTCTCCATGCAAAGCATTCTGGGATATATCTGCCCCTTCTGAGGCCTTCCTTTTATTCTCATACACTTCATAGACACTTTTTCTCTTACGACCTTTGGCAATTTTCAAGAACTGCAGTGATAAAGGTTAGCTTCAATGACTGAAACCGTACCTCACCACACATATGCGGCAGAAAGTACGCATGTGAGCAAAAAGATAGCTAACGGGTCGAGCATGTAGGATGGCCTTATGTAAACATGAAACCATAATTATGGACATTTAGGAGGACCACTTATTTAGATGATCCACAAGGAAATAAAAGAACGCCCTCTATGCCTTTAATGTATTTAAAAAATTGACTCAATTAACTGCATTTTTTTGATACATGCTAAAGTCCCTAGTGGAAACCTTTGTGTTTGCAAGCAACATCAGTGTTGGTCGGGTGCAGATATTTATTCTTAAAAACTATCTTAGTGCAGCAGAAGTTACTCCGTGATTTTGTGGCATCTATGTATCTACTTTGTTTTCTGACCTTAAAAATCAAAATTTCAAGTGTTATTGGAATCAGGACAAGATCTTATCACCTTTGTAACATTCAAAAAATATTAATATTTTGATGACAAAAATTAATGTCAATGTCATAACAAGAAACACCAACTTGCCCAAATATATTTAAAAAAATAACAAAAGTGCTTCAATAAAAAATTAATTTGAATTTAATGAATCTTTATTATTTTTCTTTTTAGAAAAAAAATCTGAAAACTTTCATCTAATTATAAATACATCTGTTTGAATACCAAGAAAAAAGGGCAACTTCATAAGACACAACTTATGATCACATAACTAGTATTGATTTTAATCCCCTTTTGTCTTTAAAGTGTCAAAAACATTCAACAGGGATTTGTACCATACTAACATTTTTTGTTCAATGGTTATTGATGGAGAAGCTGTTATGCTGCCATCTGCTGTGTCTTCCGAGTACTGCAGTTGTATTGTATAGGATTTCCTAAACGCGCGTTCATGAGTCTACGGACACCGCGGCAGACCAAACCAGATGAAAGTGCGCATTCAGCTCGGCAAAGAACTCATGCTCTTCCTCAACACTGAAGTCCTCAGACATTTTTCTTTCGTTGTTTCTTTCTTTGCACAGGTAAACAGCACATTTCTTCTTCCACGCTTGCATTATCGGCAGAGCAGCCGCTGAATGCGCACTTTCGTCTGGTTTGGTCTGCCGCGGTTTCCGTAGGCTCGTGAACGCGCTTTTAGGAAATCCTATACACGACTGTTTATGCTCTAAAAACATTCTAAATGACTTCGTTTCGAGTAAATTATGGACGCTACCCACTCAGGACACTTGGAATACATTGGACGAGCAGTATGGAGGAATATTGACACGTTTTTTGTGGACTTTTATGGACCTTTCTGTCTCGGGCACAATAGACCAAGGGACAAGGAAGAAGAGGATCCTCCATGTGGCTCGGGTCGTTTGGTGCATGGCGCGTGTTTTGAAGCTGCTCTGCTTGTGGAGAAATGTCCTGGGCCGTGAGTAGTGAGGAAACAGGAAGCGATTCTTGTGGGATGGAAGAGGGAAATAGTGACAATGAAGGTTGGAAGATAGCAGCATCAAAAAATGAGAAAAAGCGGAAAAAACAGAGATCAGTTAAAGGGGAATCTAGTTCAGAACAATCCAGTGATGATCAATCCATACATTCCACAGCACAACAAAATGAATTCAAAGTCATATTCAAAGTCGTTAATCAGGCAGACTCTTTTACAAACTGGAATCCGGTTCACTTAACAAAAACCATCAATAAACTTGTTGGAGAAGTCAGAGGTGCCAGAATTCTGTACAGTGGAGACCTGCTAATTAACTGCAGAGACAGCGCCCAGCAAGGCAAAGCAATACGTATTAACAAAATTGACGGGATAAGAGTTCAGTGCAGCCTAATGGAGAACAAAAAGATCAGCAGGGGAGTCATTGGAGGAGTTCCTCTGAAAATTTCTGAAAAAGAGATTCTGGAAAACATAAGCGGTGCAAAAGTAAAAGAAGTAAAACGGTTAAAAACAACAAGAAACGGAGAAAGATCTGACAGTTTATCTGTACTAATTAAATTCGAGGAAGAGCAATTACCAAGCAAAGTATTCATCGGTTACATCAGTTACAATGTCAAAATCTACAATCCACCACCATTGAGATGTTTCAAATGTCAAAAATTCGGACACATTGCAGCAGTTTGTAAAGGGAAACAGAGGTGTGGAAGGTGTGCAGGAGAACATGAATATGGTAAATGTGGAAAAGAAGCTAAAATAAAATGCTGTAATTGTGGTGGAGAACATACTGCTGCTTATCGCGGCTGTGAAGCAAGCAAAAGGTCTGAAGAAATAAAAAAAATGAAATTTGAGCTTGGAATAACTTATGCTGAAGCTGCAAAAAGGATCCCATCTCAGTCAGAAAAACCCAAACCTACAGTTCAACACACGGCAAATTTCAAACCTCTAGAGAAATCTCCAAAAATTGATGAAGACTCACTAATTGTTAAAAAGACAAATTTTGTTCTTTTCATGGTGGAAGTGATTAATTGTACTGCTCAGACGACAAAAAAAACAGAAAAAATCAAAATAATAGTGAAGGCTGCAGAAAAATATCTGGATGTTAAAGATATGAACTGGGAGATGGTTGGAAGCATGATGGAAAGACCAATGGGACCATCAGAAACTGGCAGAGGTACGATGACCTAGAGTAAATTAAAATTATACGGGCAAATGTAATTTAGTATAATTTAGTATTATGTGGGTTTAAGTTACACAGGTTATTTTATTGTATTTTTTTTTTTTTTTTTTTTTTTTTTTTGGGGGGGGTGAATCGTTTCCTGTTTCCTTGCTTTACTCCATATCAGTTGGTGGCGGTAATGCACATTTCACAAGTTTGCCAACCGCCATAAAATCTCATAAGAAGAAGAAGAAGAAGGGCACAATAGACCTCCATTATTTGAATGTCAGCAGACAGCAAGAAGCCTCCCAGATCTCCAGATGCATTTGAGATATCAAAAAAGTACTCCAGGGTGTTGTTCAGCATGCGGGGTGAGTAGAAAATGAAGGCTAATCATGTTTTGGGTGTACTATTCCTTTAATGTTTATAAATATTTATTTCACGTCAAAACTAGTGTAATTGGATGAGTCATAGAACGCAAACACTCATTGGTTAGCTAAAGGAAATCATCAGAAGCAAGCAGGTGTTCTTCAAACTGCAAACATGAATTGTCTATGCCATGCTACAATGTCGGATTCAGAAAAAGATGTTGAAATGTCTGAAAGGTCAGACACAGGCGAAAGCGTATCGGGAGACCAACAAGACCTCCCTCATCCTTGGCCCTATCTCAAAGAATTTTTCTAAATAGTCGAAAAATTGAGCTTTTAATTCACATATTAGCATCTGGCTGTTTTTTAAAAGGTTACTTTAAGTGGTTTCTGCAGCACATACTTTTCACTTTACTAACCATAACCCTTGTAAAGAACTTCATCATAAAAATGGCACAAAAAATAAAGACAGTTATTTTGATGATTATTTATTATTAAAAAACAAACCAAAAAGAAAACAGGAGAGTCTTGATTCTCAAACTTTCACTATTAAATCGAGGTTTAATGTTGAATCTATGATTCCAAAGAAACTACAACTCTGATTTGAGAGCTCATCTGAACAACCTGGCCACATGTCAACAACAAACGCTTTAATACAATTGATTAACTATAAATAATATCTGTTTCTCACATAAGGGACATTAAGGTAAGATGATTTATGATGATAGTATGTCGATTTTGTGGAACTGCAGTCCTGTGAATTCCTGGATGACTGCTAGTCACATCGGTAATAACATGAAACGCCAACTTGCCCAAATATATTAAGAAAAATAACCAAAGAGCTTGTATAAAAAATTTATGAAAAACACTCTGAGAGTAAGGGAAACATTTTTGTTTGGTACAACATAACCTTAGAGGCATTAATGCTGATACTGACACTTAAATTTTTTTAGTTAAACCTAAATATAATTGTTAACTTATTACATCTTTAACTTTTCAATTAGCTTTTTACCTTTTTTTCTTGCCTTGTGAACTTTTTTCCCCAACTTAATTTACAGTAATATAAAATTCCAGGGCGGGGGGTAGTGGGGGGTGCTCCATTTGTAAGGGGTATGCAAGTGATTAAAAACACTAACTTGCCCTATTAAGGGTTAGGGAGATCTTTTTAAATTGGGTTATGTTTTTAATTGCACTAAATGTTGCATATTAAATAGAAAGTGTTGAGCTCTGAACTGAACTTATTCAAATGATTGAGGGGGAAGCAGTCTCAGATATGTTCAAACTTCCCCCTCCTATACACCCTTTCCAGCACCTTTAAGGGAAGTGCAAAAGTTTTAAGACCCACAGTGAGACATAATCCATCACCCTGTCCTGGGCTGTCCCTGGGCCTCCTCCTGGTGGGAAGTTCTTGGAACACCTCCTGAGGGAGGCTCCCAGGGGGTATTGGAAGCAGATGTCCAAGACAAATCAGTGGACATGTGTCATGATTTGGTTAGAGGTTTTTGTGAGGACCCAAATGCAGAGGCAGGGAGGCTGAGGTGAGTTCTTGCAGATTTGATAGAATGATCACAGGTAGAAAAACAGGAATCCAAAAATCAAGGGCATAGGTCTGATTTAAACTTTGGTAGGGACACTATTGGTCTGGTGTCATTGGTGCTATGCAATATGCATGCCCTTTTTTATGCTCGATGTGAGCATCCGTACTGATAAGAGGAATTCATTGTTAAAAGAGAAAAGCAACATTTTGCTCCATTAATAAAAATGTTATATGCTCTACACTCATTAGATGCTGTTTATCAATGTTTGAAGTATCACCGGCTCTGATGAATGTGGAATTAGGACTGTTTTCCACTTTGAAAACGGTTTCATTTGAACGACTAAGAGAGAAGGTAAATACAGTATTTTCTTTTGAAGATACAGAATTGTGCAGAGTTAAACCCCACTCTAATATTTGTACCTACTATTCTCTCTCTGTATCAAGCAAAATAATACATTCATTAAAATATTTACTTCACTATAAAAGTTGAACATCTGGGCTGTAGTTACTCTGTGAAGCCAATATCATGTATTTCATCTGGGGCTGAAAAAAATGAATCATATTAATTGATTATTTCAATAATCGTCAACTAATTTAGTAAGTGATTCATCATTAACTGGAGTATAGAGACTTTAAAACATACAGTAATATAAATGTAAAATGTGCCTTTCCCCACAGAGCAACCCACTTAGATCAGTGATTATATCAAAATTGTAAAAATAAAAACAAAAAAAATGAAAACAGTAATATCAACTAAATATCGGTAAAAAGGAAACCCTCACATTTTCTTTTTTAGTTGGCTGTGGCTAAGAATCAGAAATGTTGATGGCTTACAGCCTTTATTTGCCCATTTTTCCAACAGTCTTCAGAACTCCTGGCTGACTCAGAATATTTCGTTTTATAAAAGAAAAAAAAAAGTTTTTTGTTTTTTAGTATACATGATATTCATTTTTTTATTGGGGCTAGTTTTGTAGCCTAATATTAATTGTAGTAACCGCTGCATTCTAGTGTGAATAAATTTTCAATGTTGTGCTCCAAGCACACGCGGACTAGAAAACAGCCAATCAGAGAGAGAGAAGGCGGAACTTAAGGCAGAACAACCAATGAGAGTTGAGTTAAACAGCGCAGCACAGTTCCATGCGCTGCTTCATGAAAGGGACAGGAGAGACCAGGCAGAGGAGCTGCGAGAGGAAAAGAAGCCACTGCTGCAACAACTACTGCTGTAAATTATAAACATGTTGCTCACATCCAATTATTAGGTCGGTTCAAAATTTTGGTAGGGACATGTCCCTATGGTCCCTATGCAAACCTACACCCATGCTCAGAGGTAAAGCCTGAGCTGTTTATATTTTAATATAGAGCTGACACAAATAGTGTTCTATGTGGCTGTAGTTGGTTCCTCTAAGTCTAATTTAATAAATGTTGCATATATTTCAGCAAATCAAACTCTACCCTCTATTTTTTTTTCTTTTTTTCAGATCAGGAGCTATTTGGATGTTCAGAATGAGTCGTCTGAGCTGAAAGTAACAGCCGACTGGGATATGGGGTTATGGTGAAAGGTTTCAGCTGCTGGGTCGATCATTTCTCCTGTAGACACGGTTTATTGGAAGCATGTGAGCTGTGACTGGATCGTTCAACAGGACATGGCGGTGAGGTGAGTTTAAATAAGGAATGTGGCGAGTTATATAAACATTCCTATTAAATACAACTTCTTTTTTTAATGATTCTATAAAGAAATGTATTGCCTCATTATAGATTTTGAGTGTTTTAGTTAAAAGCAAACGTATGAGGGTATGCATAAAAGTTAACACCCCTTGAACTTTTACCAGTTTTGCAAGAATCAATAATGTTTTAGTTGGTTTAAACCAAAATATATGTAATAATTAGTGTTGCACTGATGCCCTTTTTTGACCCCAGTACTGATACACGATACTTGGCTGTGCAGTATCGGCCGGTACCAATACAATACCGAGACCAACTGTTTGAAATGTATGTGTGTGTCTGTATAGGAAGAACTGCATGCTACTTGGATATAAAATAATTGCCATCATGGCTTTGTCAAGCTGCTGCCTACCTTTGTGAAGCAGAAAAAGACTAATACTGCCTACCTGGAATGGGTGACAATAGTTGAATAAACTTTTGGCTCTCAAAATGGCATCAGTGCCTTCTATGCCGGTGCACGCCAATACCGATACCACCACTTTAGTGCTGGATCAGTGCAACAGTAGTAATAATTAATTGTAATTTGTAGAATTTGGTTTTTCAGTGTAGATAGATGTCTTTTGAGGTGCGTCCCATTGGTTGACCATCAGATTCAGATTATTAATGGTAATTAAGTATATCCATTTCCAAATGACTGAATCTCATTTTGACTTGATGCTGGAGTTTGATAAGGCCATTATACCCAGATTTAGTTCTGGATGTTTCTTCTTGCGGGATTGCCCTGCATTTTACTACACCCATTATTTCTAACCAGCTCCTTGAAACAAATATTTCCACTGCATAATGCTGCCAACACTTTGCTTCATCGTGTTGAGGTAAAATTCAGAATAATGTGCAGAGTTTATTTTTAACCAGACATAGAATTACTGGATCTTATCCAAAACACATTACTTTGTGTTTTATCTGACCAGAGCATCTTCTTCCACATGTTTGCCGTTTCCTAAATGGTGTTTAACAAACTGCAAACAGGGGTTTATACCCGTGTTTACCCAAAATGCTGTTCTTTTTTTTTCTTCCTTTATTTACAAACACGGAAAATGCAGAGAAAATATTAATCTCAAAACGAGAAGTGATGCTCTGCACCAGTATTAGCTAATAGCTGTTTTCCATTTGTAGTCCTCTTCACTCTTTACAAAAGTGTTTACAACAGATTTGCAGCTTTCCCACCTGAGACATGAGTCTCTGCTGCTCCTCCCATTTAGATAGACCTTTAAGTAATTTCTCTGATTAATCCCCTTCTTCATCTGCCTGTCAGCTAAGGTGTAAAAACTTGCAGACATTTTAACTCTTAGCGTATGTTGTCCACAAATTTGAGAAGCATCCCGCTGCAGCCTGCAGCCCACATCAAGGACAGCCATATTGGAAATGCTCCCGTACCAGGGCAGGGAAGCACATAGACATATAAGAAGATATATATAAAGATATATGTAAAGATATGTTTTCATCTTAATTGTGAAAAGTTATCCCTCGAGCCCTGACATCAATAGTCCGTAAATTTAAACAAAAATACGCCGCACAGTGCTGAGGCATCATTAGTGTGTTCAGCTTGAATCAGCAGGTTTGAGTAGCAGGTCGACCGCCCCAACATGGCGGCCGTAATTCCTGCGCCGCAACAGCCAATGCGGGGTCTACTCATATTATATTATTATTTGAACTTCAGCACCAGCAAGTATTTGGTTATATTGCTTTTCGTAATCAACGCTGGAGATAGACACGAGCAACCCCCACGTCCCCATGCGGGATTAAGCGGGTCAGAAATTTGATGGATAGATTTTTTCTTAATCTGTGATGGACCGGGAATCTGTCCAGAATCCACTGCACCAGCCCTAACGACACCACTATAGGGATAAGTGTGCGTGTATGACAATTGGATAGATAAATGTGTCCTCAATGTAATGTTCATTTGTCTCTAAACTACCAATGTAATTTACGTTTTATGAAGTTTGTGATAGGGTTTGAGGATAGATAAATACATCTTCATAATAATTCCTTATTGTTGTTTATTTTAGACCGTTTGTTACTAATGTTATTTTAACATCTGAAAATTTAATAAAGATTTAAAAATAAAAAGGACATACCACGTGACAGACATACCATGTGACATAACACATTTTTTTGGCCATTTCTCTCGCCAGCGCCTATAGGCAAGAGCGGTCAGCATTTCCAATATGGCTGTCCTTGATGTGGGCAGGGCTTGATGTCAAGCCCCGTCTTCCCGCAGGCTGCAGCGGGATGTACTTGACAAATTTGGCCTTTATAGAAGAAATGTAAAACGAAAGCCAGTTTTGAGAGAAAAACATAAAAGATCTGGTTACCAGCTTCTCACAGCTTACAATATAATTTGAAAAACTAGATTTTACTGCTATTGGAATAAAGCAGGAAACATAAGTTTCAGTCTATCCAAAAATCCATCTAAAACCAGCTTCTGTTTGTAATATGACAAGATTTGAAAACATTTTGAAGCGTATGCAGACATATGTAAGTACATACAAACGTTCTTTCTGATCTCCTGTGTGGTTTATTTATCTCCTCTGCAGTCTGCCTGAGAGTCAGATGCCCACAGGCTCACCCGACGAGTGGGTGGACTGGTTCCTGTACCGTCTGCAGCTTGATCCATGGATGCTGGGCGGTTTGGTGGTCATCGGCTTGTTTGCAATGGGGACTCTTTCACTGGTGCTCTTTGCTCTGCTATACACTGCATGAAAAGTGAGATTTTCGTCCCCGTAAACTCCCGCAGATCTGCCTGATTTTCGTCAGTTTCCGACAATTTGCAACCCGTGCTTGTCCGCGTTTGTCGTGCCACAAATTGTCGAAAACGGACTCTGACGTATGTGGAGAGCGATCAGCTGTACTAATGGCCCTAATTAGCATATGAATGCAGCAAACCCGCGCGGCTGGCCAGGTCTGGCTTGAATAACCTACTCAGTATTGGCTGAAACCACTATTCTCAAACAAATTAAATCGCTCGTGATTGGCAGCAAAACCACACGTGGCCACGCCAGGCTTTAATTTTCTTACTGAGTATTGGACGGAACCACTTCTTTTTAAACAAGTAAAGTCGCTCGTGATTGGTTGGCATATATATATATTTATTCATATATATATATATATATATATTTATTCATATATATATATATATATATATATATATATATATATATATATATATATATATATATATTTATTCATTCATATATTTATTCATTCATATATTTATTCATTCATATGCTGTGTATTTATGTTATCCTACACTACTACACAATTATTATGCTACCATCAAGGACATGAATGAATTTATACAGGAAATGAACATTTGCCAGGAAGCTGTTTATGCAAAGAAAGAGCTTTATTGAAACACACACAACTATATACAACGCATATCCAAACACATGCGTTTCTAAAAATTAAAAGTCCGTGAACGGTCCGTTTGCTTCCTCGGGGTTGGAGGTAACTGGCAGCATTCCCTCCGAGGCAGGTCCGATGTGCAGACGCCTACTGTGCGTGGCCCTGTACTTCGGCATCGCTTCTAACCGGGACTGCAGCTTAACACAGAGTTCAGTGAGATCCGGCCTACGAAATGGTGGCGACCGGACAATCCATCCAGAGGCACCGCCGACGACGGCGGACTTCCAGAGTTCCACTTCCTCATCTGCTAGCACACTCTGCCTCGCTTTCAGCAGCTGAAAAAAAAAAAAACAATGAATCAGCGCACTGCGTATGGACACAACACATCTATTAATGCACCTGAAAAATAGTCACCAAATAAAGTCTTACCCTCTTTCTTCTGGCCCGACTCCGAGCAGATTGCCTCCGCACGCAGCGTGTTGGCTGGCTGCGTATATCTGAAGCTCCTGCGTACCGTCTGAAAATACGTCTTACAGGCAGCTGGAAAACAATTAAATGAGAGTGGTATAAATAAAAAATGAAATGCAAGTCACAGTAACAAGGAAGGAGAAAACATTAAAACAAGTCACTTACACACAATGTCGTCTTTATCAACATCGTGCAAATCTGGACTTGCTGATATGGCTCCGAGCAAATAGGAGGTCACCGCCTCATTGTGAGGCGACAGTAGTCTGTGAAAACAAAATGTAAAGCTATGATCGATATCTATCCGTATCCATTTCCTTTTACCGCAGAATGAAAGCATATTCTTTAAATCTTACCCTTGCTCCGGTTCATAGCGCCTGCAATTAGTCTCCGAGTTTTGAAGACGGCGTACTGCTTCCTGTGAATCACAAAAAATACACTTTAATAAAGCTTGTTCTTGCTAGGCTACTATTAGCCGTAGCTTAGGCTAGGCTGCTATTAGCCGTAGCTTAGGCTAGGCTGCTATTAGCCGTAGCTTAGGCTAGGCTGCTTTTAGCCTAGCAGGCAGTAATCAAACATATATTTACCGCTAGCATCTCTTCTTTGAGTTCGTCTTGTTCGATGCAGAGTCGCCATCGCGTCCAAGAGGAGTTTTACCCCGAAATCCAGACGCTCCAGACCGCCTGCACAAAGCAAAGCATGCATCCTCCACTGTGGCTCCAGAGCTCCGCTCTGAGTTTCTTGGAGATCGTAGGGAGCATGCGCGAGATGAACCAGGGTTTCCGCGGATCAATAAAAATAATAAAAAAATCATTCATTTTTTTAAAATCAAGGCCTTAATTGGCACTAAAATTTTTAAAATATGTTTATCGAAGTATTTATAATTCTTTAATAAAAAATGCTTATAAAAACAATTTCGTCAGATATATTATATCGCTGCAGGTGGAGAAAAAGCTAGAGGATATATATATACGTATATATGTGTGTGTTTACATACATACAGGAGTCATGGAACTGTGCTTACAGCTCCTTCATATTTCATGTACACTCAGGGGCGGATTTAGGAAATTTGGGGCCCCCTGAGAAGAAAACCCATAAAACAGACCAATTCTTCAGATAGAGAAATGTTAATAGAATAGACATCCATTATTTGTTCTAGGTTTTGTCCCTCTCTTCTTGTCCCTTTTTCCTCTCTATTTATCAGCGTTCTGATGGCATTTTAGCCAAAGGATTTTTATCAAAAACATAATTAATGTGCACAAATAAGGATTAGTTGTATTAACCATACATGGAAACAGAGTTTTATGGGGCCCCCAGAACTTGGGGCCCTAGGCAACTGCCTAGTATTGCCTAATGGTAAATCCCCCCCTGTGTACACTAATAACTTGTGTACATGGTTCTTGTTGATGGCATTAAAATCATTTCAAATAGCATTAAATTAGAGTCACTCATTCCTGTATGAACCCTGTGAGCGCTTAATTTAATATGACATATTAAAAAAATCCCACCATTATCCAGCATATGTTCAGTTTCTGCCCAAATATATATATATATTTTTGTAGATTTTTGTAACGGGGATAAGGATAATTCAAAACTGCTTTTTTTAAATAAACTTGTTCTCTTCTCCCAAACTCAGCATCTCTTTTCATTCCTGTAATAAGAAGTTTCTTTTGAATGGATTTGATTAAAGTTTAAGTCCCTCGGTATAAAATAAATATTTTGATGGAGATGAGAAATCTGCTTCCTCGTTGGTGAATAACCAATAGTTTGGATCCAATCATTTAAATAAACGGTGTTAGTTTTTTTTTTTTTATATATATATAAGAATTGTGCTATAATTTCTAGTCACCGATCTGTTGCTGCTATATTTTAATTTGACGAACCGGAATTTGTCGATGTTCTTTTTCCTGTTTGGTGCGATTGCAATTGCGGATCTTGACCTGGCCGGACCTTATGACCACAGTGTACCAATCTTCTGATGGCTACTTCCAACAGGATAATGCGCCATGTTATAAAGTGAATCATCTCAGACTCATTTCTTGAAACTTTTCCACTTAAGTTATTGTGAATTGAGCATATTGACAGACAACATTTAATTTTTTATCTTAAATGCAATTTTTTTTTTTTTATAATTACTGCTCTAAATGTATTGCTCTGTCAGCTAAAGATCTGTTTTGGTCTCTATACTTTAATTAAATAAATCAATTCAAGCTAAAATGTAAGAGGCTATACTGAGCCTGATCTCTTTGTATCAGAGATTTTCTTACCTTTTAGAAAAATGTCACTTGGAGTAAAACCCCCCCTGCAACCCTGATTTGCATTTGTATAGCTCACAGCATGTTCATTTACATGTTAAAGCCTCCCCTAGAATTCCATGGGGGGGAGGCATGGGGGGAACACTGCCTAACAAAGTCCACGTCAATTTCTGACAATTTACGGGAGTTTTCGGCGAAGCCTGCAAATTGTCGTAAACTGCCGCTAACCTGAAGTTCCACGACAATCTACAGTGCCGCATATTGACGAAAATCCCACTTTTCATGCAGTGATATGGATGCTGCTGTGGCTCAAAGGAACCCAGGCAAAAGAAGAGGAAACAGGGGAAGAATGCAGTGATTTAGTAATTTGGCTGGCTATCTTCACAGCAGAGGCATTTTTGTATATGTGGTAAAAAAAAAAAAATAAAAAAAAGAAAGAAAGGCCTGAGAACATAGAGGCTAAGTAATGTTTTTTTTTTTTTTTCTGTCAAATAACATTTAAAAACATTTCACTATTATTGTATTGTATTTTATTTGCACTTATTCCAGAAACTATGAATAGACCAAAAGCCAGTTATCTGTCAGATGGAACTCCTTTTGTCATATAAAAACATTATCCTAAGTCATAAGCAAGGCGGTGGCTGCATCATGTCCTGTGGATTCTTTTTCCCAGCTGGGAAGTTATGCAGAGGTCATGGGCAGACATTTGAGGATCAATACAGGCCATTGCTGGATATTCCTTTGTTGCAGGATGACTTCAAGCACATCCACAGATATATACTGATTTTTGTTTATGCTTTGGTAAAAATCCCTAAAGTCTACTATTAGAATTTGGAAATAAAAATAAATCAAGTTATGATTACTGTTGATCTTTTATACGCCACTGAAATAAAATGTATTTTATGGTAAATTTGTTTCCTCTCTTTTTAGAGCCAAAGCTTTAACTATTCATGATCTTAGTTCAAGTAGGCTGGTTGTATTGTCATCTGCTCTGTTACTATATGTAGCTTTAATGCTAAACATCCAAAGCCATCCTGTACAAACACATACATTTGGTGTACAGATCGATTTTTTTTATTTAATAATAAAATATTCTTTCACATTATGAGATTTAAAACGCATAACGAAGGACAACATCGCCAACTGGAACAGTTGCAACCAGGGGCGTTGCTAGGCACAAAGTTTTACTGGGGCACTGGCCCCCTGATGCATATGCCCCTCCTTCCATACATAAATACAGACAAGCACACTGCCCAACCCTGATACATTCCTACCAAAATTACCAGTTGAGATATTAATTAGTATAAGAGCATATTTGTTTTAACAAACATGAACATTTTCAACATTGCAGCTATAAAAAATAAGACATCAACAACTTTGACAAATAAAAAGTTTCCTTATACACATTCTGAAGTAATCATTCATTCCTAGGTTTCAGAGTTTTAGTTCGGGGGAAATTTTAACTCATCCTGAGCTAAGTTTTCCTTTTATTTTTTGAGCATTAAAGTGTACCTCCTATTTATCATTTTTGCAAAGTGGTCAATCACTTGTGACTCAGCTTAGAAAGTTCTTCCTTTTCAACTGATAAAATAGCAAGATGATGGAGCTTGTCTCATTGTGCACCTCAGCCAAGTGTGGATCTTTCTCAACACACTGAATGACCTTTCACAACTCCAGCTGTAGACTGGGATTGTGAGGTAGATCTGGATGACCTGCGTTAGTGTTGGGAATATGATGTTATCAAGCAAATTGAAAACACACTGCATATCCTTGATGACAAGGCTTTCTTTTTTAACCAGGAAAAGCTCAAACCATATTGTTTGTAACGTCCCTAATGTAACTGCTTAGCTTAAATCACTAATTCATTACGGGACCTTACCTCCCTCTCTCATATATCCATCTACAAACCAATGCAGTAATTTTCAGTTAGTAGCCTATAAATCATGTGGTTTCACTGGGAAAATAATAAAATTGACAGGTAAGAAACGTTACCAGAACTAATAAATGCGTCGTGGCCGCACAGTGTCCCATCCAACTCAGTTGAGAGCAGCGTGTTAATTTACCTGCAGTTCATGCAGTGACAAGCGCTGACGTGGGGGCGCTAATACATCCTCAATTTGGAGTTATGCTGCGTTCACACCGGGGGCAGCTGGCGCGACAGAAGCAGCGAGTTTACATGCAAAGTCAATGGTTGACGCGCGTCAAGGCGCAGCAAAAGGTCCCGCGGCGCGTTTTGAGCAGCAGGCGCAGCGCGTCTGAGCAGCTGAAGCAGCGCGTCGGGCGCGTTTTAGCATCTGACGCGCCGCAAACGCGTTGCTGCTCGAGATGGAAAAATTGAATTTTTGCTGCTCGACGCGCCGCATCAACCAATCAGAGAAGCTAATCTGGGAGCTGGCTGGGAGAGAGACACAGCGCTGATGACACAGACCGCTCTGATTACTCCTCTTAAACAGTTTATTAACGCATAATTAACTTAAAATATATACATCTGCCGGCAGAATATGTTTGCTTTTATTATTCTGGTGCCTGCAGATCGGATTATTTAGATGAAAAACACCTACCAGCCGCAGTGGTAAACCGCGAGGAGGCGACCCGGCCAGAGGCTGCTGATGAATGGATTCCTTCTGTCGGCGCACCGCCGGTATGTGGGGGTCTGAGCGGCTCCGACAGAAATAATATTGGGAGGCAGGATTGTAATCTGGATGAACTGACTGCACTGATGAAGTTTTCAGGTGTATTTTCTCACTTAAAAACATATTAAAACTACTTTATTCCCACTGATCACAGTAAATATAGCTGCAAGGCAGAGAAAGGATAGTGAAGCTCCGCCCAACGCGCGTCAGACACACTTTTGGACTGCGCAGCCAGAGCAGCAAAGCTGCTTCAGCCGCGCGTCAGAACTAACTGGTACAAGCAGCAAAAATGAAGCAGCAGACGCGATTTTGCTGCTTTTGCAGCGTCCGGTCTGAACGTAGCATTACCAACACACTTGCTGCGCATTTGAGTAGAAATATACGTCTCCTTCCGTTGGAATTATCTAAATTGATGCATTAAAAAAATGTAATACTGTTGCAAATATTCATGAGATTTATACTGGGGCACAGCTCATTTATACTGGGGCACGTGCCCCAGTAAATGGGGTCTGGCGACGCCGATGCTCTCATATCCATATGTATATACATATATATATATGTATATATATATATATATATATAAACATACATATAATGGCAAAATGTAGTTTTACTGATGTACTTTTAATGACCCGCGGAAACCCCGTATATATATATATATAGAGTTTCCGCGGATCATTAAAGAAAATAAGTAGGTATATATATATATATATATATATATATATATATATATAAAAACATACATATAATGGCAAAATGTAGTTTTACTGATGTACTTTTAATGATTTTTAATGACCGGCGGAAACCCTGTATATATATATATATATATATAGGGTTTCCGCGGATCGATATTTAATTTTTTGAGATTTTTTAATTAATTTCATAAAATAAAAAATAATAATTAATTTTTATGATTTTTATAAATTTTTTTATTTTTCTGTGTAACAATAAACATTTACCGAACCGAAAACTGTGACCACAGACCGTGAACCCAACTGAACCGTGGACAAGCGTGTAAGAAAATGGATGGATGGATATATATATATATATATATATATATATATATATATTGTAAAGGAAGAAAATATTCTAACATAGTTAACTTTGGAAAAAGATTGGCTTCTGATTCTTCCCTTCCCCAGGTCCACTCGGCGAGCTGCGTTTGGTAATAAAACCAACATTGCGTGTTGACGTCACAGAATTACAGAGTTTAATCCAATATAAGACAATGCATACACTTTAGAAATAAGACAATGCACAAACCTACACCAGAAACTGCAGAACAACAGAGACATACATTCCATTACCTGACATAGGAGGAAAGAAAGCAAAGACGTACAAGACATCTTTGGAGAGTTTGCAAGAGCAAAATCTGATCTTTTTCTTCTATTTAGAAAGCTTTATCCTCTTGTATCTAATCCATTCAAAAAGGGGCTGGCCCTCGGTCCTCCAACCAAACGCCATCTCTGACACTGCTAGGGCTTCCCCTTATTTACTGCAAACATCTGGGGTCATTTGCTTCTTTGTTTTAACAAGAAAAGGCGGAAAGCTTGTCCTGGCATCTAGAATTCCTAAAGTCATAAAACACAAGATAAGCTCTCACAGACAGCTTGTGGAATGCGGGGGGCCTCACCATCCCTGGTTGTTTATTCTGGAAGACTTTTGACCTTCTGTAAACCAAGCAGAAATCTCTCCTGCAGGCTTAACTGTTATTCACCCCCCAGGAGATACTCATTTTTAAGGCCTCCTGTGCTTTGAATACTTACCCATTAGTAGTTTTAAATCATTAACACAGCCTTGTTCAAAATTAAGAAATATGTTCAAGTGAGAGTGTTTACACATGCCATAAGATTAACTGTAATAAAGTCTAAAAAATAATCATTTTTCTTTAACAGTCCCCGTTTTGAGGTCTGAGACATACAGACCTCACAAATAAAATGATTAAGCCTTCTAATAGAGGAACCAAAAAACTATTTAGTATACTAAAAAACTAAAACATTAGCCCAATTTTATAACAGTCCCCTTTTTAAACAGCACCTCCTAGGTCCCCTGCCAGGCCATGTGTCTGAAGCTGAACTCCATAATCTAAACTTATCAAATGTATCTTGCGCTGTCCAACAATTTAATACTCACCTGATGAACCACAAAATTTTAACCAGTAAAAACTAAACTAAAAATACATTTCACTTATCAAACATGAAAAATCATAAAACTCAGTTATGTCAATAGAAGAAAACACACAATAGAAATATTAGCCCAAGTATAAAATTAGAAAACCAAAGCAAGATATCTCGAAATTACCAAAAAATGCTCAGCAGACTCAAAAGACAATACTCGCCACAAAAATTACAATTTGTCAATACAAAACAATAACAACATAAAAAATACATCATAAACACATAAAAATTACAAAAGACCTTTTTTTTCTTTTTTTCACAATTCAACAATAAGAAGTTAGAGTTCGTCTCTATGCTCCTTCGATAGTCTTTCAAAAATGAATATGAATTCTTCGTCAGGAAACGATCCAAAAATACGCGCAAAAAGAAACGAATGTTCTTGAAGAGTTCGCAAAAAACGAAAACACGCAATAAAAAGAAGATAAGTTAATGATGATCTTGTAGCTGGATCCTTCACGTGTTCCTCCTCGGTTGTAAACCTCAGGTTTTCACCTGAGTGTCCGTTGCTCACTGAAAATTGGGAGTATTATGCCAATTTAACAGTGAGTTTAAGGAGAGGGTGCAATCTCCTTTTCTCAATGGAAGGACACCGGAACAGGATTATTGTGCCTGTCTGGGCCTTTTAAGCCTTGTAATTCAGGAAAATGAAGTGGTTTTGGCAGACTTCTGCCCGGAAATGCAGATCCTCCTCCGCGCTGTGATGGCCCTCAGACACTCCTCGACCGCAGGTTGAGACTGTAGATTCTCCTGTATGCCCTGCAGCGTGCGCCGTGGCTCCTCAGCTGATGTGCACTGACTCCAATGGAACCACGTGTCTCCTTCTCTCTTGTAGACGGACAGCATGAGATGTACTCTCCACGACTCGGTATGGTCTGGCGAAGCGAGGTTCAGACCACTTTCTTTTGATGACCATCAGGCGCACCCAGTCGATTCCCCGAACTGATCCCGAGCCTGGACGTTCCTGTGACGTCTGGTATTTTGTAAATTCTGCTGCCAGGACCTGTAACTCATTGAAGAAATCTTTATGAGATAAATGTGCAAGCTTACCTTTCCATCCTGGAATGCGGGTAGCAGGTCCTGGAAACATCCGTCCTGTCTGGAGCTCATATGGAGAGAACCCTGTTGATTGGTTAATGATTGATCCTACACTTTATGACAGCTTCACTGTCTTCCTTTTGTATTATAAATCTGCTACTTTGGAGTTGTATTTTATCAATCCTTTGACCCTCTTTTTATGTAAGGCCTACATGAGAAATGAAAGTTTCCTATCATGTTAAACCCAAAACTTAACTGTATTTTAGAAGCAGTTCCATAACGGTTAATTTGTAAATTTCCAATTTAGACCAATTTAATTTCAATCATCATATTTTCTATTTTTTAAAACCTTAAAGAATGATCAGCCTGCTTTACATGAGTCACTAAATATCAAAAATGACCTACTTTATTCCAATCATATTTTAAATCCCAAAAATTTCAACCATTTTTACCTTTGATCCATTTATTCATTTGAAAACCTATTTATAAAATATTTAATTGAATAATGTATTACCCTTTTTATATTGTTTATCAATTATCAATGCCTTTTCAGTTTTGGAGAGAGATTCAATACAGCTAAATTTATTAAATGATGTAAATCTTTAGTTTAGACCTTCCTGGATGTCTTAGTTAAACAACTTATTTTAAAACATATGAATAGAGATACAACAATCCAATGATCACCTTCCTTAGTTTAAGAACACTATTTTATGTAAATTATTTGATAGTCAATATTTTGTTTAGTATATTCAATTTATACATTTTACTTATTTCATATCCAAATAGTTAGCTCATCTTTAATGCTGGTAATACACCGTAAAACATTTAATGTATTTTGATTTAACTTCAATAACCTCTTTTTCCGAAAAGTAAATGCAGAGATCCAAACTAAAAATTTGCCTATCAGATCAATTCCATTCATGTCCCCCTGTTTCTATAACAGAACAAATGTTCTGTCATAGAATACAATAAAAATCCTATACAACTCATTGAGATGAAATCCGCTATCACCACTAACTTTAGCCTCATGTAACACAGTTGGATGCAATTCAAACACGGTGTCCCAGATGCTGTTACAATCTGCACACCTCAAGCAAAGAATTTAATGTTTGATTAAATTTATGAAATCAACACAGAACTTGGTGTCATTTGCTCAGTAAGTCAGTCTATAGACACCCAATCCACTTTAACCCCCTTAAATTTTTCAAAATTCCATTTAAATTTAAATTTATTTTTTACTGAATGGTGCCACTGTACTATGCAAAAAAAAAATTTTAGATCATCTTCCTTAGTGGGATAAAAGCGTAACACAAAATTGCAAATTCAGTATATTTAAAAAAAATGAAATTTGCAATAGTTAGTCCCTCCCCATTTTTTTTCAGGCAGGAAGGGAAAAGACACCCCCTAGCATTTTGTGAGAAAAAACGGGAGGGGAATCATGGGGAATGCGGGTGCGAAAACAGTTGGTGCACCCCAAAACCCCTAACTGCATCGAAAAACCCTTGCCCCCAGGAGAGGGGAAAGTCCTCAACACCTTGAATTACACTGCGGGGGTTTGCGGGAAACGTGAAGAAAACAGGGCCCCCCCTCGGGTGCTATACTAAAAAAAGAAGAGAACAAGGCATCACCACAAAAAAAATTTTAAAAGAAAAGAACTTATTCACCACTACCAAGTTTTTTGTTGGAAACCCAATTTTGGTTAAAAAAAAACCTTTTGGGACTAAAGGGAAACCCCCGGGAGGGGGCCTTGGGGGGCCCGGGTCACATGACCCAGAGGTGAGAACCCAAGG
The DNA here is from genome assembly GCF_016077235.1 of Cyprinodon tularosa. NCBI lineage: Eukaryota > Metazoa > Chordata > Actinopteri > Cyprinodontiformes > Cyprinodontidae > Cyprinodon > Cyprinodon tularosa. The sequence goes on along the minus strand of NW_024038438.1, from coordinate 1,354,097 downwards.
TTTTCAAACATGAGAACCCCAAAAACAGGACCCCCGGCTGAGCAAACTTGCCATCCCCCCAATTTTTTTATTGCTGAATCAGAAGGGTTTTCTAGGGGAAGCAGTTTTTCCCAGCATTTGCAAAAAAACATCTGGATACAGTCCCGTTTGATGAATTTTGGCCAGCCTTTGGGGTCGACAAGCGGGACATAGAAACCAGAGCCCAGTCATCTATAAAGCCCCCTTTGGGGGGTTTTGTCAAAGGGATCTTTGTGGGCCCGGGCTCATGCTGTTTTTCCAGCCATAGAAGACTCCAAAATTAACCTGAGTCCCTTTTTTTTTCAGCCAGGCTTTGAAAAAGAAACCAGTCAAAGGAGACATCTGTTCCCGGGGAAAACAGTTCGCCTTCATGACCTTCGTAATGGCTAAAAAAGCTTTTGGTTTTTCATACGCATCCAGAGAAGATGGGCCACAGTTCAGAAACATCTTTTGTCTTTTTTCAGCAAAACAGGGGGCCTAATGCAGAAATTAAAGGGAAGACCCCTTTTAAAAATACTTTTCCCCATGATCTTTTTGAGCTCAAAAGCCCCTTTCCCCCCAAAAATTGCCATAAAGTCAGAAGGAAGGAGAACTGCCAGAGAAAAAAAATAAAAAGAAATTTAAAAAACCCAAACCCCCCCCCCCCCCTTAAAAAAAAAAAAAAAAAAATATTTCCCAAACATTTTGTTATTTTCACTACTATAAAAAAAATTTTATCTTGTGATGCCCCCTCCCGGTGGCGCTAGATTTGTTGTTTTTTATAGCACAAACCGGCCAACTCCCCCAAACCCCTGAACTCCCAAAAAAAAATAGATAGAAATTTTTTTTAAAATAGCCCACAAATTCGGATGTGCCAAAAATTTTTAAGGAAAAAAAATGGACATTTACTGTTCAAAATAAAATTAAACGTCAATACCTGGGATGCATTCACTCTGTTGTGCCAAATATCAATCAAATTTTTAAAAATCACAACCTAAACAAATCATTAAAAAATTAGAACAAAACTCTGAATTTTCCAAGTACTGATACTTTTTAAAATTTGTGAGGGAAATTCCCCTTTGGGGCCCAAATAATTATAAATTTTTTTATTGTTTCTAAATACCAAATTTCCTTATCATTGCCCCACGCTTCAAGACAAAGTCCTATTTAAAAAAATTTCAGAAACCCTTTAAAATTTTTATTAAATTTTCCCATAGCAGTTTTAACCAAAATTTTTCCTAAAAAAATCAAAAAATTTTACACCCAACTGTATATAATCAAAGGTCAGAGTGTTTTTCCAAAAATCTTTCAAAAAATTTTAAATTTTAAATAGACATGGCATAGATGTTATTTAAAAACCGGTTCAATTTGAGATGATCAAATCAATTTAGTAAAAGGGTTCTATATCACATACACCATATTGTAGTAAAGCAGGAAGGCCATATGACTCTACATTAAAGAAATCCATAATTCACTATTGTTGAATCGAAAAAATCAAAATTATTGATTAACTAATTTACCATTAACCATATCCAAAAATTTACCAGGAATTAGGGTCTACTTCTGCTTCTCCCCCTGTTGATATAATAAAATTCTCATTTTGAAAACAATTTGGAATCTATGTCACTTTTATATAATAATTTGCTGAAAAACCAAAATATCATAAGATGTTCCACCATTTCTCCAAATCTTCCATCTAGTATTCAAACTAGACTGAGATTATGTAAATTTCAAAGTTCCATCCGTAATATCTTATCTTTATAACATCCCCCTGTGTTTTCTTATTTCCAAAAGAAAAACAATTTAGAGGTGGAAAAACAAAAATGGAAGAACTTACCCCCATTATGCTAAAATTTCAACATGTCCAATCAGTCACCCATATGAAATATAAACCAAGTTTATTTAGTTAGAATTTAGGTTAGTTTATTAGTGTTGTTAGTCAAAGTGGATAACACAATTTCCTAATAACTACATCTATCTGCTTTAAGCCAAGGCTGAATTCTCGTTTCATATTAATTTCACTGCACAAGCAGAAGATTCAGCTTCAACCAGATTATGACACCAAAATATGAAATCGTCATTACCTTAAAATTGTCCCTTAAAGCAGTAATAAAAACATATTTATGAAACAAAACCTTCAGTGTACCTAAATAGTTTAAAATAAGAAAAATATCACACAGCTACACACTAAACTGAGGTCATATTTACATAGAGCATCCTAAAACCCATCAAAGGCCATCAGCCTACACATTCACTCTCATTCACACTCAAGCACTCATCAACACCCCATTGTAAGAAAGATGCAGGATGTTACCCCAGATTTCAAACCAAAATTCATCCTGTAAAAGTCTTAAACACAAATATTATAACACCATGGTTGAAAAAAATAATAAAAAGACATTATTATCCAATAGTTCTAATATTGTTCAGTTTTGAGTGAACCTTTTTAAAAACTCCAAATTATACACACAACCGTATTTCATGATAGCCCACTGTTATTAAATGGCTACCTAGACCCCCTGTAGGAAAACCCAAAAACCGTTCATGTGGTCATGTAATATGCGAAATGGGCTGCACACGAAGATCGTCCTACAAGAAACAAAGCCATTCATTAGCGTTTCAACATGTCCCACATTAACAGTGTAGAAAACACTGTTACGCAGAAAAACATCCATATGTTCTCATTTTTGTTCTCTTACAATCAGTGAGGGTGTTCCATCCTGTCAGGAAACCTAGAAATTTAAGTGATTGTCAATGTTACAGTATTATAATAAACAATTGGATCATTCCAGTGCTCAAGCCTGGAACTGATGCAACACATTTCACCCGCTGAGAAATTAAAAAACATCTGTAAATCTGTTATTTTGTACTTTTCATTTCAACACAAAACACAGTCCTAAAGCAATTCACATCAAAATCCAAGAATCCTGAAAGCGTGAGCTGGAAATAGCACAGAACTGAAGCACTCCCAAAATGCAAATAAGGGGGGTCAATCAGTCCCCCCGCTGTGAAACAAAACTTGCATCCAAAACGGAGACACCTCTGTCCCACAGAAGCACATTTTAACAGAAAGTTAGTAATACAACATCCAGCAAAAATATTTAACAATATTTCAGAACACAATCTTGAAACACAAATCACTTCCGCACAATCTCAGCACAATTCAGACACAGACAGACGAATAGACAGCAGCGCGTGGTGGGACATAGGCTACAGTATAACGGGGGAAGACAGACACACAGCCACAAACACAAAGAAACATACAAAACACAGAAACACAGACAACGTTGTAGTTCAGTCAAGAAAAGACAGAAAAAAAAGAAAAGAAAACGTCAGGAGCCGGCTAAAAGAATGTATGACGCATCTTTTAATTGTCCAATTTCAATTTTACAAATCCCTTTTATTCTCATTTCAACTTCTCAGTCCTACACTTCAGAGCTGGGTCAAGCTCGAGGCGAAAATAAGCCTCAATTTAGTTTATTCGATCACTCAATCCGCCCAGTGACAAAAGGTTTTTTCTTTTTCAGCTGGGGAGAGCGATTGAACCCGTATTAAATCAAATAATTTATTTTAGTCCTTTATACTATAAGCAACCCGCTTAAGGGTGCCAAAGAAAGGTGATCCAACCTGCTATTAGTCCTTTATTTCCCACGAGTGATACAACTCGGTCCAATTAACCTGCTATTAGTCCTTTTCCATGAGTGATACAACTCGATCCAATTAACCCAAATAATTATAAGTCCACTGGAGATGAGTCGAAATCTCCGGCTGATACAAGCCAAAACTAACCAATACACAAATTTCCAAAATACTTTTTCTAGAGGCCCAGGCATTGCTCCTCAGGGTAAAAAGAATAAATTAATCTTTATTAATTAATCAATTAATTAATTAATTAATCAATCAATAAAACCTTCTTTTAAAAAACCCAGCTTAAGTCAGAGTTAACGTAAAGGCTCTGTTTGAACTAGCCACAGTTCCCTGTAATGTGTATTTATTCAAATCCTTAAACAACCGACTCATTTAGGAGGGATCCTATCTACCTCTGCAGCTTCTGAATTCTGTGAGGCCGCACACAGCAAATGAGCCCCGGTCCGACCACACGGCGCTTCAGACAACTGAAAAAATAATCAAATACTGTCTTACCACACCGAAGCGTCGGGCCGAAACGGATCAATCAGGACCAAACAGCCGCGCGCCGAGATTCCAGAACCGGCACGAGCCCCCAATTGTAAAGGAAGAAAATATTCTAACATAGTTAACTTTGGAAAAAGGTTGGCTTCTGATTCTTCCCTTCCCCAGGTCCACTCGGCGAGCTGCGTTTGGTAATAAAACCAACATTGCGTGTTGACATCACAGAATTACAGAGTTTAATCCAATATAAGACAATGCATACACTTTAGAAATAAGACAATGCACAAACCTACACCAGAAACTGCAGAACAACAGAGACATACATTCCATTACCTGACATAGGAGGAAAGAAAGCAAAGACGTACAAGACATCTTTGGAGAGTTTGCAAGAGCAAAATCTGATCTTTTTCTTCTATTTAGAAAGCTTTATCCTCTTGTATCTAATCCATTCAAAAAGGGGCTGGCCCTCGGTCCTCCAACCAAACGCCATCTCTGACACTGCTAGGGCTTCCCCTTATTTACTGCAAACATCTGGGGTCATTTGCTTCTTTGTTTTAACAAGAAAAGGCGGAAAGCTTGTCCTGGCATCTAGAATTCCTAAAGTCATAAAACACAAGATAAGCTCTCACAGACAGCTTGTGGAATGCGGGGGGGCCTCACCATCCCTGGTTGTTTATTCTGGAAGACTTTTGACCTTCTGTAAACCAAGCAGAAATCTCTCCTGCAGGCTTAACTGTTATTCACCCCCCAGGAGATACTCATTTTAAGGCCTCCTGTGCTTTGAATACTTACCCATTAGTAGTTTTAAATCATTAACACAGCCTTGTTCAAAATTAAGAAATATGTTCAAGTGAGAGTGTTTACACATGCCATAAGATTAACTGTAATAAAGTCTAAAAAATAATCATTTTTCTTTAACAATATATATATAAATATATATATATATATATATATATATATATATATATATATATATATATATATATATATATATATATATATATTTAACATAACATTAGCATTGTTTTCAAAAACAGATGCTAAATGTCTCAGCTAACTCAGACCAATTCATACTAGGTAGCCATGTTTGTTGTGACTGTGGCCGGCGCAGCAAAAGGTCCCGCAGCACGTTTTGAGCAGCAGGCGCAGCGCGTCTGAGCAGCTGAAGCAGCGCGTCGGGCGCAGCAAACGTGCTGCTGCTCGAGATGGAAAAATTGAACTTTTGCTGCTCGACGCACTGCATCAACCAATCAGAGATGCTGATCTGGGAGCTGGCAGAGAGACAAACACATCGCTGATGACACCGAGCGCTGTGATCGCTGCTCTGAAACAGTTTATTGACGCATAAATTAACTTAAAATGCAGAAATCTGCCGGCAGAATATGTTCGCTTTTATTATCCTGGTGCCTGCAGTTTAGATTATTTAGATGAAAAACGCCTACCAGCTGCTGCGGTGAACCGCCAGGAGGCGACCGGGCCAGAGGCTCCTGTTGAATGGGATCGTCAGAACTAACTGGTACAAGCAGCAAAAATGAAGCAGCAGACGCAATTTTGCTGCTCTTGCTGCGTCCGGTGTGAACGTAGCATAAGACGCAGCCCTCCTCATTTGCATATTGAGGCAGATATACATACAGAAATGTAAATACGACAGGAAGAAATAACTAGCTTTGAAGAAATAAATAGGGTAAAAAATAAATAGGGTAAAAAAAATACAAAGAAAAATATTATTAGACAAAAATATTATAACATGCACATAAATAAAAAGTAATAAAAAAAAAAAAAACTATTATACGGAAAATATATATAGATATACATTACGTCTCACTGTGTAATTTAATTTATATTTACTTTTATTTATTTATCTTATTTTTGGGGGCACTTAATTGTATGTTTATTTATTTTTGGACCATTTATTTATTTCTGTACATATTTTTAATTATGGCAGAATTGGTCCTCCATACTCTCCACCTAAAATAAAAATTAACATGCACTTTCTCTTCTCATTTATTCCACCCTGCCCAAGAAAGAGGAAATAAAGAAGCCTGAAAGGATTTAATACGTTATAAACAACATTGTGATGGGATTCCTCACTTGCTTGAGCGAAATCTGTCATAGATAAGCAATGCGAAATAGAAAAGTCGAACAGTTTTATTGAATCTGTGTATTCTGGTGATGTTTTCATTTCATATACAACTAAACAAAGAATGAAATGAACAAATACACCGCAATAGACTACTGTAGAACCGATAACAATACACATCTGTAGAAAACTGAGTTATCAGCCAACATTTACCTTAGATAAACCTCTACTGCAGAATCTGTACCGCAAAATATGGCTATATATATGTTTCTACACACACACACACACACATATATATATAGTATTTTTTGTTTGCTTGTTAGCTCTGACCAGTAATGACTTCATGTGATTTTTCATAGGTAGGAATAATTCTAGTAAAAAAAAAAAATCATTTTCATCCTTCCACATATAACTAATTCATTAATGTGAGGCAGCAAAGAGATAACCATGTGAACTATGTTTTGACTGGTTTTATCAAAATTATTTTAAGTAAACCTTTAATTTATATGTTAGATCTGGTCCCAACGGAATTATTCTAATTTCTTTGATGTCCTACCCAGTATTATATATGATTAATCTATCCTAAGGATTGAAGTTGGTGAAAAGTTGCTGATGTCAGGCCGTGCTCTGTCTTTGGCTATGTTCACCCTGCTGGCCTTGATGCTCAATTCAGATTTTTTGTGAAATCCGATTTTTTTGGCCGTTCATAAATTCCAAATATATGCGACTTGTATGTGATCTCCTGTGTGAACTGTCATACAACGCAATTTCCCGCATGCGCAGTAGAGGACGCAATGACGTCACAGACCACGCTGGTCTGTGACGTCATTGCGTACAAGACATCTTTGGAGAGTTTGCAAGAGCAATCTGATCTTTTTCTTCTATTTAGAAAGCTTTATCCTCTTGTATCTAATCCATTCAAAAAGGGGCTGGCCCTCGGTCCTCCAACCAAACGCCATCTCTGACACTGCTAGGGCTTCCCCTTATTTACTGCAAACATCTGGGGTCATTTGCTTCTTTGTTTTAACAAGAAAAGGCGGAAAGCTTGTCCTGGCATCTAGAATTCCTAAAGTCATAAAACACAAGATAAGCTCTCACAGACAGCTTGTGGAATGCGGGGGGCCTCACCATCCCTGGTTGTTTATTCTGGAAGACTTTTGACCTTCTGTAAACCAAGCAGAAATCTCTCCTGCAGGCTTAACTGTTATTCACCCCCCAGGAGATACTCATTTTAAGGCCTCCTGTGCTTTGAATACTTACCCATTAGTAGTTTTAAATCATTAACACAGCCTTGTTCAAAATTAAGAAATATGTTCAAGTGAGAGTGTTTACACATGCCATAAGATTAACTGTAATAAAGTCTAAAAAATAATCATTTTTCTTTAACAATATACACTATATTGCCAAAAGTATTTGCTCACCTGCCTTGACTCACATATGAGCTTAAGTGACATCCCGTTCCTAATCCATAGGGTTCAATATGACGTCGGTCCACCCTTTGCAGCTAGAACAGCTTCAACTCTTCTGGGAAGGCTGTCCACAAGGTTTAGGAGTGTGTTTATGGGAATTTTTGACCATTCTTCCAGAAGCGCATTTGTGAGGTCGCACACTGATGTTGGACGAGAAGGCCTGGCTCTCAGTCTCCGCTCTAATTCATCCCAAAGGTGTTCTATCGGGTTGAGGTCAGGACTCTGTGCAGGCCAGTCAAGTTCATCCACACCAGACTCTGTCATCCATGTCTTTATGGACCTTGCTTTGTGCACTGGTGCACAGTCATGTTGGAAGAGGAAGGGGCCAGCTCCAAACTGTTCCCACAAAGTTGGGAGCATGGAATTGTCCAAAATGTCTTGGTATGCTGAAGCATTCAGAGTTCCTTTCACTGGAACTAAGGGGCCAAGCCCAGCTCCTGAAAAACAACCCCACACCATAATCCCCCCTCCACCAAACTTTACACTTGGCACAATGCAGTCAGACAAGTACCGTTCTCCTGGCAACCGCCAAACCCAGACCCGTCCATCAGATTGCCAGATGGAGAAGCGCGATTCGTCACTCCAGAGAACGCGTCTCCACTGCTCTAGAGTCCAGTGGCGGCGTGCTTTACACCACCGCATCCGACGCTTTGCATTGCACTTGGTGATGTATGGCTTGGATGCAGCTGCTCGACCATGGAAACCCATTCCATGAAGCTCTCTGCGCACTGTTCTTGAGCTAATCTGAAGGCCACATGAAGTTTGGAGGTCTGTAGTGATTGACTCTGCAGAAAGTTGGCGACCTCTTCGCACTATGCGCGTCAGCATCCGCTGACCCCGCTCCGTCAGTTTACGTGGCCTACCACTTCGTGGCTGAGTTGCTGTCGTTCCCAAACACTTCCATTTTCTTATAATACAGCTGACAGTTGACTGTGGAATATTTAGGAGCGAGGAAATTTCACGACTGGATTTGTTGCACAGGTGGCATCCTATCACAGTTCCACGCTGGAATTCACTGAGCTCCTGAGAGCGACCCATTCTTTCACAAATGTTTGTAAAAACAGTCTGCATGCCTAGGTGCTTGAATTTATACACCTGTGGCCATGGAAGTGATTGGAACACCTGATTCCAATAATTTGGATGGGTGAGCAAATACTTTTGGCAATATAGTGTATATATAAATATATATATATATATATATATATATTTAACATAACATTAGCATTGTTTTCAAAAACAGATGCTAAATGTCTCAGCTAACTCAGACCAATTCATACTAGGTAGCCATGTTTGTTGTGACTGTGGCCGGCGCAGCAAAAGGTCCCGCAGCACGTTTTGAGCAGCAGGCGCAGCGCGTCTGAGCAGCTGAAGCAGCGCGTCGGGCGCAGCAAACGTGCTGCTGCTCGAGATGGAAAAATTGAACTTTTGCTGCTCGACCCACTGCATCAACCAATCAGAGATGCTGATCTGGGAGCTGGCAGAGAGACAAACACATCGCTGATGACACAGAGCGCTGTGATCGCTGCTCTGAAACAGTTTATTGACGCATAAATTAACTTAAAATGCAGAAATCTGCCGGCAGAATATGTTCGCTTTTATTATCCTGGTGCCTGCAGTTTAGATTATTTAGATGAAAAACGCCTACCAGCTGCTGCGGTGAACCGCCAGGAGGCGACCGGGCCAGAGGCTCCTGTTGAATGGGATCGTCAGAACTAACTGGTACAAGCAGCAAAAATGAAGCAGCAGACGCAATTTTGCTGCTCTTGCTGCGTCCGGTGTGAACGTAGCATAAGACGCAGCCCTCCTCATTTGCATATTGAGGCAGATATACATACAGAAATGTAAATACGACAGGAAGAAATAACTAGCTTTGAAGAAATAAATAGGGTAAAAAATAAATAAATAAAATAAATAGGGTAAAAAAATACAAAGAAAAATATTATTAGACAAAAATATTATAACATGCACATAAATAAAAAGTAATAAAAATAAAAAAAACTATTATACGGAAAATATATATAGATATACATTACGTCTCACTGTGTTATTTAATTTATATTTACTTTTATTTATTTATCTTATTTTTGGGGGCACTTAATTGTATGTTTATTTATTTTTGGACCATTTATTTATTTCTGTACATATTTTTAATTATGGCAGAATTGGTCCTCCATACTCTCCACCTAAAATAAAAATTAACATGCACTTTCTCTTCTCATTTATTCCACCCTGCCCAAGAAAGAGGAAATAAAGAAGCCTGAAAGGATTTAATACGTTATAAACAACATTGTGATGGGATTCCTCACTTGCTTGAGCGAAATCTGTCATAGATAAGCAATGCGAAATAGAAAAGTCGAACAGTTTTATTGAATCTGTGTATTCTGGTGATGTTTTCATTTCATATACAACTAAACAATGAATGAAATGAACAAATACACCGCAATAGACTACTGTAGAACCGATAACAATACACATCTGTAGAAAACTGAGTTATCAGCCAACATTTACCTTAGATAAACCTCTACTGCAGAATCTGTACCGCAAAATATGGCTATATATATGTTTATACACACACACACACACACATATATATATAGTATTTTTTGTTTGCTTGTTAGCTCTGACCAGTAATGACTTCATGTGATTTTTCATAGGTAGGAATAATTCTAGTAAAAAAAAAAAATCATTTTCATCCTTCCACATATAACTAATTCATTAATGTGAGGCAGCAAAGAGATAACCATGTGAACTATGTTTTGACTGGTTTTATCAAAATTATTTTAAGTAAACCTTTAATTTATATGTTAGATCTGGTCCCAACGGAATTATTCTAATTTCTTTGATGTCCTACCCAGTATTATATATGATTAATCTATCCTAAGGATTGAAGTTGGTGAAAAGTTGCTGATGTCAGGCCGTGCTCTGTCTTTGGCTATGTTCACCCTGCTGGCCTTGATGCTCAATTCAGATTTTTTGTGAAATCCGATTTTTTTGGCCGTTCATAAATTCCAAATATATGCGACTTGTATGTGATCTCCTGTGTGAACTGTCATACAACGCAATTTCCCGCATGCGCAGTAGAGGACGCAATGACGTCACAGACCAGCGTGGTCTGTGACGTCCATGCAGTTACGCTGCATGAAACATGAAGAATGAGCGGATTGTCAGATTTAATATGATTTTATTTCCTTTTAGGTATGCGGCACCTGGAAATACCAATTTTTCTCAATGCAGATGGAATTAGTTTTAGTTTGTCAGGATTGCGCAGGTAACTTAAGTCCTTAAAATGAGGCAAAAAAGCCCACTCTACTCTAATTACACTAGCATGGGATGCTTTATGGATCAAAAATAACACCAAGATTTTTTACTGTATTATCTGAAATCAGTTTAATCCCATCCAAATGTAGACTGACTAATCAGCTTATTTTTCCAAATGTTCCTGTTTTGTCTGCATTTAGGAGCAGAGAGTTAAGAGTCATCCAGGTTTTTATGTCTTTAAGACATGCCTGTTATCTATGTAATGGGTTAACTTCATGTGGATAGTTTTTCTGAAAGTATATTATGATCAACTGTATCAAATGCAGGACAAGTACAGACACAAGTCCATTATCTAAGGCTATTAGAATATCATTAGCGACTTTTCCCAGAGCTGATTCAGTGCTATGATGAGCTCTAAAGGCGAACTGAAACTCTTAAAAAAGTTCATTATGGTGTAAGTGGTCGCGCACTTATTTGGCAATTACTTTTAAAAATTTTAGATAAGAAAGGAAGATTTGATATAGGTCTATATTTGATCAACTCATCTCGGCCAAGAGACAGTTTCTTAAGTAAAACTCTTAAGTTAAAGCTCTGAAAACAGATAACTTTTATTCAAATGATCTAAATTTAAACAAAGATCTGCCTCCCATTCTACTTTTAGAAATTTTAGGAACCACTAGTAAACCTGCAAATTGAGAGCGAAGTGCTCTGTGAGGGACATAAGGAACGTTCAGGTCTCTGATATAAGATGGAACTGGTGATGGAACTGATTCAGTGCTATGATGAGCTCTAAAGCCAGACTGAAACTCTTCAAAAAGTTCATTATACTGTAAGTGGCCGCACACTTGTTTGGCAACTATTTTCTCAAGACTTTTAGACAAGAAAGGAGGATTGGATATAGGTCTATAATTGATCAAGTCATCTCTTAAGTAAAACTCTTAAGACAACTTTAATTTAAACAATCTAAATTTAAAAAATGACAGCGGGACAAATAATTTCACAAATTTTTCCACCTTTAATGTGACCCTTAACCTGAGCAAGGCAAAACCTTGAAAGGTGACAAATATAAAATTAAAAACTAGCCTAGTTGAGTAAATATGCAAACCCTTAAGCTTAGGGTTGCAACGCCTTCCTTGAAATATGGAATCATCCCGTATTTGGACGTTAAATTACGCTTTTCGTACTGAACTTATAAGGGACGCTATTTGTTATGTATTTTCACGAATAACTAAAAAATACAGTAATTTCCGTGGTACTTGCGCACAGAACAACTCTAACTTGCGAGTGTGACCCATGTCTGCACATCCCGATTCTCTCACCCTACCTGTCGTAGCTAAAGCTTAGAGTTCTACTGTTCTTGATTTACCTTCCCATTTTGATGTCTGTCTAAAGCATTCTTCACGCTATAATCTCTCTTCTTGGGGTGTTTGTCAATGGTTTGCTTCAGTGAACGGCAGTATTGTCGTAGACCCTACAAGCAATAGAAGCTACAGATGAACAAACCAGTTACCAGCTGATCATAGGGTCTGGGGCCAAAGACCTTGGTGGGCCACAGCAGGTTGGCAGGAAAAGTATAGCACAACAAAGTGAGTCATTTGATAAACTGGATAACTAACAACCAAATTAAACCAAAAATAAGCAAAAAACAAAGCATTAATATGATACCGGTAATCTTCCCTATAGCCTAAAAAAATTCTACCAGGCCAAGCACACCATTGGTTTTTTAGGGGATTTCTATGCGCGATAATACTGTCCAAACCTAAAATTTCCATTTATTTATTATTTCAATTGGCTGTACCTTATTGCAAGACATAGAAGCCATACTCAAAAAACAAAATAAAAGTATTGTTTTGTGTTGAACTGAAACGGGACACAATTTGGTTAAAGTGCAGGAAATTGCATCTAAGAAATACAAAATTTTTTGGGGGAGGACCCCAGACCCCCGCGACAATGAAGTTTCTCTAGGACCCACGCATCCCTTATTTCCATTTCTGAGAGATGGCAACCCTACTTAAACGAATAGTACCTTTTCCTGTTATTACAGAACTTAGTTTCATTTGGTAAGATGCTTGTCAGTGTGGCACATCTTTATGTTGAAATATTTGCCCACTGTTCTGTTTTAACACCAAAACAAATTGACAGATTGTGAGAGCATCTCCTCTGAACAGCCCTCTTCAGATCACCACACAGATCTTTGATGGGATTGTAGCTCGGTAAAGGCGTGCATGAAATTGTTTTATAAAATGTAGCAGATTTAATTTAAGTGAAACTAAAATTCTAAAGGGTTTATATCTCAAAACCCTTTAGAAGTTTTTTAGCTAAAATTAAATATTTTTGTTGTTTGTAGTTTGGGAATAACTTTTGGAATTCTTATGAATTAGTAGATTAGACAATATTATCACCTGCTATTGTTTGTACTAATGTTATGCTTTGATTGTTTTTTATACAGAGGAACCCTGTACGCTGCTTTATTGATATTTTCTTATATATACATCTTCCAAAGATGTGAAGTAAAGCTGCAGTGTTTCTCCACCAGAGGGCAGTTGATTCAACCATGAGCTGAAAATACTTCCAGTGATGAATCAAAGCATATGGAACAGAATGTCTTTAACTGAATGCAGACACCAGGGACAGGGAATGAGACAATCACCTCTCAAAATATATTAAACGCGTTGAAGGTCATCTGACGTCACGGTTGGCAGACCAGAGGAGGACTTCGGTCTGTTTTTGTAATAGAACTGCACTGGCAGGCCGTTTTGACATTTATTAGGAGCGCTGTCCTCTCTATTGTTCCATTTGTTGATCTCATCGCTGCTAGACGAGGACAGATTTTTAACGTCCATATAAACAGGCACCAGCTTTTTGCTATGGTGCTTCAGTTGAAAGTAGATCTTGGTTGTCATTTTTCCAGCAAATCTTTGGCATTCTCCACAAGCTGCCATCTTGTGAATTTTCTTGTCCAAAATCTCTTCAGATTCATATGTCTCTTTGAGTTTTTCAAACAATCTGTCCAGTTCTGTTTTGATGGTTTCCAAATTTAAAGTTAAACCAGACTGGTTTTCCACTGATATTTCAACCCGTGTGCCCTTGGGTAACTTACTTGTTCCTCCTTTTGACGATTCGGGCTCCATTTCTAGTGATACGACACCAAGGCAGGTTTCTTTTTCTCCTGTTGTTTCTGGTTTTAATCCTGAAGACATTGAAGATATTTATTCCTGAACTCACTAGTGTAAAAATTTTAGTAGTTGTTCTTCCACTGAAGTGCTGAGAACGAGTGAGGCTCCTATCAGACAGCCCTATTATATAGTCTAAGTGTAGAATGTGAAATGACGTCACAGACCACGCCCACGCGTTGAAGGTCATCTGACGTCACGGTTGGCAGACCAGAGGAGGACTTCGGTCTGTTTTTGTAATAGAACTGCACTGGCAGGCTGTTTTGACATTTATTAGGAGCGCTGTCCTCTCTATTGTTCCATTTGTTGATCTCATCGCTGCTAGACGAGGACAGATTTTTAACGTCCATATAAATAGGCACCAGCTTGTTGGTATGGTGCTTCAGTTGAAAGTAGATCTTGGTTGTCATTTTTCCAGCAAATCTTTGGCATTCTCCACAAGCTGCCATTTTGTGAATTTTCTTGTCCAAAATCTCTTCAGATTCATATGTCTCTTTGAGTTTTTCAAACAATCTGTCCAGTTCTGTTTTGATGGTTTCCAAATTTAAAGTTAAACCAGACTGGTTTTCCACTGATATTTCAACCCGTGTGCCCTTGGATAACTTACTTGTTCCTCCTTTTGACGACTCGGGCTCCATTTCTGTTCACACGACACCAAGGCAGGTTTCTTTTTCTCCTGTTGTTTCTGGTTTTAATCCTGAAGACATTGAAGATATTTATTCCTGAACTCACTAGTGTAAAAATGTTAGTAGTTGTTCTTCCACTGAAGTGCTGAGAACGAGTGAGGCTCCTATCAGACAGCCCTATTATATAGTCTAAGTGTAGAATGTGAAATGACGTCACAGACCACACCCACGCGTTGAAGGTCATCTGACGTCACGGTTGGCAGACCAGAGGAGGACTTCGGTCTGTTTTTGTAATAGAACTGCACTGGCAGGCTGTTTTGACATTTATTAGGAGCGCTGTCCTCTCTATTGTTCCATTTGTTGATCTCTTCACTGCTAGATGAGGACAGATTTTTTACGTCCATATAAACAGGCACCAGCTTGTTTGTATGGTGCTTCAGTTGAAAGTAGATCTTGGTTGTCATTTTCCGGGCAAATCTTTGGCATTCTCCACAAGCTGCCATCTTGTGAATTTTCTTGTCCAAAATCTCTTTAGATTCATATGTCTCTTTGAGTTTTTCAAACAATCTGTCCAGTTCTGTTTTGATGGTTTCCAAATTTAAAGTTAAACCAGACTGGTTTTTCCACTGATATTTCAACCCGTGTGCCCTTGGGTAACTTACTTGTTCCTCCTTTTGATGACTCGGGCTCCATTTCTGGTGACACGACACCAAGGCAGGTTTCTTTTTCTCCTGTTGTTTCTGGTTTTAATCCTGAAGACATTGAAGATATTTATTCCTGAACTCACTAGTGTAAAAATTTTAGTAGTTGTTCTTCAGTGACGTGCGGTCAGGGGAGGCAGGTGAGGCAGTGCCTCACCAGCCATCATGGAAAGAAAGAAAATATATAATCATAAAGTAATTTAAATTGTTATATTCATCCGGTGGTTTGTACTAAAAAATATTCATTTTTCATGTAGCTTCACCAATTTCGATTTTTATTTGTTCAAAATCGCTGAATTTTCTTATTTTCCCATTCAAATGCTTGGAAGCGATGCCGGTGAGGCAGCAGCGAGCTCTGCCTCACCTTGGATTGCGCAACCCCTGGCTCTGCGCTGGCTGCAAAGCGGAGAGAGCATGTTGCTGTACGGCGTCAATAAAATGGTTTAAACAAATGTAATATGTGAACTTATTTCTAATAATTTGGCTTATGTATATAATGTACAGAGCTTTTTGTCACCAACTGTGTTTGTGTAACGTGTTTCGTGTAATGAGCGATTATAAACGGCAGAGAACAAGTTCGAGGTGAGGCAGGCAGTTCTCTTGCCTCATGGCAGGGGGTGCTCAAGAGACTGAAAACATAAGGCAGGAACAGGACGGATCAAGGAAGGCTTTCTTCCCTGGCAGTGATCTCCATTGAGACAGAGAGACTTTTAAAACTGAAGGAAGATAAGGAGGACTTCTATTCATTTATAAGTAAAGGTAAGACAGTAATAACGTTTATTTTGTTTTGTTTTTTAAGGAAATGTGTGTTTTGTGAGCTACAGTTTGTATGTGTAAGGATGCAGAAGTGAAACATAACCTGTAAACTGCTGTCAATCTATGCATCTATTTGCAAATCTGATTCTGATGACGTCAGTGCCTCACCAGCTATGAACCTCACCGCACGTCACTGTTGTTCTTCCACTGAAGTGCTGAGAACGAGTGAGGCTCCTATCAGACAGCCCTATTATATAGTCTAAGTGTAGAATGTGAAATTACGTCACAGACCACGCCCACGCATTGAAGGTCATCTGACGTCACGGTTGGCAGACCAGAGGAGGACTTCGGTCTGTTTTTGTAATAGAACTGCACTGGCAGGCCGTTTTGACATTTATTAGGAGCGCTGTCCTCTCTATTGTTCCATTTGTTGATCTCATCACTGCTAGACGAGGACAGATTTTTAAGGTCCATATAAACAGGCACCAGCTTGTTGGTATGGTGCTTCAGTTGAAAGTAGATCTTGGTTGTCATTTTTCCAGCAAATCTTTGGCATTCTCCACAAGCTGCCATCTTGTGAATTTTCTTGTCCAAAATCTCTTCAGATTCATATGTCTCTTTGAGTTTTTCAAACAATCTGTCCAGTTCTGTTTTGGTGGTTTCCAAATTTAAAGTTAAACCAGACTGGTTTTCCACTGATATTTCAACCCGTGTGCCCTTGGGTAACTTACTTGTTCCCCTTTTGACTATTCAGGCTCCGTTTCTGGTGACACGACACCAAGTCAGGTTTCTTTTTCTCCTGTTGTTTCTGGTTTTAATCCTGAAGACATTGAAGATATTTATTCCTGAACTCACTAGTGTAAAAATTTTATTTATTTTATTTTATTTTACTTAAATTTTTATTAGGAGCGCTGTCCTCTCTATTGTTCCATTTGTTGATCTCATCGCTGCTAGACGAGGACAGATTTTTAACGTCCATATAAACAGGCACCAGCTTGAAAGTAGATCTTGGTTGTCATTTTTCGGGCAAGTCTTTAACCCATTTGTTCATCTCTAAAATACGATTCTTCCTAGTCAAAACTACATTCCTACTAGCCAGAATTGTAAATATAGATATCCTAAATTACATTTTTGCTAGCAAAAATTACATTTCAGGCTGCCAAAAACATAATTTCAGATATCTGAGATGTAATTGTTACTAGTCACTCTACCCCATTCTTGTGTATTGGGTCGTTACTTTTAGATATCCGAAATGAATAACTGAATTAACTGAATTAAAATAAACATTCTGGATGTCTAAAAATGAATTTCAAATATCTACAAATCTTTACTTATTTTAGGTGGCCATTTTAACATATCATTTAATTGTATTGCAGATATATTTTAGATAGGAGTAATGTCACTGTAATGTCATTTTGAAAGTATCTAAAACAAAATTTTAGATAAGCATTATTAAAATGTAGAAATCTGGAATGCTAATTTAACTAATCATTAAATAACTAGTTGATATTTCTAATTATATATGTACTCACAGAAATATATTTTAAATGTCAAGAATTGGATTTCTGGATATCTGTAATGTTATATTCATTTTTGATATCCAAAGCAGTAATAATGACTTATGATCAGTAACTCTATTGTGGAGATCTGAAATTAGATTTCATCCTAGTCAGAATTCATTTTAGATAGGAAGAATGTTTATTTTTGATAGGAAGAAAGTTATTTTAGATATCTGGAAGTAAAAGCCCAATACACCTGAATGGCACATGTGACGTCATTTTTCCTAGTAAGAATTCCATTACAGATATCTGAAATGTTCATTTTGACTAGAAAGAAATGCATTTGAGACACCTGGAATATGTATTCATTCAAGCTAATAAATGTCAAAATGCCCTGCCATACCGTTCTCTAACCATCTGCCTGTTCTAAAAATAGAACAGGCAGGGACTCATGTCCCGCTCTGCAGTAAAGATTTTGTGGAGGATTTTCGTTTATTTTTTAGAAGACCCGCCTTTTCCTCTTAAAAATAAAAATGAACATAAACTTTCTCTTCTCATTTACTCCACCCTACCCGAGAAAGAGGAAATAAAAAAGCCCGAACAGATTTAAGACGTTATAAACGACATCGTGATGGGATTCGTCACTGGCTGGAGCCAAATCTGTCGTGAATAAGCAAGGCGAAATAGAAATGGTAGAACTGTTTGATTCAATCTGTGTATTCTGGTGATGTTTTCATTTCATATACATCTAAACAATAAAATGAAATGAACAAACAAAGTTTCACTACTGTAGAACCAATAAAAATAGACATCTGTAGAAAACTCAGTTATATATATTTATATATAAATTTCCATACATTGATGAATCATGTGATTTATGTAATATACAAAAATAAAAACTACTATACATATATATGTCATGATTGGGTTTCTGAGAGTAAAGCCCAAGATGCAGAACACACACGGAGACACTGGTAAAAGTCCAAAGAGTTTATTAAAGGGCACAAGCACATGGATAGTTAACTGGAACAGTTCAGGCAGGGGGCTGGTTCACTGGGGTCTGAGCAGGGAACGGGAGATGGTTGGTAAACAGAGTTTATGAGAGGCTAAGCTTCTAGCTTCAGGCTTAGCCTGGCAGTCCTGGGTTTGAGCTTCCAGCTCACTGCAGAGAACAACAGGGGAAAACACGAAGGATTTTTCAGGCTGAGCTTCCAGCTCACCGCAGGGAACAACAGGTGAAAATCCACATGGGAACCTCTAGGGAAACTCCACGAAGAAGTCGTCAGGTTTCATCCATGTAGGAATCTTCGGTTGGCTCACCAGGGCAGATTAGCAGGTTAGACTTTCCAAGAGCTTCAGGCTTGAGACTGGTTTCCTGTGATGCAGCTCTCCCAGAGCTGCAGACCAGAGACAGGGTTCCAGTGAGGTTGCTCTTCCTGAGCTTCACGAGGAGACAGGTGGTTTAGCTCACCCAGAGCTTCACGAGGAGACAGGAGGTTAAGCTCATCCAGAGCTCATCCAGACACCTCGGTGGTGGGACTCATCAGGGATGAAAGCGATCAGAACTACAGAGAGGAGGTGGAGCAGCTGGTGGACTGGTGCAAAGATAACAGCATGATCCTGAACGTGGAGAAGACGAAGGAGATCATCTTGGACCTCAGGAAGAACCGGCCTAAACACGCTCCACTGGTCATCAACAGCTCAGCTGTAGAGGCGGTCTGTTGCTGATTCATCAAGGTATGGAGCGTTCTGACTTGCTGTCTCTCTGTGTGGTGTGGAGGCTGCAGCGCCTCAGAATGGAAGAAGTTGAGAATAGTGGTGAGAACAGCAGAGTAGATCATCGGGGCTCCTTGTTGTGGGAAAATTTATATCTTTCTTCTATTATATATTAATATTCATATTTACTCACTATAAAAGTTTTCACTCAGTCTATTTCTCTCTCAAGGCCACATCATTCCCTGCAGAATGTTGTTTGTAGACCAGACATAGCTTCTTCCCATAACAATCCAGATTCTTTCTCAAGGTTTATGACTCTGACTGCTTTCCATTGTTGTAATTAGGGGGGGACGAACCCTGCCCAGATCAGAACAGAGCAGAATGCTATGTCATGAAGGCTTCATGATGACTGTTCTCTCTTTGCAAAGATTTTTAATAAATGTGCCGATTGAGTGAAATCCATCGATCTCCGTTTATTTAACTACGATGAATAGCTGAATACTTTTTTCCCACGACACTCCTCTTCCCTCCATTAAAGTCATCTCATCCCAGCGCTTCCTGTCCCAAGCCCGTAACATCATCAATGACCCCTCACACCCCCACCATGGTCTGCTCTGCCTGTTTCCCTCTGGAAAGAGACTTTGTAGCATCTCATGCTGGTCCAGCAGATTCCAGAACAGTTTCTTCCCCTCTGCCATTGAACTTGCTGAATGTTATGTAAAATGGGTTATTAAAAAACGTAGCATTAGATGAATCCTTAAATGCTCCCTTAGACTCAAAATGTGCAGAGACCTACACATTCATCCCTTTATACTTTGAACCTTAAGTTGACATATGGCATTTAGTGTGAAAAAAAATAAGAGCATCTTTTCATAACCCTGGCCAGGCCGTTTTTAAACAACCTTTGAATTGAACTTAACTGGGTTCTTATTCCCCAAAAAAGGTTTAATTTTAGCTGTTCATCATAAGACGATGCTGGAACATATATAAAAATGTATGTCCCTGAATTCATTTCTTAAGTGTGGCAGAAAAACCCTGCTGACGACTACAATTTATTCATTTTCTTTTTAAATTGATGCTATTGTTGACAGTGTTACATCATCATTGTTTATTGTATCAGACCATGTAGTTCTCCTTAAAAAGAGGTATGATTATTTATAGAAAGCTGACTCCCGGATTTAAATCAGAGCCGTATACCACACTAGCAATTTGAAGAGAAGTGGCAATCTGCACATCTATAGAAATCCTACTTAATCGTAAAAATTGTTTATTATTTTATTATAAAGACCATTCACAAAGCTTGAGGTATTTTTTAATAATTAAAAGAGGAGCAGAGCTAAAATCCAGTTTCTTCTACTTAATTTATAAACAGTCATAGCGCTGTTTAGCCATCCATCCTCCAGCCATAGGCGGATCTATTGGGGTGGCATAGGGTGGCAAATTCCACCCTAAAAGACAGCCTTGCCACCCCTGCTGCCACCCCAGTTGGTGGTAGGGGTGGCGAGGCTTATAAATTACCGACCGCTAATTTCCAATGTCGTACTGCAGTGAATGCAGCACGAGATGACGCGAGAGCGACTGAGACTGATTAGTTTTGAAAACCGAATGGGGCAAAGTGAGGGAGCCAGGGGTCATGGGGAGAGGAGACACGGGATGAAACAGGTAAAAACTGTCCAGAAATGACCTGTATGAACCTACTCACAAAATGTTTTGCACTTTTTCAGACTGGAAGCAAAATGTATTTTTAAGTTAATTCTTTTCAGATTTGTGGAGATTTTGATGTAACATACAGTACCTGCCTTTTTGTTGATTTGTTGATACAACAGCTCTATCTACAGCATATTGACATGCATGAAATGTCCCTTTCATGTTGCCTTAACTGCTGTATGTCAAGTTACTGAGGAACAAATGTGGTAAATGTGTGTTCAGAGTAAACAATACATGGATGTCTGGGACCGTCCAGTTAATGGCGGTAATGCACACAGGATGCAAACTGCCAGAAAACTCAATAGAAGAAGAAGAAGATGTTTTGCAAAGGAAAACAGAGACATAACGTTACCTGAACGCACGTGTAAGGTATGAATGATGCGTTTTTCCTCTGTGCTTGAGTTAGCCTCTCCTGGCGTCTCAAAGTGTTGCGGGCCTTGGCACGGGTAGATGGATAACATCAAATATATGGCGATAATGAGTCCAGTTGTTTGAAATATTTTGGTTGGTGTTCTTGATTTAGTCTTCTTGGTAAACTTCAGGGGAGGATCTAGGATTCTAGGAGATCAGGGGCTTAGCTCTGAGGGTGAAGATGAGAGTGCAGACTTTCTGGTAAATCCCGTTCTAATGTAAAATATGACAGATTACAGGATTAAAGAAATATTTTAGTATACTACATGCTATCACACATATTTTTTTTACATAATTTGGAAACAGTTGCTCTTTATTTCCCAAAGATATGTGAGGAGGAGAGGAGAGAATGGATATTACAGCTGCCTGAAATAATCCGTTCTCCTCCATAACATGGGATTGAATTAATTTACCTGCAAGTTTTTAGCTGTGTTTATTCCTCTCTTCATCAACAACAAACTCTGTGGATTTGGTGACATTTGATCATTATTTGCCAAAGTTATCAGAGGGAAATCAAATATTTTAGCCACCTGATATAATCTATATGATATATATCCCATAACATGGGAAAAAATAAACAAATCCTGTGAATTTTTAAACTATTATATTTCATATTTTATGTTTGAAACATTTATTTTATATTTTAAAATCCAAAATAGTAAAAAAAAAAATATGACTGTTGGTTTGATGATCTTTATGAAATGTATTTTAATTCTTAATTCATAATGTCTGCAGTAGCATTGCTTCAGGTTTTTTGAATGGAGAAATCTTTCTGGATGGAAAGCGAAACATCTTTAAATTTGGAAAACACAGTTCAGTGGTTTTGTTTTTAACTTTTATTTTGAATATGTGTTAATTGTTAGATTAACATTTAAACAGAAAATATATTCCATAAAGACAATAAAAGGGGGACAGATTATTTCAGTCAGCTAAAATATATTGTTCCCGTCCTTTAATTTTTGCAAATAACGATCTCATGTGATCAAATCCACAGGGTTGTTGATGAAGAGAGGAATAAACACAGTTAAAGACTTGCAGGTGAATGAATTTTCTCCCATGTTACTGTATGGAGGAGAACAGATTATTTCAGAGCTGAAATATCCATTACTATCTCCTCGCCTCCTCCCGTATCTTTGGGAAATACAGAGCAACTGTTTTTAAATTCCTAAAAATTGTTGTGTGATAGCATGTAGTACACTAGAGATGTCCTTAATCCAGTAATCTGTCATATTTTACATTAGAAAGGGATTTACCAGAAGGTCTACACTCTACAATCTCATCTTTGCATAAAGTTTTAATTTTTGTGTCCTGCTATCAATCCTTTTCCATCTTATATCACTAATGAACAATTATAAATACACACTACGAGTTGGAAAACTGAGGTTGGTAAATGACTTTTATTTCTCTCAGGCTGAAGTGACAGAAGTTGGAGAAAACTCAACAAAAAACAGCTTAAAATGACCTCGTCTATTTATTTATTTTAATTCAATTCAATTCAGTTTATTTATATAGCGCCAAATTCACAACACATGTCATCTCAAGGCACTTTACAGTTCAACCAGATCATACAGTCAAATCGATACAAAGTTTTCTATCTAAGGAAAACCAGTTGATTGCATTGACTCATTGACTCAAATACAATCCCCCACACTAAGCATGCTTGTAGCGACAGTGGAGAGGAAAAACTCCCTTTTAACAGGAAGAAACCTCCAGCAGAACCTGGCTCAGTGTGAGCGGCCATCTGCCGAGGCCGACTGGGGTTCAAGGAGACAGAAGCAGAGATACAAAAAGCAGCTGTAAAAGGTGGCCCCATCCAGGAAACACACAGCCAGGCAGACGAGCTCCAAGGCAGCTCCCATGCCAGAGGACGAAGAGAGCACATCCACTCAGTCACGGTCAGAGAAACAGGACCACACTGGAAAACTGGCCGATCTCCAACATCTATAAACAAGGGTGTTGATAGAAGCAGCACAGCTGATGTTTCTTTCCAGGATGACGTCACAGCCAAACAGGAACAGACGAGGCAAAGCTACTCTGAGGAAAAGCAGAGAGAGCAGAAGGTTAGAGATTGAACTAACAGATTCTGCAGAATAGGAGAACAGAGAGAGAATGAAGCAGAATGATGAAATGGGGGTCCCTATGTCCTCCAAAAGTCTAAGTCTATAGCAGCATAACTATAGAGATAGCTCAGGATAACCTGAGCCACCCTAACTATAAGCTTTATCAAAAAGGAAAGTTTTAAGCCTAGCCTTAAAAGTAGACAGGGTGTCTGCCTCACGGACTAAAACTGGTAGTTGGTTCCACAGGAGAGGAGCCTGATAACTAAAAGATCTGCCTCCCATTCTACTTTTAGAAATTCTAGAAACCACTAGTAAACCTGCAGATTGAGAGCGAAGTGTTCTGTTAGGAACATAAGGAACAATCAGATCTCTGATATAAGATGGAGCTTGGCCATTTAAGGCTTTATATGTGAGAAGGAGGATTTTAAATTCTATTCTTGATTTAACAGGAAGCCAATGAAGAGAAGCCAGGATAGGCGAGATATGATCTCTCTTTTTAATTTTCATTAGAACTCTGGCTGCAGCATTTTGGATCAGCTGAAGGCTTTTAACTATAGTTTGTGGACTTCCTGATAGTAAAGAATTACAATAGTCCAGCCTTGAAGTAACAAATGCATGGACTAGTTTCTCAGCATCACCCCTGGACAGGATATATCTAATATTTGCAATGTTCCTCAGATGAAAGAAGGAAATTCTAGAAACCTCTTTGATATGGGATTTAAATGACAGGTCCTGATCAAAAATAACACCAAGATTTTTTACTTTATTATCTGAAATCAGTTTAATCCCATCCAAATGAAGTGACTGACTAATCAGTTTCTTTTTCAGAGACTCTGGTCCAAAGACTATAACTTCTGTTTTATATTCAAGTCTTTCTAAAAGAATATTATGGTCAACTGTATCAAATGCAGCACTAAGATCCAACAGGACGAGCACAGATACAAGTCCATTATCTGAGGCCATGAGAATATCATTAGTGACTTTCACCAGAGCTGTTTCAGTGCTATGATGAGCTCTAAAGCCAGACTGAAACTCTTCAAAAAGTTAATTATGGTGTAAGTGACCGCACACTTGTTTGGCAACTACTTTCTCAAGAATTTTGGATAAGAAAGGAAGATTGGATATAGGTCTATAATTGACCAAGTCATCTGGGTCAAGAGACGGTTTCTTAAGCAGAGGTTTAATTACAGCAACCTTAAAAGCTTTAGGTACATATCCCTGTAACAGAGATAGATTAATCACATCTAAAATGGAGGAGGAGATCAAAGGGAATACCTCCTTAAATAACCTGGTTGGAACTGGATCTAACATACAAGTTGAAGGCTTAGATGAAGACAATAATTTTGCTAATTCAGAAAGTTCAACTGGATCAAAGCAGTCTAAACCCGGTTCAGATTCCATGACTACCTCAGGTACAATCACGGATAGAGGAGTGCTTATGATCTTATTTTTAATAAGATCAATCTTATTTATAAAGAATCCCATAAAATCATTGCTGCTAAGAGCAGGTGGAATGGACGGTTCAACAGAGCTATGGCTCTGGGTGAGTTTGGCAACTGTATTAAAAAGAAATCTAGGATTATTCTTATTCTCCTCTATTAATGAGGAGAAGTATGCTGCTCTTGCTTTACAAAGGGTCCTCTTATACAGCAGTAAACCATTTTTCCAGACTAGAAAGGACTCCCGCAGGCCTGTGGAGCGATATTTTCTCTCCAGTTTCCTAGCATTTTGCTTCAAAGTACGCAGCTCTGCATTAAACCAAGGAGCAAGCTTTCTATTTTTAACGGTTTTCATTTTCAAAGGAGCTGCGTTGTCTAAGGCAATACGCAGAGAACTAGCAACCCCATCAACAAAATCATCAACCTGTGAAGGGGAATAAGCTAAGCTTTTGCACTCTGCAGCACTGCTCAGTGACACAGAGGAGAGAGAAAGTGAAGCAGATTCTTTAAAATTTATAACTGCACTATCTGATAAAGATCTACTAAAATTGAACCTTCTTTTGGGGGAGGAGAACTCTGTTAAAGTAATCCTGAAGGTTATTAGAAAGTGGTCAGAGAGGACAGGGTTGTGAGGAAATACTGTTATTTCTTCACATTCTATGCCGTATGTCAGCACAAGATCCAAAGTATGAAGATGAGAATGCGTGGGACCACTCACACTCTGAACAAAGCCAATAGTGTCTAAGATAGCATTAAAGGCTGCTCTTAAGCTATCGCCTTCAATGTCAGCATGGATGTTAAAATCTCCCACTATGATGACCCTGTCAGTATTTAATACCAAATCAGAAAGGAACTCTGAAAACTCATCTAAAAATTCAGAGTAAGGACCTGGTGGACGATACAAAGTTACAAAAAGAAGAGGTTTTCTTGCCTTGAAATTTGGATCAGGGAAATTAAGGGTTAAATGTTCAAAAGAGTTGTAGGTATTAATTGTTTTGGGAGTAATCAGTAAGTCAGACTGGAAGATTGTTGCTACTCCTCCTCCTCGCCCAGAACTTCTGGGTATGTGAAAATTTAAATAGCTTGAAGGAGTTGCCTCATTTATGCTCACATAATCCTCTTGCTGCAGCCAGGTTTCTGTAAGGCAAAACAAGTCAATGTGATTATCACAAATCAAGTCATTAACTAGTAGACTTTTAGAGGAAAGCGATCTTATGTTAAACAGACCGCATTTAATTGTTTTAACTTTTTCCCCAATTGGAGTTATTTTGATTTTAATTAGATTATCATGATTTACTCCTTTGGGAATCTTTGCTAATTTATTAGATTTTGGTCGTGGGCAAGACATGGTCTGGATGGAGTAAAGAGTGGGTAACAGTAGAGAAGCGGCAGAGATGTGTGTTAAACTACAACTCTGCTTCCTGGTCTGCACCCTGGGTGGTCAGGGTTTTGGAGGACTAATAAATGTGGCCAGATTTTGATGTTTATTTTATTTTTAAATAAGAATGTAATTAAAGAATTTGATTTAAGAGAAGGAAACTGTAGCATTAACCTTTATAGCAACTAAATCTTTCTTGAGAATTACTATGATTATCTTATTAACAATATTATATGTATTCTTTAGTTTCCAACAATTATTTAGGTCTCGATTTTTATATAGATTATAAATTGTATTTCCTTGTTTAGACCTAATAATAGATCTGGTGTTTTTAGACAGTTGAATAGAATAGAATAGAATAGAATAGAATAGAATAGAATAGAATAGAATAGAATAGAATAGAATAGAATAGAATAGAATAGACTGCTTTCGTTGATTAGACTTTTTTTTTATATTCCCCCCTGCAATTTTTTCCACTAATTGAAATGTCTTTAAATACACATGAATTCAACACACTGAAGTAAACAGATAAATGGAGGCAGATGTCTCTCATTTATCAATGCACACATTCAGCGACACACAGGAGCTCTTTCAAGCTGGCCACCGTTTTATTCACAACACCTGACCCATCAACGAGGAATCAGAATCAGAAATACTTTAATAATCCCAGGGAGAAATTACTTTCATTACATTACTCCATCTGTAATAGAGTGACTATAGGACCAGTTTGATATAACACAATTTCATACAATATATATAACTAGGGGGTCCCTGCTCCATCTCGCCATCAGTTTAGGGGTCCTTTGCCTGGAAAATATTGAAGACCCCTGGAATAGAGAGTTCTGTCATGATTTTCATTTTGATTCAGTGCTCCATAGAACAGGATCCTAAAGCCTCTGATGCCAGCATATTTATTAAGACTTGAAAAAGTTGGGCTTTACTTTTTTTTTTGGAGTCTATTGTTGTTTGTCCTCCAAAATGGCCACTCAAAGAGGGTCCTGCTGCAGTTCTCTTCTTAAAGGGGGGTTGTTATTTTCCACTGTCATCACGTACTTGGTCAGTATGAGAGATTGATGCATAGCCACTGCCTTTTTGTCATTTTGCATACACTCTGTGCATGCACTCTGTGCACGCAAAATGACAATGAACATTGTCTAATTCTAAGTCTAATGCAAGCAAATGCCTGCAGTATTTTGCATGCTCCTTCAAGAGGATAGGCTGCTGCAATCAGCTCTTTTTCTAAATCACAAGAATATACTAAAACTGAATGCAGTGTATGATGACTAGAATCAAAGTGGATTTTATCTAGTTTTGGAGGTTGGATGGATGTTTTAAATAAAACAATATCACATCTGTTTTCTTTTGCAATGTGTCTTGTGATTACATTATTCGTAAATTGGCATTAAATAATAAACGGATATGAAAGAGGCAAATCCTTTCATATGCAAATGTTTTCGCCTTAATCCAAATAACTCATCAACATTAATCAAACCACCTGTTCTCTAAAATGAGTCCACTCCTACTTTCTGGGATGTAGTTTCTCTGATGTCGATCTGATGTTAAGGGCTTGCATCAAATGATGTCTCTAGATGTTTATATAAAATGGACTGTACATATTGCAGTATTTTGCTTCACACAAGGTGCCAGAATGTTCAGGAAAGCTTCAATGAAAAGCCCTTCCAAGTTAAATTCCCTGAGATTCAGCCCCCAATGTACCCAAAACCAGGAAAGGCCCCTGATGGCACAGACTGAATGTCAGCCCTGCTTCTGTCAGTG
This sequence comes from Cyprinodon tularosa, assembly GCF_016077235.1. Classification (NCBI taxonomy): domain Eukaryota; kingdom Metazoa; phylum Chordata; class Actinopteri; order Cyprinodontiformes; family Cyprinodontidae; genus Cyprinodon; species Cyprinodon tularosa. The sequence continues at coordinate 1,325,920 of NW_024038438.1, read as the reverse complement.
TTCCCCAGGGCTGTGGGGTGTAGCTTACCACTATCAGTGTGTCCATGAATGACTGAATGTAGAGTGAAGGGCTTTGAGAGTTTTGGACTCTGTAAAGCGCTCTATGCGTAAAGGCCAATTACCATTAGAACCAGTTGAACAGCTCATTTGAACTTGAAGTTTTAATGTAAAAGGCTTTTAAATGTTTTAAGGTGATCATTTAGATCTTACTTTGGTCCAGTTTTACTTAAAGGGTCAACTGACCGTTTCTTAATTCTGGAGCACATTTCCTAATTTCCTATGTGTTTAATTTATTGCAGAAAACATTAGAATCCTCTGCCATGTACAGGATTGAATAAAGTCCACAACATTTGATAGGTCGGTCTTCTGGAAGAAGTTCTGCAACCTGTTGAGGTAAGGGAGGAACCAAAGAGGACAGAGAAAGATGTGACCACAGCTACAATAATAATAATACATTGGATTTGCAATGCACTTTATATTTATACAAATCCCAAAAATGCTATATAGTAAATCAAGTAAAAAAAGATTAAATAAACAGACAATAAGTAAAACGGCAAGAGTTGATCTAAAAGCTCTCCTAAAAAGGTGGGTTATAAGGCCATGTTTAAAAGCATCCACAGGCTGTGGGGTCCTCATGTGGTCTGGGAGAGGATTCCACAGTCTGGGAGCAGCTGAGCAGAAAGCCCGATCTCCCATTGCACTTTTCTTTGTCCTTGGTGGTTTCAGCAGATATGTTGAGGTAGATCGGTGGGTGCGTGTTGAGGTCTGTGGAGTGAGAAGTTGCTTGAGGTATGGTGGGACTTCACCATGGATGCACTGGTGGGTAAAGAGGGAGACTTTATGCTCAGTTCTGAGTGGAACAGACAGTGAAGTGAATTGAGTATGGTGGTGATGTGGTCAAGTTAGCGCACCCTCATCAGGATCCAAACAGCGCTGTTTTATATCTACTGCAGATTCTGAAAGCTTTTCTCAAGGGTCCAATAAGCAATCTCCCAAGACTAACCTAACCCTCACTTTACTCCATATGACCCCTCTGGCCCCACTATAGTCCTCTCTCATGGATTTCAGTGAGGAGAGTTGATTAAAAACAAATCAAATTTCTGCATAAATATGAGTGAGTACATAGATAAGCCTAACAGAACACCAAAGCTTTCATTTAAGGGCCAATATCTGCTTTCTTAATATTTAGGTTAACAGGATGTTTCAGTGTTTCCAGTTTTTTGCTTTGACTTCGTTTTATTGTGTTTAAAATCACAACATTGGATACTAGTTAAAATCGTAATTCTCAGATTTCCACATCCATAATATAAAAGTGAATATTAAAGGTAATGAGGATGATCCTTTATTTCTGGGTGGATCATCTACATAAGTGGTCCTCCTAATTGTCATTCTGGTGACATGTTTACGTAAGGCCGTCCTACATGGTGGTCCAGTTAGCTATCTTTTTCTACGCAAGTCTCTACGAAGTGTAAGAAAATAAAAGAAAGACCTCAAAAGAGGCAAATATATCCAAGAATGTTTTGCATGAAGAGCTCTCCTTGCAAAGCATGATGGGATTTGCTGTTACAGCGACCCGCTGTCGCCATAGGCTGTCACTACCAGAGAGCAGCGACTATTAACAAAGCTGGCACAGGCACCACGCGGGGGAGGAGGAGTTACTTGACCAGTGAAGCAAAAAGCAGTGATCATCTGTCCGAACAGTAAGTTCAATCTGAAAAACTCACACGAAGTCCACTATATAATCCACGCTCTTTAATAGTGATTGAGGGATTTAGGGGTTAGAGCAGAAGGCAATAGTTACACAGGTTTGGGTAGAAAGTAGTTGTTAGTTACACCATTATTAAGTTACAAATTTATTACATTATTGATAAGATTGGATAATCAGATTAAATTTACTTTTAGAAGTATTCCTGGTTAAACTTGTGTCGAATCTCATTATATTATGTTTAAAAATGAAGCAGCTTAGGATAATAAATATTTTTCTCTCATCTCGGGGATAAGTCTTCAAAGCATTTTTAGTGTGATGGTGATGTTGCTGGGTCCTCTTTGTGGAGTTCGATCTCCATTGGTCATCTTCCTTTATACACCGGCATTGAGGTCCAGGCCAGACATCTTCCTCCTGAAGTCAGTGATCATCTCTTTGGTAGTTTTGTTTGATGCCCAAGTTATCATTATCACATCAAACCACCATCCTGTTTACCTTATCTATATATTCTGTCCTGTCACCCCCGAAGATGAGCCTAACCATAGTGGTGTTGTTAAGGTGGCTGCCAACATAATCTGGTGTTAGGGCTTGATAGAGCTAAAAGTTAAACACATTTTAACCAAAGCTTTGTCCATCCAGAATTAAAGTCAGTCAGTAGGGTTAAAGGAAGAGGGAAAGACAAAAAAGATTCCAAAGATGATAGATGTTAAGACTTCCTTCATTGGGAAAGAAATGTAAATATCAGCACATAAGCTGGAGGCAGACATGGGCAATGTGGAGTCAACAAGTCATCTCCATGTCATGTATTTGTTCTACTCAGCCACTGAAGCAGGTGAGTCCAATCTTCACCATGAATTAACCTGTGCAGATGGGACTCACCTGGTTAATTGGCTGGGTAGATTAAATACATGACATGGAGATGACTTGTTGACTCCACATTGCCCATGTCTGGCTGGAGGTGCATACATGAGATATGCATGGGGCTATATACAGTGCTATCCTTGTGTAAACCTGTTAAGAGCTGCAAACCATTTAAAAGTTTAGTGAAAGGTTAACCCTCCAGGATAATAATGTCCCTTTACACTGCAGCTCTAGCAACAAAAATTGTTTAAACAAGAGGTTAGAAAATAATTACAGAAATATCCTGTTACAATCCGGCAATGATTCATAGGCATTCCCAACCCTACTAACTTACTAAAATAACTTTGAGTTATTTTGCAAAGAAGAATAAGCCCAGATTTTTGTTTTTAGATGAGCAAAGCTAGTAGAGATATACTCCAAAAAAATTAAGAAGTCGTTCTACAAAGAACACTGTACACATGCATTAAGCACCTTTTGGATAAATTGTTAAAAATCTACAAACAAACAAATCTTATCCATGCATTATGTTTGTACTTCATAACCCCTTTTGTTGGTCTGTCACATAAAATCACAACAAAATACAGGCTGTTGTATCTTGGTCCTTGTAACTTTATAGTGTAAAACTGGTTAAAATGATATGGAGTATGTTAAATTAATTGTAGATATAATCCAGGGTATTTTCACAAGTACAAAATCTGGTGATGCAAACATTTTTTGCCCATAGTTAATTTAACTAAACATCAATCCATCTTCTCCCGCTTAGTCCTCATCAGGGGATACACCCTGGACAGGTAGCCAGTCACACATCTAGGGACAATTTAGAGGAGCCAATCAATTTTGGACTGGGGAAGGAAGCCGGAGTACCAAGAGAGAACTCACACATGCACAGAGAGAACATGCAAACTCCATGCAGAAATCAAACCCAGGAATCAAACCCAGAACTTTCTTGCACAGGGAAACAGCGCTACAATCTGCACCACCGTTTAGCCGTGAAAGCTTGTTCTCTAAATACAATTCATAAGTTATTATAGTTGAAAATGAATAACTTCACAACTATATCATAAAATGATCTTCTAATGACCTTTTTTTAGTTTATTTTCTATAAATTTGCTGGGGATTGGGAATTTGTTTTTCAGCGAAAGGGTGGAGTTAACCTGCTCAGCTGACAGCAGGCTGTGCCACTGAGCAACCGGACGACGGGGGTTGGACAGCATGTCAGCCCAGTGCCTCAGTTGATTTCCTGTGGAATCGCAGCCGAGGAAAACCTTTCCCATGGGATCATTCCTGCTAATGGCATCATGGTCCCACACAGAGATCACCAGGTTCGCCCTCTGAGCACAGTGGACAAAAATAACACAACACCATCAGGGATGAAAAATCACATGGGATGTATTGCTGCTTCAATACTGATACTGCCTTTGGCCACTATCTTTACAAAAAACACTTCACCTGGATTAACGAGGATCAGACTGGGTCTGTGTATGGCAGCCTCTCTGTGGTCAGTGTACCTCAGGGCAGCCATGAATGTTGTGTAAAGTACAGTTGGCCGATAAGGGCTCAGCAGCAATGATCCATACTTTCTTCTGATTTTGTCCGGTGTATGAAGGCCAGATCAGGTAAAGGATTTCTCATAATCTACTATGATTAGCTCTGTAGTTTAATCATAGATCCTTACTTTCAACTCCCAGTCAGTCTCAGCAGAAGGCCGCTCACAACGAGCCCAGTTCTGTTGAAGGTTTCTTCCTGTTAAATAGGTATTTTTTCTCTGCAGTGTCACTGCATGCATGCTCAGTGTGAGGTATTGCTGCAGAGTCATTGAGACAATGCAACCAAATGTCTGCTGTCGCCAAATGCTCCTCTAGGAGGAGCAAATCCTGTAAAGTCAGTGAACTCACTTCATTCAATCAGCTGAATTACCAATCTGACAGGATGATTTAGTTGAATTTACACTGCAAAGCACCTTCAGATTACATGAGTTCTATACGGTGCTGCATAAATAAAATTGAACTGATTTATCTTTGCTGAGTTCCAGTCATGTTTTTGCTTATATTCTGCCACATCAACAAGTTCTATTTACCACAGAACTGGGAGCTCATATTCTCCACTGATTGCTCAGGACTGCCAAGGCCACCGTTACAACAAACTGACTGGGCATCATCCCTGAACGTATGTTTTTAAAAGCTATATAACCTGACCCTGTGTTTGAAGGTGTTTCTTCTTGTTTGATGAAAAAAGCTTCTTTCCTTCCTCTCTTTTTATCATTGCATCATCTCTTATTATAATATAAAATTTTAAATCCTCGATGGTGTCTCTAATCATAGTAGGTGCACAGCTGAGTATTGTCTTGAAGAGGTGGCTCTCCTGTGTTAAGCATGGATTAGCTTTACTCCATATAACAACCTGGAGATTCCGCGCTGCCCTGATCTATATTAACATCTCCACTAAGATGACTGGATGGATGAATTGTAGATTTCTCACCTCTATTTGATCCAATGACACATCAAATGTAAAAGACTCGTTGAAATAGGGGTTCAGTGTTTTCTTTTTAACGGATGTCATTCTTTTCTGCCACTTCCTCTTGTCCAAAGCCAGCTGTACTTTCACATATGGATCTACAAGCAAAACCAAATAGAAGAAAATCAAAGTGTTTCTGGAATTAGAAATGTCTTCAGATTTCATGAATGGACTAGCTGGATTGCTAAGACATAAATTGACTTGGTTTTGAAATTGATTTTCTTAACTCTGTAAATTGCTGTTCAAGTGCTTTAAGTGCTGCTGTTTAAACATGCTCCATAAAGTGTTCTTCTAAAATCCAAAAACAGAGCTTTAGCTGACTAATCATACATTGTTATAGGATTACCAGCTTTTTCAGTCTTACCTGAGCTTCCTCCTATGTCCATGCTCTTCAGCTCTTTGGCCTCCAGGATTACGACGCTGAGCTTGCTGGTTGTTGGAACATAGCAGAGGGAGAAGCAGATCTCTCCTAAACTTTCTTCCTGAAACAAAAATAAGTCATACTAAAGATATGCAGGATGGCTTACAGGTTTAAGTTACACTTAGGTTGGCTTAAATGCTATCCGTCATCTATCCATCCATCCATCCATCCATCCAGTCATCATCCATCCATCCATCAACCCACCCATCCTTCATTCATCCATCCATCCATCCATCCATCCATCCATCCATCCACCCATCCATCATTCATCAATCCAACCTACATGCATCATCCATCCATCCATCCATCCACCCTCTAAGGCTTGCTTTCTTACTTATCTTTTCTTGTATTCTGATTATGATGCTTTTTTTTGTTCTGTTCCGTGAATCATTTCCTTTAGGTAGAGATTCTGTTATTTGTGTGTTTTACATAGAATCCATTCTAGTTATCGCAGTTTCCTATTGGCTTCATGGCACTGCAGCATGACAGAATCTCCTACTCCATCAGAAATAGTCTATTCTTTAATGGATGAAAAAACAACCAATTACATACACCTGCAGGAGCAGGTGTATGTAATTGCAGCTTGCAGCAGAGGGTGGCAGTTTAAATATCTGAGGCTTGATCAGAGTCCGAAGAACAGGCTTTGTCATGCAGGGTAAAGCTAGACAAGGCAGATAGAACTGGTACGGTTTAGGAGAGATTGCGATCATGTTTTCAACAGAGTTGTGTGTAAAAAAAAAAAAAAAGAAAAAAGAAAAAGAAAAAAGGCCAGTGTGAGGAGTCAGACAACGGTAAGGTGAGAGTGGCTAAATCCAAGAAGTGAGAACTTTGTCGTGATCAAACAAGAACCCAGGCAGAAAAAGTTGGACAAGTACCCATCTAAACTTTTAAAACCTGGCATTGACTGTCTGACAGAGATGGGAAGTAACGAAGTACAAATACTTCATTACTGTACTCAAGTAGATTTTTCTGATATTTTTACTTTACTTTACTACTTATTTTTATGGCGACTTTTTACTTCTACTCCTTACATTTTTACATGAATATCTGTACTTTCTACTCCTTACATTTAAAAAAATTGGCTCGTTACTTTAGTTTTGAATCATTTCAATGGAGTTACCGTTATTATTTTTCACGTCATCAATACCAAATTCAATCTAATTGGATGGGAATCTACGTTGCATTTGACGCACCACTACAAGATGAATCGACAGATTCGGCGGTATTCATTCGCGGCAAATCATTGCAGCTTGGTGGCGGTGGCGTTAGCATAGTAGCATGGACGACGAGATGATTGAAAATGAACACAACGGAGATCTAGTCCTATTGGCAGACATCCATTTAAAATGTAGGCAACGGCATGAAAAAAGTGGTTTCTGCTTTTACTTTTATACTTTAAGTAAATTTACAAGCCTGTACTTTTTTACTTTTACTTGAGTAAAGAAGTTTAATCAGTACTTCCACTTTTACCAGAGTATTTTTTTTAACACAAGTATCTGTACTTTTACTCAAGTACGGAAAGTGAGTACTTTAGCCATCGCTGCTGTCTGAAAAGAGAAGCAGTATATAGATTTTATATTGCTGCCATGGAGGGTGCATCGGATGGTTATTGGCTAAATTCACTCTGTACATCTTGATGTGCCCTTTGACAAGGCACCTAATCCCAAATATTTTACAAATTTGAATACTGTTCTGTAAGGAATATGTGTGCAGCTCGCTCAATTTGTATTCTAGAAATGAATAGAAAACTATACTACCTATAGAACATTCCTATTTGACCTCAATGGTGGCAATCAAATTTTTAGAAAGAGAAAGTAAGAAAGTTAAACCTCAAACTTTGCTGGCTTTGCCAAGTCTTGCCACTCTTCAATAACATGGTTCCAGTCGATGCTGCAAAGCTGCACTCTGAGCTCACCGATAAGCCCATGTTTGGTGAAGCGATTAAAGTCAAACACCTTCATTACTACTGTGGACTTCTGAAGGGAGGACTTGGATAGCTGAAAAACATATACTATATATATTAGGCAAACATTTGATTACATGAAAAAAACATTAAATTTTTACTACTTTAATGAGTTATAGCATCAGCTATAATAATATCTTATGATTATGGATATAGCTGTGTATATGGTTTTCTATACTTTAAACTCTTTCTTACTGACTAAACTATTGACATGTATTACTGATAACACACAGGCACATATACAGCTAAACTCAAAATGTATGCATCTTAGATTTAAATTTATTTTTGTTCAATTGAGAGGCTTATCATTCCAACTTAAAACTCCTGAAATGTTAATGTATCACAGCAATTCTCTATGGAACAGTGGGTCAAAGATTTTTAACAGCAAAATGAAATATGCATTGCCAGTTTTCACAGATGCTCGGTGTCAGTTTCTTCTAAGCTACCAGTTTATAGAAAAAAAAAATTTCCCCATTGGGTTATTTGTACAAATGTGGTCACTATAAATGTTCCTACTGCTATTTTTTAACAAGATAAACATTTACAATAAGATTAGCATAGCAAATTCCCTTGAACTGAGTTAATATTAGAATCAAACATTAATGGATTCCAATATTATACAAGTTTCGTGAATTTTCTTCTGTCAAAATTGGAAACTAGTTCATGCATTTGTTACTTATGGGCTGGACTATTGTCATTGTTTACTATTAAAAAATTCACAAACTGTAATTAAAAGCCTTCAATTGATCCAAAATGCTGCAGCCAGAGTTCTGATAAAAATTTAAAACAGAGATCATATTTCTCTTCTTTTAGTCTTCATGTTTTCTATTCATGTTAAATCCAGAATAGAATCTAAAATTCTCCTTCTCTATAAAGCCTTTAATAACTAATCTCCATCTCATATCATAGATCTGATCCTCAAGAGGATATTTGTAATGATTTGGCCATAAATAAACTGAATTTTTCATTTAGAATGGATAATGCCTGGTCACTTTGTAAGTACATAGCTGTTGGCTAGGAAATTAAGATCAGTGTCCAAGATCTCAGACAGTGTTTTAATTAAAATATGCAGACTTTAGATGCCTATATTCAGGGTAGTTTTGGTGTTTAGGATAATAAAAATGAGAATGTGTCTATCAAATTATTCAGGGCTAGGTGATAGTGATAAAACTCTATTGTTGATATGTGAATTCCACTCTGATATAAAGATTTAGAGCTGTCAATGATTTTATTGACAAACCTTTCTGATTCTTTGTTCCTCATGTATCAGTGTGAAATATTCTCTCTCAGTTTGTTATAATAGGAGCCTTTAACCACATTAGACTTCCACTGGGATAAAATATGTAGAATATAAAATTGGGGGATTTTTTGTTCCCAAGGCAATGAAAAGGTATTTAAAAAAAACAACCATCTACCTTGAAAGTGAACTGCTCATTGAAGAAAGGGTTGAGTGTGTTTTTGAAAACTTTAGTCTCAAAAACCTTGGACTTTTCAGGGAGGATGTAGACTTTTACATATGGATCAGAGCTCTTTCCCAAATCCATTGCCTTTAAAATGCCAGCTTGTTTGATCCCCACTGTAAGCTGTAATACAACAAAACACAAGATTAATTTGTGAATTTTATCACTGCTACAAGGCTCACAGAAAATCATTGTTCAACTATAAGTTCATTTACAGGACAGTACATGTGAAACGGTGATGGAAACTAAATCTTGCAGTATAACACATAACCAAAATGCCATGAAAATGAGGGTGCAGTGACAGTTTTATTTAGTAGAGATCAACCTTAAGCACAGATGCATTACATTTAAATACCTCCGACAAAGATGCATTGTACTCCAAAGAGTAGAGCAACTTTCCCCTATATTGTTCTGTTGTACCATAGCCGATACCCCTGATGTCTGGCTGAACCTTCAGAGAAACACAATAAGAATATCAGGTTAGAATAAGTCAGCTAAAACTTTAAAGGTCACATAAATCTATGTGGTTTAATTAGTCATTGCGGTATAAAATGGATGGTTCCATAGCTATTCAGTAAAGAGAAAGGGTCATATTCTGGTTGCTCCATGTTATGGAAAGAAGTTTTAGACTCCATCAAAGTCTGCAATCAAAACTACATTTTCTTGTGAGCCTATTGAAAGCCCCAATCTCACCTACCAAATGCTCGGGTTTGCCTGTTTCACTGATGTCACTGGATTGGATGGAGGTTGATGCATCATGTTTGCACTGGTTAATTTATGGGGACTTCATCAACAATTCAGGGTTAATTTTTAATTTGGTTCAGCCACTGAGTGTTCATGGGCACAGAGGCACAAGAGCACTGGTATGCTGGCACTGCCATCTCAGTACTTAGCAGAGGTGTTATTTATAAAAGGGCCTGAAACTGGCATTTTTTGATTTCCATGCAAATGTTGTGATGTATAAAATATTTAATTTGACAGGAGAATGTACAGACTCTCTCTCAAACTGTAACTCATGCGTACAATTGTTATAAAAATGGGGGGAAACTGCAGCACAGATGGTAAAGTGAGGAATTGAAGCCACACTGATTATAATTTCTTTCAGGCATTCAATTTCCCTCTATATCAAACTCTAATAAGAGATTGACTTTATCTTAAGGATTTAACATAGCATTATTTACGCTTACACTGTTGAGTCTAAGGACGTTTTTCTTAAACAGGCTATAGGCAAACAAGAATGCAGTTTTTGCACCCTAACATTCCCACCCAGATGGGACAGGATGATGTTTACTATAGATTAACAAATTAATGATGAAAAGGAGTAAGGCCATCCCACTGATTCCTGTAAAGGATTTAGATACCATTTTATGATGTATGCGTAATGCTGCTCAATAGATTCACTGACAATTCTGGAATACCTTGATTGAATGATTTTTAAATGGGAATGTGTTCTTAGGGATTGTCACATGCTTGTCAGGAGGCCAAGCAGTCTAGGAGGTGGGACCCAAACTGTACAACCTATTCTCATTATGAGTGCGTATGAAATCGTATGGAAAGTTATGCACCGTAATTTCGTACGTTTTGGACATTTTTTTCGTCGTATGCACATGCGCATCTGACGCACCATTCACGAATATAGAATATAAATTACAATTAGCCCTAACCCTGACCCTAACCCTAAGATATAAAACAGCAAGCAACATAGTTAGAGACATGAATAAGTGATGATTGCACTGTTTTTCCCAGTTTTACGTCCGTCCGCGGATCTGCTTTTTTTTTTCTGTCTGCCAGCGCATGCGCACTGATGTGGTTTTTTGAGGAAAAACGTCCAAAACGTACGAAATAGTGTGCATAACTTTTCGTACGATTTCTTACACACTCATAATGACAATATGTTGAACTGGTTGAAAGAAGAACAGGCTTTGAAGAGTTTTCAGCAGACAAAACTTTAATTTCTTCTTGTGCAGGACATCAACCAAACCACACCAACCAAGAACAATGGCAGACATGTTTCTTAAATAGAGAAGGAACTAAATTTGGAAGAAACCATTTTTAAAAGGCTGTTCAGCTTCACAATAAGAAGAAAAGGACAATTTGGTTTAAACAAACAACTACTTAAGAAATACTTTTACCAATAAATACGGAAACAAATATTTTAATTCAATCCAAACAAATACTCAAACTCAATATAGAAGACACCATACATCAGATCAACCTCCCCCCCTTCAATTATCCAATGGTACAGTGCTGTACACACCTGCTTGGAGAGTGAAACAGCAGAGGTGAGTATTTCAAAATATATTCACTCTTTAAGCCATGAATGTCCCTTTTATGAAGAGTTAAACAAAAACAAAATTTTGTAAAGTGAAATCAATTTACCTTTTTACAAAAATGAAAACAAGATGTGGCCAACCAAAGAACCACAACCCAAACAAATCCACTTCACCCAAAACAACAAAAAAAACAAACAGATGCTGTGTTTAGCTGCTACTTTGGCCAATATACAGGTAGCAATGGCTCATTGTTACAGGGATCATCAAGCCTAGCTAATTCATTAAATGAGTGATTTAGACTCCATAGAATCTTGTTCTTGAATCTATGTGAGTGCTGAACTGGGTCTAGTATTAAAGAGAAAAAACAGATAGTTCCATGCTATCCCTGTTCAATTACAGGTAATAACAACACTGGGGTTCTTGGTAATCGGCCCTTACCAGTAGGCTAATATACCCGTATATTAGCCTACAGGTGTTTGTTTAATATAAACAACAACTTATTAACTCTGTGCCTAAAGCCACTTTTAGGAACAACATAATATATGTGGTTATCCATTGGTCTGGGATAACGCAGCCAGGATTAAGTGCAATAATTCTTGCAATCTTCGATGGCATTGTTGATTAGACCAATCCAGAAAGCTTTCTCAATTTAAAATGTCTTGAGTAGCGTGTAGCTCCAGGCTTTATAGAATTGCCCATCAAAAGCCTTGTTATGGCTTAGAAAACATAAAAACTGAACAAAAAAAACAGGTCCACCCCCTAAGCTAAGATGAGTGGAGTGTTGTATGCAGTTCAGTGCAACAAGGAATGCTCTGATCTTTTTTTTTTTTTACTTTTTGTTTAGTATTTTTCCAATTTTACATTAAAACAAGCAAACAGACAAAAAAAAAGAATATGAACAGATAAGGGCGATAAAAATATAGCAAAGATATAACAGAGTCCGAGTTTAGTGAATGTAGGGGTCCCACAAGTCTTAAAAGAAAAAGGGTTTATCTGTCGTTCAAGTCTTATTGAGGGTAAGTCCTTTCCGATTTATGTAATCAAACCAATTCCTCCACTGTTCTTTTAGGTATTTGTGCTTGATCCTTAAGTGGTAGGTCATTTCCTCCATCATGAAGATTTCCTCTACTATTAAAATCCATTGCGTCAGGTGAGGAGGGTCACTTTTAAACCATTTTCTGGTAATCGCTTTTTTAGCTGCCACTATCAAGATTTTGAGAAGATAGATGTCTTTCCGTTGTATTCCTTCACTCACCAGCCAGCCTAAATACATTATTCGTGGGTCCTTGGGTATCTTGTATCTTATTATTTCTTCTGTAGCCTTTACAACTTGATCCCAGAAGGTTTGTATTTTTGTACATTGCCAAAATATATGAGAGTGACTGGCATTCATCTGTCCACATTGCCTCCAACATTGTTGTTGAGTATGGAATAATTTATTTTGTAATTGAGGTGTTATGAAGTAGCGTATTAAATTTTTCCATCCAAATTCCCTCCTGCCTCTGGAGCTTGTGGAGGAGTGTTGTGTTTTGCACATTGAAAGCCAGTCACTCTTTGACAGTTTCACTTTTAACTCTGCTTCCCATTTGGACTTTATATATAATGAGTTATTCCCATTTCGTTTTTGTAGGCTTTTATAAAGTTTAGATACAACTTTTATTGGGGTTTTCGTGTATGCATCTACAAAGAGCTGAATCAACTCATTTCCCTCTGGTGATAATTCTTTCTCAACCTCATTGGTATAGAAGTGTCTTAGCTGCAGGTATTTGAAGAAATCTCTGCTATTCAGCTCAAATTCTCTTCTGATTTTATTGAATGTTTTAAACGTTTTTCCTTCTACTAGTGTGCTGATAGCTGTTATCCCCTTTCTACTCCAATCTATAAATGTGCTATTCGAGTCTTTTGGTTTAAATCTCTTTGACTGAGAGGGCCACATTAATAGTTTACTATCCCCTTCTGATTTGTATTTTTTAAGTACTTCATACCATATTTTAAGAGTTTCTTCTAAAATTGTGTTTTCTGAGGTTTTACTTATTCTTTTTCTCCAAGCCTGTTTTGTAATTGTATTTGGGATATGTTTAATTCTATTTGTTTCCATTTGGCTTCGTATTTAAGAGAACACCAGTTGATTACGTATCTTAGTTGTGCAGCATAATAATATTCTTTAAAGTTAGGGAGTGCTAAGCCACCATTTGTCTTATCTAGTTGAAGAGTCTTAAATTTCACTCTCGGTCTTTTACCTGCCCAAATAAACCTAGATATTTGTTGGTTCCACTTATTAAACTGAGTTTCTGGAATCTTAAATGGTATTGATAGAAAGAGGTATAGTAATCTAGGCAGTATATTCATCTTAATTATTTCTATTCTCGAGCTAAAATCCAGTAATAACTTTGACCATTTCAAGAAATCTCTTTGTATTGTATTGTTAATTGTGGAATAGTTAGTTTCCTGAATTTTGTCCAGATCTTGCATAAGTGTGATTCCCAGGTATTTAGTTGATTTATTTTCCCATTTAAGTGTGTATCTTTGTCTAATTTCCTTACTTGGAGTATAGTTCAGTGGTAGCAGCTGTGTTTTTGAGATATTAATTTTATATCCTGACATCCTCCCGTATTTCTCCAGTTTTAAAAACCATGCTGGAAGCGTTTCATTAGGATTCTGTAGATATATAATTACATCATCGGCGAATAGCCCTATTATATGGTCTTCTCCTGCAATGTTCACTCCCTTCAGGTGTTTGCATTGCCTTATAAATTGTGCTAGGGGTTCTATGTAGATGGCAAATAATGAGGGGCTGAGGCAACAGCCCTGGCGTGTGCCTCTAAATAATTTGAAGCTTCCCCCAATGTGGCCATTAATTTTAATCCTTGCAGTGGGCTCTTTGTATAACGATTGAATACAGCTTATAATTTGTTTATTAAACCCTAATCTCTCTAATACTTTATATAGAAACGGCCATGAGACCCTATCAAAGGCCTTTTCGGCATCCAGACTGATCAAAACTGCTGATAATTGCTGTCTATTTATTTGATCAATAATATGGAGAGTTTGTCTTATATTATCTTGTGTTTGTCTTCCCATGATAAAACCTGATTGGTCCTCGTCTATCAAGTCAGGTAACAGTTGTTCAAGTCTTTTGGCTAGAATGGAGGTAAATAATTTATAGTCTACATTTAGCACAGAGACTGGGCGGTAAGATTGACAAAGTGTCTTGTTTTTACCTTCTTTTCCTACAACAGAGATTACTGCCTCTTTCCAAGATGGAGGGGTGATGGCGTATTGTGGCGTAAAGTTAAATGAATTTAACATTACTGTGGAAAGATCTTCCTTGAAGATTCTATACCACTCGTTGGGAAAGCCGTCTGCCCCTGGGCTCTTGTTTGGTTTTAATTTGCCAATTGCGTTGTTTAGTTCCTTTTTTGTTATGGGTGCAGTTAATTCCTCATTTTTTATTTTTCCCAGCGATGGAAGGTCTAGTGAATGTAGGAATTCTTCTATGTTTACTAATCTGTTTGGGTCTGGATGAGTATATAGAGACTCATAATATTCTTTGAAGACAGTATGGATTTCTTCTAAATTGTTTGTTACCTTATTCTTTTTTGGGTCCAATATACCATGTATTGATTGTTTAATTTGTTGAGATCTAAGGCGCTTTGCCAAACTTTTTGTTGCCTTAGAGCCGGATTCATAGTAGTTTTGTTTTACTAATCTCAATTTCTTTTCTTGTTCATCTTTCAGGATATTCTCTATTTGTTTTTTGACCACTTTTATTTGATTTAATGTTTTATCCTCCCTTTTCCTTGAATGTTGTTTTTCTAGGTTTCTTAAAGTTTCAACTAATTTGTCATATTCAGCCCTCTTTTTTTTCTTTAAGTAAGCTGTTCTTTTAATTAATTTCCCTCTCATCATTGCTTTTACAGTGTCCCACAGTATGGTGGGGTCCACTTGGCTGTTTTGGTTATCTGTTATGGAATCTTTTATTTCTTTTTTAATCTCTTTTACGACAGTTTCGTTGTTTAAGATGCCAATGTTTAGTCTCCATAAAGTATTTTTTGGTGTGTTGTCTAGATTAATGGATAGATAAATAATGTTGTGGTCTGATAGGTCTGCTGCTCTTATGGAGCATTCCTTCGCCTTGTGTCTGTCTGCTTTATTCATTAGGAAGAAGTCTATTTTAGAGTGGACTTGGTGTGTAGCTGAGTAATGTGTGTAGTCCTTCTCTGATCTATGTAGGTCTCTCCATACATCATAGGTTCCGGTCTCTTTCATTAAGATATTTAAATCTTTTGATTTAGTGGATTGACGCCTGGTGCTTGTAGTATCTAGAGAGTTATTTAATACTGTATTCCAGTCCCCTGCACAGATTAACGTTCCTTCACTTTCAGAGGCTATTTTATTGAATATATTTTGGAAAAATCCTCTTTCACTTTCTGGTGGCACATATATGTTTATCATGGTAATCAATTTATTTTCTAATCGGCCTTTAACTAGGATGTATCTACCTTCTTTGTCTCTTTCTTCATGTGTCAATTGAAAGTCAACTGAGTTTGAGATTAATATAGCCACTCCCCTTTTACGGCTTTTTTTACATGAGCTAAAGAATGCATTCAAAAAACCGAACTTTTTTAATTTGTTATGTTCTTGTTGCGTCATGTGTGTCTCCTGTAAGAATATCACCTGTGTTTTATCTTTTTTTATTTTGGTCATTACTCTGCTCCTCTTGACTGGATTGCGCATGCCATTTACATTTAAGGAAGCAAATCTCAAACTATGTGACCCCATGACTCCTGAACTGAGTTGTATAGGCGATGTGGGCCCCATTCAAACCCTTCAAAAATGAACTTAAGAACAATACGAACAGAAATATGTACAATAATGGAACTAACCTCCAAGGAATGAGGGGGTTTTTATACCTCCTCACTAATGACCCCACTGGTAAGTCGGGGGGGGGAAACCTCAGAACTAGAGAGGGTCCACCCATAAGAGTGGCTACGTTGTTAAAGATAAACAACTCTGCCATCTTTTATAGTCCAGCGGTAAATATTCAATATCTAAAACCAATTCTCCCAAACAGTTTTACTGAATTACACCAAGGCCTTCTTTAAAGAGCCATTTCAAGTTAACTAACCAAAAAAAAACCGGCTACCCCACATTAGATGTTCTTGCTGTACCCCCTGTGGTACTCTTGTAATTTTTCCTTTGCTCTCTGTGCGGTGGATGTCGCCGACCCGCGGCTGCCAACTTGCTGCCATCCCTGCAGTTCCCGAAATCGTGATCCCAGGTCGCTGTCCTCCGCTGCGGGCTCCGGTTCCTGCACGTCAAATCCTCGAGTTCTCATATCCCGCAGCGCCTCCTGTGTGCTGTCGTAGGTCCGTGCTCCGTTGCTCCAATGAACTCTCATCTTAGTGAGCGGTGTCTGAAAGCGGATATTTTTTTCTTTCAGTGCTTTCTTTACCCCAGCATACTCTTTTCTCTTTTTTACTATCTCTGCCGGGTAGTCGTGATCAAAGCAGAGTGACCTGTTACTCATCTGAATCTTTCCTTTTTTCCAAGCTTCCCTCAGCACCGTCTCTTTGGTGGTGAATTCTTGAAAGTTTACTATGATGGCTCTTGGCGGTGCGTCAGGTCGGGGTTTGGGAGCCAGCGATCTATGGGCTCGCTGTATTTTCAGGTCCAGATCCGGGGGTAAAGGCAGCTCTCTCCGGAGGAGTTTTTCAATGAATTGAGGAAGCGAGTTTCCTTCTTCTCCCTCCGTTAAACCAAAAATGCGCATATTATTTCTTCTGGCTCTGGCTTCTAGGTCCATAACTTTGCGCTGTAGCTCTGTTTGTTGGTCTAAGCTGTTACAGAGCGCCTCAGTCACCTCCACCGACCACCGCTCTACCTTCTCCACTCGATTCTCCATCTCGCACGTTCGTTCGGGCAAGTTCTGTACCTCCGTTTTCAGGTTGTCGAGTTTGCCTTTTATTTCTTCTCCGAGTTGTGCAATTTCACTCCTGAGATTCCCGTTGTCCCCCTTTAAGTCTTCTTTTAATTCTTTTATTGCTTCTAGTATGCCGGCAGGTTCCATTCTAGCGCTATTGCTAGCTTGTGCAGCTTCGGCTTTAGCCTTCGTTATAGAAGAGCCTTTATCTTGAGGTTTTGGCATTTTTATCTTGAATTGGCCTCTGGTATGTGTCTTTCCGTCCCTCAGATATTTATATCCGTCAAATGTTACGTTATCAAATTGATTAGAGGGATTTATGATTTCAGTTTGGAAGAGAAGTTTCTCGTGCGTCTGTCTACTCCATGCGTTAAACCGGAAGTGGAATGCTCTGATCTTTATATTGGAGAGACCAAACAACCTCTCCACATATTCATGCCTCGACACAGGAGAGCTTTTAATTTTGGAGATTTTTGTACTGGTCCTGTCTGCTCTGTCTGCTGTGTTTTTTGCACTCTTTTCCTGGATCTTGCTGGTTACCGAACCTGGCCTGTTTCTCTGACTTCGGCTTGGATTCTCCTTAAAGACACTGTTGCTCCCTCTGCATCAACTATCGTCAGCTCATTATCATTCGGGGCGCTGGAAGCGGCTACGGCTGCTAACTATCGCCCTTTCATCTGGGATCGGATTGGACTTTGAACCAGGTCAGTGACTTTTGCTCTTTGTCATTATTAGCCCGATATCCCTGTCACTGACCTGTGTTTTCTACCTCTGCAGTGAAACCAGTTATCCGCCCCGCTGATTATCAGCTGCTCGCTGCGTTATTGGTTCTAAATAAAGCTTGTTGTAAACCGTCCTGAACTGTCTGTCTGAATATTGGGTCAAAGTTTCTGAGGTCGTTACACTAAAATCTCAATCCTCATTGCCATACAGGCGAATAATGACCCTAACAGCTCCCCATTACAAAGGGGGGGACCTGTTTCTGTTCAATTTCCATGTTTTCAAAGGCACAACAAGGCTTTTGTTGGGCTACCCAATAAGCCTGGAGCTCCACATTACTCGAGACATTTTGAATTGAGAAAGCTTTCTGGATAGGAAGCGAAATGAAAAGTCCAGTGGTTTTGTTTTTTTACTTGTTTTTGGACAAACAGAGGTCCTTAGAATCAACCATGTATGGTTAAATGATAATTCAATCAGATCATACAGACAATTCCATCTTTATGAAACACCCCATCACCAAAAAAATCACAGCAGCATGTTGTTTATATCTGAAAGAGATAGATATTAAATGGCAGATAGTTGTACTATACCTCTGGTAGAGCTTTTACAGACCAAAATAAGATAAAAGTTGTGTGTTATTATTATTATTATCATCCAGGTTGTGCAATATTAATTTATCCCTCTGTGTTGAGTTACTATCCTGCATTCCATTCCTGCACCAACACCTTAATTAAATTGCTTAAATCTCTCAATAACCTTTTTTTTTTTTTTAGCTTTAAAGAGGCCTGCTAAATGTCCAAAGTCCAAGCAGCTCCCATCCGGCCCAACCAGAGTAGCAGATGGCAGGTTGCGCCAAGTGGATAGCTAGCTGAGAAGTTATCCACATTGGTTTAAATTAGAGCATTTGATGTTTAAAGTACAGACAGACCAAATGGATAGACTTGTTAATAGTCTGTGCGCCGAACGAGCTAAACTAATTGTTACATTGTCTTACCCGTGCAGTGGCTGTTTTTCCATTTAATCCCTTCAAAAGAATCTGTTGATCCTTTTGCCGTCTCTTCTTCCTTTTGCAGCAACATTTAATCCAGATACACAGGCAACAAAGTAGAACAACTAGGCTACAACTTCCAAAGATGGTGTAGATTGCCCATCGGGGTACTGCAGAATATAAAAGGAAAGAACAGTTAGATGGGATTGTTGTAGTGTTTTGTTTTTTGTAATTTTTTCAGGTCATTCATGGCATTGAAGTCCCAAACAAACAATAAAAAAGATTTTGAATTTGAATTTCAGCTGACAAGTCTCCATCTGCACATCATTTATTGAAAGCCACAAAATGTAATACGGTTTAACTTACAGCGTTTAAATTTCTATTATATAGGTGCTAAAAGCCCATTATCATAAAATGTTTGTTCCAACCTAAAATGTTGGATAATAATTGTCACTGTGTTATGCACCAGAAAGAGAACCTGAAATGATTGCCAGACAGAGGCAGTTGCAAAACATTTATACTTCTGGGAGTCAGAAAGCATTTACAAGATCGAACATGTTAGGAAATGGTGGTCAACAGTTTGGTGTCTATTCCTAAGATTGTAAAGGAGGAATTGATTAAACTGGTTTATTCCTTCTTAAAAGTCTTTACCTCCAAACAGCTCCTCTTCAATCTGCAGTTTATGTACCCTTCCTAACTTCCTATACTTCCTAAAATCAGGTAGCGGCTAATAAATGTTATGTTACAACAGAATATATAAGCCAGGCACAAATCCTAGCTAAGATTACAGAGTTAAACGGGAGGCAGGGAGGAGTCCTACACAAATAGGCAGACATCAGCTTCTTATCCAGGCACTTTACAAAGAAACAAGGTCTTTGTCAAGAAAATGAAAACCCAGTTGTAAAAATAGTAAGGGCACAGAAGCATGGTTGTAGTGAGGAGATATGGTAAGGCCAATGAAGAAACCGTGGACATCAATAATCAGAGACTTTCGATAATCTGGCAGAATATCGATGGCTTAAGCCGGGCGTACACTGTGCGATTTTCGGGGCGATTTTCCAGTCGTGCGAGAATCTTTTGATCGGGCCGACTTTCAGCTTGATCGTGCGTCGTGTAGTGTACAGGGGGTTACGAGGGGCGATCAGCCTCTCACGACCACCTCCCGATCAGGAATCATAAGTTTGGGAGAAAATCAAACATGTTTGATTTTTTCCCGACTGCATGGGCAAATCGCTCAGTGCGCATGCGCAAACAAGGATTCTTCTGTAAACACAGCAGCATGGCAGAGATGCAATGAGTGAAATGCAGTTCTGTCTGTAAAATTGACAGACCGTAGTAGCCACGTTTGCTCAGCCATGTCTTTTTCTCAAATACGTTGTCGCCTTTTCTTTTCAGGGCTTTCAGCACAAAATTGCACAATTTACCAAGGCAGTGCGGTTCACTATAGTGAGCTTAATATTCCCCTTCTATTTTTTTGGCTTCCGGATAGATGAGTCAGAGCAGCTCCATCTCACTGCGGAGCTGAATCCGACGTGGTTTTAAGTTGCACAGTTTGAGCAGGCAGATCGCATAAGAGCGTTGGGCCGAACATCAATCGTGAGCTGTAGCTGCGTGCAACGGCTGAAAAAATTGCACAGTGTACGCCTGGCTTTAAGTAGGCCAGCTAAAAGGTAAGGGGATTGACACTGACTGAAGCAGAGCATACAGCTTTTTAACTTGCAACTGAAATGTAAAGGTGAAAAAAATAAGTTTCACTCTTGACCCAGTAAGTCTACTTCTCTTTGTTTGGGCATCCATTTGTGTAGCTTTTATTAAGAATACATGGAGTAGCAGTCTGAACACCTCTCTCTGCAATGGATTACATCTTGTGTTTTGGCCTTTTATCTTGAGAATGAACAAGATTTTATTTTGAGAGTTTTGTTGGAATGTCCCAAAGAAAAAGCCTCCACCTCAAGGTTTTAAGAGAGTGGCGAAAGAAGCCACCAAGTGTATCACCAGTTAAACATGAAAAGTCAACACTATATAGAGGTGGCCTAGAATTTAGCCTTCTAAAACCTATTCCACACCATCACCTCCCCAGGGAATTTAACGCACGGAGAGGTGATGTTAAATGGATAAGTGACCAAAACAACTTACCTCACTGCATAGATAGCATAGGAGAGGAAGGTCAGGCTAATAACTAATGTGAAATACAGTAATTGCCCCATCAGTGACATTAAAGGCCCTATTAGAGTTCAGAATATAAGGTAAAAAGCCTTCTACTTCTACTTCCAAACATTTCCAGAACAATTTGCAGACTTTTGGATGATATTTGAAACAAGAGAAGAAATCATACTCAATATTTTAGGATGGCTAAAGTACATTTTCAGTTCACCTAGATATCTTATGTCCTTTATACATTTACTGAGACTCTTTTGAAAAACAACCATGAAAGTAGAGAGAAAAATAGTAGAAAAAAGGGAAGCTCCTGGTTGATAACTTACAGTGAGAGTGTGTCAACAGGTCTTCAAGGAAGCCAGAAGCTGTATTAGCGGAGCCATTAGTGTGGGTGGACGCTGTGGTGATGATGGGTTGATTGGTGACTTTCAGATTTAAGGATCCACCTTTTATTAGAGCCTGCAATTTTGGGGCCTTTGGTGTTTGCAGATTTGAAGATCTTGACAGTTGGATTACAGGCATTTTAAAAAGGTCTAAAAGCAAGAGATGTGGGGAATAAAAACATCCATTTAATAATCTATGTAATCAAATATTTTTATTTCAACCATGTGATAATACAAGAATCTAACAGACAACAATAAAACCAAGTGGGCTGCAAATTCAAGCAAAGAAAACCAGGGAAGTATCTGGTGGACATGTAATCAGAAGTTACTCTTAAGTGTAAAAGAACAAAAACAATTAAGCAACATCGGGGGAAACCTCCACCCAAGTAGCACAAGCCCAGATTAATCCCATGGCACAAAAAATACCAATGAAAGGCTAAAGACATGAACCCGAATGAAAACCAGAATCATTTAAGGATATAACATAAAGTGAGCATCTTCTTATTTAACTCTAGGTTATTTGACTTTCTGAGAAAAACTAAAAGCTATTACTTACCTTATTCGGAAATTTTATGTATATAAACTCAAGGATACAAAAATGTATTTAATTATAATTTATTCTGAGAAACATAAGGCCATCTCTCCAAAACTGGAATCTTCGAAAGAACCAGGACATAACAGAGGACAGAGTTAAGATGAGGGTACAGTACACAGGGTGGTAGCAACTTGTAGGTCCCACACTTTGCATGGTTTTTCTTACTATTACTGGTATTGTGCTGATGTGAGCTTGTTAGAGTGAGCTAAGGGTTTTTGTTAAGAGAGTATGGCCAGGTCAGACATACCTTTTAAGAGGCCAAAAAAACAACTAGCTGCATTAAGCAAAGAAGCACAGCTTGACACAGACCTACAGACACAAGTGCTTGCATTTATCTGTCAACCTCAGGACCTTAGAGTTCAATATCAATGTTAGTGTTCACTGAAGCAAAGCCTCTAAGTCGATAGAAACGTAAATGTAACGTAAAGGACAAAATAAACACTTTGAGAAGGAAAACTTCCTGTAGATTGCTTTATTTTAGCAATATGTGTCTTTGTGTTTTATAATGAACTATATGACTGCTCCTCTTTAAAACTCCTTGCCAGGGGTTTTAAGGCTAAGTTGACAACTCTTCAATACAACAATCGGTTTTAAAATGGCTCTTCTGTAAGCTTTTCTTAATATTGAGTCTGCTGTACCGATCAACCTACAGGAGCCACAGGAAGTTCAGCACCTACATATAAACAAAATGCATACTAACATGCATGGTTGAGGTTCCACCCAGAGGCCTCCACCCTGAATAAACAGCTAAAAGCAGCACATTAACCCTCTGGCTGATCTTTCAGCTGATAAGTCTTTTTATACCCCTTGCATCTTAGAAAATTTCCAAAAGCTTTAAAAAAAAAAAAGCTTCAGTACCACAGATCAACATTATGTAGTTCCTTTCTTCAATTCTGAAATAGGGAGTCAAATATTTAACCCATTATGTTTTCATTTTCAGCTCACCGGTCTCCTTGTAGATGTCTTATTACAGACATTATATATAACGCAATTTGAAAAAAAATTTTGTAAAACTCAAAGAAAAGTGTGGAAAAAAGTGAAATATAATATCTCTAAAAAGAAATTCGAAAATAAAAAATCTATAAAATTAATTTAGCTATAAGAAGAAGCAAAAATGTAGAATCCAAAAAAATACATTTAAAATATAACATTTTAAAGCTATTACTCAGATATTGAGAGAGGCATGTACAATAAACAGTATAATGTAACTGTACATAACTGTAAAAGACAAATGTCCTCACACAAAAAAAAACTTTAGTATTCTTAGTCTATTCAAAGTGTTGTACTCACTTGTGGGTATGTTTCATCCATAGGTTAACTTGTGTTCCCAAACAACTGGTTGTAAGATTTCTACGAAAAAAAAGAGAAGTTGGGTTAGATCAGGACTAAAGGGGAAGGGAGGGACGTTTAACTGCTGAGCTGAAATGGAGTCGAGGTATTTTAATCAGAGGGAGGAAACGTCTCCTTCCTGGATTTACACCCAGTCTTTTGTATTGTATTAGCAGGAAAATACTTCAGAAAAAACACTTGTGAAATTTGCTCTTAATGGTAATGTTGACTGCAAAAGAAACAATTTCATTAAGAAAGACCATTCATGTTTGCCTACATAAAATAGTAAATATCAAATCTGTTAAGCAGCTTCTTTAAGTTTACTCTTGTCTCTGAAGCAAAGGTTTATGGACACATTGAAACATTTTTGTGACATGAGCATCATAGCTTACATTTGCTCTAGGTTTGCCTTTTAACATCTAGGGCAGTTTAAAAGTATTTTTCCCGAAGACCCAACAAATTTAACATAGAATATAAATTAAAAAAAGAGAAACAAACGGTGAATGGTTTGTACTTATTTAGTTTTTTTTTTTCAAGTCAGGAGACTTGACCAAAGCGCTTTACACAACATTAACTCATTCACACAATGCCGTTGTGTGAGGGTGTTTGTAGACCAGACATAGCTTCTTCCCAAAACAAGCCAGATTCTCTCTCAAAGATTATTCATAACATGTTACTGTTTAACCAAAGTGTAATTTGTTTTGACTCTGACTACCTTCCAGAATTGTAAGTAAAGCATAGCTGAAATTATATAATCAGCTTAAATAGAACAAAACTCCGAACCTTTACATATCAATGTCTTTTGCACCATGATATTAAACTGGTTTCCTTTTCTCCTACACTGTTTACATTCTTGATGACTGCTGCACTTTATAAATTGTAATGTTCATTTTACTGTTATAAGCTGCTCATTCACTGTTGAAAAGCTGTATGCATCGAAATTTCATTTTGTAAAAACACTGTGTATACAAGATAAAAATAAAACACTACTTCACTTTTTTAAATCGACTAACTTTAAGGGATTTAAAGGGCCCTTGGCAGACCAATTTATTTAAGTGAATTTTATTTTCAGAGCTGTGGGACTTGACTGCGGGAAATACGGCCAAATCATTCTTTACCCTTAGACTCTGTTGGTAGAACCAATCCCTCTGTGCGAATTACTGCCAGAGTTTCTATTTTACTTCCTTCAAAAATCTTTGAAGTTTTTATACTGCTGTTTCACTTACCGTCATGCTCTCTGTCCTCCCAGATTAAAATTACTGTTCCAAGATGGGATTCTTACCAACTTCGCTCACATCACAGGAGATGGAGTTGGTTCTATTTTTCAGTGCTCAGTTCTGTTTCTCTTCCATAGTTATGCACTCAGTTTTTACTGGAACTAACCATGATGCTCTTAAATCAATTTTAACTTGAAAACTAGTTCAGTTACTCTTACCTTAGGAGGTATTTATGTTGCAAGTCTGCTTCTGTCTCCTTAAGCCTACATTTGGCCTCGGCAGAGGGTCATTCACACCAATCCTGTTTCTGCTGGAGGTCACTTCCTGTTAATGAGGTTTTTCCTCTCCACTATCACTGCATGCATGCTCGGTGTGAAGGATTGATGCAGAGATGATACAACCCAAGCAAATCTACTGTTGCTACTTTCTCATCCAGGAAGTGCAAATTCTGCAAAGTCAATGATTTGATGCTATCAGCTGGGTTTCATTAGATGGAAAAGCTTTAAGCAAGCTGACTGGATGATCTGATCAAATTGTCACTTTTAAGATTACATATTTTGTAAAACGCATGCGTGCATTTCACAAAAATGCATGCCTGGGTTCTTTCCAGGTACCTGGACTGTGGCTTCCTCCCACAGTTGAAACACATGACTGTTAAGGTTAACTGGTTTCTCTAAATTATACTTAGGTGTGAGTGTGTTTGTGAATGGTTGTTTGTCCTGTTTGTCTGTGTTGTCCTGCGATGGACTGGCGACCTGTACCCCTCCCCTTGCCCCCAGACAGCTGGAGATACAGTAGGCACCAGCAACCCTTGCGACCCCACTTGGGATAAGCGTGACAGATAACTGGTAATTGCACTATATAAACAAACTGGATTAACTGAAAATAGGTCATGCCTACATATAGAAACTAACATTGATAGCAACTTGATGAAGAGACCCTAATATTAGGCAGGCAGAAAAGAGTAGAGAGGGGTCTGTAACCTGTGTCTCAAAGCAGCATGTGGATCTTAATAACTTTGACCAAAAAGATTAAAGTAGTAATGTAATGTTTTTTAAATGTTAAATTAATCAGAACTATAACTTTAAAAATAACTTTACCAGTTTTTCCTGGAAATGTTCTTGCAACAAACGCATCTGATTTAAACAAAGGGAAATTACACATTTCAAATAGGGGTTTTGGACTGTACTACTGGTAAAGTTTATTAAAATGTTTTTGTTTTTTTTTTTAAAGAAACTGATTCAATTTAAACATAAAAAAATTTATTATGAACTTTAGACTCAACTGTCATAGGTTCAACAGAAAAGAGGTATTCTTTTTAAAAGTAAATCTTTAATTCGTAACAAGTAAAAATAGGCTTCCAATGTACAGAGAGAACATTCTAGCAGTAGCAATACCTTTACTCATTCCTGCAGATCATATTATGTTAATGTGACATTGCTGACTTATATATTTGTATAGAAAAAACAAACAATAAAACGACAATACCTGAATCAGTTGGCTCAAAATGCTGTATTTTGTTGTAGAGCTTCATGTGTTCACACTATTGGCAGATAAGTCTGCACTGCTCTGCTGAGGTCCTTCATCTCCAGCTTGCTGATCGTCCTTCAGCTTGTAGCAGCCACCACACCCTAACCCTGCACCATGTTCAAACACAGGTGGAGTTTCAGGAGTACTTCTTATTTATTGAGAGCGTGTGTAATCTACCAGAACGGCTTCAGTGAACTACCAAAACAAACAGGACTCTTTGCCAGAACAGAATACAAGAAGCTTTTAAAGGTGTTTGCTTTAATGAATTGTTTCCAGCTCCCCCGGAGGAAGCCTAAGGGGATCTAGGGACAGCCGAAGGACATAGTCCCTCCAGCGTTTCCTGAACTATGCCCTTCTTCAAATGCCAACTTCACGTAGTGGATGGGTTTCAGTGCCCAGATGATCCCAGAAACTATAATGCTTGGGACTTAAATGTTCCTTGTAGGGTCTCCCAATGCAAAAAAGGTTCTGGGTGAAAGGTGAGTTAAAGAGTGGTTCAAAAAGCTTTAAAATAAAGGGATTGAGCCAAGAGACACTGTTTGGAATGGCGAAGCCTGAACCTTACCCTGGAGCCAGGCCTGGAGTTTGCCAGCAAGCGATTGGTGGTCAGGTTGCTTTCAGAAGATATTCTTGATCTACCCTCCACAGCAAACACATAGGTCATGTGAGAGGTCATCAATATTAAAGCCAGTTTAAAGGATACCTCCTTAATTGCAGTAATAAATCAAATATTGTGACTTTTAGGGGAGGGGCTTCTTTAATTAGAACATAGGATGAAGGCACATAGGATGTTCTGCGGTGGTCTGTCTGACAGTTGATACGAAGAACCCTCAGATTTAAGACATTTTGTTGTAGTCCAACTTTGATCCATAATGTCCTTTTCCATTTGTGGCCACATCCACATGGCAGAGGAACCAATGAGAAAAGGATGCACTCTTTGAATGGGAAGTGGTCGCCTAGTGATTAGGGCATTGTACTTGGAATACAGAGGTATTGAGTTCAAGCCCCACTCCCACATACTGCCAGTCTGGGTCTCTGAGCAAGATCTTTAACCCCACATTGCTCCCCGGGCGCCCGCAAGATACCAGCCCACTGCTCCCCGAGGGGATGGGTTAAAAGCAGAGACTGCATTTAGATGCAGATTTAGTGTGAGGGATTGCATTTGAGTCAATGCAATCAACTGATTTTCCTTTTGAATGTATGATCTGGTTGAACTGTAAAGTGCCTTGAGATGACTTGTGTTGTGAATCGGCTCAATATAAATAAACTGAAATTAATTGCTCTGTACTTGTGACATAATGACAATAAAATCAAGAAAAAATACAAAAAATATTCCTGCTTTGGGGGGTGTAGCCACAAAAAGCTTTAAAATAAAGGGATTGAGCCAAGAGACACTGTTTGGAATGGCGAAGCCTGAACCTTACCCTGGAGCCAGGCCTGGAGTTTGCCAGCAAGCGATTGGTGGTCAGGTTGCTTTCAGAAGATATTCTTGATCTACCCTCCACAGCAAACACATAGGTCATGTGAGAGGTCATCAATATTAAAGCCAGTTTAAAGGATACCTCCTTAATTGCAGTAATAAATCAAATATTGTGACTTTTAGGGGAGGGGCTTCTTTAATTAGAACATAGGATGAAGGCACATAGGATGTTCTGCGGTGGTCTGTCTGACAGTTGATACGAAGAACCCTCAGATTTAAGACATTTTGTTGTAGTCCAACTTTGATCCATAATGTCCTTTTCCATTTGTGGCCACATCCACATGGCAGAGGAACCAATGAGAAAAGGAGGCACTCTTTGAATGGGAAGTGGTCGCCTAGTGATTAGGGCATTGTACTTGGAATACAGAGGTATTGAGTTCAAGCCCCACTCCCACATACTGCCAGTCTGGGTCTCTGAGCAAGATCTTTAACCCCACATTGCTCCCCGGGCGCCCGCAAGATACCAGCCCACTGCTCCCCGAGGGGATGGGTTAAAAGCAGAGACTGCATTTAGATGCAGATTTAGTGTGAGGGATTGCATTTGAGTCAATGCAATCAACTGATTTTCCTTTTGAATGTATGATCTGGTTGAACTGTAAAGTGCCTTGAGATGACTTGTGTTGTGAATCGGCTCAATATAAATAAACTGAAATTAATTGCTCTGTACTTGTGACATAATGACAATAAAATCAAGAAAAAATACAAAAAAATATTCCTGCTTTGGGGGGTGTGGCCACAAATTGAGCTCCTCGAGGCTTCCAACCTGCTGTTGCCACAGTGAACATTAATGAGAACTTCTTATACACTCAGGCTTGCACTAAATTCGGTTAATGAGATTCTATTTAGTTACCCATTTGGCATCACCTGTTTAAAACCGGAAAACTGAATTGGAAAGAGAGGTAGAGCTACTCATAGGCTGGAACCCAAACCAGACCATTACCACTGCACTTTAAATGTCAAGTGTCACTTGCAATAATGTCACACTCGCAGCTGTAGGGAGGTATAAATGTAAAGAGGTTCCAGTGGAAAGGGAGATCCATCGTTCTTTTGGCAACACAGTGATTTGAAATGAATAAATATACTAAATAATAACTTTACTCTCTTTTGTAAATCCCATTTCAACTAAATTCCCTCTATAGATAATATTACTCATTATCAAGGAGCAATCCTTAAAAATACTGAATAATAATATACTCCATATATATTTGTATATTTAATAATTTATTAATATAAAAATTTGTGTTTACCATATTAATATTTAACTGCAAAATATATAACTTTGTATATATTTTATCCAGATTGAGTTCAGTTTAAATGTTTTTAATCTGAATAAAAATTTCTAATCTAACTGAAAGGTTATTTTAAAATTTGTTTTGTTCTTTTAAGGGGTTGTGACATGTAAGAGATTATTGTGATATTCAATTCAATTCAGTTTATTTACATAGCGCAAGTTCACAATACGTCATCCCTAGGTACTCTACAGTTCACCAGATCATACAGTCAAATTGTTGTCTAAGGAAAACCAGTTGATTGCATCGACTCATTGACTCTAAGGCAATCCTTCACACAAAGCATGCTTTAAGCGACAGTGGAGAGGAAAAACTCCCTTTTAACAGGAAAAAAAACTCCAGCAGAACCAGGCTCAGTGTGAGCGGCCATCTGCCGAAGCCGACTGGGGTTCAAGTAGACGGAAGCAGAGATACAGAAAGCAGCTGTAAGAGGCGGCCCCATCCAGGAAACACAGCCAGGCAGACGAGCTCTGAGCTAACTCCCATGTCAGAGGATGAAGAGAGCACATCCAGCCAGTCACACTTTAGAGAAACAGGACTACACTGGAAAACAGGCCGATCTCCAACATCTATAAACAAAGTTGAGGCTGCAGCCAATGGGGGCCAGGGGAGTTTTCTGCAGGGGGCGCTATATATTCAAAATAGACATATACCAAAAACCAATTAACGTAAATTAAGTTATCATGCCAGTATATTTATATCAATGCCAACAACAAAAAACATTAGAAAAACACTTATGAAAAAAAAAACTTAAAAAAAAACATAATTTCATGCATAGGTTTACTCTTTGAACATAAATGTTGCCCTTCTGAGGCTTTGTGAAGGCAAATCTGTGTTTTGCATTGTCCAATATTGTGTCACAAATCTAAAAAAAAAAAAGTTCCTGTTTAATAGTGGAGAAGCTATTAGTCAGCTTTATATTTTTTTAATATATAAAAACTATTTTCTGAGAATGTGTTTATTTATGAGCAACTATGCAAATTGACAAACGTCTAGAATAAGTGCAGTATATTATATTATTTTCCGTGTGCATCCCAGATAGTTCATTCTTCATTGCCTTTTCTAGAAAGTGTTTTAAATCAGTCCTAGCTGTCTTTATCCATGCTGGGTTAGATCCTGATGTTTGAAAAAGGAGGCATGGAAAGCAGAATAAAGCTAAATGCTACTAGCCAAGCCTTCTTGCTAAACCAGGTCCTGCAAAAGGACATTTCTTGCACCATTTCTCTCTCTCATCTCTGATGCATATCCAACCCCGCGACTCGACCTGTCAATGTCAAACCCGCAAAACATCTGCGCTGTGTTGGGAAGTGGTGAGCAAATACAATTCCTGTCAGCTTGGGGTGTAGCTCTGGTGCGCCTTTGTATTGCAGAGGAGCTACTGCACATGTACAAGTTTTAAGGAGAGTCAGGCTCTGTTCGAAAACCTAGGACGCATCCTTAGAAGACCGGATTCGAAGGCCGATTACGTCATAGCGCGGCGCCGAGGTCTGGTCGGATTCCAAGAGTCCTCGTTATGCGGCCTTAAAATGTGTCCTTCTTTTTGCCCGATTTGAAGGACGGGTCTGATGTATCCTCGGTATTCTTGGATATCCCAGGATTCATTGCGAGACCAAGCAAGCTGTGATCAGAGTAAAGGTTACTTGGCGCCGAACAGTGGTGAAAATTGGAAGTTCAGTTTAATATAATACAAGTCATTTAATAGTTCCGTCTGAGATTAATGAAAAATTGTTGTTTTAATACACTATATTGCCAAAAGTATTTGCTCACCTGCCTTGACTCACATATGAGCTTAAGTGACATCCCGTTCCTAATCCATAGGGTTCAATATGACGTCGGTCCACCCTTTGCAGCTAGAACAGCTTCAACTCTTCTGGGAAGGCTGTCCACAAGGTTTAGGAGTGTGTTTATGGGAATTTTTGACCATTCTTCCAGAAGCGCATTTGTGAGGTCGCACACTGATGTTGGACGAGAAGGCCTGGCTCTCAGTCTCCGCTCTAATTCATCCCAAAGGTGTTCTATCGGGTTGAGGTCAGGACTCTGTGCAGGCCAGTCAAGTTCATCCACACCAGACTCTGTCATCCATGTCTTTATGGACCTTGCTTTGTGCACTGGTGCACAGTCATGTTGGAAGAGGAAGGGGCCAGCTCCAAACTGTTCCCACAAAGTTGGGAGCATGGAATTGTCCAAAATGTCTTGGTATGCTGAAGCATTCAGAGTTCCTTTCACTGGAACTAAGGGGCCAAGCCCAGCTCCTGAAAAACAACCCCACACCATAATCCCCCCTCCACCAAACTTTACACTTGGCACAATGCAGTCAGACAAGTACCGTTCTCCTGGCAACCGCCAAACCCAGACCCGTCCATCAGATTGCCAGATGGAGAAGCGCGATTCGTCACTCCAGAGAACGCGTCTCCACTGCTCTAGAGTGCAGTGGCGGCGTGCTTTACACCACCGCATCCGACGCTTTGCATTGCACTTGGTGATGTATGGCTTGGATGCAGCTGCTCGACCATGGAAACCCATTCCATGAAGCTCTCTGCGCACTGTTCTTGAGCTAATCTGAAGGCCACATGAAGTTTGGAGGTCTGTAGTGATTGACTCTGCAGAAAGTTGGCGACCTCTTCGCACTATGCGCTTCAGCATCCGCTGACCCCGCTCCGTCAGTTTACGTGGCCTACCACTTCGTGGCTGAGTTGCTGTCGTTCCCAAACACTTCCATTTTCTTATAATACAGCTGACAGTTGACTGTGGAATATTTAGGAGCGAGGAAATTTCACGACTGGATTTGTTGCACAGGTGGCATCCTATCACAGTTCCACGCTGGAATTCACTGAGCTCCTGAGAGCGACCCATTCTTTCACAAATGTTTGTAAAAACAGTCTGCATGCCTAGGTGCTTGAATTTATACACCTGTGGCCATGGAAGTGATTGGAACACCTGATTCCAATAATTTGGATGGGTGAGCAAATACTTTTGGCAATATAGTGTAGTTATTGAGTCAGATATGTGGCGATAATGTTTGGTTTATCTAAAGGTTTTAATCTGTTACTGTGTAAATGGGTTTGGCTGTAATTTAAGGACAGATTCTAATATATCTGCAGGGTGGGAACTATAAATCTGATAGGATTTTTATCTTTTTATTGCTGTTTTGCACAATATGCTTAACTACGTATTTTTTGTTGTTGAATATTAGAGATTTTGCAGATATATTTTTTATAAATACATTGTTTAGATTTACTTATATATTTTTACCCCTTTTATAGAATAGAATAGAAAATCCCTTTATTGTCCCACAATGGGGAAATTTACAGTAACAGAAAGATTATTGAAAATGGTCACACAAATGTGGACCTTAGAAAAATGTATAAGAATAACATAATAGGGAAGAGTTAAAATATAAACAATAAAATACTGTAAAGTGTTTTAACAATATAAAACTGGGGAATAAATAACCAATATGCAGCTATGGACATTTTTACAGTAATGGATATTTGAAAATAGCAGCAACATCAGAGATGTGCAAAATAACAGCAGCATGTTATTTAACTGACTAAGGTTTCTATCATTACATTTGATTTTATTTGTTCCTGCTCCCGGTGGTTGGAACATTTATTCCATTCTGGATTCTTGTGAGTGTAGTCTTTGTTCACTTCACAATAAAAAAGAAATAAACAGTTTTGAAAACTTCTGTATTCATTCTTTTCCTGCTTTGTGTGTCAACGTTTACGGTTGCTAAGCAACAGAGCATACAGCGGTAAAACCCGCCGAAGGGTAGACGTGGTCAAATTTACAGCCAAAACTCTTCCTGTCTCCTTATTATCAAGGACTTCGAAGGATCCAGTCTAGGTAGACCGCGTCTTTGGAGGACACGTCCTAGGTTTTCGAACAGAGCCTCAATGGTCAAAGATTTTTGCGCCCTAGGGCGGAAATACGTCACCAATCCAAGGAAATATGGAATGACGCTTTACTAGTAATTAAAGATTAAATATTTATCTTTATCTAAAAAAGATATATAGATATATTTCAAAAATATTTTACATTTTAAAATAAAATTATAAAGAATATGTCTTGATAAGGGTCATTGGGTGTGGGTGTCTATTGGCCAGCCGCCACTGGCAACAGAACAGCTGATATTTCTCTCCAGGATAGTTTCACAGTCAAACAGGAACAGACAAGGCGAAGCTACTATGTGAAAAAGCAGAGAGAGCGTAACATCAGAGATTGAGCTAACAGATTCTGCAGATTGGGAGAACAGAGATAGAATGAAGCAGAATGATGAAAAGGGCTCCCTATGTCCTCCAACAGTCAAAGCCTATAGCAGCATAACTATAGCGATAGCTCAGGATAACCCGAGCCCCTCTAACTATAAGCTTTATCAGAAATGAAAGTTTCAAGCCTACCGTTAAAAGTAGACAGGGTGTCTATTGAAATGTGGACTCATCAGACCACTTTTTAATCTGTCCATCTAAGATGAGCTTGGGCCCAGCAAAGCCGCAGCGTTTCTGGATCTTGTTGATAAATGGCCTTTGCTTTGCATAGTAGAGCTTCAACTTGCACTTACAGATGTAGTGATGAACTGTAGTTTCTGAAGTATTCCTGAGCCCATGTGGTGATATCCTTTACATACTTATGTCGGTTGTTGATGCAGTACCGCCTGAGGGATCCAAGATCACGGGCATTCAATATTGGTTTTCAGCCTTGCCCTTTAAGTGTAGTGATTTCTCCAGATTTTCTTAACCTTTTGATGATATTACGGACCGTAGACGGTGAAATTCCCAAATTCCTTGCAATAGCTCGTTGAGAAATGTTGTTCTTGAACTATTCAACAATTTGCCCACTCATTTGTTAACAAAGTGGCGACCCTCGCCCCATCCTTGTTTGTGAATGACTAAGCATTTCAAGGAAACTACTTTTATACCCAATAATGGCACCCACCTGTTCCAAATTAGCATGTTCACCAATGAGATATTACAAATAAGTGTTTGATGAGCATTTGTCAAATTTCTCAGTCTTCTTGTCGCTTGTGCCAGCTATAACAAAAATAAAAGTTTACCAGTTTGAACGTTAAGTATGTTGTCTTTGCAGTATATTCAGTTGAATATAGGTTGAAAAGGATTTGCAAGTCATTGTATTCTGTTTTAAGATTTACACAACGTGCCAACTTTTCTGGTTTGGGGTTTTGTAATTTAATAGATTTTGATCATTGGCAAGAAACTGTCTGGATGGAGTGACGAGTGGGTAACAGTAGAGAAGCTGCAGAGAGTTGTTTTAAACCGCGACTCTGCTTCCTGGGTTGTCAGGGATTTGGAGGACTAATAAATATGGCCAGATTCCTAGAAATAAGAGCTGCACCATCCAAAGTGGGATGGATGCTGTCTCTCCGAATAAGACCAGGCTTTCCACAAAAGGATTGCATATTATTTTTTACTTGGCTTACATTTCATTAAAATGAGATTTAAGGCACCTCCTCTTCATTCTGACAGCAGCTGTCTAAACTTTAGTCTGACCCAAGATGGCCACCCTCTAGGCATGTCGCCTCTCTATAATGTCTATGTGTGTAGCTATGAAGATGACACGAGCAAATTCTGTGCTTTGGGTTTGATCTGGTAATTAATTTACTCTTCTAGAGGGAAAGTTTATTCAGCTGGCTGAATCTTAAAAACTTAAAAAAATGCAACAAAGATAATTATAGAACTGCATTTATTGGTTTGGATGAATACAGAGCAGTCTCTGCCTGACTCCGGAAAAAACTTTCCAGCTGTTTGATCTTTAAACGGAGTCCAAAATGACCTAGAAGTAGTAAATTAATACAAGAATTGTAGAGAAGACAGCATGTGTTGTTTACATGTGGGGAACAGGTGCAAACATAGAGACTTGTTTTTCCAAAACCTCTGATATAGTAGAAAGGGCCTCCATCTTGACTGGGAACTATTTCTGATGCATTGTCCGATTGGAATATTCGCAACCTTTTCACACAGTAAAAAAAAGGAACGCAGTCAAACACATCCTTGTCTTCCGTTAGAGAAGAAAACCACCTTATAGTTTCATCAAAGTCTCTGTTCAAAAGTAAGGTGGAGGAAAACAATCCAATGGGAAGTTTATAGCATCTGCTGAAAAGCAGCCAAATAAGCGTTTTTTTTTACCAATAAAACCCCTTTCCTTTTGAAACACTTAAATAACATGAAATTAACTAAGCATCCTGCTGATATGGACCAAGGGCCAAGGGTGGTCTATGCTAGTGATGGCCATGATGCAGACATTGAGCATCTCGTTTCTCAGTCGCCGTGTCCGTTCATGGTGCAGCAGCTGATGGGACCTTAAAAGTTGATGGCTTTGCCGAACGATGCTGCCAGGTTGGCTTCCCTAAAAGCCTCAGACACGGTCTATAGGAAGATATCAGACAGGAAATTAGGTTAGGAACTGATGACTAGAAACATACCAACAAAAAGTAGTATTTAATATACCTGTAATTAATGTTGGACATCAGATTTTTTTCGGTAAAGGCTGTAGAATAGCAGGTCTGATTGCTAAAAAGGCCCTATTCAAACAACTGCATAATTTCTGTTTGCAATAAATTCACCATGATGCATCCAGCTAATTATTGGGCTTTTATCAAGTAGAACACATGGTTAATTAAAGGATGTTAGTTTATTACAATGGTTTTCATTATTTTTGCCTTTTCTACGATATGGATCTTATCAACCTTTTGAATTGGCTTTAAAATATTGTCTGTTGAGCAGCACTCGTCCTGAATCCTGTCATCGTTGATACAGATGATGTTGCTACCAATGGGTCGCCATGCAAGACGTAGTTCCACTCTCATATGGCGTTTTCGTGCCATAGGGTGTACATACAGTTATTATTTTGACCACCACCCTTCCTCCAACATTTGACAGGGAAGCCAAAATTCTCCCATGCAACTTAAAGGATGCAGGTGCTTTTTTAAGCTCCTCTCTTCCTCTGCTAGCTATGATCACTGCTCTATTTTAACAAAGGCCTCTACGTGAAGACGCCTCTATATGTATTTATTTATTTTGGTTTACCAATCCACGGACCACTTGCTTGGCGAGCTGCAGCGAGAAATCCGTAAGGATCACAGATTAGTAATGATCCGTTGCACCACTGTTAGTGGGCATCAGTTTTCCCCCTGTATCCATTAAAGCTGCTAGCCCAAAAAAGATGTAGAATTAGTGTAATGAATTTGAACCGTTACCAGATGTTGCAAAGCACTAATCATGGTCATCCAACTTAGATTTAAGTTAGGGGATAAAGTTTAAGTACTCATTCTGCTCTCCGCACCTTATTGATCTGCATGATTTAAATGGTTAAAGTGATGCAGGATATGGGAGTTTATACCAAAGCTGAGAAGCTTTAGGCTTTTCATGAAAACAAAAGTGTCCAAAGTAGAGGAAAATATCGCTTATCGTCCATAAGGGCAAACCTAAACGGTGCATCCTTAAATCAAACCATGCCTTGGACTGAGTAAAGTAGGGAACCTACAGGATGTGCGTGGCAGACCCGAGCGACGTCCTCGCAGGAAGCACCGTACTCCATGGCTAGCGCTGCCTCATTGATCATCTCTCCAGCTCCCTGCATTGAAACAAACATGTTATCAGTTTATAAAGCTGCTTCATTTTGTTTTCATTCCCTGAGATGTTCTTTGATTAGTTCAGATTTTACTGACCTCTGACCTCAAGGCTGAGCTAAAATGTTTGCACGATTTACTGGTTAAACTTTTCCACTACTGACAGTCTCACCACCTAATACTTTTTCACCTTCTTTGCTATTTACTCCTTTTTATTGCACATGAAACTAAAAGACAAAGATGTTCAGTTATTAAAAAAGAAATGAAAACTTAACCAAGTACCAACATTTCCCCAGTTGGACATCAACTTCTCAGCCAGAGTTCTGCTACTTAGTTTCTCCTGCTAACAATTTGATTTGAATCTGGAGTTGAATCTTGACGTGAAGCATTTTCCTCATTTAATGTAGTTTGGTTTCTACAGGTGAGTTGCATTGTCTAAAAATCTGTAAACATATTTGTTTAAGTTGCGTTCTCAGTGCACAGGACACTAATGAAGATCCCCTGCTACACCACTAGGAGGTGGTGTTGAGACCTTAACAAAACCTAATTTCACCATCCAACTATTTACTAGGCACAGAATGAAGGCGGCATTTATGATGTAAAATTCCCTTTATAAAAGGGAAACAATAACTAAGAAGGACTGAATACAAACCTGTTGATCTGTGATTTCAGTTATCAGATAACATAAATAAAAACGACCTCTGCCAAGCAGCAAACTTTGCCCCCAATTGTGACTTAGACCTATAGCTAAAACTGGTACATGATACGGATCATCTCCCAAATGTAATTGATTATTCGTTGGCATGAGGGACAACTATGGTAAAAAAAAATAAAAATAAAATTCATATAAAATACCTTCAGAAGATTTTAGTTGATCCTGCTAAGGAACTAACAATATTCCCTTTTCCTGCGTTTCTGTCCTCAGTAAAATCCCTCCAGACTTTTTGAGTCTGATGCTGAGGCTTTCAGTGCTCATTGCTGCCACCTTCTGGTTTAATGGGGAACTGCTTGTTCAGCCAAATATCCTCATCTCACAAAGTTAGAAAATCTCTAAAAACATTCCTGTGTCCAGATTATGAACTGGATCATCAGCAAAACTGAATGGGTTGCTCCTTGGCATGAGAGACATCTGATAAAACATTAACATGAGTTCATAAGTTTTGAAGTTATCCTGTAGGTATGTGCAGACAAATTCTCCTAAAAATGTTATAATTATTAGTAATATTAATAAGAAAATGGACCAAGTGTCATAAAAATATAAAATTAAGAGAGGTGTACGTTAATGTGCACTTCTATAACATTTGTGGCAGAACAAGTAAGAAAGACTGTAGATCGTATCGTGACACATGCTAAATACGCTAAACATCGTAAAAATTCTTGCCAATTCACCAATAGTGACAGTGCTATCAGTTAACCGTACATCCAACACTGCTAGCATAGCAGGATGAACAACTATTTGATACACTGCAGATTTTCCCTCTTGCCAGATATGAAGAAATCTATATTTCTATCATAGCTAGTCTTCAGCTACAAGTGATGGAATCCGATACAACACCAAATTAAAAGCAGTCAAGTTTTTTTTCCTGCATCAGCTTAGTTTATGTTAACTCAAAATTAAGGAAAAAAAGGCTTATATCGCCTAATTTATCAGAATAGATATAGACGCCTGCAGCAGGGCACTCAGTCAGTGGTTTTTAACATGAGTGCTGTTCTGCGCCCTTACAGTTCCGACGATGTGCGCTCCGAGCATCCGATCCGTTTCCTTGTGACTTAGAATCTTCACCAGGCCATCAGTGTCCGCGTTGGTCTTAGCCCGGCTGTTGGCAGCAAAGGGAAATTTGCCAACTTTGTATGGGACACCCTGGGGAGACCAGAGGGGACATTAAAAAAACTACTTTAGTATTCTGATGTAATTGTCCCTTAACATGAATGAAAACAAAAAAAAATTGAAGAAAGAAGCAAAATCTACTTTTATTGGAATTATTATATAGTCCACAGAAAAAGGATGCAAATGCTCATGTATTAAGGAAGGGTCTGAAGCTAAACTGGGCATTTTCTGAACGATTAAACTGGAAAACAGCTTAATTAACATAAATTTATTGAATAAAACAATGGATCAGTTTTCTTGAGTCCAACGACATAAATCTTTCCCTTGTGTCAATACTTACCTCTGACACAGGCTTATTAACTAATCCAACATCTAATTCTCCTATGAGATCAATGAAGTCCATTTTTTAGTTAAACTGAACTGAAATGTTAAGCACCTACAGCTGTGTGGCTCAGAGCTTTGATTTTTATCATCTTCCAATTCTACTGGGAAATAAAAAGCAAGCAAACCATTAAGCTGGAGAGATCGTGTTTTCTGAGGCGGACTCTTACCTCCTGTTTGAGCTGCTCTTCTGTTTTTCCCACCCAGGCCACCTCAGGGTGAGTGTAGATGACAGAAGGAACGCAGTTGTAGTCTATGTGTACTGCTCCACCAGCCATGCCCTCCACGCAGATGATGCCCTCAT
Organism: Cyprinodon tularosa; assembly: GCF_016077235.1. Lineage (NCBI taxonomy): Eukaryota > Metazoa > Chordata > Actinopteri > Cyprinodontiformes > Cyprinodontidae > Cyprinodon > Cyprinodon tularosa. Next base: position 1,287,014 of record NW_024038438.1, on the reverse strand, counting down.
CCTCAGCCTTGTGGGCCAGCATTGGGCCGGCGACCACGTCCCCGATCGCATAAATACTGAAAAAACATCCAGAATAACTCAGCCATCCGTGCATTCTTTTATCCAGCTAATTTCTAGATGGGTTTAGTGTTTTAGAGTCCTGAGCTATCATTTGTATTTCTGTGTTTGAGTAGGCTCTTTATTTTTTACCAAACGAAAACTATGGAGTGAATTTTGTCCCTTTATTGTTGCAAAAAAAAAAAAAAAAAAAAAAAAAAAAGCATGTTTAGTTAATGGAAATTAACTAAACATGCTTTAGTTAATTAGCAATCCAGAAATTAAACTTAAAAAAAAAAAAACGTAAGGTTTTGAGAGAAACTTTGTTGTTTTCCGAGGTTCATATCTTATTTCATATATTTTATTTCTACAAATTTCTCATTAGGATTGGGTGTTAGAAATAGCAGTCATTACAAATCTGTCCCTTTAAATGAAGAAAGAACAATTTTTTTATTGATTTCACTATGTAATGTCTATTACCTAATAAAGCAGGCTTAGTTTGTATGAGTGAGATTCATTTAGAAAATGTTGCAGTGAGAGCCTAGGCCAGAAATCAAATCCATGACTGCAAGGCAACAGAGCAACAAACAGCAGCTCTCAAATATGGTAATAAATAAAATTAAAAACTGAAAAACTTAAATATACAAACAAAAAATTAGAAAAGTTATAAAAAAAAAAAAAAAAATCCCCTTTTTTTTCATTTACAACATGTTTTCTTTGCTTGCGGCAATAATGGAACAAAATTCAATCAAGCAGTATTTTGGTATTTCAGCAATAAGCATGTGCGGGCCAGGTTGTGACAAACAGGATTTACATTCAATAGATGCCATTAGTCTGATGTTGACCAGAACCCAACATATCACTATATTTTCTATTTTATCACAGTTCAGTAGGAGACAGCAGGTGAATTGTTCAAATGGCATAAAGGTAGAAATATTCTTGACTAAATTTCTGATTCAATGTGATTTAATGTGTTTAATTTGCTTAAATCTGTATATGTGAGCAAAAGGTTGGATGCCTCTTGTTGTCAGTGATGGAATGGTATCAGCCCAGACTCCTGTTCAGCGGTTGCCAAGACAGGCAGCAGATGGCCCTCTGGTAGGACCAAGCAGCTACAGAGAATATGTATGTAAGGATGTGGATTTAAAAGTTATACCCGTGTACTTTGGTCTGGAAGCGGTTGTTGACTGGAATACGACCTCTGTTGTCCAACTCGATACCAACACTTTCCAAACCCAGTTTCTCGGTATACGGCCGTCTGCCGACGCAGACCAGCAGCACCTCACATGTAAGAGTCTCATTCTTCCCACCAGCTGCTGCCTCCACCCTGCAACATGACACCCTCACAGTTACAAACATCCATTACTAAAAGGTCCAAAGCTTTTTTCCCACCTTTTCCTTCTCCTTACTAACTCACGTCACATCGATCTTGCCATCAGGCCTCTTGGTGGCGCCCATGACTTTGGTATTTAGCTTGAACTTGAGCCCCTGCTTCTGGAGAATGCGCTGAAAGTTCTTAGAGATCTCCATGTCAATGCCCATGCCCCCGACATGGCCCAAGAACTCCACTGCCGTTACTTTGGAGCCGAGGCGCTGCCAAACTGACCCCTGCAACCAAGGACAGACATGTCCATGAAGACTCCGTAATGAAAAAAATACAATAAACTGCTGCTGAAACTAAGTCCAGGTAACTAACCAGCTCCACTCCAATAACTCCAGCCCCGATAACAATCAGGTCTTCTGGCACTTTTTTTAGGGACAAAGCTCCAGTCGATGACACAATAGACTCTTCGTCGATCTAATAAAAAAAAACACAATAATTGTTTCTTTACCAGAACGTGACATAATGCAGGAGCTTTTTGTAGCTTTGAACAAATCAAAAAGCTTATTCGATATAAGATGCTACCTGGATACCAGGAAAGGGGGTGACTTCCGAGCCTGTGGCGATCAGGATGTTCTTACTGTTGATAACCTGCTGGGTGCCATCTGCTGCAGTAGCCGTCACTTGATTTTTACCAGTTATTTTACCAAAACCATTAACGTGGGTTACCTGAACAGAGGCGTCATAAGAAATTTACTACAGTCCTTTTTCATTACAAGTGAAGCCATAGATACTGAATTCTTACTTTGTTCTGTTTGAACAGATGTGCAATGCCTCCGGTCAGCGCTTTCACTGCCCCACTCTTCTGGGCCATCATCTTCTCCAGGTTTAATGAGATTCCTGAGACTGAGAGAAACAGAGAGCGGGAATGAGATGCCAATGAGCATATTCAAGTCAGCTGACATCACCATGGTTACACTGGGTGAAAGGTTAAACCATCAGTGATCTGTAAATGGGGTTAAAAGCTATTTACAGGAAACTGAAGGGTGTAAAAAGGTAGAAAACTCCACTATAGACAGTGTTGTCACCGGCATATTTCCATGTTCCAGTTAGCATTGGAACAAATAGTCTGACAGTGTGTCAGAGCGACACACCCTGTCCTTTAATTATAGTTTCACATTTCAGTACACTGGAAATCAGAAGTGTTTCACATTATATTAAATAACCTAGATTCCTTTATTTTATAAATATCTGGTAAATAATCCACAGGACTTTGTTTCCATGTTAGAAGATGTTTCGCTTCCCATCCAGGAAGTTTCTTCAATTCAAAATGTCCGAAATAGCGTCGAGTTCGAAGCTTTATAGAGTGGACCAAAAGCAAAACCTTTATTTTTGGCTTAGAAAACATGCAAGAGAAGATTTTTTTGTTTATTTGGTCAGTATTTGATACAGCAGCACAATAAAATGATGTACTCTCATGTCTTTTAACTCAGCATTTTGCAAGACAAAATATTTAGGCTCTTATGTTAATAGAAAGACCCTCTTGATACAAGATTAAACTGAGACTTATTGTTACTCATTAGACGACCAATAAGATCAACTAACATTAGATTATTTCATTGAATCATAACTTGCAGCGCTAAGTACCATCAAAAGAATAAAAATATATAAGAAAACAAAAACCTTTATTTAAAGGTACACTATGCAACCGGTGTTGATTTTCCAGTGAGGCTCCCTCCAGAGGGCGAAAGTAAAAGTGCACTGTCGTAAATATGCACAGCTGTTCTCCTGGTTTCTCCGTCAAGCCAGGCGCGGTTGTTTTGAGCTTAGCAGCGAATGACTAACGCTGCGTTCACACCGGGGGCAGCTGGCGCGACAGAAGCAGCGAGTTTACATGCAAAGTCAATGGTTGACGCGCGTCAAGGCGCAACAAAAGGTCCCGCGGCGCGTTTTGAGCACCAGGCGCAGCACGTCTGAGCAGCTGAAGCAGCGCGTCGGGTGCGTTTAACGCAGGGAGAGAGACACAGCGCTGATGATCTCTCCTCTTAAACAGTTTATTGACGCCTAAATTAACTTAAAATGCAGAAATCTGCCGGCAGAATATGCAGTTTGGATTATTTAGATGAAAAACACCTACCAGCTGCCGCGGTGAACCGCTGCTGATGAAGGGATCCATACTGTTGGCGCCCCGCTGGTATGTGGGGGTCTGAGCGGCTCCGACAGAAAAAATATTGAAGGCAGGATAATAATCTGAATGAACTGACTGCACTGATTACGTTTTCAGGTGTATTTTCTCACTTAAACACATATTAAAACTACTTTATTCCCACTGATCACAGCAAATATAGCTGCAAGGCAGAGAAAGGATAGTGAAGCTCCGCCCAACGCGCCTCAGACACAGCCGGAGCAGCAACGCTGCTTCAGCCACGAGTCAGAACTAACTGGTACAAGCAGCAAAAAGGAAGCAGCTGACGCGATTTTGCTGCGTCCGATGTGAACGTAGCATTACTGCACAAAGATCGCCACTTTGCTAGCAACGAGAATGCTTTTAACTGGGGGCGTGTAGCAGTTCTCGCCGTAAAGCAAGACTGACTCTCACGAGACTTCTGAGCCTGTGGGTGCGGGTCGGTGCTCCTGCAGTTGCAAGTGCAGTATTTCCCCCACAGACCACCAGGGCGGCCGAGAATACCTTTGTTCAACCTGAAATGACTCATTTAATCATCCAAAACGTTATGGAACACATTAATTAACTGAAAAATGTTGCATAGTGTCCCTTTAATGGCACTCTTCGTTATGTCTGCAACATGATTTTAGTCTTTATCATGTTTGCATAAAAACCAGCCTCTGTTTCCTCTAAGAGTAACAAGGAAAGTCTGATGACTTGAGAGACCTTTGTGATCATATTAGCGAGAAGCTCAAACATATCTCAGCCCAGGACTTTTTGGTGCTAGCAAACCAGTAGCTACATCTAGTGGTGGAACCTGAGCATAAGTGCTTCAGACGTTCATCTTCAATAACCAAAACCGCTCAGATAAGCATCTCAAGTGTTACTGTTACAAAACCAGCAGGTTTGTTACATTTACTACAAATGGTTAAACAGCAAAAATACCCTTCTCTTAAATACCTGCCAACTAAAAAAATATATTTGGTGGAAGGTATTTAAGAGAAGGGTATTTTTGTGGCATTTTCAGGATGAAAGTTAAGATTTTAAGATAAAAAAAAAAAGAAAAAGGAGAAAAATCACACAAATTTATGCAAATAAATCATCTCATCAAGGTGTATTAATTACTTCAAATGTATAACATAGGAAATACAATTTACTTTAAACACTTGGGACTTACATCACAGATGGAAAGTAAAGAGCTTCCCCAATATTATAACAGAAAATTCATATTAGAAAGACAGAATTTACTCCCATTTATAGGTAGATCTAGACTTCGGGAGTATTTTAATAGTTGAAAAAGGAAAATAAATTTCTTAACAAATGACTTACTTTCAATGCCTCTACTTTCAAAGTCTTTCCCATGCGCCATGTGGTACAAATAAGAGTTGTTTAGCAAAGCCTGAAGAAACAAAGGAATTCAGGTTTAGACAAATATTTCTATCCAAAATAGCATCAATTTCTATATAATAAATCTCTTAATGAAACTTGTGCAACAAACACATACGATTTAAATAAGTCGTCAAAATAAGAGGTGCCAAAGAGATAAAAAAATATATTTAGAAACAGCTCTATTATTCCTGGAACTGGACCACCCTTTATTAGCTTGCTCAGCTTCACAAAATCACCCGCTCTTATGCCAGTGTCCTAAACAAATGAAAAGCAGATCAGGAAGTAAACTCCTCCGGGAAGTAAACTCCTCCGGGAAGTAAACTCCTCCGGGAAGTAAACTCCTCCGGGAAGTAAACTCCTCCGGGAAGTAAACTCCTCCAGACTTACAGAAGATGAGCTGCAGCAAACATTGAAGGTCCTAAGGTTTCTAAAATGGGTACAGTGTGCTTGGTCTCCTTTTTGAAGACACAGTCCCTACTACTTCTTTCTTTTTACTTTATTCTTAACACCAGTTGTGTACAGTTTTTCTAATCTCCAATTTGATTTTCTTTCCGTGTCACACTGACTGTGTATAGACAGGCTCTGACTTGGCAGGGTGGTCAGATCTGTGCAGATTTTTCACTTCTGTCTTACATTTGATTTGGACAGATTATGAAAGTAACTTAAAAAAAAAAAAACACTGCCGCATTCTATAAAGCAAAGCCCCACTTAACGATTTTGTGCAGCATCTCAAACCAGAACATATAGAAAAGAGAGAAATAAACACAGAGGGATGGTTTATATGCTGACTAAGGCAGTGAGAGGTGATTCTGAGAGAGAATTGAAAAGTTGATCGAAGGTTTTCTTTTTCTCCATAGAGTTGAGACAGATACGCCGCGTTTACCTGCTTTGTCTGCCCCTTATATTGTTTTTTGCAAGGCTCAAAGAGCATCGCTACTTTATCCTTTTCTGTCCTCCCGACCTCCTATCATGGGTATTCTTTTTTTTTTATATTTCATTGATTGTTTTTGCATGAGTATGTCCCACTATACGCGATGTGCAACTCAAAAAGTTGACTCTTTACCTGTGCAATTAACAGATTTTATTTTGCATTTTCCCCCAAAGCGGACGCGTTTTACTTTATACCCACGTCTCTCGTCCTGTCAGACCCATGAAATTGCAGCTGAATTGCTGCGTAGTCCTACTAGACATGGAGTCATTCTCAGCCGACCTACCCAACCCCCCTTGTGTAAAACCATGTCGGGTTTGATCATCCCCATTAACTCTCCGTGAACGCTACACGCCACGACCTCGTCCAACACAATTTTCTGTCGGATCGCAAACAAAATCAGATTCGGTGTGTTCTGGCCTTTATATTTGCATGAAGAGCATAAATACTAATGAGAATTTGAAGTTAAGTGATTGATTTAAATAAAAATCTGCTGATTACCTTTGAGGGGATGCAGCCAACATTGAGACAGGTCCCACCCAGTGTGGCATTCTTCTCAACACAAACAGTCTGTCAAAGAACAGAAAAGGGTATAAAATTATAAAACAAATGATTAAAAAAAGTATTGTTTTTACATAAAATACACATCTACAATCAAAGGTTTCTATATAGTCAAATTAGCAAGAGATAAAAAAAAAACAATAATTCATCCATAGGGCTGCTCACCTTGAAGCCGAGCTGTGCTGCTTTGATGGCTGCAACATAACCGCCTGGACCAGAACCTACCACTGTGACATCTGCATCAACTACAGAGAAGCAACACAGGAATTTTTACTCCCAGCAGGAAACAGCACAGAGTCAAACTGGCTCTTATTTTCTTGCCTTGCATTGAATTGAATTAACAGTAAAATCAAGTTTTCAGCACATCTCACGTGTCTTAAAGTCCCCCTTTAACATAAAATAATAGGTTTGAAATGTGCTTACTTTCTGCTTTATCGGCGTATGTTCTGACAGACAAAGCTGTGGCCCCATGGAGTTTGAGGGGCAGATGGTGAGTCCTCTGTAGTACAAAGGATACTATGTTAAAAACATATACTTAATAAAACAACCATAAAAGTCCCTATTAAGTTTCAAGATAAACAATTCTCTGAGGAGTAGATTGTGCAATGGTTAAAAATAGGGTGTATATAATTTTCTATAAAGTTCTTGAATAGAGAAGCAAATAAAGTCTATATGCCTGTAATTAAATAGCTTTTAAAGGATTTTTTTTTTCAGTTAAAAGTTCTAAGCAGGAAATAACTCGTAGTTCCTTTTATTGTACATTTGAAATAAACATGTTTCACATTAAAACGGCTATTGGTAGATTGAGGTTGGATTCAGCTCAAACAGAAAGAATCTGTATTCCAAACGCAAGAGATTCTTGACGTATTCATCAGAATAAAGCATCACTCACGTTTTGAATATAATTTCTTTAAAATCAGCTACCAGTCCTGATAGAGAATAATTACTGTCAGAGAAGGTTGTTTGTCTTAAACATTAAACATATATTAACAAAGTTGTTCATTTTCAGCTCCATTACATCTCTGATTGACTTGGTCCTTCAGTTAATGCCAAAGTTATTAGTGTGTGTGTATATATATAGCGCTGGGTGTTAGATCTAAAGAAACAGGTTATTGCACAGGGTATTAAATAGTAATTGCACATTATACATTGTACACGTTAATGCCGTTTTAAGCACAACAACCAAATTGAGGTGTTGACTTTAGCTTCATATTATTCCCTAAAATAATACATCAGTGGGTTAATTAGTTATGTCCAGCCTCGGGCCTTTTAGCACCTAATGATCTGAGAATATCTGGTCTGTTTACAGACACTCCTTCAGGGGCTACCTGGCATTAACAGCACCGATCCGGCTTGTGTTGACAGCAATACGGATTATAACACCATTTATTTAATTTGATCAATAGAAATAATACGGAGAATTAAGTACAAACGAAAAATCTACACGTGGCAATGATAAAATCAAAAACGTGTATTTAACACTTAGAGGGTTGCAGGCTGAAACCTTGCTAATAAACAGTCTTATTAGCTGTTATTATACATGTGAACCTGACTTTAAACCATATAATTATCTACACGAAAATCAATAACATATTCATTTGTTATGTCCAAATTTTATGGAAGGCTAACATTTTTAATGGAAAGCATCAGTCAAAGGTTTTAAACATCACTTCGCTAGAGAAAGGTTGTTAGCTTAGCTGCTATCAAACCACAGGCCGCTAGTCCAAATACAGCTATAAACCCGCAGGCTGGACGAGCCACAAGTGTTTAAATTACAGTCTGAAAACACAATGAAAGAAGCTCATCCTTACCGTGGCAAGAGAGCGATAAAGCTGTGTGCAGCTCTGCATTTTGTCTGTGCCCCTAACAGGGAGGAAGTAACCTACAAGAAGGTTAGCCGAGCGAGGAAGGACTTATGAAATGCTATTCTTCTTTCTAAAGGACGTTTACGAAAAACTTTCATATCTAGTTAGCGCCCCCTCTGGATCGGAGTGGAACTCAAGAATGGCCGATGTTAAAACGCTAAAGACCAAGCCAAAGTTAGAAGAAAATACAAGTTAGTTAGCTCAGTTTGTCCAATAAAACACTGCGATTAACATCAGATCCACAAAGAAAACGGTCCAAATGGCTTATTATAAACCCTACCAGAATAGAATAGATTAGAATAGAATAGAATAGAAAATCTCTTTATTGTTCCACAATGGGGAAGTTCTGGTGTTTACAGCAGCAAAAAGATTATAAAGAAAATGGTCACACAAATGTGTACCCTGGAAGAGTCTATAAGTATAACATAATCGTGTAGAGTTAAAAAAAATTACAAATAAAATACTATACTGTAAAGTGTTTTAACAATATAAATACTGTGCACCTGGAGAATTAATAACCAATATACAGCTATGGACATTTTTCCCATCCTGGAAGCTCTTTCAATTCAAAATGTCAGAAATAGCATTGAGTTTGAGGCTTTATAGAGTGGACCAAAGCAAAGCCTTGTTTTGGATTAGAAAACATGAAATTGAACATGACGAACAGGTCCGCCCCTTTGGAATGGGGGTCATTTGGGATTATTGGATCTGAGTGTTATGTTTGATTGTGCGTCCGCATTACTTTTTTTTTCCCCACAGAGACTGTGTCTTGCGAATGGGGGAATAGGGTGGGAAGTTGTGATTGAGACTATCTATTTTTATTTATTTTTTTACTTGTCAGGTTCGGGTCTGAATTGCGGAGCCCAGATTAAATAATACTACTCATACTTCAGCAATAGCATAAAGGTGTTACTTTATTGTATCTCTTACTCTATATCCGTTGGTTGTGCTGTTTTTTTTACATCCCTTTGCAGGTGATGAAGCAGACTGAAGATATTTTATCGTTATCTCCCTTTTATCTCCTCTTTATTTCATCTTTTCTCCTTTTTCCTGTATTTCATTTCCTGTTCTACTGACATTGCAGTGCCCATATAATCTGTAATACTCCTTTTATAATTATAATAAAGCTATTTATATGCATAAATCAAGTGGAACACTATGGCAATAGCTGTACTGCTCCACTTGTGAAAATAAAATCTGTTGGGCTCTCTTTGGCGTTAAGACAATTATTGTTATTGCCACATTGCCGGAGAGGACACTGTTAAAAAAAAAAATTAAAAGGAATGGGGGTCGTTTGGTTTCTTTGTTACCCTGTTATACCTGAAATCTGTCTATGTCTCTGAAAGGGGGGATCTATAAAGGGAATTGTTGGCCTGGCTGAACAGGCGAGGTGTCTCCTTTTTCTTTGTTATCAGGCAGGTGAATTTTTCCTATCGGGGATTAATAAATTATTTATCTGTCTGTCTGTCTGTCTGTCTGTCTGGTCACAATGGAGCAAATGCTTTTTTTACCCCATAAAGACTTCTTGTGCATATCTGCACAACTCTGCCATTTCATACAATGACATGAAATTGTTGCTTGTGCAAGCTGATAAAGTGTAGTTGCATATCTGGAGAAAGATTTAAATAGAATCACACGGCACAACCCCTGATCGCACGCTAAACATCCTGAATGTTTTTGAGCTTTTAATAGGATTAAAGTAAATCCTCAGAGGATTCCGGTTGCAGCCCTCTGGTTCCTTCATCTCTGTCCTTCACAGAAAGCCAAGAGAGGATGAAGATTTCTCTGGATTCATGAAACTCTAAGACAAAGGTAAAACCCTTTTAAAGCACTTTTCCACTTCCAGATTTTTTATTCAAGTTCTAAGAACTTTCTCTATATTTTTTTATGTTTTTGTGCATAGCATTTCTTGAAACACACTAATAAAACTATTAGTGGTTCCCCTTGGATTGTGCTTCATTTATTTTACTAAATCATATGTAGAGGAGAACCGGATTATTGTAATATAATATCTACATACCATGGTAATTTCCTTAATTAGCTGCAGATTTCTCAAAGCAATTAGTTGATTTAAAAACTCTCATATTGTAGTTTTATTTTCCAAAAAACCCCTACATCACAGCAGTAATGTAAAGATATTGTTCTATGGATTTTGCCCTCAACTCAATCATCAGTGGTTCCAGTTTAGACTTGAGATAACAGATGATCTGATTGGTTATTTTATATGCTGTATGAAACATTTATTTATAAAATATATTTGCTTACATTAAATTAGTCGTGATCATTTAAATGTCTGAAAATACAACAAAGGATTGTCTTTAAGAGTTATTTTTATATATAACAGAAATTTTTGGTGTGTGTGATGTCATTAGCTAACCTAGAGAAGCTCATGTTGTGATTTCAATTACGCCTCCTTCTCTACCATTTTTGGGAGCATCAGAGTCCTTTACTGATACAGTCCATAGTGTTCTGAGAGGCTCAAGGAGACAAAAATATTTCTATGATGAAAGGTACTCATCATATAGTGATTTAATATCCACATTTAAATCAAATGATAATAATATTTATAATTAAAATTCGTTCAATTTAAAAATATTTCATTAATCCCTGATGGTGTGTTCAGACCAAACGCGGTGTCGGCTGTGTTTTCCGCGAGCCCTGTGGGAAGTTCACCGCTCTGCGTTTAAGATACACAGTTGGCGTGTTTCAAATGCGAAGGCTGTGTCCTCCGAAGGACATATTTGTCATCATACCTGTTCTGATTGGAAGACTCCTCTCTTAGTAACCCTGTATTACTACCTCAAAATATATTAAAGGTTTATTTTGGTTCCCTGAAAGTATAATATTTTAATTTTCATTCTTAATTTCTGTCGCTGTTATCTATGGATCTAGATCAGTCTCAATTTTCACAAATACACACTTGAGATTTATACATGCACAGGACAAGATCCACACACACACATACACACACACAAGACAAGATCCACACATGCACAAAATGATTCACGCAAGCACAAAAAAATCCACACACATGAAAAGATCCACACATGCATAGAACAATTTACACAAGCACACAAGATCCACACATGCACGGCACAACATTCACCAAAATATTTCTGGTCCATAAAAAAATGATAAATGAAATCAGAAAGTACCGGTGGTCTTTAAACTTCACTGCATTTATGTGTTGAATTTTGAGACTACCCTTACTTGCCTCGATACATAAGTGCATTTTTTAAAATAGGTAATGGTTTGCCACCAAACACAAAGCTCCCTTGTATAAGCTAATTACAAGAAAGAACTCTACGTGTAACTTACTCCCAGATCCCACATCCTCCGTCATCCCTCCTCTCCACCCCGCTCACATATGTCGTGTGGAGCACTTGCTCACTCATATTAATCACCGAGAACTGTTCTATCACTATTCCTATGCACATCACCGTCTCCAAGTATGTCTCCTCCATCCTTCACTGTCAAAATACAGAGCACAGCTATTTTTTGCTCCACTCCCTTCCGGCCAGGTCAAGATCCGCAATTGCATTTGCACCCAACAGTAGAAAGAATGTCGAGATTATCTGGTTTGTCAAATTAAAATATATTAACGACAGATGGGTCACTACAAATTAGAGCATAATTCTTATATATTCAAACAAAGAGGGTTCCATTATTAATTTGTAGTCATTTTGGGGGAAAACCTCGTCTGATTTGGAGAGACGGCATCCATTCCACTTTGGATGGTGCAGCTCTTCTTTCTAGGAATCTGGCCAAATTTATTAGTCCTCCAAAACCCCAACAAGCCATGGTGCAGACCAGTAAGCAGAGTCATAGTTTAACACACCTCTCTGCAGCTTCTCTACTGTTACCCACTCATTGTTCCATCCAGACAGTGTCTAGCTCATGACCAAAATCTAATAAAATAGAAAAGAATCCTAAAAGGAGTAAATCATTAAAATCTAATCACAATTCAAATAACTGAAATTAGGGAAAAAGTTAAAACGATTAAATGTGGTTTATTTAACATAAGATCTCTTTCTTCAAAAAGTCAGCTAATTAAAGACTTGATTTGTGATAATCACATGGATTTATGCTGTCTTACAGAAACTGGGCTGCAGCAAGAGCATTTAAAATATTTAAATTTTCACATACCCAGAAATTCTGGGCAAGGAGGACGAGTACAAACAATATTTTAGTCTGACTTACACATTAACCCAAAGACAGTTAATAATTACAACTCTTGAACATTTAACCCTTAGTTTCCCTCATCCAAATTTCTACTGTAAGCAACAAAACGTCTTCTTTTCCTACCTGATTTGGTGTTGAATATTGACTGGGTCATCATAGTGGGGGATTTTAACATCCATGCTGACATTGAAGGTGATAGCTTAAGTGCAGCTTTTAATGCTATCTTAGACACTGGCTTTGTTCAAAATGTGATTAATCCGACACATTTTCATCTTCATACTTTGGATCTGGTACTTTCATATGGCATTGGATGTGAAAAAATAACACTATTTCCTCACAACCCTGTCCTCTCTGACCACTTTTCAGTAATCGTCAAAATTACTTAAACACAGTTCTTCCTCTGGAACCTCAACATACCAGGAAGCAGATTTCTCATCTCGAACAAAATATTTATTTCATGTCGAGAGGCTTAAAAGTTTAATGAAATCCAGTCAAAACAGCTTCCAAGTGCGCCTCTCACAACTTCAAAATAAACTTCTTATCGCAAGCATCAATGAAGAGATGCCGAGTTTGGAGATAAAGAACAAACCAATTTTTTTATGATTATTCCTATTACAAAGACCCACAAAAAAAAAATAATGTTTTGGCAGAAACGTGTGTGATTGATGCTGATGGTGAAGTTTAATTATGTTGTATTAAATTAAGTGTTCATTAAAGCATTTTTTTCTCCCATGAATTAAATAATATAGAGGATGCTCTACTCCAGCTTCAAGGAAGTCAGAGCAGAGCAGAACAGGAGGAACTGCAGAGGCTGTAGGCTTTGCTTTGTGCAGGCAGTCTGGAACAGAGCGGAGGATGCGGGATCTAGGGATAAGTCATGCCACATGGAGTAGTTTCTTGTGATTGACTTATGCAAGGGAGCTTTGTGAGTGGTGGCAAACCATTGCAAAAATGCATTTGTGTATCGAGGCACGTCAGGGCAATTTAAAAAAATCCCCACACAAATGCAGTGAAGTTTAAAGACTAGTACTTTTTAATTTAATTTATAACTGTTTATGGACCACAAATACTTTGGTGAATCTTGTTCTGTGCATGTGTGGATCTTGTGTGCTTGCATGAATCGTGCTGTGCATGTATAGATGTTGTTCTGTACATGTATGAATCACATATGTGTATTTGTGAAAATTGACACTGGTCTAGCTCCAGAATTATCTGCCATTTCTCCCCAAGCTTGACTAATCATCTTCAACTCAAACTAAATCATGGGAAGTGATAGGCTATGAAGGATATTCCTGATGGTGTCATGGGTTAAGAACTTAGGACCCAAAATTTGAGGGGAGAAAGTCAGTGGGAATTATTCAAAATGTTTATAAAAACAGAGCTGTTGATCTGCAGCAGCTGCAAGGGGAGGCAGGGCACTGCCCATCACTGGTAACTCTGGTTTAGGGAGAAACACAGGTAAGTGACCATGATGATCTGATGGAACATGATTATCCATGTGAGTCACTTACCTGATTTAACAGTTCAGTCCAACTCCTTAGAGCAAGGTAGGATCCAGCCAATGGACTGCCAAAGAGATGCGGTGGACGCCGCCCAAAGTGAAACCAGATGCAGCAATCCCAGTAAACAGACAGGAGTCCAAGCCAGGTCAGGGAAACAGTTCAGAACAGGAAGGTTCTCAACACTGGCCTCCGAGAACGAGAACATGAACTAAAGTAAAACTCAGCAACAAAGTTAGAAACAGCAACAATGATCTGGAAGTCATCTCAGCAACAATGATCTGGCCCAATAGCTGGGTTGAGCCATATAAAAAGCAGCAGGAGCAGGTGATAAGATGAGTCATAATTAGTAACCGAGCAGAGTTAGGCAGGTGAGTGAAATGAGCAATTAGCTCAGCTATCTGTTTAGTTTTTTAAAGTGTTATTTCTGTTATGTCCAGCATTTAAAAAGTTTAAATAAAATCAGGAAAAGATTAGACAAATTAATAAAAAAAATTATATTATAGAATTCTATATTTAACCATCGACTCTGTCAGCCACTCCAATTTTCATCTAACTACTTAGATTAAACGAAGCAAAACCAACATAACAATTATTTGTATGTCATGTAGGTGCTCACCAAGATGCAGCTTGTCTCTGTGCTGGGGCTGTCTTTCTGGTTGCTTTTTATTAAGGATGTGGGGGCAGCAACCTTTAAGCTTGCCCTTGTTGGCCCATGGTCGTGTGACCCGCTGTTCTCCAGAGCAATGCCGATCGCTGCAGCTAACCTGGCATTGTCACGACTAAGAGGCGACAGCTACCTGAAGAGAGGATACTGGTACGATGTAAAACTTCTCAACGAGGATTGCTCTGTTTCCAGAGGTGTGTCACCTACCAGCATCCAAATATTAACCAAATAATGAGAATTGCATGAAGTCATGAGAAACAGCATGTCAGAAAGACTATCAGACACCATAGACGTACAATTACGAAGTCAGGATTCTGCCAAAAGATCATGTGCCCATACAAGCAGCTCTATTTAACACACACATGCACACACGTTAAACACGCATGTTGACCATGTTGTATATTGCACACATGAGTGTTCAGAGAACTGAAAATATTTGATCGACAAACTTCAACCTTTTGAGCGGCAGATTTGGATACAAATTGAAAACTTTTCAAACCCAGTGTTACAGTACTGTAATTTGTAAAGTAGAGCAAATTAAAGATGCATAAGGGATTGAGGATAGTGGTTCAATGGCCTTATAGGTGTTTCTCAATTAACAAAGCTGCAGTCATAAGCCAACTTCAGCTTTGTGCTTCTATGGTAGTGGATGACCAGCCAAAGCATGCAATCCAATACTAACACAAGCCTCTTCAAAGCTAAAGCAGGATAGTTTCCCCTTAGCAGTGCTGGACGCTCAGTTACTGGTGCCAGCCTATTATTACTCAGATCAGTAGCTGGAATCAGAAAGGGTATAGTCAGCAGCGCTAAGGTAATAGAATGGATGTGCTTAATTTTTGCACCAATAACACTCCATAATTTTTCAGTTTGGGAATTAGCTTAATTATTTAATTTTTCCTTTCAAGTTTGACATATTTTTAATATTGTTATTGTAACTTGAAATGCTGAATTATTTTCCTACTTACGTAAAAAGAGAGGTGACTTAGAGAAGGTAATGGATAAACTAAAAATCTCAAACTTCTTACTTAAGTCATACATTAATTTAGATACTATTGTCCCTTAGTGGGGAAATTTGTCATCAACATTTTTTAGCTATTTCTTTTTAGTTCAGTGACAGTAATACTAAGATTTGAACTTCTGACCTTAATGGTTGCTTCAAGAAGAAAACGCTTTTCTTGGTAACCACTAGGTCACCCCATGGCATTCCCAGTCCCAGGTCACTGTTAACCTAATTATATGTCAACTTTAAACCTAAAGTAGAATTAAATAAGCTTTATTGTGATTGTACAAAACATTCTGATTAGCAGCATCTCTACAGGACTACAGGATCAATTGAACATTAAAAGAACATTGAGCCTCTAACTGAAATGCCAACTCTAAAACCTGATTCCCCTGCATTTCACAACGAAAACACAAAAAGTGGCTGGACTTTCACCCATTAAAATACTAAACAACTTAATAGCATAATACTATAATTTATTCAATAAAGTTAAAGATTAAAACCAACTTGTTTTTATGAACTTACTTAAATTATTGTCCCTATATTCAACACTTAGTTTTTCAGGTTTAAACAACTGAAAATTGCTTTTCAGCTAAAAAATTAAGTTGTTTTTTTGTTTTGTTTTTTACACTGTTTTGACATTTTAATCCAACATGCAACAGCCATGTCTGTCATCAAGTGACAATTTTCTAGACACAACGCTGGACACAAAAAGAAAAATGATTAACAGTAGATACAAACTGATTGTAAAAGTTCATACCTGTGTTCAGAGATGAGAGGTGTTCATTCAAACCTCACTTTTCTCAATATAAACAGCTAAGTTAATGTTAGCTTGGTTCATAAATCTTATTTTAACATTAATCAAATATCCATTACTGTAAAAATGTCCACAGCTGTATATTGGTTATTTATTTTCCAGGTGCTCAGTATTTATGTTGTTAAAACCCT
Source organism: Cyprinodon tularosa (assembly GCF_016077235.1). Lineage (NCBI taxonomy): Eukaryota > Metazoa > Chordata > Actinopteri > Cyprinodontiformes > Cyprinodontidae > Cyprinodon > Cyprinodon tularosa. The sequence goes on along the minus strand of NW_024038438.1, from coordinate 1,270,454 downwards.
TTATAGTACAGTATTTTGTTTATTTTCTAACTCTTCAGTAATATGTTATTTCTATTCACTTTTTTAAGGTCCACATTTGTGTAACCAGTTTTTCTATAATCTTTTTGCTGCTGTAAACATCAGAATTTCCCCATTGTGGGACAATAAAGGGATTTCTATTCTATTCCGTTCTATTCTATCATTTCAGAGCGTATTGCTACCGCTATCAGAGCAAATTTATGACTGCGTTAAACTTCATTATTTATGATAACTTTACAACCAATTTTTATTCTTTAACTGACTGATTAGCTTGAATATAAGATTTGTAATCATTACTAGCTACAGTGAGAAGGGAAACATTTTGCTTCAAGAGGTGGGATTTTGTGAAAAGAAGCAAATAACCAATTGTTTACTTTCTCTGGTTGGTTCCACCCTTAAAGTTAAAATTGGTGGCATGAGATAACACACAAACTTCAACATCTTTTCTCTACATGCAAGTAGGAGAATCTACAGGCGCATTAAAAGCAAGCAAAATAAATAAAACGGCTCAAATTATTATTTATGTTTCGGTCCCTTTGGCAGAATTCTGACTTTAGTAATCATTAATTAAAGTTATTACTTAAAAGGGCAACTTGATTCTTTAAACCATTCAATTGTAAAATAGCTTATATAAAAATGCTTCAGATTTTTTTACTTATATAAAACATCTTTTAAACTTAGAATGTAGTTATTATTCTAATAGAAATACTATCTTAATCAAGCCCGTTGAACTGTTCTCCTTTCAGCCTTGACCGAGCTGGGGGAGATGGAGGGTTATGGCCATGCCTATATTGGACCTTTTAATCCCACCCTCTGCCATGCAGCATCCTTATTCGCCCAGCATTGGGAAGCTGGGCTGGCGTCTCCAGGCTGTTTAGATGCTGATTGGTTGAACCTGCCACCCATAACATCCCCTGTTAAAGTCCTTTTTACAGTTCTCCGATTTTTCCGCTGGGCCCACGTCGCAGTCATTTCAGGTGAGGATTTAACATCATGAAAAGTCTATTTTAATATAACATAGGCTTTTTAAATTCTTCCATGCTAGATGTTTTGCTGTGAAAAAAACTTATTTTAAACAAAACAGATAAACAGTTTATTTAATTTCAGAATTTTGAGTGATAGTATGGAGGTACCATAGTTTTATTCATGGAGAGACAGGGGCAGCTTTTTTATATAAGGAGATGATGCAGGTAAAGAATAAAGATTGGAAAATGGCCAACTGGTGAGAAAAAGAAAACTCCAACTCCACTATTTCCTGAACTTCAGCCAGCTCCTTTGATTCATATCTTTCATTAATCTTCCAACTCATTAATCAAAGTGTTTTTGGACACTTTCGTTATGGTTACTGAGCTCAGACACACCTGGATTAATCAATTGGTAATGAAAAACAGAAATACAAAGGAGCTGGCTGAAGCTCAGAAAGTAGTGGACCTGAGCATATATTGTAGTACAGATGTTTGTAAAGTAGGATCTGATCACTGCTGTTTGTGCCATTGTGGAAAATGCATATCAAAGCATTGTCGAACTCCCAGCATTCATATGAGCTGCTGTTTTTGTATTATTTTACAGCTTAACACTCCTTCAATAATCATGTATTTCTCTTTAAATATCATACAGTACCACCTGACCATCTACTTAAATTCAAGTGCTGCATGTTATTATTCAATTAGCATTTTATGCATGACTTTGAATACATATAGTTGTTTTGTTGTCTCTCTTTCTATCATTTTTGTCTATCATTCTCAGCTCCAACTGATCTCTGGGAAAGCACTGGAGAAGAAGTGTCCTCTGCACTCAGGGCTATGGGCCTGCCAATTGCTCCCGTGGTTACAATGGAAACAAATAACAGGGAAGGGGCTCGGAAGGCACTGAACGTGATAAGGCATGCCAACAAGGCCAAAGGTCAGCTCAAAGTCCTGAACCTTTCCTTACAACCTATACGTAGATTAACTTATAGTAGGCTACCTGGAGCCAGAAAGAAAGGCCCCAAAGACCAGAGGTCCACAATGATGCAAAAATATTATAAAGGTTTTTTTAACTGCTATATTATTACATTACATCATTATTACTTCATTTCGGAATATTAATTTTATGAATATATCTTGGAAAGTAATGTATTTTTCTCTTGTATAAAAATTTGATATATCTATCTGGTAACTGGTGTCTGTCCTGTCTGGTTTAATCAGAGACTATTATATGAAATGGTCAGATCATAGCAAACATATTTTCATGTAAAAAAAAAAACCTCAAAAAATTAGGTCCAGTCTAATAACATGCAAAGGTAAGAAATTAAACAATCCTTGTCAAAACAATGCAATTTTATGACAATTTTATGACTTGTGCAAAGATGTCTATCAAAGGAAACTGACCTGAATTGTTGTTGTGAAGTAATCCTATATGTTATGAAAGCATAAGATATATATGGAAATGTTGTCAAGCTCAGAGAAATTGAACCTAGTATTCAAGGCAGACAGACAGCTGGATTTCTCAAAACGCTTATTAAAAACGGAACTGCAAAGAGCAATGTCTGCTTCTAAGGCAGAAACCTCTGCAGGAGGAGATCGCAAGTTAATGACCACATCTATCTGGCGGATAGATAAAAAGAGACTGCCAAATATCTTTTTTCAGCTATCGTCAGACATTTTTTTTGCTTTGGAATAGAAAACAAGCAACTAATTAACCTTATTTCCTTTCAAGTGGTCATCATGTGTATGAGCTCCATCCTGATTGGTGGAGAAACCCAGAAAGAACTCTTGTTGGCTGCTCTAGACATGAGGATGGTCGCTGATGGCTACATCTTTATTCCCTATGATGCCCTTCTATATGCCATGCCTTACCAGGTAAAAACAAAAAACAACAAATATGTTTTTAAAGGATAAATCGTTGTATTTCACAATATAGTTTGCCAAGTTTAGTCAAATTTAGTGAGACCTGTTTTTTCTGAATAACTGTAAATCCACTTGTGGCGTATTATACCACCACTCCTACATATTAGAAATAAGCTGATCAGTCTCCAAGGTAAACTCACACTGCATCATACTAATCTATTAAGGGAAATTTTAGCAACAGCTTAATAAACCTACATTTTTGTTATTTTTCCTCTTGTTTTCTCTAAACATAAGGAATTGATTTGTGAAAATGTTATTTTTTAATTTATATTCCTGTTAACTAATTTTGCCTTTTGATTTTTTAAAATTAGGATATAACCTTCCCCCTGCTGACCAACAATACACGGCTTCGTCATGCCTACGGCGCTGTACTGACAGTTACCATGGCCTCTGACCAGAGCTTTTACGAAAGTTTTCGCCAGGCTCAGATGACCCGGGAGATCCGTTCTGCCATCTCTGCCACAGAGGTAAAGAAATAAACAACAAATCATAAACGTGAAGATTAAGTACTGCACATCTATCATTAGAAAGTCATATGCAAGCACACAGGAGATGTTTAATCAAAAACCTGCTCCTAGATTTTTTTTTCTTCTATGACTCCATTGCATTTCATCGGTTTTGCTGCTTAGTTATAGTTAGCGTTGCTTTACTGCCTTGAGCACCAAATGTTGGGGAGTGGTGGCCTAGTGATTAGAGCAGTGTGCTTGTGCTCTGGGAAGGTTGCAAGTACACGGTTCGAATCCTACTGCCTCCACTCTGGCTTTTTATAATTTCAATAGATTAACTAAAGAGAATACTTTGTACATAGCAGCATAATGAAGGAACGATTTTTGGAAGATTTTGAATCATTTATTATGTTGTCACATGAACAAAGCCTATCCACTCTAACACCTTAACTCAAACCAGTGCTCCGTAAAATGTGTTTGAAGTTTCAAAGTCTTCTAAGATTAACCCTGAATAGATTTTCTTAGTGATAGGCTCCTGTCTGGGAATACTCCTCTAGCTTCAGCCAGCCTACATCCAAATATTACAGCCTGTTAAATTCCAAAATAGTCATTGAGTAGCCAGCAACTCACCACCTCAACCAGAGACTGGCTGGGTTGAAATTCATCAATCTTGATTTGGAGAGGCTTAAATTCATCTTCCATGACAGATATAAGTGAAAACATGATTTTTCTATGCATCGTGGTTTATGAACCCATTATTTGCAGAAAAACCCTTAATCAAAAATTAAAACTGCATGAAAAATTGAAACTGCAACCAGGACAGCTGGAGATAGGGACCAGCACCTCTCGCAACCCCGCTTGGGATAGGTGTTAGGGAAAACAAGAGATGTTTTCTTGAAGGTTTAATGATGAAATTGGTGGCAACAAAAGCATAACCCTGGACTGAAGAGGCAGGGAAAATAAGAACCAAAAATGAGTCCAGCAATGAGTAACTGCAGAGAAGTATATGGTAGACAGAACAATGAGTGGATTGATCAGCTATTTGGGAGCAGGTGTGGACAGAAGTAGCTAAAGCAAGGCATACACTCAGGGGCGTGCATACATAGACACTAGGTGGTGCTAAAGCACTAGGAAGTTTGCCCTTTATCAAAGAAAATGCCCTTTTGAAACTCGTTTTTTTTTTTTTATTATTAATATTATTAAGATTTTACTGAGGTCGGTTTTGAAATGATCTTTTGAAAACCTGAGCCATTAAAAACGACTGAAACAATGCCCTGAAATGAGCCACTTACTTAAGCACACCCGACCAGCCTATCTCTCTTCCTTTGTCACGTGACCTCGCGCGGTCGCCCGCAGGGCATACCAGATGCGCAGCATCATAGCAGTTCAGTAGCGTCTTCAGATAGCAGGAACGGTCGCTGACAGGCTGCTTCTCCCGTGCCCCATTAGCCAGGTAATATACAGATCAAGCAAATCATTTTGTTGTGCATTAAAATGTCTCATTCAGCAGCACCAAACAAGCATTTTTGCCGACTGGTCACCCGATAAACTAGTTGTCTCTTTGTAAGATGCTATTTTACTTTTTATATTTTATATCCATATTTTTATCTTAAGTGTATATATTAGTCTATTTTATTGCATGACGTATACCCACAGTTTTTAGATATTTTTATAATGTTATTTACCTATTCCTTATTATATGTTTCATGTTGCACGATTGTACCACAAAAAATTCCTAGTTTGTGAACTCCTTCCCTAACAATGGCAATAAACCTGATTCTGATTCTGAAAGTTTTACACTGTAGCCCAAGCCAATGACAGATAACGTGAGGACGACCACATAGGTCCGAAAAACTCTACCTCCACATAGGTAGAGTTTTTCGGCTCGAAAAGGGCAAAAACTCGTACCATGTAAGCCTGGCCTAAGGTGAAAGGAGAGGGGCAACAAAGAGTAAACAGGGTTAAACTAAAACTAGAAAAGCTCTTAAATGAAGCAAAAGGGAAAGAAGACCAATGACTAGAAAATAAAGAATTACCAAGGGGAAAACTAGAGGATAAGACAAGGGAATTGAGATAACTTACGATAACTAAGAAGCCAGGGAAAACATAACCTAAAGATAAGAGAAAGAATTACTAAAACTAGACATAGTAATAAATAGTACCAAAATAATGAAAACAGATAACTGAAAGAAGGAAGGAAGAGTAAAACAAATAATTAAAAAAGGATATAAATCTTGAAAACAACATAGAATAACATAATTTAAAGTATAACTGAGAACCCCAAAGGAAAACTTAAACAGAACCAAACAGTTGTCATAATTTTAACAGTCTCCAGAATAATAGGTCTACTTCTTTAATTAGTAATTACTAGCATGGTTTGTAACAAAATTAATTCAACAATAAATTAAAATAAAAACATAAAATAGAACGAGATGAATAAACATAACCGTCCCTATATGCAGATGTTAAGGAAATCTAAAACTATATTTGTAACTTCCTGGAGGTTTGACTACACTTAATTGACAGTTTATATAATCTCCAATTAGCTAAAACTGATATAGATGTTGTATATATTCTATAAATTGATCATAATAATGAATATTTTCTGTTTTATTTTACTCCTGACAGGTCTAAGCAACATCATACATACATACAGGGAAAGAAAAAAGGTACAGAGATAATTAATTTAGTTGTACTCGCGAGGAGAGTAGGAAGAGACTGCAGAGTTTACAAATCTCCAACCCACTCTGGTCCCAGCGTTGTCCTCGCAATTTATTGAAATCAGGGGTCCCTGGTTACAACAGCTGAGACTACACTAGGGAGGAGAAACAAGATAGGAATTCAGACTTGCAGTCTCAGTAAATATATCCACTAAATCTCAGGGTTCAGTCAAAGTTTAAGCTGTTGAAGCTGTTCACCAAAGTTCAGCAGGTTTAATGCTGCTCGTAAATTAACCACAACCTTCCCAAAAAGAAGTCCACAAATCACAGTATACTTTAGAAAAGGGTGGCTATGAACACATGCACATAGCACACAGCTTTATGCATTATAACACTACACAGATACATTTATATACAATTATTCTAACAACTCCATTATTTCTATTTCCTTGATTTTCCTTAAAGGTATCTCCACTATTTGGAACTATCTTTAATATGGTTTACTATGTTGCTATGGCTGTGGAAGAGCGCCGCCAAGCAGGCGGTGGGCACTGGGTGACAGGAAATCAGCTCTTCAACTCAGATGGAGGCTTTGACTTCAAGGGCTTCAACCAGGTCAGTAAAGAAAACTAATATGACCAATTGTTGTCATTGTTATGGGATAATGTCTCAGTCAAGCTTTCAAGAGATGAGGAGGCAACTGGAGAGAGTGATTCATAATAAGTCACCAGATCCTGATGGTGTAAACCCCAGAGTCCTGAATGCCTGTGCAGAGCAGCTCTGTGGGAATCTACAGCAGCTCTTCAACCTTAGTCTGATGCAGGTGGTAGTTTGAGTGACGTGTAAGACCACATGTCTTGTTCCAGAACCGAAGAAGACTCAGCCAACAGTCCTCAGTGACTATAGACCTTTTGCCCTAAAATATCACAGCATGAAGGTCCTAGAAAGACTTCTGTTGGTTCACCTCAACAAACCAACAAGCAGCTTTCAGAACCCCTGCAGTTTTCTTGTCGCCGTGAAGTTGAAGATACTGTCAAACAACTGCGTAAACAAACTCACTCCCATTTAGACAAGGCAGACAGCAATGTGAGGGTCATGTTCTTTGATTTCTGCAGTGCATTTAATATAATTCAATCTGACTTACTTTGTGACAGTCTCTGGCTCACACTGAGCCTTGTTCTGCTGGAGGTTTCTTCCTGTTAAGAGGGAGTTTTCCTCTCCAGTGTCGCTACAAGCATGCTTGGTGTGAGGGATTGCTGAACAGTCAATGAGTCAATGCAATCAGCTGGTTTTCCTTAGATAAAAACTTTAAACCAGTCTAACTCTAAGATCTGGTTGAATTGTCTCCTTAATGTGCCTTGAGAAGGCATGTGTTGTGAATTGGCCCTATATAAATAAAACTTAAAATAAAATGTTATAAAACGTTTTCAATTACGCAAACAAATTATGATTCTAATAGCAAAGCTTCAGTCTTGTTTTTCTAATTTATCTTTTTTATCTCAAACCATATTAACTGTGAAATTGTCTTTACCATTGGCTTGTTTTTGTCCTTTGCTTTTCATAGGTGTTATATGGTGGTAAAGGTGGGGCTGGCCTTCAGGCCAGGTATGTGGTGTTGGATAGTGATGGTGATCGGCTTGTGCCCACGCATTCACTTGGACCGAAACACATCGATGGAATGGTTGGGGGTCTGACATCTCTGAGCAGGTCGTTCTTCTTTCCAGGAGGAAAACCTCCCAAATCCCATTTTTGTTGGTTCAATCCAGAGGAAGCTTGCAGTGCAGGTAGGGTTATTGATTAAAATGAGAAGGTTGGAGCTTTGTGAATGTTGGAACATAAAGTTCTGTGTAATATCTTTCTCCCTTGTGGTTGTTACAAATGTATGTAAGGGGTATTTTGTTGCATACCCCTACTACTGCCATGTGGCTGTGTGTGCTAAATGTTTCAAGGATCTTGTTTAATAGATCTAAAGACATTGTTTTCTCTTTAAGGTGTGGATGCAGTGACAACGTTTTTCATCTTCCTTCTGCTTTGTGGACTGACAGCAGCTTTTTACTTTTGGATCAGGTACTGGTACACACACACAGACCCAAACTGTGTCATACTGTCCTTATTGGGACTCTCCATTCATGTCCCACTCATTCATATGGCCAACCCTAGCCTTTACCAACACCTTCCTAGTCCCAAACCTAACCTAAACCAAATTCCTACCTTAGTCCTGAACCTTACCTCTACCCCAAAGAAGAGTATTTCCTCATGAGGACCAGTCGATGGTTCCAAAATCTCCAAAGTCCCCAAAATGTAGCATATTGCCTGAAAATCATCTCCCCAAGGTAGAAAAACACGGTAGCACAAACACACAGACACACCAACAAATTTTCCCTTTTTAACACAAACTAAACATAACAGATTGTGATGACTATGTAGGTGGACATTAAGAAAACAATCATATAGAAATAGGTGTGTGGCGTATATATGTGTGTGTGTACTACTGCTCTGTTTTAGGCTTTTATTCAAAGAAAAAGGGATAGTAATATATAAGTCTGTCTTCATGGTTTAGATGTTTGTTTGCTATAATAAGCCTGAATTCAGATTATTGTATTTAGCAGAGCCAATTAATAAGCCATCAGTTGGAATCAGTTGTACTTAAGTTGGAGAACAAAAAAAAACAAAGAAATCTGCAGGATATTGTGCTTGAGGACCAAGATTAGAATAAAGGCTGCAATATATCTATGATAATCACAAAAAATGACAAACATTTATATTCTGCGCTGATCATAGTTGCTCTTCTTCTTGCTTAGGAATTGATTTTTCAAAAAGTTTATGTTCTGCTGTTCCATGAAATATATAAAGGAGATTTAAGAAAGATGACATGTTAATCCACCAGTCTTGTTGGATAAGTGGCCAGTCTCTTTTTTACTTTTTTCATTTCTCAGGAATATGCTACATTTTACAGACTTATAGGTACTTGTGGGGACCAATGAGGGTCCCTGTGAGGAAGGTATCTCTTCTTGGGGTGGGGATTAGGAATAGTCTTATTCCATTAACAGAGTGTCTTACTGACCCATTCAATTCAAGAAGAAATGCACTTATTTTAAGAACAACTAATTTACTTAAGTTTTTAATTTGTACAGTACATTCGCTATTTAGGTTAAAGTACAGAAATCTGTGTCGAAGAAAAACCAACTCTGGTAAAAGTGAAAGTACCAAGTGAACTCTCTTACGGTACTTACGTAAAAGTAGAAAAGTACAAGCCTACAATTTACTTAAGTATAAAAGTGAAATTTAAGTTTTTACCCTAAATGACACCAAATAACTTTTAAAAAACGCGATTCTGAAAATTCAGTTGTCTGCACTTAAAATAGCTTGTTTTTCTCCTTTTTTTTTGTTCAGTGTTGGTAAAGAGAACATAAAAAATATATGTGTAATCTTGTTCTATATCAAAATTTTAAACAGGGTAATAGATTATACAAAACTTAAGCAGCTGAATACTTTTACAGCTCACATATTTAAAGTGCTGAAGTTGTAAATAACATTAATACTGAATTCGAACATGTAAGATAATCAACATGTTCATTTTGGAAAGGAAAGGAAATGGGTGGGAAATATCTTGCATCTCAGAATCTCATCCATCCTCATCTACAATGTTCGCCTGCCCCGTAAAAAAATAAATAAAAGTTTACCAGTCTCGTTCAAAAAAATTAAAAGTCCTCGGAAAAAACAAATACTCAGGTAAAGTGGATACTAAAAAGATACTGAGGTACAGTACATATTTGTACTTAGTTAGCTGTACCTCTTCATAAGTACTCACAGCCTCTCATTTATACGTTTTTGATCCACCTTTGGCGGGAAATAAAGTCTCAAGTCTATTTAAATGATGCCACAAGCAAAGCATACCTCTCCTTTGGGGGTTTGGCCCAAACTTCTTCAATACCTCAAACTCCATCAGGTTGGGTAGAAGATGTCTTTCCTCAGCCAATTTTGAGGTCTTTCCAGAAATCTTCAATCAGAATCAAGTTTGGATTTTTTGTCATCAGACTATTAATTTCTCAAGGGCTGAGAGCCCTTCAGGCAATCTTACAAGCCTAATTGGTGGTTGCTGCAGGGATGCTTGTAGTTGACTCTCCAGAGAGAAAAGCTTGAGCTCAGACATAGCGATCATGGGGTTCTTGGTCACCTCCATGGCTAAGGCCCTGTTCTCCCAATCAAAACAGTGTACACCTTAGCTTCATGGTACAGACTATGAAAATTTACCTAAACGTGATTTTTCTTGTTTTCTTTTTTTGTTTCTTAGGAAGTTGCAGTAATTAAAAAAAATCACATCTTAACATCATAACAGTGTATTATATGCAAAATTTTAGGATCGAGTTAAATATGCAGCTCAAAAAATAAGCGGAACACGTTAACAAAAACAATATAACTTCAATCAAATAAAACCTCTTTGAAATCAAACTGTCCACTTAAGCCGGTCATACACTGTGCGATTTTTTTCAATCGTTGCATGCAGCTGAAGCTCACACTGTATGATGAAACCCTGTGGTTTCGTCGTACAGGAGATGTTGAAGAGGTCCTATGGTCCTACTACTTGACAACAACCCAGCACTAGGACTGCTACCTCCACCTTTGTGCAAAGATGAACAGGAGTTGCCTTGCCAGAGCCCTACAAAACGACCTCCAGCAGGCCACAAACGTGCATGTGTCTGCACAAACAGAAACTGACTCCATGAGGATGGTATGAGGGCCCAACATTCACAGAGTGGGTTGTGCTCGCAGCCCAACACCATGCAGGATTCTTGGCATCTGCCAGAGAACACCAGGATTGGCAATTTCGCCACTGGTTCTCTGTGCTCTCCATAGATGAAAGCAGGTTCACACTGAGCACATATGACAGACCTGACAGAGTCTGGAGACAACATGAAGAGCGATCTGTGAATACTTCCAATATGGGCTGTCACTCTATGAGTATACATCCCATCAATTCAAATAATTCTTTTTTTTTTTTTTTGTTCATAGGAAGTACAAGAAATCAACAAACTTTACTAAATTGATCCTGACCATGGATGACATCGTTTTCATTGACACTCAAGTTAGTAAGAAGGTCAGCAAATGTTTATTTTTTTTTTCTGTCTGAAACGTTGTTTGCTTGTGTTTGTATAAATTTGACCTAAATACAGAATTAAACGGCTTCAACGTTTTAGTGTTTCCTTTACTTTTGCTCTTGGTGAATTGTTTATTGAAATAATCTGAAACAAACCATTTGTGAAGAAAGAAAAACAATGGTGATAATGATGCAGAACTCGGTAAACTCTCACATGATTTAATGGAAACCCCAAATAGCAAAGACCACAACAAAAAGGGAAAACACGGAAAGATTTTTAAATCTGAATGAAATGTATATATATGCAGAAATAGTGGTTTCATTTGAAATATATTCATACACTTTGAAATATATACAATTATTTAGAAGACCATCAAGATCATTTTCTAATGACAATAGATCCAGTTTTGGATTTTAAAAGGCTTGTTTTATTAGCCATTTTTTTATACTTTTTTCAATTGTTCATACAGTTTGTCATGTCATTTAGGGTCTGCTTACAATATTCCTATGATAATCACTTTTCTTTTTTAGAAGCTAAACGACGAGTCAATCATGAGGAGTCTTTTGGAAATTAAAACTCCACTTCGTTCAATTGCCAGAAGTTACATCCTGACAACGCCTGAGAGTTCTAACATTGGGATATTGGAGGTACCTATGTTTGTCAGTGTGCACATTGGTTTGCATCAGTGGAAGGGAATACAAATGTGTAGATATCCTTAAAATTGCCTATTAAGGAAAAAAATACACTGAAAAATATTAATTCTTCAAAATCATCAGTGTGACACTGGTGTTTGGATCAATTAGGAACTGAGAATTCAATGAAAGGTAGCATCCTTTTTTCTGTTGATTGCACATATGTATGGATCACTGTTTTACTTAAAAAAACAAACAAGTATTTTAATTTTTTAGAGCTTACCATTATTTTACAATTCTGTTTATTTAATTAAAAAGTTCTGGAAACAAAAGTTTATGATCACAGTTACATAGATCCCCACTGTAACTAAAAGTGGGGTGGAGTTTTTATTACTAGTATGCTTACCTTCACATAGTTTGGATCTTTGATTTTAGAGCTGAAAAATATATTTTCCTTTAAAAGTTTCCAAATGTTTCATGATTGACCTATAGGCCAAGAGTAATAGTTGTTAATGAAACTTATAAGGCGAAAATTGTCACTCTTTTCACATGATTGCAAGATGAACATGGGAGCTTGAACAGGTTTGTTTAGCTCAGTCCCAATTGGTTTAAAACTTTTTGTTCCTTGACTGTATGGAGTAGACAGCTGAAAATTAACAGTCAGCCCTAGGTCACAAAATATTCACTTCAATTCAATTTATATTTATATAGTGCCATTTCACAAGACTTGTCATCTCAAGGCTCTTTACAGTTCACCAGATCATACAGCCAATTCGATTCAAAGTTTTCTAAGGAAAACCAGTTGATTGCATCAACTCATTGACTGTTCAGCAATCCCACACACTAAGCATGCTTGTAGCGACAGTGGAGAGGAAAAACTCCCTTTTAACAGGAACAAAGCTCCAGCAGAACCAGGCTCAGTGTAAGTGGCCTTCTGCTGAGGCGGACTGGGGTTCAAGGAGACAGGAGCAGAGATACAAAAGGCATGAAGAAAGAAAAAATGAAGTCATATATAAATCAAAAGTTCCTATATATTTTGCGCCACCATGAGCCTAATGTATGAACTCCAGAGAATACATCAATTCCACATACTGGGGTAAAGACTAAGGCATTATATGTCTATCTACCTCTAAAATGATTTGTTTCTCTTTGTTTTCTGACTAATTCTGCTTCAACTGAATGGTTTGTTTCCAGGGAGACTGGGTTTGGCTGAAAAAAGTTCCTTTTGGAAAGACAACAGCTGTCAACCAAAATACCCAGAATCTGTTCAGCCAGGTACGGAGAGCGCCCTTCAAAAATACAGTAATCACACAGTAGATGAACAAGAGACACAAACAGCTCAGGAAAACACATACACACCCCACAGATGCAAAATGGTAGAGGAAATTTGAAGCAGGAAGATAACATGCCCAAGAAGCTGAGGACCAACATTGTCAAATAAAATCTTATTTTAATAGCTTTTAAATTAAAAAGCCATTTTATTGTCGGTAAGGTTCATCACAGGCACACTCAGTAGAGTTAGACAAGCGCACCCTGTCTGAGGCTGACGTTCTATTGGCTGGAAAGGTTGCTAGGCGACGATCCGATCCAATCTGAGAGAGAGCAAAAAAAATCCGCAAGCAGAGCCTACGGGTTTGCGAGTGTATCTGAGACTCGAACAGAGCGCGGTTTGTGCGCGAAGAGAAGGAGGCAAGCGAGAGGAGAAAATATCTGTGCAAGAAGCATTAAATCTGAGAGAAGAAACAAAGATTTGAGAGAGAAGAGAAAATATTTGAGAGAGAGCGCATGTTTTGATTTTGAGCATTATAAGTTTTGAGTGCAAGAAGATGAAATTATTTTCTCAAATTGAAATTATGTGCTCTTGCATTATGGCAGGATAATTCTACCATAGAAAAGCCGCTCTCTGCCATTGAACACAGGAGCAGCAGAAGCATCAGACACATCTGGACACACTTTACTTGACTCTGACCTCAATGTGGACAACCATCAAAAATGAAGCAGCAGGACTTTTTTGCTGCTTCCAGTGCTTGCGGTCTGAATGTAGCAATATTCTATAAAATAAACCAAGCAACACTCTCGATTTCATCCACAATTGTTACAGGCAAAGAAAGGACAGGGTAGCTCCCACCAACACGCATCAGACCCACTTTTCAGCCAAGCAGCTAGAGCAGCAAAGATGCTTCAGCCTCGTGTCAGAACTAAACTCGTACTGCATCAAAAATTAGGCAGCACACACATTTTTGCTGCTTCTGCTGCCTGTGGTCTGAACATAGCATTATAGGCATTATGCTAGCTCTTGAACTGTGTTTTTATTCACTTTCAATCTTTACAAATGGCAATTGGAAATCCCCATCCGCCTGGCCACTTTCAGGTAGCTTTTAGTGGGAACTTCCAACTCTGTCATCCACCGTTATATGGGGAGTCTGCAACTTTTCCGCTCAAAAACATGTTAAAACATTTTTTTTCCCAACTCATCAAAGCAATTAAATCAAACCAATCTCTAGATCACAAGGAAAAAACAGAGCAGCTTAATGTCAAAGGCATCCGATGCATCTAATTTCAAAGTGCACAATCATTCAAATTGAGCCGTTGGATGCCTTTTTGACACTTTTTATTGTGAATGGAGCATTGCACAAGTACTGTCTGTGTACTTTATACACACCAGGGCCAACACCTACACAACCACATGGTGGCATGGTGTAGAGTAAGTAAAAAGACAAAGAGAGGGTCAAGATTTAGAACAATGATGAATAAATATATGATTTGTTTGCCACCCAAGATGTGGAATGACCTTCAATCTCAGTGTACCAGCCACTTTAGCCAGATTATGAAGGGGAAATTATTTGAGATTGTAACCAAATCAAGATTATTAAGGTAGGTACACAAACCAAAGAAGATGGTTTACAGTCCCAGCAAATACATATAGAACAGGTACACAACCTCTTGTCAGTAAATGCTAATTTCATCAGTTTCAAAGTTGAATAACAGTTCTAACATGGTCTTATTGTGTTTGTTTCCAGCTGCGTGAAATGCGTCATGAGAATCTGAATCTATACGTGGGTTTGTTTGTGGATTCAGGGATTCTTGCTCTAGTGGTTGAGCACTGTCCACGGGGAAGTCTGGCAGACCTGCTGGCCGACAGTGATGTGAGGCTGGACTGGATGTTCAAATCTTCATTGCTCATGGACCTTATTAAGGTTCTTCCAAAATCACTTACATCTATATACACATACAATTTTTGTTGCTAAATGAGCCACATCTTAAGCAGTTCACCCTATATTAAGGTACAGCACACTGCCTTCATTGATTGATTGACTGACTTTACTGATCTCAAAGTGGAGAATTTTACCCTTTACATTGGCTCATGATTAGATATCCATCCTTGCCTCTGCTGAGTGTTTAGCCAGGCTCAGCAATTCTGCAACCACCTACATACTTTAGCTATACCTATTCAATGAAAGATCCCATCTCTATTGACAATATGAAATTGTACTAGGCAAGAAAATGAACAAGTGGCTTAAAATAAATAATAATACATTAAATAGAGCAGACCACACTAGTCTCCCTGAAAAAAACTCCAGTAAACATAACATTGGTAGACATCCGACAAAGACTCCCAGGTATGAAGAACTAGACAACACCAGGCCCATTGATTAACGCTTACTGGTTGAAGAAACTGACTCCTCTCCATCAGCACCTTATGGCACAAAAGAACTAACTGCTTAAGAATGAGACAAACGAGGCACAGCTGACTGAGAGCTAAACATTCCTGATAACAAAACGACAACAGAAGGGAATGACCACGACCAATCATAAATTCAATTAAGTTCAATTTATTTCTATAGCGCGAGTCTACAACAAGTCAACTTAAAGCCCTTTACAGAGATAATTCAACCAGGTCACACAGTCAGATTGGTTCAAAGTTTTTTATCTGATGATTACCAGCTGATTGTGTTAACTCGAAAGCAATCCCTGGCTGTGGAAAACCACCCTCAATGCAAAAGTCAAGCCAATTGCTCAAATATCCATCAAATGCAGTATATATCAAGGAGATACTATACCTTCTCAGTTATGCTGCCAGGGTCTTAAGCCCCTCAGCTAGATACTTGATAAGACTGGCTATGAATACAGACTCACATATAGGGCCACTATCAGCCACAGTCCATGTATGACATTAAGATATATGCCAAGAGACAGCAAGAATTTGACTCTGATTCACACCACCAACAATCTACCACAGGAACATGGGAATTTCATCAGGCTTGAGAAATGTAGCCGGATGATGACCAGGAGAGGGGACGTCCGCTATTCTCACTTCTGGGATTGCACTCCCAGAAGGGAAGAAAGCATATGTTAAAGAGAGCTACATGCACCATGAAATTCAGGCAAATGGCACCATAGTGCAGCAATAGCAATATACCTGCAATAGGATAAGTAAGACAGGTTCTGAGAAGTCAGCTTAATGGGGAGAACAGGGTGGGGGCACTTAATAATTTCGACTAGACAGTAATCAGATACCTTGCTGGGGCTAATAAGTTGGCACAAGTAAAGGCTTCTGAAACAATCATGGGATGTACTAAGGACAGATAGCTGAAGTTGACAATATGACCAAATCCTATCAATGGCTAGAGAGGGCCTAACTTAAGGACAGCACAGAAACACTGATCATGGTAGCACAGGAGCAGGCCTGGAGCACCAGAGTAATAGAGGCACAGGTCTACCATGCCATGCATGACCTAGGTGCAGACAATGCAAAGAGCCCCCAGAAACAACCAATCTCACAGCAGGTTGTGAGATATTAGCAGGGCAGGAAAGGAATAAATGGAATGCCATAATCATGCCATACTTTTTTCCCATTAATGCACTTTGATAATGCCCACTCCCATCTTTCCAACAACCTTTAAAGCACACTTACTCTAACACCATCCCACTATCAAGCTGTAAGTCTAGCGTCAGATGATATGCATGACATCTTTTTTTGTCACCCCTGTGTTATAGGGTATGAAGTATCTTCATCTGCGAGGATTGACTCACGGTCGCCTGAAATCCACAAATTGCTTAGTCGATGGACGATTTGTTTTGAAAATCACTGACTATGGTCTGCCTATGATTCTTCAGTCACAAAGTGTCACTCTTCATGATGATCCACAAGGTAAAACAGAATAACCCTATTTATTTTCTCCTTAAAAATTGCACCAGCTACTTGAAATATTCATTACCGTCATTAGTGATCTACTTATTTTTACCAAAAAATATAATTATTTATATTTAATTGTTTTAGTGTATTTTCTCCATTTGGCATTAGTTTTAGTCTATGTAAGTTTAGGTATACAGTTCTCCTATGTGATTCATGTCTAAGGTTTAGAAACCTTACACGCAGACAGCATATAACATCCTAAAGATTGCTGTATAGAGTAACAACAGTGAATGTGTAATACTCTATATACATTTGCATTTATTGTTTAAATAATCAATTTTAAGTTGGCTACAAATGTACCACAATATAGATCATAAGAATGTTTATCTTAAATTAATTCAGTTTGATGTAGAACCTCTGTCCAGGTCAGTGGGATGATATACTTTAAGTTCTTTCACCATATCCAGAATATTTCTGAATTTACACTTAGAGCTCCAACAAGGTAAAGTGGTTAGTTTTATTACCTTCTCATATTTGGTTTGTTGGAAAGTTGGAAAACAGAAGTTAATAGGCCACTGCAGTTTTCAGCTAGAGGTTGAGCTAACCTTAACAATGGACATGTGTAGTGACATTTTTTTTTTTTTATAAAGATGTATTTGTTATTTTAGCCTAAACATGTTTCACGAACTACCAAAATTGTAAAAACTGAGCAAGTGACTTGTAGTTTTTCTGTCACATCCATAGTTATCTGATTCTAACCTGATGATGATCTTGTAAGAACATTAAAATTTAGGGGTTTGTCTTAACTGAATGTAAATCAATCCACAAAAAACGGATTAATATTTAGCATCTTCAACAGACAAAAACAAGCATTTTTTTTTTTTTTTTTTACCGGGAATAGATTCCTTCTTCATCCGCTCTGCGGCAGGTTTTTTCTGAGAAGTGTTTTGAGAAGCTGGTTTCCATTTTAAGTAATATTGCTCTTTGTAGAAGAGTACATAAATTTACTAATGAGATTCAAATGTTTACATTACAGCTAAAGTTGCCTAAGCCGTCTTACATTTTCCTCAGATCTTCTTTGGACGGCTCCTGAACTTCTGAGGAATCCAGTTCAAGCAGGTTCTTTTGCTGGAGATGTCTTCAGTTTCTCCATCATCGTTCAGGAAGTGATTTCACGAACATTGCCATATGCAATGATGGATATGCCCGCTCACGGTAAGGATGTTTATCCCATCTATTCACCTGTTTACCAACTGAACCCCTGTCTTTGGGCATGCCATCCCTGAAACCTTTCTCCATGCCTGTCTAACTCTCAGAGATATTAGAGCGTTTGAAGAAGCCCCCTCCTCTTTGCAGGCCTGTTGTTTCAGAGGATGAAGCCCCTGTCGAGTGTATTAATCTGATGAATGAATGTTGGAGTGAAGATCCGAGCCAGCGACCTAGCTTTCATGAAATCTTTAAACAGGTAAGATGATCATGACCTGGCAGTAGCCAGATTGACGTGTAGAACTGAGTTGAGTTCTCATTATCAGTGAGGTGGCTGTTGTTCAATCCGTCTGTGAAAAGGAGGGATGTTTAGTACAATACTTTGAGCTGATTGGGTGACCTGCCAGCTGGTACCCACCTTTCATAATATGCTCCCAGCCAATCGTACCAGCGAAATGTGACATTTCAGATGTGCACCAGGAAGCACAGGTGGAACTTTCATTCCTACATGCCCCGCCCCAAATAACACTGCTGGTGTGTCATTGGTCCAACTCGCTGGTTGTTATAAATCAGAATCAGAATCAGACATACTTTAATAATCCCAGAGGGATATTACAGTTTCAGTATAACCATTTGTCACAATACATCACAAACATTAGGGTGGAGGGTCTGGGGGGCTGAGGCCAAGCTCCCGGGTTCCCACCAGTTATCTGGTTGCCCAAGTCCAGGCAGTTACCAAGTGCTGCCATTGTCTCTGTGGAAAGATACGAGCCACATTGGGGACAAGAGGGCAAAAAAGTACATATTTCACACTTTATCCTTGACAGGATACAGTTGAAGATATCAAAAAAACTCGCACAAGAAAGCACATGTAAACACAAGACAGACATTTAAGCAGAGGGGTCACATCTGAGGCTTAGTCACATGAAGTCAACCTGACATATTGAAACATTAGTTGTGTATGTAAGATGAGTGCATTCAATTTGTCCATAGATGCTGACCACAGGCAATGTCCTTGATAAGATAGAAGTTTATCAACAGAATTAAAATGGAAGTATTGGCAGGAGTCTTTCAAGATGGATTTGTTGGGAGACATAAAACTCAGATCTCGCAACAATCCACTTTTCAGCGCAAGGATTAGATGATCATTGCTGTTTCTCTCAGTCCCCAATTTTTGGAACCCTGATACAAAAAAAATTGAGAGGAAAGTCACAGTAGTATGAAAAATTGTGTACATGTTCAAAACTCTGCAGTGATAAGGCCATCGCCAACAAAGCAGGAAGAGTTTACTCTAACTGGATCACAAACCCTGCTAAAAAACAATCTGAGAATTAAATACAAAATTATTAAAAAGTATAAAAAATCACTTAAAGTAGGAAAATGAGCTGAATCAAAAATATGTTTGATGTGTGTAGTCACAGATAAAGAGGGTGACGGTTTCTAGAGAAAAGGGATCAGAAATTCGAACGAAGCTGATTCTGCATAACTTCTATCATAATTTTCTCTGCCTCCTTTCACCCATCACTCTGCTGTCAGACCGCAAACATTTTAACGGCTCATGACACACATAACCCTGTTTTGATATTTCCTAAAAGTAGTTTGAAAGGTGAAAGTAATATTCAATTAATAATTACAGTATTTATTACTGGTGGGCATAGATAATATTTTTCAATCCAGATTAAACTCATTGTAATCTTTGAATTAATCTAGATTAATCTAGATTAAAATTGCTCATTTGAATTCTGCCAAAGAAATTCATGATATGTCTGTGCTACCTAAATAAAAGGTAAGTAAAAGTCTTTGAACAGGTTTCTCAAGCCAGATTTTCCTTGAAGCGAACCCGGCGTCTTTATGGCTGTGTCCATGTTTAAAATGTTCTCAGACGCAGGTGGAGTTTCAAGGTCAGATATCATTAATGATCACCAGAGATGGGAAGTAACGAAGTACAAATACTTCATTACTGTACTCAAATAGATTTTTCTGATATTTTTACTTTACTTTACTACTTATTTTTATGGCGACTTTTTACTTCTACTCCTTACATTTTTACACAAATATCTGTACTTTCTACTCCTTACATTATAAAAAATTGGCTCGTTACTTTAGTTTTGAATCATTTCAATGGAGTTACCGTTATTATTTTTCACGTCATCAATACCAAATTCAATCTAATTGGATGGGAATCTACGTTGCATTTGACGCACCACAACAAGATGAATCGACAGATTCGGCGGTATTCATTGGCGGCAAATCATTGCAGCTTGGTGGCGGTGGCGTTAGCATAGTAGCATGGACCAAGGGCGTAGGTTTGATTTGAACTTTGGTAGGGACACTATTGGTCTGGTGTCATTGGTGCTATGCAATATGCATGCCCTTTTTTATGCTCGATGTGAGCATCCGTACTGATAAGAGGAATTCATTGTTAAAAGAGAAAAGCAACATTTTGCTCCATTAATAAAAATGTTATAAGCTCTACACTCATTAGATGCTGTTTATCAATGTTTGAAGTATCACCGGCTCTGATGAATGTGGAATTAGGACTGTTTTCCACTTTGAAAACGGTTTCATTTGAACGACTGCGAGAGAAGGTAAATACAGTATTTTCTTTTGAAGATATAGAATTGTGCAGAGTTAAACCCCACTCTTATATTTGTACCTACTATTCTCTCTCTGTATCAAGCAAAATAATACATTCATTAAAATATTAACTTCACTATAAAAGTTGAACATCTGGGCTGTAGTTACTCTGTGTAGCCAATTTCATGTATTTCATCTGGGGCTGAAAAAAATGAATCATATTAATTGATTATTTCAATAATCGTCAACTAATTTATAGTGATTCATCATTAACTGGAGTATAGAGACTTTAAAACATACAGTAATATAAATGTAAAATGTGCCTTTCCCCACAGAGCAACCCACTTAGATAAAAGTCTCAAGAACCAGGGATATTAGATTTTTTATTTTTTTTTACTCAAAGCTGAATCCCTTCTTAAAAGCAGTTCATCTGAGGTTCTTCTGTTATGGTGGTTTAGCTCACAATCTGAACTGGGAATCGGATGCAGAACAGGTCTTTGTTGTCTTTATCTCTCAGCTCCCACTCCACAACACATTTGATAGAAGGATACTCGCTCTTTACTGGTAATGAAGCAAAATTGTAAAAATAAAAATAAAAACAGTAATATCAACTAAATTTCAGTAAAAAGGAAACCCTCACATTTTCTTTTTTAGTTGGCTGTGGCTAAGAATCAGAAATGTTGATGGCTTACAGCCTTTATTTGCCCATTTTTCCAGCAGTCTTCAGAACTCCTGGCTGACTCAGAAAATTTCGTTTTATAAAAGAAAAAAAAAAGGTTTTTGTTTTTTAGTATACATGATATTCATTTTTTTTTATTGGGACTAGTTTTGTAGCCTAATATTAATTGTTGTAACCGCTGCATTCTAGTGTGAATAAATTTTCAATGTTGTGCTCCAAGCACACGCGGACTAGTAAACAGCCAATCAGAGAGAGAGAAGGCGGAACTTAAGGCAGAACAACCAATGAGAGTTGAGTTAAACATGCGCAGCACAGTTCCATGCGCTGCTTCATGAAAGGGACAGGAGAGAGCAGGCAGAGGAGCTGCGAGAGGAAAAGAAGCCACTGCTGCAACAACAACTACTGCTGTAAATTATAAACATGTTGCTCACATAAAATTATTGGTAGGGACAATTATGTCGGTTCAAAATTTTGGTAGGGACATGTCCCTATGGTCCCTATGCAAACCTACGCCCATGGCATGGACGACGAGATGATTGAAAATGAACACAACGGAGATCTAGTCCTATTGGCAGACATCCATTTAAAATGTAGGCAACGGCATGAAAAAAGTGGTTTCTACTTTTACTTTTATACTTTAAGTACATTTACAAGCCTGTACTTTGTTACTTTTACTTGAGTAAAGAAGTTTAATCAGTACTTCCACTTTTACCAGAGTATTTTTTAACACAAGTATCTGTACTTTTACTCAAGTACGGAAAGTGAGTACTTTTGCCATCTCTGATGATCACACAGATCCCTTCACTTTCAAAAAAGTTCATCAACAAACATCCTTCTTTGCCACAATCTTTTTTCAAAATCAACAGCTTTGCTTTCTGTAGTGATTCATTGTTTCTCTGCAGCACATCAGCGATTTCATTGATAAACTCAGTCAGCTGAATTTATTCACGGCCTGTTGGCTGCTTTCGGCTGGATCCCCCAACCTTGTGCTTTTCTTCAAGTCATCAGTGAAGTTTTTCTACTTGTTATGGCTTCTCTTGCAACCTCATAAGTTCCCAAAAGTCAGAAAAAAACGCCAGTGTAGTTTTTTAGGTTTTCGACTCATTCATAAATAAAAAGCACTCGCAGAGAGTTTTCTGGTTTCAGAAGGTGTTTTCTTTACTTATAAAAATACAAAATACAAAAAAATTGTATATAAACGTTAATTGGTGGTAGAAAATCTGTTTCACCAAACAATCAGATTAACCACAGCAGCTGCTTCTGCTTGTTAATCACAGCAGGAGGCAGACTGACGGAGAGGAGGGTCAAATAAGATAAATAAATATTAATAGATCTACCATTCACATAAGCTAAGATCTGTAACATTAATTATTTACCAAAAAAGAAATGTATCTAATTCTTAAGAGTCTCCAACAGCACATCTTGGTTAATGTGGTAATCTTACAGTATAGGCTCGAAGACTGAATGGTTCTCGCCCCAGATATAGATTCCCATTAAAATATCAAGGTGAAAGTCATCGTTAGTATAGACCCCGCTCCCAACCCAACTGTTAGAACAGATTAACAGCGATTTGTTTTATCGCCCAATAAGAGACTGGCGTTAATACAGCCATTAACACCAATAACGGCCCAACACTAGTATTTATACAAATGATAATAACCAAACAGTTTATAAACCAGATCAGCCTTATGGAGAACCGCTGAGAAATCTACAAATGAGGATAAGACTATTCAAGCGTCTTTAACTGTTTTTCATGTTTGTGTTTTTAGTTCCGAGGCATCAGCAGAGGGAGGAGGGCAAACATTATTGACTCCATGTTACGGATGTTGGAGCAGTACAGCTCCAACCTTGAGGATCTTATCAGGGAACGAACGGATGAACTCGAGGTTGAGAGAAACAAGACGGAGAAATTAGTTGGACAGCTCTTGCCAAAGTAAGACCTGCTTCATGAAAAATATTTATATGTATTTATTATTGTTGCATCGATACCAATACCAGTATCGATCCAGCGCTAAACCATGATCCAGCACTAAAATGGTGGTGTCGGTATCAGCGAGTACCAACAAATAAGGCACCGATACCATTTTTAAAGCCAAAAGTTTATTCAACTATTGTCAACCATTCCAGGTAGGCAATAAAAAGTTCTACTGGATTCACTTTTTATTAGCCTTTTTCCTGCTTCACAAAGGTAGGCAGCAGCTTGACAAAGACATGACGACAATTATTTTACATCCAAGTAGTATGCAGTTCTTCATATACACACACACATCAATTTCAAACAGATGGTATCGGTATCGGCCAATACTGCACAGCTAAGTATTGGGTATCGGGGCCAAAAACTGGCATTGGCGCAGCACTAGTATTTATGTAAAACTAAAAAAAAACTCTGTTCGTATTATTCCTTGGACAAGAGGTGGGGGTAAATGCTAGACATGTCATTATTCTATCAAAGGGCAAAATAGTACAGGGCAAACAAACATTGACAAACACATAGTAGGTAAAGGCAGTTTTTCATATTTTTGGACGCTACGATGAAGCCAGAAAGAACTCCTATACTTATGGGGAACACCATACAGAAAAGACCATGGCTGTTTTTAAATACTCGATTACACAAGCCTGTTCTTGTGTGCTTGTAAAATACACTGCATACTTGATGATCATCTATCATCACTGATGATCCCCTATAAGCTAAGATCTTTGAATGAACCTTTTAAACAGAATTTTCTTTTTATTTTACAAAAATCAAATAAACATAATTAGAAAGAAGAAGTGTATGAATGTGCAAACACTCTAGAAAACTTTAGAGATTTCATTTATTGAGAGATAGACAGACATGCAATGGTGGTATGCCGTATTATATTACTTTACAGACTTCTGTTATCTGTGCGGTTACTTTTTTTTTTTTACATTCAAAATTAAAAACTCTGCAGTCTATTCCTTTTTCTATTCCTTAAGGTGTCTTCAGATATTTGGGGAAATTATTTTACATTTTTGAAATTTTCTTTACTAATGGGGTCTCTAAGGAGACTGAATCCTGACATTACGATAGGGTATCTATTGTATTTGGCCAAGTACGCTCTCTAAAGCTTAAACAAAGAAAAATAGTTTTAGTAAATGATATGTATTAGAATATTGCAAAATGAAACCAACAAGAAATCTGGTAGTCAGGTTATTCTATCTGTTATTATATGAATACACCAGAAATCTGGCCTTTATAGAAGAGCGATGAAAGGAAAGCCATTGGTGAAGGAAAGCAATAAAAAGTCCCATTTGAAGTTTGTAAAAAGTCATAACCAACACGTGAAAGAAGGTTCTCTGATCCAATTTGCTTTGCATTAAATATATTGTGTGGAGGATATAACACTGTTGGATCTCCATCAGCAAAACATCTCCGCTGTGAAAGATGCGCTGGGATTATCCTGCTGTAGGAATATTTGTCTTTAGTCAGGAAAAATTAAACTGAAGCAGATTACCCAAAACTTAACACAGTGGCTGTGTTCATTGACTTCAGGCATTTGACACCATTGACCATGAATGTCTACTGAGAAAATGTAAACCATTGATGTATGAGAATTCAAAATTTTATTTTAACAAAACTCATTTAACTCTAAGTTAAACTTACGGCATAAAGAGGCTTTGACAAAGTTGTAAACGGCTATTTTCTATTTCTTCTAGTAGTGTGGTGTTCAAAGCTTGCTCTTTGTGTTGAGCAAGCTGAAAGTAACTTCTAGTGATTCCATTTTAAGATAAATCATAGAAGTCCTTAAAGAATTTTTCTTCTATTTTGCCTCAGATTTATATAATTTTTGTTTAATTGTTTCAGGTCTGTGGCTCAGGCCTTGAAAAAGGGAAAGCCTGTCCAACCGGAACATTATTCAGACTGCACGCTTTACTTCAGCGATATCGTTGGATTTACAACCATCTCAGCTCTGAGTGAACCCATTGAGGTAAAAACAGTTTAAAAATCTGCTCATTTTGTCAATTTTCACGTTTTAATTGAAACAGTGTTTTTAGGTGGTCGACTTGCTAAATGACCTTTACACCATGTTTGACGCCATAATTGCGACTCATGATGTCTACAAGGTAAGAGCCTCCCTCCATTACCATTCTCCCTACCATTCTTTATTAGGGTATTGATCTAAATGATCATGTGTTTTCTGTTTAGGTGGAAACCATTGGGGATGCCTATATGGTGGCTTCAGGGGTTCCCAACAGGAATGGGAATCGACACGCAGCTGAAGTGTCAAATATGTCTCTGGACATTCTGCATTCAATAGGAGCATTTAAGATCAAACACATGCCTGAAATCAAAGTGAAAATACGCATTGGACTACACTCAGGTACATAACTATAATCATAAACAAGTAAAAAATTTCTTCTTCCTTTTCCATATTAATACTCACATTTACACATTTACATGTTTCTTACAAACACCAAGAGTCTATTGTGTCTTTGCTTTTGAAATTAACTTCAGACTTGCACCAAAGTGTGTAATTCCTACTTTATTATTTTGTTCTCACTACACCAAATGCACATCTGCAATAAAAAACAGCGTTGAGTTTGAGGTTTCACTCTATAAAACCTCGAACTCAACGCTATTCCTGACATTTTGAATTGAAAAAGCTTCCGGGATGGGAAGCAAAATGTCTTCAAACTTGGAAACCAAGTCCAGTGGATTGTTTTTATCTTTTTGGAATGTATATGACAATAAAGTAGTGAATCTCAGTCTATTTATTTATTTTTATTCATTGTATTTTAAATAGGCCTAACATAGGCTCATAGCTCTTTTGTCCCAAAAAAACCCCCCAAAACATTTTCATAGCACCCCGTTCTCAAAAATACTTCCAGCTGCCCTGCTAGGAACTGTTGTTTCCAGTTCTGGAATATCTTGAAACTTACTTCCAAAGTTGATCTAGAGCTCATCATTTAGGCTTTTGTATTTTCTTATTTGTTTTTTTTTCTTCTGTAAACAAAAAATAATTGTTCCAAAATGCAGCTGCTAGGGTGTTGATCCATACCAACAGAAGGGGCCGATTTAAAAATCTCTCCTTTGGCTCTGTCGTGGGAAAAAAGTATTGAACTATTCACCCTAGTTAAATAAACAGAGATCGATGGATTTCACTCAGTCGGCACATTTATTCGTATCTTTGCAAAGAGAGAATAGTTCATCATACAGCCCTTATGGCAGAGCATTCAGCCCTGTTCTGCACGAGCAGCGTTCGTTCCCCTTTACTTACAACAATGGAAAAGTAATCAGAGTCAAAACCAATTACAGACACTTTGGTTAAACAGTAACATTTTATGAATAAACCTTGAGAAAGAATCTGATTTGTTATGGGAAGAAGCTATGTCTGGTCTACAAACACCATCCTGCAGAGAATGGTGTGGCCTTGAAAGTGAAACAGACTGAGTGAAAACTTTTATAGTGAGTAAATAGGATAAATTAATATACAATAGAAGAGATAAAAATTTTCCAACAACAGGCTCCCAGTGCTTTCTCTCCTCAATTTAAAAACTTGATTGTGGTTTTTAAAGCTTGCCATGGTCAGGCGCTCCAAGACATTAGAGCTCTGTTGTGCCCCTAGATCCCTTCTCAAAGGCTGAGGTCATTGAAAAAGAATTTTTAAATTTTCCCTTATACCTGTTTCTGAGCTAGAGGCAATCGCTCCCTCCAGGCTCCCGTACTAAGGCTCCGAAACAATCTCAACCTCTATTATGCTCTATTCATTCTGCAGATACTATTAAGAGCAGACTCAAGAATGATCTCATAATCAAATGTGTCCGCTATTTCATTTTGTCTATTATGTTATGATGATTTTTACTGTTTAAAGCACTTAGTGACCCTAGTGTCTGTGAAATAGGCCATATAAATAAACGTTTACTTATTTAGTTTCACTGGAGTAGCCTCTTTCAAATTCTTTTATTCTATTTTCTCTATTTGCTTTGTTTCCAATTTATGTTTTGCTGCTGTTTTGCTTGATCCTTTTTGCATATGCAGTGATATGGACTGATCCAGTATAGGGGAGACTAAAGACATGCTTTCCAATGGCATTTTGGTGAAAAGATTTTAGCCAAAAACACAATTAAATAATAGCTGCATTAACCATATGTTATGAGGCCCTCAGGAACTTGGGGCCCTAGGCAACCCCCTAGTCTTTCTCCTATTGGTAACTTTGTCCCTGTGTTTTTTCAACACTACCACATTCTGTAACTATGAACAAAGTGTTTTGTGTGAAATGTAAACATTTGTACCTTTCTCTGGAGTACCAGGCAGTTGCAAACCAAAAGATGAAAAAAAAAAACGTTTTAATGTGTTCAGGCCCAGTGGTTGCAGGCGTGGTTGGACTCACCATGCCAAGGTATTGTCTGTTTGGAGATACGGTGACCACAGCGTCCATCATGGAATCCAGTGGGCTGCGTGAGTACAAATAAACCCATGGAACAACTTAAAATTTAGTTTAATACTATGTTTTTCAAACATTGAATATTTACAATAAAGTATATCTCTGTTATGAATACAATAACAAGGGAATACAGTTTAACAGCTCTTTTTTCACTTGATTGGATGATTTCTCTCATTTGAAGAAGAAATCTAATATCTTTAGATATTCTCTTTGAAATTACCAGAGAAAAGAGAGATATCAAAATATCTTTTTCCTCATGATGAACACTAAACTACACTTAAATTAACTAAAGTAAACCTTTGAAAAAATAAAAATCACCTGTTAGTTTTCTTACTTGTATTGCTTTTACTTGAGTGAATTATGATGAATAGTATTTTTTAAACAGAAACACACCAGAGACAATCCCACCCACAGGTTTTCTTTTAGCCTGATTTATTTTTGGTTCCAGCTTCATTGGTTTCATGTTTTTCCGTCTGCTGATCATGCCATGTCATTTTGCCAGGACTGGTGAACATACAGTAAAAGCGATATATCTAAACTATTGGTGGTAACATTATATTGGGGGTACCTAGTTTCCAGAGAAAAAGCAGCATATTCTATAGCTGCTCCCCAAATGTGTTAATTTATTGTATAAAAATGAATTATCTAATCCAAACCATCGGTGAGTAACAATAATTGATTAAGTGGATATGTTTGTGGCGTTTTTAAGCTGTAAGCGTTTATTTAACTAGATGGTGACTAAAGAATAAACAGTGAAATTACTTAAGCTCAGACTAACACAGGATTTAAATGTCTTCACTCAGAGATATCATTACAAGGCTGCTGTGGTATTATTAGTAAGTCTAATCAGATGTAGCATCTAATCAGTGATTGATTTCCCACAAGGGTAACTTTATTCAAAAATGTTCTTCTTTTCTTTGAGGTTTTACTTTTGTATTTTCAAAAATCTATTAACAGAAAATTAATGTCATTAAGCTGTAAGCAGGGAGTGAAGAAGCTAAATAGAAACACAACAGAGGGGATGGTTTCTCTAATATTGGATTAATTATAACAATGGCTACTAAAAACCAAATGGTACACTTTTTAATAACATTTATATAGAAAAAAACATTAGCAATATGTGTGATTTGTTGACTTGTGGTTGACAGCAGTTTTTGTATTTATATATATTTTTATATATACATACAGTTGTGCTTGAAAGTGTACATAAACTTACATTAAAGACGAAAACATTCAGCTGCCAATAAGGTAGATTGAAATAATGATAAATAAAAATAATAAAATATTGAAGTCTTGAAATGAATATATATATATATTTCTGCACCTGTTGACAGTTATATTTGTTCACTGTTAAAGAGTAAGGTGCTTTTATTTGTCTGGGACAGTTTGTTTTGCCAGAATTACTTAAACAAAACTCAAAATCTATATTTTATTTTACAAGTTTATTTTTTAATTGTGATTTTTTTTTATAGTTTTATTTTATTTGAATTACTCATGTGAATTTATCACTTTGTTTAATAGGCTGGTATGTAAACCTTTAAGCATAACTGTAAATGTATGTGGGCATTTACAGGTGCTGGTCATAAAATTAGAATATCATGAAAAAGTAGATTGATTTCAGTAATTCCATTTAAAAAGTGAAACTTGTATATTATATTCATACATTACATACAAACTCATATATTTCAGATGTTTATTTGGTTTAATTTTGATGATTACAAATGACAACAAATGAAAATCTCAAATTCATCATATCAGAAAATTAGAATATTGTGAAAAGGTTCAAAATTGATGGCCCCTGGTGCCACACTCTAATCAGCTAATTAACTCAAACCACCTGCAAAAGCCTTTAAATGGTCTTTCAGTCTAGTTCTATAGGCTACACAATCATGGGGAAGACTGCTGACTTGACAGTTGTCCAAAAGACGACCATCGACACCTTGCACAAGGAGGGCAAGACACAAAAGGTCATCGCTAAAGAGGCTGGCTGTTCACAGAGCTCAGTGTCCAAGCACATTAATAGAGAGGCGAAGGGAAGGAAAAGATGTGGTCGAAAAAAGTGTACAAGCAAGAGAGATAACCGCACCCTGGAGAGGATTGTGAAACAAAACCCATTCAAAAATGTGGGGGAGATTCACAAAGAGTGGACTGCAGCTGGAGTGAGTGCTTCAAGAACCACCACACACAGACGTATGA
Source organism: Cyprinodon tularosa (assembly GCF_016077235.1). NCBI lineage: Eukaryota > Metazoa > Chordata > Actinopteri > Cyprinodontiformes > Cyprinodontidae > Cyprinodon > Cyprinodon tularosa. Next base: position 1,240,512 of record NW_024038438.1, on the reverse strand, counting down.
AAGACATGGGTTTCTGCTGTCGCATTCCTTGTGTCAAGCCACTCTTGAACCACAGACAGCGTCAGAAGCGTCTTGCCTGGGCTAAAGAGAAACAGGACTGGACTGCTGGTGAGTGGTCCAAAGTCATGTTCTCTGATGAAAGTAAATTTTGCATTTCCTTTGGAAATCAAGGTCCCAGAGTCTGGAGGAAAAGAAGAGAGGCACTTCATCCACGTTGCTTGAAGTCCAGTGTAAAGTTTCCACAGTCAGTGATGGTTTGGGGTGCCATGTCATCTGCTGGTGTTGGTCCATTGTGTTTTCTGAGGTCCAGGGTCAACGCAGCCACATACCAGGAAGTTTTAGAGCACTTCATGCTTCCTGCAGCTGACCAACTTTTTGGAGATGCAGATTTCATTTTCCAACAGGACTTGGCACCTGCACACAGTGCCAAAGCTACCAGTACCTGGTTGAAGGACCATGGTATCCCTGTTCTTAATTGGCCAGCAAACTCTCCTGACCTTAACCCCATAGAAAATCTATGGGGTATTGTGAAGAAGAAGATGCAATACACCAGACCCAACAATTCAGAAGAGCTAAAAGCCACTATTAGAGCAACCTGGGCTATCATAACACCTGAGCAGTGCCACAGACTGATCGACTCCATGCCACGCCGCATTGCTGCAGTAATACAGGCCAAAGGAGGCCCAACTAAATACTGAGTGCTGTACATGCTCATACTTTTCATGTTCATACTTTTCAGTTGGCCAACATTTCTATAAATCCTTTGTTTTTATTGGTCTTCAGTAATATTCTAATTTTCTGATATGATGAATTTGAGATTTTCATTTGTTGTCATTTGTAATCATCAAAATTAAACAAAATAAACATCTGAAATATATGAGTTTGTATGTAATGTATGAATATAATATACAAGTTTCACTTTTTAAATGGAATTACTGAAATCAATCTACTTTTTCATGATATTCTAATTTTATGACCAGCACCTGTACTTGTCCATGAATAAATAATATTTGCAGGTATACAGAAATGTAGCTGTTCTGTCCCTCTAGGCAGAGCTAAGGCTTTATCCAAATACTTCAGACCGGTAAGGACACATAGGCCACAGCAGAAGTGTGTTCCCTGTCACCATTATAAGTGCTATATGAATAGTACTGGAAGTTTGGAAGGAGATAGGACGACATTGTGGAATTACCAAAGTTCCTGAGAATGGGGTGAACTTCGGTGCTGCAGTGGGTAGCGTGCACAACACATGTATAGAGGCCTTTGTCTTTGACTTGGCTGACCTGGGTTCAAACCCGACCTGTGGTCCTTTGGCGCATATCTCTCCCCCTCTCCTTTCCTGTCAGCCCACTGTACAAAAAAAACGATCTGCTAGTGCTGTAAAAAATGAAGAAAAAAAAGGATGTTGGGTTTTTTGTTGGATTCCTTCTCCTTTTTGTTGCTAAACACCATGTTTTTTAACCATAAGCCGACCTTTTGTTGGGCCAACTATTTGTGGCAAAATCAAACTATATTGTGTCTGTTTTTTATAATGAGATAGAGTCTTAATTTAATCTTGTTTTATTTAGCTTACAGGATCCACATTAGTCTGAGCACTGTCAAGGTTCTGACCAGTCTGAAAGTGGGATATCACATTGACACCAGAAAGGCACAGGTAAACCCACCGACTGTGATACTAGTGGTTTAAATTGCTGCACATTCTGTTTTGAACAAGTCTGCAGTTTGTCTGGTGAAACACTGATGTCTGCGTGTGTTTTAAAGGTAAAGGGCACAGAGGACACATACTGGCTGATGGGTCGAGATGGCTTCGATAAACCTCTTCCTGTTCCTCCTGATCTTGCTGGAGGGTAAAACACAGAGTTGTCTCCACATAAATTTTTTCAATTAAAACCAAAAAAATAGTGAAAATAACGTATGTCAACTGCTGATATTAGTAATATATTTCTATAGGGAGTCATATTTAGAGTCACTGACTTTATGTATGTTTTTTCATTATTATATAGTTTCCTTTATTGTGAAACACAAATTGTAAATATACAGGTGCTGGTCATAAAATTAGAATATCATGAAAAAGTAGATTGATTTCAGTAATTCCATTTAAAAAGTGAAACTTGTATATTATATTCATACATTACATACAAACTCATATATTTCAGATGTTTATTTGGTTTAATTTTGATGATTACAAATGACAACAAATGAAAATCTCAAATTCATCATATCAGAAAATTAGAATATTGTGAAAAGGTTCAAAATTGATGGCCCCTGGTGCCACACTCTAATCAGCTAATTAACTCAAACCACCTGCAAAAGCCTTTAAATGGTCTTTCAGTCTAGTTCTATAGGCTACACAATCATGGGGAAGACTGCTGACTTGACAGTTGTCCAAAAGACGACCATCGACACCTTGCACAAGGAGGGCAAGACACAAAAGGTCATCGCTAAAGAGGCTGGCTGTTCACAGAGCTCAGTGTCCAAGCACATTAATAGAGAGGCGAAGGGAAGGAAAAGATGTGGTCGAAAAAAGTGTACAAGCAAGAGAGATAACCGCACCCTGGAGAGGATTGTGAAACAAAACCCATTCAAAAATGTGGGGGAGATTCACAAAGAGTGGACTGCAGCTGGAGTGAGTGCTTCAAGAACCACCACACACAGACGTATGAAAGACATGGGTTTCTGCTGTCGCATTCCTTGTGTCAAGCCACTCTTGAACCACAGACAGCGTCAGAAGCGTCTTGCCTGGGCTAAAGAGAAACAGGACTGGACTGCTGGTGAGTGGTCCAAAGTCATGTTCTCTGATGAAAGTAAATTTTGCATTTCCTTTGGAAATCAAGGTCCCAGAGTCTGGAGGAAAAGAAGAGAGGCACTTCATCCACGTTGCTTGAAGTCCAGTGTAAAGTTTCCACAGTCAGTGATGGTTTGGGGTGCCATGTCATCTGCTGGTGTTGGTCCATTGTGTTTTCTGAGGTCCAGGGTCAACGCAGCCACATACCAGGAAGTTTTAGAGCACTTCATGCTTCCTGCAGCTGACCAACTTTTTGGAGATGCAGATTTCATTTTCCAACAGGACTTGGCACCTGCACACAGTGCCAAAGCTACCAGTACCTGGTTGAAGGACCATGGTATCCCTGTTCTTAATTGGCCAGCAAACTCTCCTGACCTTAACCCCATAGAAAATCTATGGGGTATTGTGAAGAAGAAGATGCAATACACCAGACCCAACAATTCAGAAGAGCTAAAAGCCACTATTAGAGCAACCTGGGCTATCATAACACCTGAGCAGTGCCACAGACTGATCGACTCCATGCCACGCCGCATTGCTGCAGTAATACAGGCCAAAGGAGGCCCAACTAAATACTGAGTGCTGTACATGCTCATACTTTTCATGTTCATACTTTTCAGTTGGCCAACATTTCTATAAATCCTTTGTTTTTATTGGTCTTCGGTAATATTCTAATTTTCTGATATGATGAATTTGAGATTTTCATTTGTTGTCATTTGTAATCATCAAAATTAAACAAAATAAACATCTGAAATATATGAGTTTGTATGTAATGTATGAATATAATATACAAGTTTCACTTTTTAAATGGAATTACTGAAATCAATCTACTTTTTCATGATATTCTAATTTTATGACCAGCACCTGTAATTCTAAGTAAATGTTTTCTAGCATATTAACTCTGCCTTTCTCTTTTTCCATTCCTCTTTGCTCTGTTCCAGGTCCAGTAACCACGGCATATGTCTTGATGAGATTCCTGTTGAGAGGCGGCAAAAGTTTCTTGACAGACAGAAGAAAGCGAAAAAATAGACCAATTTAGTGCAAGTTTTACTCTGAAATTGGAAACTTGATAATCTAGAGAGATTTAATGTGAACCCAGATTCTTTCCTGGTTATATTGAAAAGAATATAGCAGAAAAAAAAAAACTGCAAATAAGACCTTTAGAGTTCACTGAAGACGATGTATACGATTAGAAAATGCAATATATTTCTTAAAAAAGTTTATTTGTACATTGTCTCTAAATTCTGTGTGTTTATTTAAAAAAGATGGTTAAATGTAATATTGACAGTATGTTGAAAAGGATTTTGACAGCCAAAGAAAACCGATAATTTAATTAGAAGAACATTTACCAAAATGCCAGATCATTTGTGATGTATTTCCTTCCAGCAGAGACAGTTGAGCCCAGAATTAATCATGCCCTATCCAGATTTTCATTCAACAGACAAAAGTAAATGAAAACATCACGCCAAATAATATTTATTACCTTCACAATTATTTTTTTTATTTACTTAACTTGCATTACTGCAGTCAAACCCTTCTTATAGGTGCTGACCATTCTTTTGTATTATTTTAACTGGCATTTCATTTATTTTTTTTTTATTTTTTAGATGAGCTATAAGCAATTGAGATTTGACGGCTTTCTCTTCAACATAAACTTTAGGTTTTCCTGTGGATTCTATGTAAGAATGTGGTTTTTACTCTGGCTTTCAACACTGGAAACTTTCAGTCATACAGCGATTTATAAAAATCTTGTAAGTAATATGAAAAAAATTACCAAAACTCTGCTAGTGGTAAGAATAACTGTGGGCTCATTATCCTTAAAATTAATTTTATTTTTTTTCTGTTGCATTTTTTTTCTTGCAATAGCAGAAGAAATAAACTTTATAAAATCAGGTAAAATTATGCTTGTTTTTTTTATGATTTATAGCCATGTAATGCTCCTAACACGTTGTAAGGGTTTCTGGGACTAAATGACTAAATGTAGGATTAAAATAAAAAAATTGTCCCAGAGAGCACGAAGTAAAAATATTTTATAGAGTACAGGAAAGCTCTCTGTTTACATCTTTAAGCTTTCTATCCCCAAATCTTTCCTGAGATGAGATCACTAGGAACTAACACATTGAATAACTGTTAAGAAGCAATAAGATTTTCTATAATGTTCAGGTTCTAGAGTGTGTGTATGTGATTCTTTTGTTTTTTGAATTGTTTGTTACCTTTGTGGGTGTTTCCTTTTTAGAAGCCATCTTGGAACCTTGCTAAGGAGGAGGCCAGCCTCAAACCCAGCTCTCTTATAGAGGGAGCCATGATGGCTGAACTTTGATTGGCTGTGGGTAAATTGAGAAGGCGGGGATAACAGTATATAGGTGGACTGATTGCTGTAGTAAGAGTCTGATGGGAAAGCTGCCATTTTGTGTTCAGTATAACCATGCTCTGATGGAAGAGCCTTAATAAATGACCTTTTGTTTTTGCTCCAACCAACTTTGCTGGATTTTTCCTTCCACTCCACACCTCTCAGCGCAACAGTGGTGTCAGAAGTGGGATCTTTACGCTTTTGCTTGAAGGAGGAAATCAGGCTAAATGAGAGGAGTAGGACGTGGAAGAACTCGAGGAACAAAAGCCCTCTTTCTGAAATGGAAGAAAGAGATAGTGGAGGAACAGCAGAACCAGATCCACCATCTGAAGGAGTCATGTCTGGTGAAGATGTCTTTGAACCAGTGGTGCGGCCTAAACAGACCACAGTTGGTACTGTGAGTAAAGAACTTTGTGAAACTGACATCTTTGATGAAATAAGAGAATTTATGCGACATTCTAAACGAACCGAAGCAATTTTGTTTGAACAGATTAAACAGTTGCGCAGTAACATGCCAAAGCTGCAAAGTGATGTATATACTGAACTTGATGAGACGATTGTACAGACTGAAGTTTCTACAGAAGCAGTTTTCCCAAAGCGAGAGAGCAGAACACTATCTCAGCTATTAGCAACAGAGCAAGCCCAAGGAGCCTCTGGTTACCAAGCTGAACCTCGTTATCCATCTCAACCACTTCCTGCACAGCCTCAGCTGCGTGGTGCGCATGATGTTCCAGGACAAAGAGTGGAACCAACCCGTGGAGGTGATCCTAGGATACCTGACTTCAAGGAAGGTGAGGATCCTGAAAGTTTCTTCATACGTTTTGAACGCATAGCTAAAACATGGGGATGGCAACCAACTGAATGGGCTGCTAGAGTGGTCACATTATTGACTGGAAAAGCACTGGAGGCCTATGCTGGTATGGATGAAGACCAGTCTGACTCTTATGAATCTATTAAAGCTGCTGTGCTATCTAAGTTTAATGTGACAGAAGAGACTTACAGATACCGGTTTCGAAGCACCAATGTACCTGTGGGAGAGAGTGTACGTGAAACCTACAGTCGGATAAAGGGACTCTACAAGCGATGGATGCGGCCTGACAGTCGGAGTAAAGAAGAGATCGGGGAAACCATCATCTTGGAGCAGTATCTACGTGTGCTTCATCCAGACGTCTGCACATGGGTGAAGGAGAACAATCCAAAGACCGGAGAGGAAGCTGCAGATCTGGCTGAACGTTACTTGGCTGCTCACAGAGAACCTTCAAAGTCAAGAGTAACTGTGGGGAGACCAAGGTTTGTGGAGGTAAAACCTCCAGATGCAATAAAGACTGACAACTTGGACATGAGGGGTGGTAAGAAATCTGAACAATCCAGACTAAAGTATAACCTCACTTGTTACTATTGTCAGCAGCCTGGTCACAAAGCTTCTTTATGTCCTTTAAGAAAACCTAAGTCAGTAGAGTTATGTGTGGTACCCTCCAAAGAACATAATTATGAACTTTCTGATGGTTTGATTCCACATAAACATGTGGTAGATGTGATGATAAATGGCAAAGCTGTAAAAGCTCTTGCAGATACGGGTAGTTCACAAACTTTGGTGAAATCTTCTTTGTTGAACAATGTAATGCCTAACTTTAACAAGCTGGTAAACATTACTTGTGTTCATGGATGTCAGAAAGAGTATCCAACTGCAGATGTCACTATTGAAGTTGAAAGCCAAGCTTTTATGTTGACTGTTGGAGTTGTGAATCAGTTAGCATATGATGTTATCCTAGGGGAAGATTTACCAATCCTAGACAGTTTGGTTCAAGAAAATTATGTGGCATATTCCTGTGCTGTCATGACACGATCTATGAAAAAGGGCTTAGAACCTCTGCCAGATGCAGATGATGATTTGTATGAAGGAGGAAGTAAAATCAGGAAATCAAAACGACAGCGTAGACAGGAGAAAAACAAAAACAAAAGCAAGTCAAAACTTCCTGAACCTACATTACCTTTAATTCCATGTGTTGAACTCCAGTGGCAAATTCCTAATAACTTTAAAGAAAGACAAGAAAATGATCCATCTCTGAAACCTCTCTTTGATAAAGCAAACAAAGATGGTGAAAAAGACTACTGTGGAGTTCAAAAGTTTAGCTGGAGAGCCTTTTATTATAAAGGATGAACTTTTGTATCTAGCAGACATTGATGAACCCAGACTTGTTGTACCAAAAGAATACCGTTCAGTAATTTTGCATTTGGGTCACACTGTACCATGGTCGGGGCACCTAGGACAGGCAAAGACATATAATCGTGTTGCTCAGCGTTTTTATTGGCCAGGATTATATAAAGATGTGATTGAGTACTGCAAATCATGTCATGATTGTCAGTTAGTAGCCCCCACTAAAGTTTCAGACCGTGCCCAGTTGCAGACTTTACCAATAATGACTGTTCCTTATGAGAGAATCGCCATGGATATTATAGGTCCTTTACCTAAGAGCAGTAATGGTCAAAAATATGCATTAGTTATCTGTGACTATGCAACCAGATATCCAGATGTTTTTCCATTACGTTCTCTCCAGGTCAAACACATTGTCCGGTGTTTGGTAGACCTTTTCTCCAGAGTTGGTATCCCAAAGGAGATTCTAACTGATCAAGGTACCAATTTCATGTCACAAGTGATGAAAACTCTTTATGATCAACTGGGAGTAAAAGGTATTCGTACTACTCCATACCATCCAGAAACCGATGGTTTGGTAGAACGATTTAATGGTACATTAAAACAAATGTTGAGAAAGTTTATTGATGAAACTGGGAAAGACTGGGATAAATGGTTGCCTTTTCTTTTGTTTGCATACAGAGAAGTACCACAAGCCTCAACTGGTTTTTCTCCTTTTGAGTTGCTTTATGGGAGACACGTTAGAGGCCCTTTGGACATGCTGAAGGAGAACTGGATGGCTGGAGGGGCATCTGGATCAAGTAAAGGGTCTTCACCAACAACAAACGTCCTCTCCTACATACTGCAAATGAGAGACAAACTGGAAAAATACAGAGAACAAGTTAAAGACCATATGCAGAAAGCACAACACAAGCAGAAGGTATGGTATGACAGACATGCCTGAGAAAGAGAGCTGAAAACTGGCCAGAAAGTTTTAGTACTTTTGCCCAGTGGACCAAGTAAGCTACTAGCTAAATGGCAAGGACCCTACACTGTGATTAAAAGAACAGGTCCGGTAACTTATGAAATTGCTTGTCCAGAAAAACAAAAGTCAAAGCAATTGCTCCATGTAAATCTGCTAAAGGAGTATCATGAAAGAAATGTTCCAGAAATGGATGTGAAGCAAACCCTGATGGTACAAGACATTCAGCCTGAAGACAGTGCCATGTTGATGGATGGAGAAGCTGAAATGAGTCCATGCAGAAAGCTGGCCAAATCTGAAGAGGCTCCAAAGCATCTGACTACAGACCAGTGGCAACAGCTGGGTGAGATTAAACAATCTTTTCCATCACTGTTTGCAGATGTACCTAGGCGAACTGATGTCATAACACACAAAATAACCTTGAAAGACACAACACCCGTTTGTCTTAAGCCTTACAGGATTCCCCAACAGATGATGGAACCACTGAAACAGGAGGTCCAGACAAGGCTGGAAATTGGAGTCATAGAGCCATCAAGAAGTGAGTGGTCAAATCCCATTGTGCTTGTTCCCAAGAAGGACTTATCTCAACTACGCTTTTGTTCTGACTTAAGAAAGTTGAACAGCGTTTCTTGTTTTGATTCTTACCCCATGCCACGCATTGATGAGCTACTGGAAAAATTGGGGAAGGCCAAATACATCACAACCTTAGACTTATGTAAAGGTTACTGGCAAGTACCTTTAGATCCATCCTGTAAAGAATACACAGCTTTTCAGATTCCAGGAATGGGTTTATTCCATTATACTGTTTTACCCTTTGGTCTTCATGGGGCACCAGCTACCTTTCAAAGGTTGATGGACATTATTCTCAATGACTGTTCAAAGTTTGCTGCTGCCTACCTGGATGATGTTGTGGTATACAGTGAGACGTGGGAGGATCACCTACAACACCTTAAGGATGTGTTGGCAAAGATCCAGAGGGCTGGTCTCACTTTGAATGTGAACAAGTGTGCATGGGCGCAAGAAGAAGTTAAATATCTGGGTTACCTTGTTGGCCATGGACAAATAAAGCCACAACTTGAAAAAGTAAAAGCCATTCAAACAATCCCCAGACCCAAAACAAAGAAGCAAGTGAGATCATTTTTGGGCTTAGTTGGGTGGTATAGGAGATTTATACCCCATTTCTCAACTTTAGCAGCCCCTTTGACTGAGTTAACAAAAAGATCTACTTCTAAAATCATGTGGAAGGATGACTGTGAACATTCATTCCAATCTTTGAAGAAACTGATCTGTCAAGCTCCTGTTTCGCAGAGTCCTAACTTTTCCAAGCCATTTATTGTTCAAGTGGATGCTTCAAATGTTGGTCTTGGAGCAGTGCTCGCTCAGGGAGAAGCTGGTGAAGAAAAACCTGTCCTTTTCTTAAGTAAAAAGCTGTTTGACCGGGAGAAAAAGTACTCCACAGTAGAAAAGGAAGGACTTGCAATAAAGTGGGCTCTGGACTCTTTAAAATATTATCTCCTAGGAAGGGAGTTTACTTTGCAAACCGATCATAGACCTCTGAAATGGATGCACTCCAAGTAGCATCAGAATGCACGGATATTTCGTTGGTGCCTTGCCCTTCAGCCATACCAGTTCACCATACAGCATTGTCCAGGTAAAAATCTGATTGCTGACTACCTTTCTCGTTTGCCTGAGTTTTGTGAACCAGAGGGGGGAGGAAGTGAGTAAATGTTAAGAAGCATTAAGATTTTCTATAATGTTCAGGTTCTAGAGTGTGTGTATGTGATTCTTTTGTTTTTTGAATTGTTTGTTACCTTTGTGGGTGTTTCCTTTTTAGAAGCCATCTTGGAACCTTGCTAAGGAGGAGGCCCGCCTCAAACCCAGCTCTCTTATAGAGGAGCCATGATGGCTGAACTTTGATTGGCTGTGGGTAAATTGAGAAGGCGGGGATAACAGTATATAGGTGGACTGATTGCTGTAGTAAGAGTCTGATGGGAAAGCTGCCATTTTGTGTTCAGTATAACCATGCTCTGATGGAAGAGCCTTAATAAATGACCTTTTGTTTTTGCTCCAACCAACTTTGCTGGATTTTTCCTTCCACTCCACACCTCTCAGCACAACAATAACACTTCCTAATGTATATGTATTAAGTGGGAGGCATGATGAGAGATTTTATAGAAATTGTAATCTTAGACCAGATTAGACCAAAGAAACGGGTGAGGTTACAAATGGCAGCGTTTATCACCAATCTCGCTCAAAGCCGACCAAGAATAACAGTTAAAGAAACATTTTATACATCTGCAGGGTCTCCACCTGACACATCATGGCATATGGAATGTACTTATATAGCGCCTTTTTTCAAGCCAGGAGACTTGACCAAAGCGCTTTACACTACATTCATTCACCCATTCACACACACACCGATGGTGGCAAGCTACATTGTAGCCACAGCTGCCCTGGGGCTCACTGACAGAAGCGGGGCTGCCGTACACTGGCGCCACAGGGCCCTCTGACCACCATCAGTAGACGATGCAGGTGAAGTGTCTTGCCCAAGGACACAACGACAATGAAAGTCAGAGCAGGGGCTTGAACCGTCAACCCTTCAATTTCAGGGCAAACTCCTACATCCAACGCCACTGTCGCCCATCATCACATGCATCACATCATAAATGTTTGTGAATAAGAAGAGACATCACTGGTTCCAACCATATCAAGATATTAGTGTTCTACGTTAAGGATATTTCAAATGCACAGTGACAGAGAGATGGCTGTTAAGATTTATACACTGTGCTCCCATTTTATTGCCATATCTTTTATGTACATAATGAAGATAACTTTCAATGCCACAGGTGTCAAACTGGTTCCAGAAAGGGCCGTGTGGCTGCAGGTTTTCTTTCCAACCAAACAATAGCACACCAGACTCCATTCATCCCATCAAGTTTCTTCCAAGTTTGAAGATGTTTTTACGGAAGATGAATAGGGCCACTGAAAAAATTATAAAAGTTAACTGATTTTTACATTTTATTTCTGTATAGTGTAAGAAAAAATCATTTTTTCTGAGAATTCTGACTTTAATCTCAGAATTATGACTTTTATCTCAGAATTCTGACAAACAAGTTTGCAAAAAGTCATAGCCACGTCTGTTATAGAGACTGAACTATCTCTTGTTTTGATCACCTTCTGTACTTCCATTAATTAAATAGCATCACTGAGGACCCCTCGGTCAATGTGTCACTGGCCCTCCCAAACAACTCATATCTTTGTCAGTGAAGTTAGGTGCTCCCCGACATCTCTTCCTTAATGATGTCCATCTACATTAAGATCCACAATTCTGAGATTCAAGTCAGAATTTTTCCAATATTAAACTGAAATAATATTAAATAATCAGTTAACTTTTTTTTTTTCAGTGGCCCTAATCCTCTTCCGTACGTTTTGCTTCCCATCCAGAAAGCTCTCTCAATTCAAGATGTTTGGGAACCGTTCTACTGTGTTGTATCACCTGCCATGATGATGCTGCAGTCACACAAACAGGAAATGAGTGCGAATTATTTGGATTCATCTGAGTTTCTCCATTCAGCTTTATAAAGACCTCTGCTCTCCTGAGCTTTGCTCTGAGCAAGCATGAGGGCAAAGTTCTGATTTCTAGAATGTTCTAGAAATCTAAATCTTCACAGCTATTGTGTGATGCTGCTGTTTCTTTTGTACATATAGTTCTGCTGCTATTGTTTCAGAATAAATCTAAAAATACAACCTTATAGCCCTGATAGGTCCCTGAATACCACTTCGCTAACACATGAGCATCAGGTTCTTTTACTGATGGAAGCTGATCTGGAGTTACACAAAGAGGCAGATCCTGAAATCATTTGACAAACGCAACAAATTGCAGTGATTTGCCTTTATTTCTGTCATAGAAAATTGGCACACAAAAAAAAACAGGACGTAAACTGAAACTTTTTCATCATAATACTATAAAAAACATTATAGGAATAAGAACAGAAAGCAAAAAAAACAAAACACTAACCTGGCACGGAGGTTGACTCTTATACAAGATAAGTGCTTTTATCTTTTAAGAGCAAGGTCACAGTAACTTACCATATCTAGAGTAACATATCCTTGACTGATGCTTCATGATATATTTAGCAGAGCTGCTGCTGAAAATAAATATTTATAGTTGAACTTACCAACTATACCATCATCATGTTGGTATAATTACTGAGCTCCACTGAACTATAGTGATCTGCTGATCTTAAATCTTCTACTTTGTTTAAATGTAGTTCCTCTCACAGACACTAGGGGCTGCTGTAAAAATGTGATTTTAGAGTATTTCATCCCTAGGAAAAACTCCTTTTTTGCATCATCCACCTCATTTCACTTTGTCCATGTCCATAGCCTGCATTTGCTCCTCCTCTTGAACAGCTAAGCCGCCCGATGATTGCAGGCATACATGCTGATGATCCTTCCAGTCCTGAATGCATGAAAAATAAAGAAAGTTTTCTATAAATATACTGATGCAACTTGTCTTCATTAATGCTATTAATTAGGGATGCACGATATTGGGATTTTGGCCGATATCTGATATGCCGATATTTTAAAACTCATGTAGCCGATAACCGATATCGATACCGATGTTAAAGCTGGACAAAAATAAGTAGTCATTGAAAATAGCAGTTTTATTATCCATTTCTGACACTTTGAAATATAATATACTCAAATATATTTTCATATGCTGATATCAAATTGATTTTTAAAAACGTGGTATCGATCTATTTTACTTTCAAAATCTCGTGAAATTTCATTGCTCTGTTACAAACTCTCGGGATATTTTGCAAATTCTTGTGATATTTTGTTAGTAAAATAGATCGATACCGCGTCAATATATCAACATATAAAAATATGGCAAAATTTCGTGAATTTTTGGGGGATTTCGTAGCATAACGATGACTTATAGCAATATTTCATTAGTAAAAGAGATTGATATGGTGTTTTTAAATGGCAATATATCAGCATATGAAGATATTGTGATATTTTAATGTATCAATGTTTTTTCCCTCGTCTTTAGAAGTTTTTAAGTCTGTAAAAAAGAAGTTTTTGAGGAAGAAGAAGAAGTAGTATTTTTTAATTTTTTTTAGACTTTAGAAGCTGATCAAATATCTGGTTAAATATCGGTGTGGTTGCCGATGTCCGATATTCAGTTTTAAGGCCGATACAGGCCGATACCGATAGGGGGCCGATTATATCGTGCATCCCTACTATTAATATTAGTGATAGCAATATTAACAGGTCACCTTTTACTTTTCTATCAGTAATTGCTTCAGTTCAATGAATACTCTAATCCTTCTCAGACATTTATACTGATTTTTTTATTATTTTTGTATGATTTCATAAGATCTGTCTATGCTTTGTTGTGTTTTTGATCTCTGAGTATTTTGGAAAAGGCATTACTGGATTAAACATATATTTACATAATATATTTAACAGTGTTCATGTGAAACTCACCTTCCTCTGACAGAACGTGGAGCAATAATTGACTTTGTGACAGCCAGTACACTCGCTTATTGCCTCCCGACCACAGTTCACACACATCTCCTGTAAATCCAGAGAAAAAAATGTTCAGGCTGCTGGGAGTACGTTTTGTCGGGTGAAGTACTGAAGGTATTCCTTGCCAATTTAGTTAGCTTAAAAAGTTAGCTTTGCTTACGTTCATGATGATCTCTGTGAGGTCGGAGTTCCTTTTGGTTTCTGAATCATCTGCATGATGAAACGAGATCTGGTTCTGAAACGGCGCACCAAGGCCGCACTAAAGACCAAAACACACATATTCAGACAATTATACAGCTTTATCGTACAAACTTTATAAAAAAATTACCACCCATTATTGTGCTAAGTTATTATTAACCCTTAAGACTTTTATATGTCATCAGATTAAAACCACTTCAAAAGTTAGATGAAAATAATACTTGGGTTTAAAACTTAAAAAAAATAAAACCTTAAACAGGGCGCACCATTACAGTTAGGCAAAACAGAGAAAATTTTATTAAAATCTAATTAACTACTTTCTAATGTATAAGTGAGCCTGGATCTAATCCTCTATTTGATGCCCTTCTTAAAGGGAACTGCTTTTTCACAACCTCTAACAGCTTTTCCATTGAGTTTAATTTGTTATCCCACCAACTCTGACCAATATCCTCATAAATACAATCATATATATATCAATACACACACATATATATATAAAAACTATGCAAAATTCTCTTAATCTCTTAATTTAATCGCTTATTTTTATTTTTTTTTTCTATATATATATTTTTTTTTTTATTTATAGTTTTGTCATCACATAGAATCCAAATAAAAAATATCTCAGGTTGTGAATGTAACACTTTCTGCTTTCCATCTACTTCTTTGGGTCTGGTTCAGTTCTTGGCCTCACCTCTTTTCGGCCTCCCTGACCTTTGACCCCTCCCGTATCTCCAGCAGAGCTTTTGGCCTGCTCTATCAGAGCCTTCAGCTGCTGCACGTTGTTCAGCAGCGTGTTCGCCAGCTCCTCCAGGTAAACCCAGGTGTTCTTCTCTCCCTCGCCCGCCGTCTGACATCCACCCCCGACAGGCGCCACCTGCAGTCCCGCAACAAGGGTTGCAGATGGAGATGACGCCGCTGAGGCCACCGCTACTTTGGCTTGGATGGGTTGAGGAGCCACGGCGAGCGCAGGCAATGCGGTAAGCACTAAAAGAAAGGAAGGAGGAGGATCACAGGATTTTTGGGAAATAAACAGCTAAGCACCAATGAGAGCATTAGCTTTTTAAGACAAACGACTGGACAGTGATGGGCAGCAGCGCCGCTACATGTAGTGAAGCTATTAGTTTAACTACATTTTCCAGTAGCTTGACCGTAGCGTCGCTGCTTTATTTATCAAGTAACTTTCCAGTAGTGACGTTATTATTTTTATCAAGTAGCGACGTAGCGTCCACAAACGCTACAAAATCCAGGGCATAGCTAAGAAATGAAAGTAGGTTTTCTATTTTTGAAACAACAATTGGAGTTTTTCGTTGGACATTTACGCATGAGCCTCTATTCTGCCTCTCCTGTCTGTATCTACGAAACATGCGCACTGTAGTGGAACTCAAAGAATAACACCCACAGACACACGCAGACACACAGAGCCACACACACAGGATGGAGGAGGAGACAGGAGCAGAGCGCCTTATCTTCAGAGATTTTGAAACTTGTTGAACCCTCTGATAAAAAGTACGTGTTCAAATTTCGGTTCTTTGCCATAGAGAGCTCATGTGGCCAAGACTAGCCATTTGTTTTACATAGCCAAACACTCATTAAAACAGTCAACTACAGTATATTTTTTGAAATAAAAATGAGAAAAATATATCAGCTTTAACTTTATTGGCGCCTTTAATTTCCAGATAGTTAAATCTGATGAGTGCCACTAAGATATTCTCATTAGAGAGCAGTAGCCAAACTTAGATATTGTATTTTCATGGCCTAATTTACCAGACAGGATGTTTACATATATCTGTTTTAAAGTTTATTTGCAGAGATAAGATTTTTTAGGTATAGAGGAACAGCTCTCCCATATATAAAAATAAATACATAAATAAATAAATGCTCAATAAATAAATAAGCATTCAATTAATTACCCCCCAAAATACATTGAATAAATATGTAGGTAGAAATTAAATTATAGAGTGAGACATAAATGTATATATATCTCTTAATTAGCTTCTTTATTTTTTCACCTTTTTTGTAAACAGTTTCATTTGTTACTTGAATCGACTGTTTAATTGAGGTCTGAAGAAGTTTTCTCTAAGGGAAACCCTAAAGAAATAAGATGCCTTTTGTAGGCTTTTGTTTTCCCTAGAGATGTCCATTGAATGTAAACTCATAGCCATGTCTCCATGTGTAGAACACTACACTGTACCTTTAATTTGGTTCTAAAAACAGCAGATTGTTTATTTTTTTGTCTACTAGTAATAACTTTTGTTTTTTTTTATTATGCTGATCATAAAACAATTTTTACACTGTGTTATGGCATTGGCTGATCAATTTAAACAAATACTTTTTACACCAGTTTGAATCAGGTTTCTGCCCCTTTACACTGCAATAGGATCGATTTTCAAATTCCAAGAACATGTTTGAGCACTTTGAATGACAACTGTACAATTTATCTTAAACACATCTTTGAATGCAGGATGTCAAACTTTTTTCAGTGCAGGAATCTGTGCAGCTCTGTGGTGAATATATTTATATAAATCCTTTAATTTTTTTTTCTCTTTGTATGTAGGACTATTTAACAAAACAAAATATATATGTTATTTTTTTATGTATGTGTTTTTAAATGTTTTTTTTTTACAGTTGCCATATTTTCTAACTTTATTTATTAAAATCTTGTTTCTTATTTTACAGATAGAGTTCTTCACTTCAAGCTCTATGCAAAAGAGCTTGCTTAGACCAATGAAAGCAAAACGTTGCTCCTAACATCCTACAGACCAACAGAAATTTGCCTCATGCTAAAAAAGAAAAAATGTGATCTGTAAAAAGCAATAAAAAACAATGCAATTCAGAAAAGCAATCTTAAAATAGGGAAATAGAAAAATTATGAAAGAAAAAAAAAAATCGGAGATTACGTTACTCCAAAAACTTTTATTTCTACATTCAAATGTATTATTTTTTCTTTATTTCTCCCCATTTACAAAACATGTCTTTTTTTGCACAGTAATGAAACAAAATTCTCACCATATATTCCATTAATTCTCAGCAAAAACGACTTTTATGTTTGTCTGGTAAAAAAACATTAAGTTTTAATGGTAAAAAAAAACTTAAACATGAATAGAACATACCTGTGGTGTTGGCAAAGACGTCATTCTGCGCTGTTCCATCTGAGATGATGGTAGCGGAGGCAGCATCGCTTGTTGGTGCACGGTCAAAGGTCAATGTGGAAGGTGTAGCAAACTGCCCCGACGGGGTCACTGTGACTGATAGAAACAGACAGAAGTCAGGCACCAATGTGACAGCACAACAATGTCTTCTGTTTCTTCAACTCAAGTGCAAAGCTGCAGTTTCCTCCAGCTGCACAAACTTGGTTTGTCTCATATGTCAACTTCCAGTTTATAACCAATCACACAATATCTGCTGAAAGGAAACAACGTTTTGCCAAGAATGTTTCCAGAAAAAAAATGTCGTTTTTAGTTGCTAATGAGATCAAACAGCAAAGCATCCACTATCACTATGCCTAAACTAATGGGCTTTAAAGCATCAGAGCTTAAGGTAACCCTCACATTTACCCTGGGCTTACACAGCACCCGATCTGTTGGAAAGCCCGGAGGAGCCTCAGATAAGCCAGCAGAAATATAACATCTGTGGATTTTAGAACCATCTAATCTGCTTTTTAGACATCCAGGTATTTTCAGAAGTTACAATGAGTGAGTGCAACAAGTTAAGCAGTTGTATTTGTTACTCACTCTGATGCATTTGATGTATAAACCTTTTTTTCTGATAACTAAATGCATAGTAACTAATTTAACGTTTGTAATTGTTAACCATATGTTATGATTTGTTTTGAAAATCCAGATGTGATCTTTCAGTTTCCTGCTTGCATTTGCTTGGTTTCTGTATATTTGTTCTGGCTGTGGTGTCCAAATCCAACCCCAAACAATAAATGTAATTTATTCTGATAAAGATGATCATTCCTACATACATGTGGTTCCTGGAGTCAATTGGATGTTCTTTAGGGGGCTGAGTTCCTTCTTGACTGGTCCCACTGGAAGCTCATTGTCTTTCTTCCGTCTCTTGTAGGGGACAAAGAGGCGCACAGGGCCTGTCTGGACAATAAAATAACAAAAAAATAAAAATAAAAGAAACGAAAATTCACTGACATTCATGGAGAAAATTATTTAAGATCGAAGCATTTTAGATTTACTTTCTTCTCACTTTGCTTTACGTTTGAATGGTTGCTGTGAGTAGAAACAAAAAGAGTGATTAACTGGAAAAATATAGAAAGCAAAGAGCTTTACAACAGGGAGCATTTCACCTGTTAGGCCTGACTATAAATGCTGAATATCTGAACCCCTCCCATTGCAGCACTTTCCAACAAAGTCCCACCGAACAGATGAGAGTAGAAAGGAGAAGCTCCCTCTGCAGAATTACATGGCTTAACAGGAAAAAAAAAAGGAGTTCTGTCTCAGTCTGTAAACATTTGTAGCCAAAATATACCCCAAAAAAATCTATATCTGTGACCATCTTTCAAGGATTTCCCTGGCACTGGCTTCCATGTTTTACAGCTTCTGAGGTGTGAGGCGTGAAAGCTCCGATTTGAATCAAAACCCAGAGTTCTAGAAAAATACTTCCAATGATTTCTGTTTTCGCAAAATGTTACAACAAACTCACTTATAGTTTCTATTAAAGATCCATTGGAACTTTATTTGTGATAATTCGGGCTTTAGAAATAGAGATACTTCCCATATTTTTGACTGATATTAGCTTTGATGATTCATGACTGCAGGGATTCCCAAACCACCACCTGTAGGGGGCACGCCACATTTTAGTGGAGAATAATAGTAATAATGGAAAAACATGCAGAGACCAATAGGGTTCTCTGATCTTTCTTTCTGCTCCGTGGGCTTGGAACTCTAATAAATGGCCCAGTTTTAATAATTCATTCATATCAATGTTGAATTTGGTTAGAAAGGAGAATAAACAGCTAAACTTAAAGTAATTGTACTTTAAAGGTGGTAGTTTAAGTGATTCAAAGTAAATATTGCAGTTAATTTTATTGCAATATTTATTTAACTGCTGTTAACTTTTCTTCAGTTTTTCAGCTATTAAAAAGGTTGGAGCGGTGTGAGAGACCGAAGGGGAGCAAAAACTTCCTTTTAAACAAAAGGGTTTTTTTGAGAACCACTGCATTATTGCATTCAGAAGCCATGGCTTAAGATTACATTAAGCACATGCATTGATTCTGCCTCCTTTTACTATTATGTTAATGTTTGGTTTAGTGTTTTTACCAGATGTTTGCATCATTGCATCATTTTTGTCATAGAAACGCTGAAAGAGAAGGAAATATCAGCTCTAAGAATCGGCCAAAAAACCTCTGCACAGGGCAGCGAATTTATTCTTTAGCTAACATCTAAGGTCTTTGACTTTGCTCAGCCTTTAGAAATGGTTTAATAAGGAGGAATCATGAAAATGGCAGCACCCAGATGGAGACAGGCTGCTCTGCTTTAAAAGCAAGTGTTTATTTTATTAAGGGATGGAAGAAAACCTCACCTAACCTGCATCGCCTACTGATTGTGGTCAGTGGCCCCTGGCGGTAAACGTTTTTAAAAGACGCTGAGGGTTGCTGACAAAGTTTGCAACATCAGATGGGGAGTCAAAGAGTTGCTGACATCCTTTTAGGCCCAAACGGCTATAGAACTAATTTCCACCTTAAAGAAAAATACTTCAATCGAGAATATTTCCACATTTAGAAGGTCTTACTGCAAACTATCTGTACCTGTGGAAATGACACAAGTTTTCTTATTTAAATGTAGGCATTGGCGTAACTATAAGCTATAATCTATAAGCAGAGACTGCAGTTGCTTAATGGCCCCATTACTGACACCTGGTAGGGCCCCCTTCACAATTGTGGACTAGAACGTCTCATTGCAGACATAGTGGTGAGAAAAATTCCTCTTAATACCCACCTGATACTAGGTTGACTGTATTTATACAGCAACACATGGCAGATTTCAACATGATGGTGAGCCGTTTAAACATGACACCAATAGCAAAGCAGACAGTGGTACTTTTAATTACCATGTTTGTTAATAACCCTGTATAGTTCATTAGGCGGTTGGTAAAAAAAATACACTCATATATGTTTCAAACCGCAATAAAGATCTTAAAAGAACTATGTTTTTGAGTATTTTATTTTTTACAATACGAATTGGTATATTAAAACCATAACCGTTACGTACAATGTGTGATGATGGTTACCAAAAAGAGGTACTTAAGCAGATTCCAGAAAAGAAAAAGTAAAGACGAGCTGCTGGAAGAACGGAAAATGTTTTTTCAAAGAACCAAAGAGGGAGAGGTGGACGTTGCTGCTGCAGTGAGTGAAGATTGACCAGAAGCATGGGTGAGGAGGGGGCTTTGAAACTTATTGTTGTGTCGTTATGCCATTAAATTTAGGGAAGATTGCCAAAGTAACTGAGCCAGACTTTTTTTGTATTCCCCTGCGGTACCTCCTCAACCCATCAGGGGGCGGCAACTATTGGATGCAACCTTTTAGAGGTACATTGAAACAACTCCCAAGCAGTTAATAAAAGTTTAAATTAGATTTATAATCAACCTACTCTTTTTAAACGTATTACATCAGGGAAACCTTCTCCTAATCAGGAAGACTTAATTAATAAAACTAAAATCAATTAATCCATCCAGATACAGGCAACTGGTTAAACCTTAATTGAATTTACACCTCATACAAACAAAAAACAATCATCACTTACCATGGTGACACTTTCTGGCGTCAGAGACTCCCCATCCTTTGGTGACTAGAAAAGAAGCAATACATATTATTATTATATCTGCTTAAAAACAATCTTAATGTTGATACTTGAACAGTTGATAAACCTGTTCAGCTCACCAAGGTCTTTAAAAATAATAACTTTTTAGGTTTATGGTGGTAAAACCAACAGCAATTTTACAACAATGGCTTCTTCTTTGTTTTTCTTCACAAAATAACTCAGATTTCTCAGATTCCAACCTGTTCTTCAACGCTTCCACAGAGTATTTTTAGCTCCAAATACATCCGTCCACTGCGATGCATCTCTGTGTGTCCCTTCACTAAATTATCAACATTTTCTCCCCCATCTCCTTGTTTGCTGCTGTCAGGAAATGTCCCTTTGAATGATCGGTTCCTGAACAAGCATAGCAGCTTAATGAAAGCATGGGGCTGTGACATGCCACAAAGTTATGAAACGGGCAACTCTAAATGGGCTTAAGGTAACAAGAGGCAAGATGATCTAAAATTGACGTTGTTTAGACATTGGAAGGATGTCCGAGTAGCTAGAGAAAACCCACGCTTGCAAAGGGAGAACATACAAATCTAATGCAAAAAGAAAAGAAAAAAAACATACTGAGACCCAGATTTAGGACCTCTCTACAGAAACGAAACTATTCACAACATTTCCACCTTGAAGATCCAATTTTATCGGCTCTAGTGTCCTTAATTTTGATTCAAATGAAACAAAGATAGACAAAAAGATATCTAAAAACTGTGATATAATCCTTTACTTTACATTTGAACGAAATTGGAGCTAACTTTAGCGGCAAACCACCAGTGTTGTTTTTGACAGCCAGATTTAGTCTTAATCTTTAGGACGAAAACTATTATTACGGTAGTCTTACTCGCATTTTAGTCATTATGATATGATAGTTTTAGTCGGTTTTAGTTGACAAAAACTTTGAAAGGTTTTAGTCTAGTTTTAGTCAGTTTTATGTTGCGAAAAACAGTTAACATTTACAAATAGCAGATCTAGTTCAACACATCATATTGGTTCAAATAGCAGACTGACAACCTAACAAAATGTCCAATAAAGGAACGGTTTTAAACGTATAAGGTTTCCATCCCAAAGAAAACACTTCCTGATCTACTATTAATTCATTGCTCCAAAAAAAGCAAAGAACGAAAACATTCTTCTTTCTACTTTGGCAATTTTGGCTTTATTTCTTCAAGTTGCCCCTTAGTTACCGCAGCTCAGGGGTCAAAGTAGTAGTAGGGTTTTGATATAAAAAAAACAAAAAAAACAGAGAGAACCTACATAAATGCCTTGTAATGCCATGGCAATCCAGACCTAAATTGAACGAATACGCTAACTAAAATGTTATAGTATTCTTGTACATTTTAGATGCGTTTCTGCTCCTCCACTGCAGATTTAGCCTTATTTAGATTTTTAGCGTCTCAAGTTCTCCAAGAAGATTCTGGTTTGCTGAACCAAGGAAAAGTCTAAAAAGACCCAAGCTGGCCATCAGAGACTGACTTTGGACACCGCTGCACTGATGACAGTAGGAGTTTAGATTATTACACCATGACCCTTTGATTTTTATACTGGATACTAAAAATGCCATCAAACAAGTGATTTTAAAGTTGTAAAAGTTTCTTTGATGCTTTTGCAACCAACTGTTTCCATTCAACCCATTAAGAAATCTTTGTACTCCAACTCTGTATAAACAACATGACGGCTCAAACATAATTTCTATTTTATCCCAGAATAGGAATCTTGAGAATAGCTACAGGGATGCAGGTTCACCTTTAACAGAAAGCATTGTGATCTTTTGATACCATGGCATAAGATTATCTATATTAGTTACTTAAACATTATAATAATTGTTGTTTTCTATTAATTTAGATTAGCCATCTATGAGAGCTGAAGGCATTTTTATTTTTTCCTGCTACTGCAACTTTTATATTTTAGTCATGAGAGGAAAAGAGGAAAGATGAAACTCTACTTTACATTAAAATTTAAGTTTAGATTTAGACAAACCATGGATAAAAAAGGAACAGCTGAACAGGTAACCCAATTCCATTATTATTCCTATCATTTATGTGTTTTTTTGTCTTGTTGATGAGAGCTTGTCAGAGTTCTAGAGACCAAGCAAGACCAGTTGTGCTCACTCACATGTGTCAGGTCATCACAGCAGGCTGCACAGGTACAGGAAGCAGCATGAGGGTTCAAGATCTGCTCCTAAAAAAACACAAACAGGTTTTAAAAATACAAATAAGGCAGAAAAGTATCTCAGCTTTCTGTTTGGAACCAGCAGACCTGCATAGCAGTGGGAACAGAGAGAAGCGTTGGTCAACATGAAACCATTCAGTACAGCAGTAATCCTACAGCTGGCAGGTACCTGAATAAGGCAGAGCAGAGGTCTGCCAGCATATCTGATGCTCCTTTTCCAGTCTTTGCTGCTCGCTCTTCCCGATAGAGCTTCGAACTCTGTCGGTGTAACCCACTGCTGATTGTGTTTGATACAGCGACCTTTACCCCCTGGACAAAAACAAAGCGATGTAAGAGTAGATAACAGAAGGAGGAGGATGAATTTAAGAACTCTGGACTGGCAGAGAACAAAAAGGTTCATTTGGGTTCCTTTTCTCCAACTAAAAGAACTTTCTGGGTGGATTCATGTTTTTCAATACAAAAAAACGTAAGGGTAAAAACATACTGTAAACACAAAAGCTTTTAAAGGATTGTAATCAAGAATCAACATGGACATGATCTGGTTTTCTGTCGAACAAATGGCCACTCAGAGTTTTCCTCTCCACTGTCGCTACAACTATGCTTGGTCTGAGGGATTGCATTTGAGTCAATGAGTCGATGCAATCAGCTGGTTTTCCTTAGAAAGAAAACTTTGAACCAGTCTGACTGTATGATCTGTTTGAAGTGTCTCTGTAAAGAGGCTTGAGATGATATATGTTGTGAATTGGTGCTGTGTGAATAAACTGAAACGAAGAATGGAAAACTAAATTTACCCAAAGCAATGAGAAAACGTATTTTCAATCAAGTCCCAGTAACTAATGCAATTGAGAAATTGATAAGGACAATTAAGTCAGAAACTGCAGGAAAATCTGTTGAAAATGGGAGACCTTGGGGGTGAAAACATTAAAGCAAACATACCAGGTAAGGCAGCTAAGCTAAGAGGGGTCAATGTTCCCTTGGAAATGACAGAAGATCCGAAGAAAGTAATAAGAGGTTGAAAAGTAGTAGATTCCACAAGCATTAAGGTGCTTTAAACAGTTCAACACTGTGACAAACAGCTCAGTTGAGCTCAGACTGAGACAAATGTGCAAAATGATGGAGAAATTTAATAAAAAATGGAAAACTGATTGGGACATTAAAAAAAAAATATGTAGAATATCGGCAGAAGCAAATACAATTAGGGATGTCCAAAGCCGATATTAATATTGGTTATCGGTCTGATAACCGATTATATCAGCCGCCATATAAAATCTTCCATATCGGCATGGTGATAGAGACACTCGGCTTCTGCTTATAATTTCTGTAACCCACTGGTGAATATTATGTGTCAGCTCTTCTCATACCTTCTGTTGTTCACTGTGGTTTTCTGTTTTAGTAACGACACTTGATCAAGCTTTTTATGACATTCTACAGGATAAAAGAAGTAATAAATGTGTCCATGACTCCTGCTAATATCCGATCGGATCAATATCCGTATCAGAAATGAAAAATGTGTATTACAATAGATGGATGCACCTCTGAAGTTACTCATCTGATTTTAAATGCAGCATTAAATAGCATATCAACTAATATCAGAAAGGATCTTTTATATCAAATGAGGAAGAAGGATATTAGGCCCAAAAGCTTTGGATTGGTAAACCAGCAGCAACAGCATCATAGCAAGTCTTATTCAAGTTGAAGGGGAACAACTATTCTTCAAGAGGCTGGCCAATTATACTTTATTACTGTGTTTAACACTTTATATCGGCGTTTCCCATAAGAAAATCAAGATCATGTGACTGAAGGTAGGACGCTTCGTGTGCAATGAGTGAACAAGGAAATAACAGAGGCAAGGACTCTGCAGAGGAGTGAAAGAGTGTGAAAAAGTGCAAAAAAATATTAGATATCAGGGAGAAATAATATTAGATATCATTTGCTGTTTTCTAATATTTTATCTCTAAAATATATTTTTGTAATGTTTTTAAATCTTTTCTCATTTCAAATTTCTCTATTTCAAATTGATTTTTTATGAATTTTTCAAACAGTGTTTTACAGACAATCTTTTCTTTACTTCAAACCCAACACTAATACTCACTTTGGAACACTGACAAATAAAACAGTTGCTGCCAGCAGACCAATAGAAATGCTTACTGCTCCTCCCTCCAGAGGAAAGCCAGAGAATTTGATCTGGAAAATGCAATTTGAAAAATAAAATAAATAAATAATCCTTTGAAGAAAATAAAATCTAAAAAAAAAAAGCAATTCTACTCTACAAATCTTTTTTTTATTATTAAGAAGATTTTAAAGTTTGATTTATGGTTTGCACTTTTTGAACATTTTTTATTTACATATTATGTTGTTATTATGAAGCGATACTGGAACAATATTCAGTCCATAGAGCTAAAGCAGCAGAAGATGCAAAACTGCTTGATGTGTGAGTAAGTACTGCCAACAGATGGCGACAATTCTCCATTGGGATTAATGAGGTATTATGGAATAATAAGTAAAAACCATCAGGATGATTGCTTTCCATATAGTGGATCATTATTATGTGTTTTTTTAAGTTTTTTATGTTTATAGCAGGTAACTGGGCACCTTTAAGTTGATAGAATCATCTGGAAGAATCACCTGAGCCCAGTCGATTCTTGTAGAGGACTCCGCTTGTGTTCCTGCAGCGGACTGGCAGCTCGTTGTTATACACCGATGGGTCCCAGTTGTATTTGGAGCAAGAATCTTTGTCCTGCAGCGGAGTCAGAGGCGTCGAGGGATTCTGTGGGCCTTCAGGACGCGCATAGAGGGACACAGATCATTTGTGATCATACACAAATGGTGACACTAATCATCTTTGCAGGACACCGACGTGCGTATACCTGATGTGATTGTGGCAGCGGATTTAAGGCCTGCTGCTTCCACTATGCTGCCGTCTGTGTGAACCACGATCAGAGTGGCCTTCTGGGCACTGAGACCTTCACCCAGCTGGAGAGTGGTTCTGCCACTCTGTCAACACACACATTACACGGTATCAGCAATGGAAACCATCAGTGTTAAAACTGCCACAGTAACATACATAACTTATCCATCCAACCATCCATTTTCTGACACGCTTAATCCCAAGTGGGGTGGCGAGGGGTGCTATCTCCAGCTGCCAATGGGCGAGAGGCGGGGTACACCCTGGACAGGTTGCCAGTCCATCGCAGGGCACATAACTTATCATATATGCTAATTAAAGCAACATGGTGTAACTTTTTGGCCACCAGGGGGCACTTGATCTTAAACTTCCAGGTTTAGCCCACCTGAAGGCGGCTGGTAACACTACACTGTAACTAAATTAACCAGTCTGACTGGACCAGCAGACGGGGAACTTATGAGTTAAATTCAAGGACACATTCGTCCCTTTAGATTAAATCCTACATCAGAGAAGAAGAAACATGTCTGCCTAAAAACTATGTTTTAAAGTTAGCTCTGGTGTTTAAGGGAAGCTCAGACAGCTGTAAAGTGGAGCGCTGGGTCACATTACTCATTCAGCGACAGATGGAGTTTTTTAGAAGAGCAGCCCACATGGGGCATCGATACGCATCAAGCGCTGCATATTGACCAGAAAAATCATTTCAGGTGTCTCAAATGAAGCAAACACTTGGATTCAAAATTCTGCTTGACGTTTTCTTTCCTAGACAGAGCAACCTGTGAAGTTTACCATCACCTTCTCTAACATACAGAGCATTTATAGATCAGTGCTTCTATGTCTTTTTTATATCTCTGCTTCTGTCTCCTTGAACCCCAGTCAGCCTCAGCAGAAGGACCTCAAATTGTCCCTGGCTCTGTTGGAGGTTTCTCCCTGTTAAGAGGGAGATTTTCCTCTCCACTGTCACTGCATGCATGGTTGGTCTGAGGTTTCAGGGATTGCTGCAGAGTCAGGGACACAATGCAATCAGCTGGTTTCCCTCAAATAGAAAAGCTTGAACCAATTCATTCCACTGTTTCTGTAAAGTGCCTCTAGATAGCGTGATGTGAATTGGCTCTGTATAAATAAATGGAATTGAACTCAAAAGTTGTGTAGTGTTGCTTTAAAGTAAAATATATTTGTGTTTCTATGTGTTAATGTTCACTAGGGCTGAGCAATACTTTGAGATTTCAAATTAAATCAAAATGTTTTTCAACACAGATATTAGATTAGACTGTATCGTCTATATTCTGATACTCTATGCTGAGCTATAATCATACTTTTACATGTATATGTTGGGTAATTCAATTGTTTTTTGTTTATCTACAATTATTTGTTAAAGATTTGACTTTTGGATACTTTTGGGACAAAGCTTTGATACAAAAGTCATTTTTTTAACTTGATGAAAAGAAAATCCAATCCAGATAAATATTGTATATCACCATTAAACTTAAAAACATGGAGATATTATTCTGGGACTATGTCACCTCACTTTAATGTTTACTAACTAGATGTTTAAATAGTAGAAATATTGATCCACATCGTCACCTTTAAATCAGACTAGTTAAAGCTGTACAGTGTCAGAATGTGAACAGATTTTTTTTTTTTTTTACAGATTTTTTATTACTTAAAAACAATCCTGTTTTTAGAGCTTTTGGTGATCAGATACAATGTTCATGTTTGTGTTGGATACACAACTGGCAATAATTTTCCAAACAAATTGATATAATAATGAATAAATATAGAGCTGCTGATCTAAAACCCTAATAATTAATACATAACATTGGAGGAAATTCTATGTTGAAATAATATAGGTTTAGAATATAGGTTAATTTTAACTAAAGGCATAGTGGAGGATGATCTTTTTCCGGGTGGATCATCAAAATAAGTGGTACTCCTAATTGTCAATCATTCTGGTGATATGTTTACATAAGGCTGTCCTACGTGCTCGTCCCCATTTTCACTTTCCGGTGGTGAGTCTGACATAGTGGAAAAATTGTAAATCTTCTCTTTGAAAGTAAACCTCTATGAGCGATGCAAACAGCAACTTTTAAACAGAGCGTGCACGAGGAGAAATGTGCTCGTGAATGCCCTCGCACGCGTTTAATAGGCGTTTCCTCTCAGG
Organism: Cyprinodon tularosa; assembly: GCF_016077235.1. NCBI lineage: Eukaryota > Metazoa > Chordata > Actinopteri > Cyprinodontiformes > Cyprinodontidae > Cyprinodon > Cyprinodon tularosa. The sequence continues at coordinate 1,212,484 of NW_024038438.1, read as the reverse complement.
AGCAGGTAGAGGGTTGTGCATGCACTGGAAAAAATCAAAATCTAGATAAGTCATTTTTTCTTAAAATAACTGCATTTTCTCTTGGATTGAGGAGGTTAAAGAGACATCTATCCAATGGAACAAGACAATTTACACTTAAAATAAGCAAACACAATTGCATTGTCTTATTTTAAGAATAAAAATACCCATTTCATTGGCAAACTATCTCATTTACTTATTCAAATTAGGGGAAATACACTTCATTTAAGAAATTTTTACTTATTTCTAGATCGTTTTTCCATTGTGTGCATTTTGTTTTACATTGGAGAGGGCAGGTCGTTTAAAAAAATCCTCCACTATAGTTTTAAGAAGGACTGTAGTGATAACTAGGTTCAGTGACTTTGAATGTGCGGCGTTTTTTTCTAAATAAAATATTTCTATTAATGACCACAGGCAGGTGGAGCAGCTGAAAAATGCCTTAAAATAGCACCACGTTAACATATTTTTACTGAAGCAGAAGTGAAAAGGAGCCATCCAGGAAATTACTCAAGTAAGAACTAAACTAAGGGCAGAGTAACTTATTATAAGAAAGACTAAACTATAAAGTTCTGTGAAATGTGGGTATTTAAAAAGAAAATGAAGTAATAAAAGAAACGAAATCATAAAAAATTAACTTCTATCACTTTAAGTATCAGACAAACAGTTTTTTTTTTTATCCCAAGCTGGGAAATTGCTGTATTGCTCTCTGGATTATATTCTTTCATAATACACTGCGGATGGCATCAGGTCCAGGTTTCTGGGATGCTGCGCTGACCAGCTGTGTGGCATTTTATTACAGATTGAAAGTAACTTTTGAAAAAAAAACCTAACCCTGAACAGGTAATGTACAAACTTTTAGCACTGCAGCAAGGATAGTAAAAAATTCTAACTTTACTGCAAATAGTATACTATTATTATTAATAATTTAAAACCTGAATGAATAAAATGTTAACAGCTTGTTTTTATATAACCTATCAATGACCCTGATGAGAAAAAAAGATATAAGAGCTAAACGGCGTTTTTTGAGGATTTACTAATAAAATTGAGTTTGTTTTTTTTAAAGAGCATTTATAAAAGTGGACTTTAGTCATATATTTCTCCATTAAATAAACTTAATTTTAAAAAAAACATGGAGATATTGGCCACATCTGCCAATGAGATATTTACCAGCACGTGCTCAGGAAGGCTTCCTGATGTGGCAACGGTGGTGGTGAAAACATTGTCCTCTGCAGCTTGCACATCTCTCACCGTCACTGACGTCACCTCTGATCAATCACAAAAGAAAAAAACTATTAAGGTACAAAAAAATTACAATGAAACAATTAATCGGATTAATCCATTACTGAAATAATCAAAAACTAATTTAATAATAGATTTATCGTTAACTCGGGTATAGAGACCTTAAAACATGCTTAGAGCAGTAATTACATCAAAGTTGTAAAGAAATATATAAACATTTTGCATGGAAATAGAAACAACTTTTTCATCTGTCAATATGCCCTATCCAGCACTCCTCGAGTGGTTTAATTTTGTAAAAAATGTTCTTTAAGTAACCTTTGGCTACCAGATCATTAATTAATTAATCGAGAAAATAATTGACAGATTAATCGATTTGCATAATAATCATTAGCCGCAGCTCTGCAATTAATACAAGGAAACTACATTAAATTAATAAATAGAGACAATAAAATAAAATTAAATACCAAAAATGTTTAATTTTTGAAGTGTTCATTTTTTAAGTATTTCTGAACTAATTTGAGCAACAAGCAGTTGTATCATAAAGTTAGGATAATGTAGGGGGAACAACTCCTCCTCTTCCTTAGAAAGCCGAAAGGTACTAGTATTCCTATGCAGCTGTTCACAAAATATTACAAGGTGACGACTGAAGGCCTCCAGGAGAGGAAGGACTGAAGACAGAACAGGATGCTGCCTTCTACTGGATCTGGACACATCGCTTGCAGATCCAGTCTATCCCAACAACCCACTGTCTCCCTTCATCCATTCTGAAAAACATTTAGGAAAGTGCAGCCTGACACAGTTTTTTCTCCCCTAATGATGCTCACTTTTGGTCTTTCTATAAGTATTTTTATGTGTGTCTTTACATTCATACATGCACCTATATATATATATATATATATATATATATATATATATATATATATATATATATATATATATATATATATATATATATATATATATATATATATAAAAATCATGATTGTAACATAATGATAATAAAGACGTAATGATGCGAGTATTGAATGCAGGTATCTGGTCCCTGTTCACAGTGGAAACAGTTTGGATGTTAAGAGGGTGGAAAAAGGATACATTTTTCTTCTGTAGAAATAAAAATAAAACATCTATGAATCTCCCTCTGGTGGTTAACTAGGTTTCGTACCTGTCTAGGCATCAGAGTGAGGACCATTTTTCCAATTTCACCATCCGGATGAGGACCAGTTGTTGTGAAGTTAGGACATTTTGATGGTCCTCACAAGGTATTTTGCTAATGGATTAGTGCTAAGGTGTGAATTGTGTTATGGTGAGGTATGGATTGGTAATGGTTAGGTTTAGGGTTAGGGAATTGAAAGGATTAAAAATGACTGAAAATCAATGGAAGTCAATGGGAGTAAACACATGGTCCTCACTACATATAGCAGAACAAGTCTATTTGTATGTGTGCAGGAAGTAATATGCCAGAAGACAATTAAAGAAATGGTTAAAAAAAAGGCAAATTCTAATTTGAAGGCAGAAGACAGAAATATGAAACATTTTAAATGTTAAAAATAAATAGATCAAAATGTATAAAAAGCACTTAAATCCATTTTCTTGTTTGAGTTATCTTGGAAACGCTGTTTAACAGCCAGTAACTACTTTATCCACACACCCAATGTATTCTTGGAAGGAGATTTTTTCAAACAACTTGGGGCCCCGAGTAGCTGCAGGGGCCTCATCTGAATGTCCTAAAGTCTTGCTTACAGTGAGTCTCAGATTTTATGGTCAGCCTCCAAATTTATTTGAATAGAAAACTGAATCAAAATTAATCAAACTCTGACTTCTCAGCCAAAAGGTCTCTCTCATTTATTCTGATAACCTCTGCGCTTGTTAAAGTTGCAGTTTTTAATTTACATTCAGGTACATATATTCCCTAAATGTACATATATTAATGTACACATATAATTTTGTACATCTATGATTAATGTACTACGGAAGAGGATTAGGGCTACTGAAAATATAAGAAAAGATTTTAAAAAGATTTTATTTCAGTATAATATGAGAAAAAAGAGAATTTTCTCAAAATTCTGACTTCAATCTCAGAATTCTAATTTTTTTCTCAGAATACTGAGATTAAAGTCAGATTTCTGAGAAGAAAAGTCAGAATTCTGAGAAAGAAAAGTCAGGATTCTTAGATTAAAAGTCAGAATTCTGCGATTTCATTCAGAATTATGAGGAAAAAAGTCAGAATTATGAGGAAAAAGTCAGAATTCTTATATTCAAGTCAGAATTCTGAAAATCTTGGCATATTAAACTGAAATAATATTTAAAAATCAGTTGTTGTTTTTTTCAGTGGCCCTAATCCTCTTCCGTACAAGTGCATATTATCTAGTTATCTCCGTTAAGAGTAAAAATACTCATTCCATTGGCAAATCATCTTATATACCTACTCAAATTAAGGACAAATACACTTAATTTTAGAAATCTTGACTTATTTCTAGATCTATTTCGTAGTGTAGGTGAGTTTATAAAGGTATCTTGCTGGAGAATGTAAGCTACATTTGAATAACGTTGGGTTTTACTGTGAACCGTAGAGTTTTGATGGTTGTTTTAAAATGCAGCATTTTGCTCTGTGTGTTTTTATGTGAGACATAAAATAAATAATGCTACATCGGGCTTCTAACTGTCCTGAATAGCCATAGCCTTGAGCCAAGGGCGTAGGTTTGATTTGAACTTTGGTAGGGACACTATTGGTCTGGTGTCATTGGTGCTATGCAATATGCATGCCCTTTTTTATGCTCGATGTGAGCATCCGTACTGATAAGAGGAATTCATTGTTAAAAGAGAAAAGCAACATTTTGCTCCATTAATAAAAATGTTATAAGCTCTACACTCATTAGATGCTGTTTATCAATGTTTGAAGTATCACCGGCTCTGATGAATGTGGAATTAGGACTGTTTTCCACTTTGAAAACGGTTTCATTTGAACGACTGCGAGAGAAGGTAAATACAGTATTTTCTTTTGAAGATATAGAATTGTGCAGAGTTAAACCCCACTCTAATATTTGTACCTACTATTCTCTCTCTGTATCAAGCAAAATAATACATTCATTAAAATATTAACTTCACTATAAAAGTTGAACATCTGGGCTGTAGTTACTCTGTGTAGCCAATTTCATGTATTTCATCTGGGGCTGAAAAAAATGAATCATATTAATTTATTATTTCAATAATCGTCAACTAATTTATAGTGATTCATCATTAACTGGAGTATAGAGACTTTAAAACATACAGTAATATAAATGTAAAATGTGCCTTTCCCCACAGAGCAACCCACTTAGATAAAAGTCTCAAGAACCAGGGATATTAGATTTTTATTTTTTTTTTACTCAAAGCTGAATCCCTTCTTAAAAGCAGTTCATCTGAGGTTCTTCTGTTATGGTGGTTTAGCTCACAATCTGAACTGGGAATCGGATGCAGAACAGGTCTTTGTTGTCTTTATCTCTCAGCTCCCACTCCACAACACATTTGATAGAAGGATACTCGCTCTTTACTGGTAATGAAGCAAAATTGTAAAAATAAAAATAGTAATATCAACTAAATTTCAGTAAAAAGGAAACCCTCACATTTTCTTTTTTAGTTGGCTGTGGCTAAGAATCAGAAATGTTGATGGCTTACAGCCTTTATTTGCCCATTTTTCCAGCAGTCTTCAGAACTCCTGGCTGACTCAGAAAATTTCGTTTTATAAAAGAAAAAAAAAGGTTTTTGTTTTTTAGTGTACATGATATTCATTTTTTTTTTATTGGGACTAGTTTTGTAGCCTAATATTAATTGTTGTAACCGCTGCATTCTAGTGTGAATAAATTTTCAATGTTGTGCTCCAAGCACACGCGGACTAGTAAACAGCCAATCAGAGAGAGAGAAGGCGGAACTTAAGGCAGAACAACCAATGAGAGTTGAGTTAAACATGCGCAGCACAGTTCCATGCGCTGCTTCATGAAAGGGACAGGAGAGAGCAGGCAGAGGAGCTGCGAGAGGAAAAGAAGCCACTGCTGCAACAACAACTACTGCTGTAAATTATAAACATGTTGCTCACATAAAATGATTGGTAGGGACAATTATGTCGGTTCAAAATTTTGGTAGGGACATGTCCCTATGGTCCCTATGCAAACCTACGCCCATGCCTTGAGCTGCTGCTGCCTACCTGCGAAAGCCGCCTCGGCCTCGTCCGGGTTCGGCTCGGCTCTCATGTCGATGTTTGGCGGTTCCGCTATAACAGACATCGGAGCGGCTTCGGCCTCCGATTCCGTATCCGAGCCCACTCCCTCCACCGGCGACCCGCCGATGGGCGGTTCATCCAGCCCGAGTGCCTTCGTGGCCGAGGCTGCCTCGTCCATTCTTTCGCTAAACGACAAGAACCGAATAGGGCCGAGCAGCTGCGGAACCAAGAAGCACATTCAAGGTTCCCGGAGAGCCGCATTAAGTGACGCACAGGTGACGGAGCCGACCAGCCTTTCGCTAACAAAAAAAAAAAAAAAAATAGACACATTTCGTGGAGTATGCAAGTAAAGGCAAGCGTATCCGGATAAATTTAAGGGAACTGTAATTTATTTTTATTTGAAATCTACTGCAAGCGATAAACCGGAAAACGCCGACGGAATTCGAGTCGACGCGATGGCAAACTGGCCAATGATAATGGGGGTTTTTCTGTGTTTCCTCTTTCAGCTCTGACAGAGCGCATTAATGGTGATTTTTAAAATATACAGGTGCTGGTCATAAAATTAGAATATCATGAAAAAGTAGATTGATTTCAGTAATTCCATTTAAAAAGTGAAACTTGTATATTATATTCATACATTACATACAAACTCATATATTTCAGATGTTTATTTTGTTTAATTTTGATGATTACAAATGACAACAAATGAAAATCTCAAATTCATCATATCAGAAAATTAGAATATTACTGAAGACCAATAAAAACAAAGGATTTATAGAAATGTTGGCCAACTGAAAAGTATGAACATGAAAAGTATGAGCATGTACAGCACTCAGTATTTAGTTGGGCCTCCTTTGGCCTGTATTACTGCAGCAATGCGGCGTGGCATGGAGTCGATCAGTCTGTGGCACTGCTCAGGTGTTATGATAGCCCAGGTTGCTCTAATAGTGGCTTTTAGCTCTTCTGAATTGTTGGGTCTGGTGTATTGCATCTTCTTCTTCACAATACCCCATAGATTTTATATGGGGTTAAGGTCAGGAGAGTTTGCTGGCCAATTAAGAACAGGGATACCATGGTCCTTCAACCAGGTACTGGTAGCTTTGGCACTGTGTGCAGGTGCCAAGTCCTGTTGGAAAATGAAATCTGCATCTCCAAAAAGTTGGTCAGCTGCAGGAAGCATGAAGTGCTCTAAAACTTCCTGGTATGTGGCTGCGTTGACCCTGGACCTCAGAAAACACAATGGACCAACACCAGCAGATGACATGGCACCCCAAACCATCACTGACTGTGGAAACTTTACACTGGACTTCAAGCAACGTGGATGAAGTGCCTCTCTTCTTTTCCTCCAGACTCTGGGACCTTGATTTCCAAAGGAAATGCAAATTTTACTTTCATCAGAGAACATGACTTTGGACCACTCACCAGCAGTCCAGTCCTGTTTCTCTTTAGCCCAGGCAAGACGCTTCTGACGCTGTCTGTGGTTCAAGAGTGGCTTGACACAAGGAATGCGACAGCAGAAACCCATGTCTTTCATACGTCTGTGTGTGGTGGTTCTTGAAGCACTCACTCCAGCTGCAGTCCACTCTTTGTGAATCTCCCCCACATTTTTGAATGGGTTTTGTTTCACAATCCTCTCCAGGGTGCGGTTATCTCTCTTGCTTGTACACTTTTTTCGACCACATCTTTTCCTTCCCTTCGCCTCTCTATTAATGTGCTTGGACACTGAGCTCTGTGAACAGCCAGCCTCTTTAGCGATGACCTTTTGTGTCTTGCCCTCCTTGTGCAAGGTGTCGATGGTCGTCTTTTGGACAACTGTCAAGTCAGCAGTCTTCCCCATGATTGTGTAGCCTATAGAACTAGACTGAAAGACCATTTAAAGGCTTTTGCAGGTGGTTTGAGTTAATTAGCTGATTAGAGTGTGGCACCAGGGGCCATCAATTTTGAACCTTTTCACAATATTCTAATTTTCTGATATGATGAATTTGAGATTTTCATTTGTTGTCATTTGTAATCATCAAAATTAAACCAAATAAACATCTGAAATATATGAGTTTGTATGTAATGTATGAATATAATATACAAGTTTCACTTTTTAAATGGAATTACTGAAATCAATCTACTTTTTCATGATATTCTAATTTTATGACCAGCACCTGTATTTACCTCATAAAATTATAAGATCTTATAGGTTTAAATCACAAAGACCAAAGAGCTACACTAAAATGTTTTTTAAACCAAAATTATAGTTCGATTTTATTCGTTTTACCGTTTAATACCAAACATATTGCATATTAAGACATGACAAATAATGCATACGCATATACTATTTAGTTATTACAATAATATTATATATTTACATTATGGAAATGAAAATAAATCAAGCTAATTTTGGAATAATTCCCCAAACTCTTTCTAACCATTTTCATAAATCAACCTTGTTTTTACATTTTTAGAGAATAAATATTGATCAGATTAGAATTCAGCGCAATCCTTTCATTTCTATCATCTATTTTTAACTTTGATGTGGCTATTCAGCTTTTTCCTCATATTGCTGGTTAGTGATGAACAATATGTTTGCTTATCAAGGACAAAGGTATGAAAAAATAAAAAAACTTAATTTATCCTTATCAGAAAACTGAAAACATACAGTTTCTATGTGCGCTGTAACATCAAAGTCAAATTCCTTGATTTTCTTTACAATCATTGTTAAATATCTGATCCTTAGGAAAAACGAATTTATCAAAATGAACAAAACCAAACAATTTTCTTATACCAGATTCAGTAAAGAGGTTTTTCATTGGTTGAATCTTATTGAAGAAAGAGCTGAAAATGTACTTTCATTTTAGCCCATTTCTTTGAATAAAAGGCAACTAATTTCTTTATCTCAGTGGGAAACAGACCTTCTATCTAAAATTCACTGTAAAACCTGCAGTCTAACAACTGTTTTACACAGAAACATTAACACACACATAACTCATTAAAACAAATAAAATAAAGTAGGTCTGCAACTGACAATTATTTTGCAAATTAATCTGTAAATTAATTTTTTTTTATTAATCAATTCATAATTGGACAGCAAAAGGTTCCTTTAAGAAGACTTTTTACGTAATTAAACCAAGTGAAACTAAAACCTTTCAATTGAGGAGTTTTGGATAGAGCATATTGACTGATGGAAATGTTTTTTTTTTTTTTTTTAATGCAAAATATTTACTTTTTTTTGTTGATATAATTGCTGCTCTAAGTGGGTTGCTCTGTCAGCTTAAGGCATTTTTGAGAGTCTCTACTCCAATAAATGATTATCCGATTACCAAATTAGTTGATGATTATTTCAATAATCGATTATTCTGATTAATCGTTTCAGATAAATAAAAGCCTAAAATAAAGTCTTCTTTCAAATCTGTTTAATGAACTAGGAGGGGCTTGTAGCAGCAGTGGAGCCGTTTAATTTTCTACCTTGTCAAGAGATCAATTCTGTCACACCACCAACAAGATTTATTATTATACAAAATGCTTTAGCACTATGTACAAATAACCCAGCAGAAAATATTAAACATTTCCTGGTCAAAATCTAAATAATCCAATATAAACAGTAAGTAAACTTAATAAATCTCAACTAGTTTTCTCCCTTGGGTTTTTAACACCAGCGTTTAGGTAGGACAAGCAAAAAAAAAAAAAAAAAGTTGCATTGGAATTTACTGAAAACATGATTATAAATCAAACTATCTGTATATTTTGGTCAGATTTCTTCATTTTTTCCTAAAATAATAAACAGCTAAACAACCTAAACATTAAAAGGGTACTAGTTAGAATCTCATGAGCAAAGATACATTTGCTGAAAGTAATGACAGAATTTTTAGCAAACATTGAATAATATTTCCCTCATTCAATGTTTGATAGAAATTCTTTCAATACTATCAGCGAACATTAAATGCGGGACTTTATTGTTAGTGGTTCTTAAATGCACAATTCTGGCTCTCCTGAATATTCATAGACTGCAGGAGAGCAAATTAGCATTAACTGGATGGATACAGAGCTATAAATATAACACTAAGTTTAAAGTCAATTGGATCAGATCTTAGTTTTTAAGACCAAAGTAGTAAAAAAAAGAAATTCAATCAGTTGGCAACAGGTGTTTTTGTTTGAATCTAAATGTTGGACAGGACTAAATGGAACAGGACTAAAGTTTTTAAGCTCAAAATGAGACATTCCTTCAATTACTCAGCAATATAAAGCCAAAATCAACCCTTGTTCTGTTATTAAATCGTATTTGGGAGAAATTCTGATCATTAGGCTTTGCCGCTCAGCTGTAACCACAATTATTGGCCTACCTGGTTCTCATAGCCGTTATGTTGCCATGACTTAACAGAGTGAAAATTCAGTCCATTTAAAACCTCTGTTCTGCGTCAATGTCTCTTAGTTGATCACAAGGACGTTTAAAGGTTGTGTCGATCCCAGTCCACTCTTCGATGTGTTTGAATAAAGCTTTCTTCCTCCTGAACTTTGGATTACTCAGGGTTGCACAAAGGTAGCATAGCTATGTTGATATGCTCCCCGCTCACCATCTATAGACTCCAAAAACGTTTGCATAAGAACACCCCTTATAGTTTCACCCGCGCTGTACATCAATTCAATTAAACATACACATATATACATCCAGTTTCTTTTCTTATAAAGGGATTATCTTAGCAGATAGCCTTAGAGATAACTCCATCCTAGCTAAGATTTTTCAGATTAAGTTCGGCATCAGAGTGGCTCCCTGGTTGATGATGCTGTCCTGAAATCAGCTATGGATCCTGGAAATCAAGTAGTAAAGAAGAAAAAAGGCCAGGACTAGCCCCCCGGACACATAGCAGAGGAGGCGTCTGTTGTCTTTGCCGGATCGGACCATTGTGGAAAACCGCTTGACGCTGCCGGTTAGCAGGCCGGTCGCACTCAGGAAGTTGGAGTCCTGAAAGTAGAAAGTTATTATAACTTCAGTTTCTGTCAATATAAAGCTTAAAATGTCTACCTGCACTTCGTTAGATGGGCATGAACGTTAATCAGAGCTAAATGTTTCACTTTGTAAGGAGTGCTACCCTTATGCTACGTTCAGACCGCAAGCAGCAGAAGCAGCTAGTTTACATGCAAAGTTAATGGTTGACGCGCATCAAGGCGCAGCAAAAGGTCCCGCAGTGTGTTTTGAGCAGCAGGTGCAGTGCGTCATGAGCGTTTGGGCATATGACACACTGCAAACCCAGCTGCTGCTGGAGTTGGAAATTTTAACTTTTGCTGCTCGACGCACCGCATCAACCAATCAGAGAAGCTGATCTAGGAGCTGGTGGGGAGAGAGACACATCGCTGATGATACAGATCACTATGATCACTCCTCTGAAACAGTTTATTGACGCCTAAATTAACCTAAAATGCCGAAATCTGCCAGCAAAAGATTTTCGCTTTTATTATCCTGGTGCCCGGAGTTTGGATTACGTACATGAAAACCGCCTACCAGCCGCTGCGGAAAACCGCGAAGAGGAGACCGGGCTATAGGCTGCTGTTGAATGGGATTCCTACTGACAGCGCATAGCCGGTATGTGGGGGTCTGAGCGGCCCCGACAGCAAAATAATATTTGAATCAAAGATCGTAATCTGGATGAACTGACTGCACAGATGACGTTTTAATGTGGACTTTCTCAATTAAAAACATATTAAAACTACTTTTTACCCACTGATCACAGCATATATAGCTGCCATTGTTACAGGCACAGAAAGGATAGAGTAGCTCCACCCAACACGCATCAGATCCACTTTCCCACCGCGCAGCTAAAGCAGCAAAGATTCTTCAGCTGCACGTCAGAACTAAACTGTACAAGCATCAAAAATGAAGCAGCAGACACGATTTTGATGCTCTTGCTGCTTTAGGTGTGAGCATAGCATTGGAGAAGAATATGAAAGGGACAAACATCTTAACTTTACAGAGAAAAATATTCAAAATAAATATCAGCGAGGCAAGAATGACTCACCATGTTGTCCAAGTAGTCGTTCTGATCCTCCGCCTCTCTGTCGATGTCATAAGCCAGCTGTCAGACAAAGATTAAGTAAGAATTCGAGATCGACCGATGCATGTTACACTTTGACATCCGTCTAATCAATCCCAGATACATGCTGCCAAGATTTGTGGGATGATTCTTAGCTGATTTTGGTTCTCCTTCCTTCATTCGCAAGATAAAGAATGTTAGATAAGGCTCAATTTAAACCAAACAGAAACATTTATTAAGCAATTAAATGTAACATTAACCATGGATGAGAAGTGGAGGGAGCAGCAATGCATGCGCTACACGTGATCTCAAAGCACTGAATGCATTAATGAGTCAGCCAATGCATGAAAATACCGAATAAAAAGAGCCAAATCGGCCACAAATATTTGCTGTTTACTGTTATTTGAGTGCCTTTCTATGGAGCTTTCTAAAGTAAAGAATAAAATCTGCAAACTGTTAAGATTTGTTAAACATTTATCTGTAAGTTAGACATTGAATCATTTTGATTCTTGTATAAAAATTTCAAGGAACTCGGAATTTCTGAGTAGTGTCCAATAGCTAGCTTAAACGTGCTTGTTTTGGATATTTAGTAAGTTTCCATGTATCTGACTGATCTGCTTCCTCCAGCACTGGACCAAGGCTCCAAATCCACACCAGGATCTCCCTGGGGATGGTTATCAAAAATGTAATTTCTTAAAAAATGTGATGATGACCAGTTAAAACTGCTGATGAAGTCAAATTAAAGCTGGCTGAGAGCTTTAAATTTCAAGAAGAGACACTGATAGAAGTTTAGACAAAGATGCGGAAACTGGAAGCAGAATCACTAAACAACCAGCAGGTAGACGGACATCCAAGCACAATCACTGACAGGGCGGTAGAAGAGGTTTAGTGAGCCTTACGCACAGATTTCAACCTGGAGACTTTACTGGCCAAGTTTTCAGCCAACCGCTTGTTTTCAGTATCCAGCATGTCGTCCATGGAGCCATGACCTGAACACACACAGATACAAAGGATCATA